>NC_092400.1:33841799-34488893 GCF_030028105.1 Mobula birostris | reverse complement strand
TGAAATTTGAGAAGGAAACTAAATTCCAATGTGTTGGTATTTCAGTGGAATAAAGGAAACTACAATGGCGTGAGAAGGGAACTGGCCAGTTTGACTGGAAAAGTCACTGGCAGGAAGGACAGCAGAGTAGCAATGGCTGGAGTTTCTGAGAAAAAATGAGGGAAGTGCAAGACAGATATATTCCAAATAAGAAGAAATTTTCAAATAGAAGAAGGACACTACCATGGCTGACAAGTGACGTCAGAGCCAAAGTAGATCAAAAGCGAGGGGATACAAGGAAGTCAAAGCTAGTGGGAAGATAGAGGTTTGGGAAGCTTTTAAAAACTTGCAGAAGGGAAAAAAGCAGGTCATTAGGAAGGAAAAGATGAATTATGAAAGGAAGCTGGAGACTAATATCAAAGAAGATACTAAAAGCTTTTTTAAGTATATAAAGGGTAAAAGAGAGTTGTGGGTAGATATAGGACCAATAGAAAATGACACTGGAGATATTGTAATGAGAGACGCAGAGATGGCAGAGGAACTGAATGTGTATTTTGCATCAGTCTTCACAGTGGAAGACATCTGCTGTATACCGGACATTCAAGAGTGTCAGGGAAGTGAAGCATATGCAGTGAAAATTACGACTGAGAAGGTGCTCAGGAAGATTAATGGTCTGAGGGTGGATAAATCTACTGGACCTGATGGAATGCACCCTTGGGTTCTGAAGGAAGCAGCTGGAGAGATTGCAGAGGCATTAACAATGATCTTTCAAGAATCGATAGATTCTGGCATTGTACCAGATGACTGGAAAATAGCAAATGTTACTCCACTTTTTAAGAAGGGTGGGAGGCAGCAGAAAGGAAACTATAGACCTGTTAGCCTGACATCAGTGGTTGGGAAGTTGTTGAAATCGATAGCTAGGGATGAGATTACGGTGTACCTGGAGGTACATTACAAGATAGGCCAAAGCCAGCATGGAATTTAGAAGATTGAGGGGGGACCTTATTGAAACGTATAAAATCCTAAAGGGATTGGACACGCTAGATGCAGGAAGATTGTTCCCGATGTTGGGGAAGTCCAGAACGAGGGGTCACAGTTTGAGGATAAAGGGGAAGCCTTTTAGGACCGAGATGAGGAAAAACTTCTTCACACAGAGGGTGGTGAATCTGTGGAATTCTCTGCCACAGGGAACAGTTGAGGCCAGTTCATTGGCTATATTTAAGAGGGAGTTAGATATGGCCCTTGTGGCTAAAGGGATCAGGGGGTATGGAGAGAAGGCAGGTACAGGGTTCTGAGTTGGATGATCAGCCATGATCATACTGAATGGCGGTGCAGGCTCGAACGGCCGAATGGCCTACTCCTGCACCTATTTTCTATGTTTCTATGTTTCCTGAAAGGAAAATCCTGCCTGACTAACCTACTGCAATTTTTTGAGGAAATTACAAACAGGATAGACAAAAGAGATGCAGTAGATGTGGTGTACGTGGATTTTCAGAAGACCTTTGACAAGGTGCCACCATGAGGCTGTTTAGCAAGATAAGAGCCCATGGAATTACAGAGAGGTTACTAGCATGGGTGGAGCATTGGCTGATCAGCAGAAAACAGAGAGTGGGAATAAAGGGATCCTATTCTGGCTGGATGTCCTGTGTATGACTCTAAACTGCAACTGGTGATGAGGCTCTGATTGGGGACTTTCAGAACTTTGGGGAAAGTGGAGTTACCCCTTGGTCAGTCATTGCTCCCAGAGCCACTCTGACCCAGAACGGTAGCACCTGCAAGGGTTCCTGCTCAGGATATGAGCGAAGGCCATCAGCAGATCCGGCAGGTTCAGTAACTGCGGCAGCAGGGGATCCCCGACCGTCATCAAGCCACAAAGTTCATAAAATTTGAGTAACACAAAAGAAAATTATTGCCACTTGGAATGTAAGAACCCTATATCAAGCAGGAAAAACAAATCAGTATTTATCACTCTTCCTTAGAAACCCGGAGCAATAGAATGTGAATTACATAGGGCCATAAGCTTAATGAGTCATATCACCAAGATACTTCTAAGAATTTTGATGTCAAGAGCTAAAAGTAAGATACAAGTTGAAATAGGTAAAGAACAATGTGGTTTTGTGAAAGACAAAGGTACAAGACATGCGATAGTGATGTTAAGGATACTATCGGAACGAGGTATTCAAGTGCAAAAAGATTTGTTTGTTTGTTTTATTGACTACACAAAAGCATTTGATAAAGTGAAGCACAATAAGTTATTTGAAATATTACAGGAAACTCTAGATATAGATTCAAAAGACTTCCGCCTAATCAGAAATCTGTACTGGGAACAAACTGCCGCTGTAAGAATAGATGGAGACGTGAGTCAGCTTATGAAAATCAAGAGGGGCGTTAGGCAAGGATGTGTTTTCTCCCCTGATTTGTTTAATGTGTCAGTGAAACAATATTACAAAAAATAAGAGACATCTTGGGTATCAAAGTTGGCAGTGAAAACATCAATAATTTCAGATATGCGGATGACACTGTGTTAATTGCAAGTATGGAGGAAGAACTACAAAACTTAATTGATACGGTTGTTGAAGAAAGTGCAAAAATGGGTCTAGCTATCAATTGCAAAAAGACAGAATGTATGGTAATGTCAAAAAAGAAGGAGAATCCTAATAGGTCTGCAGGCTGAGAATAAACAGGGAAGACATAAAACAAGTACAGAACTTTAGCTACTTAGGAAGCTGGGTGACATCAGATGGCAGGTGCAACATGGACATTGAAAGAAGAATAGGGATGGCAAAAGACACCTTTACGAGAATGAAGAGTATACTGACCAATACTAAACTAGGCATGACAACCCGCCTCAGAGTACTGAAATGTTACGTTTATCCAGTTTTGTTATATGGCTCAGAATGTTGGACAATATCTAGTAACATGAGGAAATGAATTGAAGCAGCAGAGATGTGGTTTTTGAGGAGGATGCAAAGAATATCATGGATGAAATGAATATCTAATGAGGATGTCATGAATAGAGCAAACACAAAAAGAGAAATGATGTATGAGATCATGAAAAGGCAACGTAACTTCATTGGACATGTGATTAGGAAAGAGGAGTTAGAATGCATGGTAATTATGGGAAAGATTGAAGGGAAGAAAGCAAGAGGAAGACAAAGACAAATGATGATGGAGACAGCAGCTAGAGAACAGGAAATGAATACCAATGAATTGACTCACTTGACCCGAAACAGGAGTGTGTGGGCCATGGCAGTCAAAGCTCAAACTGGGCATGGCACCTGATGATGATGATGATGATGATAATTCTGGCCGGCTGCCGGTTACCAGTGGAGTTCCACAGGGGTCGGTGTTGGGATCGCTGCTTTTTACGATGTATGTCAATGATTTGGAATATGGGATTAATGGATTTGTGGCTAAATTTGCCGATGATACAAAGGTAGGTGGAGGAGCGGGTAGTATTGTGGAAACTGAGAGCCTGCAGAGAGGCTTAGATAGTTATTGATAGGAGTCTAGAGAATTATAAGACTAGCAGGAAGGAGCTTAAGAAGGGAATTAGGAGAGCCAGAAGAGGCCATGAGAAGGTCTTGGCGGACAGGATTAAGGAAAACCCCAAGGCATTCTACAAGTACATGAAGAGCAAAAGAATAAGACATGAGAAAATAGGACCGACCAAGTGTGACAGTGGAAAAGTGTGTATGGAAGCGGAGGAAATAGCAGAGGTACTTAATGAATACTTTGTGTTATGAACCCGCAGGTTTCATTTACTGTGGACTGTCACTTTAAAAGAGCGCTTCAGTGAGGCAGGACTATGATGATGTTCACTGACTGATTCGCAGCTTGTTTACCTTTAAAACAAGGACACAGACAGTCACAGTCAGAAAAGAGAGAGAGAGAAACTGGGAAGCTGGTAGCTTCAGCTTGTCGCAGCTGAGGCTTGGAACTCTCTTATGCCCACAAGGGTGGTTAAACATCGGCACGGAGTGCGTAACAGAATGTGTGTCTGTCACTTCATATAATCCTGAAGGAGTGGATTTTTCGGGATATCCTGTGGAGACCACCCGTGTTAACCCTTGCCTGGGTATGTTGTGTGGCAACCACTTGAAGACGATATCCCTGTGACAGGTCACTTTTGGTGATAACTCGTATGTGGATTTGGAACAACACGACGGGCAAGATCTTCGACGACAATATTTTCGTTTACCTGCGGAATTCGACGTAACTGCCTTTTCTCTACGTTTCACCCTGGATTACAAATATCTCTCTCCTATATACATTCCATGGATGAACTGAATTTTCCTACTTTACCGTCTCAAGACTCTCAGCTTTGAGAGCTATATTACACACCTACATACACATAACACTGTTAACACTTGTTTATCTTGGTTAAGTTACCATATTATAAGTAGATACTAATAAAGATGGTGGTTTTAACATTAAAACCCGACTCAGTGTGAAATCTCTTGCTGCTGATTTATTTCTAGACGTTACAGTTCGTAACATTTGCTTCAGTATTCACTACGGAAAAGGATCTTGGCGATTGTAGGGATGACTTGCAGCAGACTGAAAAGCTTGAGCATGTAGATATTAAGGAAGAGGATGTGGTGGAGCTTTTGGAAAGCATCAAGTTGGATATGTCACTGGGACTGGACAGGATGTACACAGGCTACTGTGGAAAGCGAGGGAGGAGATTGCTAAGCCTCTGGCGATGATCTTTGTATCATCAATGGGGATGGGAGAGGTTCCGGAGGATTGGAGGGCTGTGGATATTGTTCCCTTATTCAAGAAAGCGAATAGGGATAGCCCAGGAAATTATAGGCCAGTGAGTCTTATGTCAGTGGTTGGTAAGTTGATGGAGAAGATCCTGAGAGGCAGGAATTATGAACATTTGGAGAGATATAAAATGATTGGGAATAGTCAGCATGGCTTTGAGAAAGGCAGGTCATGCCTTACGAGTCTGATTGAATTTTTTGAGGATGTGACTAAACACATTGATGAAGGAAGAGCAGTAGATGTAGCGTATATAGATTTCAGCAAGGCATTTGATAAGGTACCCTATGCAAGGCTTATTGAGAAAGTAGGGAGGCATGGGATCCAAGGGGACCTTGCTTTGTGGATCCAGAACTGGCTTGCCCACAGAAGGCAAAGAGTGGTTGTAGACAGGTCATATTCTGCAGGGAGGCCGATGACCAGTGGTGTGACTGAGGGATCTGTTCTGGGACCCTTACTCTATGTGATTTTTATAAATGACCTGGATGAGGAAGTGGAGGGATGGGTTAATAAATTTGCTGATGACACAAAGGTTGGAGGTGTTGTGGATAGTGTGGAGGGCTGTCAGAGGTTACAACGGGACATTGATAGGATGCAGAACCAGGCTGAGAAGTGGCAGATGGAGTTCAACCCAGATAAGTGTGGAGGATCAGAGGGATCTTGGGGTCTGAGTCCATAGGACACTCAAAGCTGCTACGTAGGTTGACTCTGTGGTTAAGAAGGCATATGGTGCATTGGCCTTCATCAATCATGGGACTGAGTTTAAGAGCCGAGAGGTAATGTTGCAGCTATATAGGACCCTGGTCAGACCCCACTTGGAGTACTGTGCTCAGTTCTGGTTGCCTCACTACAGGAAGGACGTGGAAACCATAGAAAGGGTGCAGAGGAGATTAACAAGGATGTTGCCTGGATTGGGAAGCATGCCTTATGAGAATAGGTTGAGTGAACTCGGTCTTTTCTCCTTGGAGTGACGGAGGAAAAGAGGTGACCTGAAAGGGGTGTACAAGATATAGAAACATAGAAAATAGGTACAGGAGTAGGCTATTCGGCCCTTCAAGACTGCACCGCCATTCAGTATGATCATGGCTGATCATCCAACTCAGAACCCTGTACTTGCCTTCCCTCCATACCCCCTGATTCCTTTAGCCATAAGGGTCATATCTAACTCCCTCTTAAATATAGCCAATGAACTCAACTGTTTCCTGTGGCAGAGAATTCCACAGATTCACCACTCTCTGTGTGAGGAAGTTTTTCCTCATCTCGGTCCTAAAAGGCTTCCCCTTTATCCTCAAACTATGACCCCTCGTTCTGGACTTCCCCATCATCGGGAACAATCTTCCTGCATCTAGCCTGTCCAGTCCCTTTAGGATTTTATACGTTTCAATAAGATCCCCCCTCAATCTTCTAAATTCCAACGAGTATAAGCCTAGCCGATCCAGTCTTTCATCATATGAAAGTCCTGCCATCCCAGGAATCAATCTGGTGAACCTTCTTTGTACTCCCTCCATGGCAAGAATGGCTTTCCTCAGATTAGGGGACCAAAACTGCACACAATACTCCAGGTGTGGTCTCACCAAGGCCTTGTACGACTGCAGTAGAACCTCCCTGTCCCTGTACTCGAATTCTCTTGCTATGAATGCAAGCATACCATTCGCCTTTTTCACCACCTGCTGTACCTGCATGCCCACTTTCAATGACTGGTGTATAATGACACCCAGGTCTCGTTGCATCTCCCCTTTTCCTAATCGGCCACCATTCAGGTAATAATCTGTTTTCCTGTTCTTGTCACCAAAGTGGATAACCTCACATTTTTCCACATTAAATTGCATCTGCCATGAATTTGCCCACTCACCTAACCTATCCAAGTCACCCTGCATCCTCTTAGCATCCTCCTCACAGCTAACACTGCCGCCCAGCTTCGTGTCATCCGCAAACTTGGAGATGCTGCATTTAATTCCCTCATCCAAGTCATTAATATATATTGTAAACAACTGGGGTTCCAGCACTGAGCCTTGCGGTACCCCACTAGTCACCGCCTGCCATTCTGAAAAGGTCCCGTTTATTCCCACCCTTTGCTTCCTGTCTGCTAACCAATTCTCCATCCACATCAATGCCTTACCCCCAATACCATGTACTTTAAGTTTGCACACTAATCTCCTGTGTGGAACCTTGTCAAAAGCCTTTTGAAAATCCAAATATACCACATCCACTGGTTCTCCTCTATCCACTCTACTAGTTACATCCTCAAAAAATTCAATGAGATGCGTCAGACATGATTTTCCTTTCACAAATCCATGCTGACTTTGTCCGATGATTTCACCGATGATATTGAGAGGCACTGATCATGTGGATAGTCAAAGGCTTTTCCCCAGGGTTGAAATGGCTAGCACGAGAGGGCATAGATCTAAAGAGCTTGGAAGTAGGTACAGAGGAGATATCAGGGGTAAGTTTTTTTACGCAGAGACTGGTGAGTGTGTGGAATGGGCTGCCGGTGGCGGTGGTGGAGGTGGAAATGATAGAGTCTTTTAAGAGACTCCTGGATGGCTACATGGAGCTTAGAAAAATAGAGGGCTATGGGTAAAGCCTAGGTAGTTCTAAGGTAGGGACATGTTCAGCACAGCTTTGTGGGCCGAAGGGCCTGTATTGGGCTGTAGGTTTTCTATGTTTCTATGTTTTAGGGGAATGGGCGAAGAAGTAGCAAATGAAATACAATGTTGGAAAGTGTATGATCATGCACTTTGGTGGAAGAAATAAATGGGCAGACTATTATTTAGATGGGGAGAGAATTCAAAATGCAGAGATGCAAAGGGACTTGGGAGTCCTTGTGCAAGATACCCTAAAGGTTAACCTCCAGGTTGAGTCGACTGTGAAGAAGGCGAATGAAATATTGGCATTCATTTCTAGAGGTATAGAATACAAGAGCAGGGATGTGATGTTGTGACTCTATAACACTCATGAGACCACACTTGGAGTGTTGTGTGCAGTTTTGGGCTCCTTATTTTAGAAGGGATATACTGACATTCGAGAGGCTTCAGAGAAGATTCACGAGAATGATTCCAGGAATGAAAGGGTTACCGTATGAGGAACATCTGGCAGCTCTTGGGCTGTATTCCCTGGAGTTCAGGAGAATGACAGGGAATCGCAGAGAAACATTCTAAATGTTAAAAAGCCTGAACAGATTAGATATGGCAAAGTTATTTCCCATGGTAGGGGAGTCTAGGACAAGAGGGCACAACTTCAGGATTCAAGGATGCCCATTTAGAACAGAAATGCGGAGAAATTACTTTAGTCAGAGGGTGGTAAATCTGTAGAATTTGTCGCCACAAGTGGCTGTGGAGGCCAAGTCATTGGGTGTATTTAAGGCATAGATAGATAGGTTCTTGATTAGCCAGGGCATCAAAGGGTATGGGGAGAAGGCAGGGGAATGGGGATGACCGGAAGAATTGGATCAGCCCATGATTGTATGGTGCAGCAGACTCGATGGGCCAAATGGCCTACTTCTGCTACTGTATCACATGGTCTTACATTTCATCCCAAAGGACACCACCACAACAGTGTAGCAATGATACTCCAGTGCTGATTTTATCCACAGATTTGTAGAATGGAAGTTTAATCTATAACCTCCGACTCACAGGACAGGTGTCTTGGGATCAAATTGTTAAGTACGTTAATTGAACCACAAGTATAGAGTTCATAATGGGCTAGAGTCTGGTTTCAGAATCAGAATCAGATGTATCATCGTATATAAATGATGGGAAATCTGTTGATTTGCAGCGACAGTCAACGTATAGCCAAAACAATAACATACATTACAAAATAAAAAAAGCAATGAAGGAATAATGAAAATACAGAAAATACAGAAAAAGCAAAAAGAAGGAATAATGCAGGTGTTTTTTGTTCTCCAAGAAAACCACAACCTTGTCGTAGGGTTTGGAGGCTTGTGTGCCTCAATGATCCGGAGAGCTATGTTGGCTGGAGTCAGGAATTTACGCTTTGGCTCTTGGTAAACTGGGCAAAGGGTAGAGGCCAGACTAAGAGTGGTCCACCAATCCTCCAGGTTCCAGGGTTCGGCTCAGGGCCAGCAACCCTGACTGGTCAAATAAAACTGTTACAGAAACAGCAATGAAGACTCTTTCTACATCTGTGTGTGTTACGGAAACAGCATTAAAGAATCCTTCTACATTGGTATTCCTGAGTCTCCACCCGGGACCTGCATGACTGACAGAAGAGAAAACTGAGCCACTGACACGTTGAAGGAAGCCCTGAAGACCAACAGAGACGGAGGACCTTCATCGCAGCCCCAAACGCCAGCGGCGTACCGGGCAGTAGGTAGGTTCATGGGTTTATGGACCTCTCGGAAACCATTCTTCTCAATCCTGTCCACAAATCATAATTTAATCTCCATAGGATAATTCAAAGTGCCGGCCAGCTGTATGATAAAAGTGAAATTTGATAAATATCTGACAGATTACTTGCCATTCACCATCATTATGTGCTGTGTTGTATGACGTGGGCAATCATGGTCTTAGCAAATGTAGTTTGCCACCGCCACTTGGGCAGTGTCTTTGCAAGACAGGTGACCCTGGACATTATCAATACTGTTCAGAGATTGTCTGCTTGGTGTCAGTGGTCACATAACCAGGACTTGTGATGTGCACCAGCTGCTCATACGACCATCCACCACCTGCTCCAGCAGTTTCACGTGACCCTGATTGGGGGTGACCTGCAGGTGAGCAGAGGGAAGGAACACCTTGCACCTCCTTTGATAGAGACGTATCTCCACCATATCACCCTTTCTTGCCCTTTAGCTTTGAAATTGCAGTGAAAATTGAAGAGAAGATGGCGTCGTGATGCAGCGCACAGCGGCCTCTCCGGTGAATGAATATCTGTAATCTGTCAAGTAGGATGTCGTGCACAATCCTGATTTGATGGAGGCAGACGTGAGAAGCATGGAGGAACATCTGGCGAAACTTCTGAAATGCCTGCTTCACTGCCGCTGTTACTGTGTGATCCAGGATCTCCGGAGGGGAAGGCCCTGAGTCCTTGGCTTTGCCTGTTGCTCAGTGGCCGGGGCAGGGTCAAAGCGCTCGGCAGAGATGGTGCTCAGTGTTGGAGGGCTGGTCGGAGGCTCGAAGTTTTCGGACGGACTCAGAGTCGGACTGTGGTCAGGTGCTTCCAGGGTGCTGCATCGGCAAGTTTGCGGCGCTGGAGGCTCATGGCAGGGAGAGTTTTTTTTTCCTTTTTCCATCTGCGTGAGATGATGGGGCTATCAGGACTTTGAGAATTTTTTTTACCATGCCCATGGTCTGCTCTTCATCAAATTATGGTATTGCTTTGCACTGTTGTAACTATATGTTATAATTACATGGTTTTTGTCAGTTTTAGTCTTGGTCTGTCTTGTGTTTCCCTGATATCATACTGGAAGAACATTGTATCATTTTTAATGCATGCATTTCTAAATGACAATAAACGAGGACTGAGTGTCCTCATAATGTAAAAAAAAATACTTTCTCCATTCACTGAAAAAGACAAGAGACTGCAGGTGCTAGAACCTGGAGCTGAAACAGATTGCTGGAGGAACTCAGAGAGTCGTGCAGTATTTGAGGAGGGACAAACATAACATCAGAACATAAGGAATAGGAGCAGGAGTCGGCCATCTGGCCCATCGAGCCTGCTCCGCCATTCAATAAGATCATGGCTAATCTGACCACGGACTCATCTCCACCCACCTGCCTTTTCCCAAAACCCTTAATTCCCCTACCTTGCAAAAATCTATCCAACCTTGTCTTAAATATATTTGCTGAGATAGCCTCCACTGCTTCATTGGGCGGAGAATTCCACAGATACTCCACTTTTTGGGAAAAGCAGTTTCTCCTCATTTCCATCCTAAATTTACTCCCCCTGAATCTAGAGGCTATGTCTTCTAGTTCTAGTCTCAACTACCAATGGAAACAACTTTCCTGCCTCTATCTTATCTATCCCTTTCATAATTTTATATGCTTCTATACAATCTCCTCTCATTCTTCTGAATTCCAGTTAATACAGTTTCAGGTTACCCAATCTCTCCTCATAGTCTAACCCTCTCATCTCTGGAATCAACCTGGTGAACCTCCTCTGCACTGCCTCCAAAGCCAGTACAGCGTAACCTCCCTGCTCTTAAATTCAATCCCTCTAGCAATGGAAAACATTCCATTTGCCTTCTTGATAGCCTGCTGCAAACCAATCTTTGGTGATTCACGCACTAGCACTCCCAAGTCCCTCTGTACAACAGCATGCTGCAGTCTCTTATCATTTAAATAATAATCTGATCGTCCATTTTTCGTTCCAAAGTGGATGACCTCACATTTACTAACATTGTACTCCATCTGCCAGACCCTTGCCCTCTCACTTAACCTATCTATATCTCTCTGCAGACTCTCAGTATCTTCTGCACAATTTGCTTTTCCACTCAATTTAGTATCATCAGCAAACTTAAGATACACTACACTCAACCTCCCTGTCCAGATCGTTAATGTATACCGTGAACAGTTGTGGGCCCAGCACCAACCCCTGCAGCACCTCACTCACCACTGATTGCCAACCAGAGAATCACCCACGTATCCCAACTCTCTGCTTTCTATTAGTTAACCAATCCTCTATCCATGCTGATACATCACCCCCAACTCTATGTATCCTTATCCTAAAGATAAGTCTTTTATGCAGCATCTTATCAAACGCCTTCTGGAAATCCAAATAAATAACATCCATCTGTTCCCCTCTATCCACTGCGCTTGTTATATCCTCGAAGAGCTGCAGTAAGTTTGTCAAACAGGACCTGCCTTTGCTGAATCCATGCTGTGTCTGCCTGATGGATCCATTTCTTTCCAGATGTCTCGCTATTTCTTCTTTAATGATAGCTTCAAACATTTTTCCAACTACAGATGTTGAACTAACTGGCCTATAGTTACCTGCCTTTTGCCTACATCCCTTTTTGAACAGTGGTGTGACATTGATCTTCTTCCAGTCTGCCAGGACCTGCCAAGAGTCCAGAGGATTTTGGTGAATTATCACCAAAACCTCTACTATAACCTCTGCCATTTCTTTCAGTACCCTGGGATGCACAGGTTTGTTCAGCACTACCTCTTTAGTGATATCAAGGTCCTCACCTCCCATCACATCCATAACATCTCTCTTTGGCACGTTAGACATGTCCTCCACTGTGAAAACTGACACAAAATAGTCATTCAAAGCCTCGGCCATTTCCTCATTACCCAATATCATTTCCCCTTCTCATCCTCCAAGGGACCTACGTTCACTTTAGCCACACTTTTTCACTTTATATAACTATAAAAACTTTTACTATCAATTTTTATATCTTGTGCTAGTTTATTTTCATAATCTATCTTCCCTTTCTTCATTGCTTGCTTAGTGGTTCTTCGTTGCCTTTTCCCAAGCTTCCAGTTTCCCACTACTCTTGGCGACTTTGTACGCATGAGCTTTTAGTTTCATGCCTTACTTTATTTCCTTGGCTATCAGTGGCTGACTCCCCCCACCCTTATTGTCCTTGCTTTTAAATGAGATATAATTTTGTTGAGCACTGTGAAAAATCTCCTTGAAAGTCTTCCACTATTCCTCAACTGTCCCACCATATAGCCTGTGTTTCCAGTCTACACTATCCAAATCCTCCCTCATCCCATTGTAGTCTCCATTGTTTAGGCACAATACACTGGTTGTAGATTGAACTATTGCACCCTCCCATTTGTATGAGAAACTCAATCATACTGTGATCACTCTTTCCAAGAGGATCCCTAACTACAAGATCACTAATTTTACCCGTCTCATTGCACAGGACCAGATCTAAGATAACACGTTCCTTTGTAGGTTCAGTAACATGCTGTTCAAGAAAGCCATCACTGATGCATTCCATGAAGTCCCCCTCAAGACTGCCTTGACCAACTTGATTCACCCAATCTACGTGCAAGCTAATGTGCCCCATGGTAACTGCTATTCCATTCTTACATGCCTCAGATATTTCTCGGTTTATTGCCTGTGCTACTGTAATGTTATTATTCGGTGGCTGATAGACAACTCCCATCAGTGATTTTTTTCCCCCTTACTATTCCTAATCTTTACCCAGATCAATTCAACATTCTGCTCCTTAGATCTTATATCGTCTCACTATCACCCTGATCTCATCCTTAATTAAGAGTGCTACCCCACCTCCCTTACCTTCCTGCCTATCCTTCCATATTACCTGATATCGCTGGATATTTAATTCCCAATCCTCTCCACCCTGCAACCACGTTTCTGTAATGGCCAATAAGTCATACCCCTTTATACTGATTAGTGCCACAAGTCCACTGACCTTGTTTCGAATGCTAGGGGCATTCAAATAAAGTGTCCTTACACTCATTGTGCTTTTAAAATCTAGTAATTTTTGTCACTTGGCTTTTCTGCATTACACCCTTACTTTTCTCTATTTTAACTTTTGCTTTTACTTTATCTTTAACCACACTTTTCTCTTTCACTTAGTCCATACCTCTCCATCCAATCTGTTGAAGCCACCCCCCTGCTATTTAGCTTAAAGCCCTATCCACAGCCCTACTCATGCGATTTGTCAGTGGACAATTGAAGCAGGTTTCCTCACATCCAAAAGATGTGTGAGTCAGTAGGTTGAGGTCACTGTAAATCAATTTATTTATTGGGATACAGCTCAGAATAGGCCCTTCGAGCCACACCACCCAGCAATCCCCCGAATTTAACCCCAGCCAAATCACGAGACAATTTACAACGCCCAACTAACCTACCAACTGGTACATCTTTGGACTGTGGGAGGAAACAGGAGCACCCGGAGGAAACCCAGGCGGTCACAGGGAGAACGTATAAACAGCGGCAGGAATTGAACCCAGGTTGCTGGTACTGTAAAGCGTTGTGCTAACCATGACATTACCACGCCGACCCATGAGTACGGACTGTACTCGTTCTCATTTTTCCTGTGTGAGGACAAGTAGCTGAATTTGGTGGAAACTGATGGAGAGAATAAAAAGGAAATGGAATGAGTGCTGGACAGTCAATAGGTGTTACTCGGCCCGGATTTTAGAATCTATCTCAATTCAAAATGTAGTCATGTCTCATAAAAAATGGGCACTACACTTAAACATGAAAACAATGAGTCGTATTTATTATCATTGTCTTACTTGATGTAAAATTTGTCTTTTTTTCAGCTGCAGTGCAGTACAAATACATTAAATTATACTGTTTGTTTATTATGTGCCATGTTAAATGATGTGGGTGATCATGGTTTATCCATGACCATGATTGTTCTTGGCAAATTTTTCAACAGAAGTGGTTTGCCATTGCCTTCTTCTGGGCAGTGTCTTTACAAGGTCGGTGACCCCAGCCATTATCAATACTCTTCAGTGATCATCTACCTGGCGTCAGTGGTCGCGTAACCAGGATGTGATATGCACCAGCTGCTCATACGACCATCCACCACCTGCTCCCGTGGCTTCACATGACCCTTATTCTGGGGGGAGCGGGGGATGTTAAGCAGGTTCTACACCCTGCCCAAAGGGTGACTTGCAGGCTAGTGGAGGGAAAGAGCACCTTACCCCTCCTTTGGTAGAGACAAACTGTATCTCCACCCCTACCGCCCAAAAGAATTACTGCAGCTTCCAGGATAAGTGAATAGAACAAAAGAGAATCTTTAAGGTGGTGTTCGTGGACCATTCAGGAATCTGATAGCAGAGGGGAAGCTATTCCTGAATTGCCAAATGTGGAGTTTCAAGCTCCTCATCTCCCAATGTTAGGAATATCCTGGATGGCGAGACTCCTGAAAGACAGATGCTGCACTCAAGGCACCACCTTCCGAAGATGCCTTTGATGCTGGGGAGGATTCTACCCATGATGGAGCTGGTCATGCCTGCAACCCTCCGCAGCAGGGGTCCCCAACCTTTTTTATGCCTGGACCCCTGCAATTACAACCTGGTATGGAACTAGATCCTGTCCAAGACCGGAAGAATCTACAAAAGATTGTGAACACAGCCCAGCACATCACACAAACCAATCTTCCATCCGTGGACTCACTTTACACCACACGCTGTCGGAGCAGTGCTGCCAGGATGATCAAGGACACGACCCACCCAGCCAACACACTTTTCGTCCCTCTTCCCTCTGGGAGAAGGTTCAGGAGCTTGAAGACTCGTATGGCCAGATTTGGGAACAGCTTCTTTCCAACTGTGATAAGACTGCTGAACGGATCCTGACCCGGATCTGGGCCGTACCCTCCAAATATCCAGACCTGCCTCTCGGTTTTTTTGCACTACCTTACTTTCCATTTTTCTATTTTCTATTTATGATTTATAATTTAAATTTTTAATATTTACTATCAATTTGTAATCCAGGGAGCGCAAAGCGCAGAATGAAACATCGCTGTGATGATTGTATGCTCTAGTATTAATTGTTTGGCAACAATAAAGTATAAATTAACCGAGGGGTTCGTGTCCCCCAAGTTGGGAGCTCCTGCTCTGAAGTTTCTTGCAATCTTGTGCATCGAAGCCTCCATATCAGGCCATCACGTTAATAGAAATTTGCAAGGGTCTTTAGTGACATACCAAACCTCCTCAAACTTCTAATAGAGGCACTGGCATGCACTCTTCAAGATTGCATCAGTGTGTTGGGTTCCGGACAGATCCTCCGAGATACCGAAACCCAGGAATTTAAAGCTGCTCACATTTTCCACCACTTGCCCCTCACTGACGGTTGGTGTGCATTCTCCTGACTTCCTCGTTCTCAAATCCACAATCATTTCCTTAGAACACACACAAAATGCTGGAGGAACTCAGTAGGCCAGGCAGCATCTATTCAAATAGTACAGTTGACATTTCAGGCCAAGACCTTTCAGCAGGACTAGAGAGAAAAAGCTGAGTAGTAGATTTGAAAGCTGGGGGTTGGGGGGGGAGGGGAGGGGAGGGGAGCTGGGACCCTGCGGCTCTTATCACCCTCCCCTCCCCCCACCTCTAAATCGACACCTTGGCTTTTTCTCTCCAGTCCTGTCGAAAGGTCTCGGCCCAAAATGTCGACTGTACTCTTTTCCATAGGTGCTTGCCTGGCCTGCTACATTCCTCCAGCATTGTGTGTGTGTGTTATTTGGATTTGCAGAATCTGCAGATTTGCTCTTATTTGTGATCATTTCCCTGGTCTGGCTGATGCTGAGCGAGAGGCTATCATGTCAGAACTCATTGAGCCTATCCATCTCACCTCCTCATTGCTGTCTGAGATTTTACCAACAACAGTGGCGTCAGCTGAGAATTTACACTTATTTGAGCTGTGCTTAGCCACACAGTCATGAGTGTTGAGAGGGTAAGGGACTGGGCTAGGCACACATCCTTGATTGTTGGTTGTGAGTGAGGAAACGTTATCACCAATCTGTTCTGACTATATCACAGCTCTTTGTGATTCAAAAGGGAATTGAAAGTAAACATTTGCAGTAGTCTGACTTTGGCAATGCAACTCCTTCTCCAGCATTTGCCTGGAATATTAATCCAAATTAAAATAATCCCAGACACCGGAAAAATGAAAACAAAACAGGAAGTGCTGGAAATAGTCAGGTCAGGGTTAACACTTAGGGTTAATGATGTGAAAATCAGCACCTTTCTCTCCACCTCCCTTAGGATAACTATTTAAAGCCTTTCTCTGGCTCTCTGAGACCATCACCACACAGCCTGGAGTCAGTTTTGTTTGTTAATGGTCTTGACCTTAACGGCCAGCATCAACCAGCTGAATTACTAATTTGAATGTAGCTGAAATAAACCAGAATATACATTCGTCTATAATTATTTCATGTTTTCAGAGGAGGGTTGCAGAAAATAGCACAGCTATTAGCACAGAGGATTAGTAGAGGTACTGAATACAGAAAATTAAATGAGCTGTGAGTGAGAAATTCCACATGCCAATCCTGTTCCTGCCAATTAAGTGGCTGAAATGAAGAGTTTAAATACTTACTCAATAAATGAACACGCTGATGAAATTGTAAGTGACTGATACAGTTGATCCATTATGGTGCACATTAAACTGCTTTGCTGAGGCTTTAGACCAATAGCACGCATTGTGCAATTCATGTAGAGGTCTCTCAAAATGAGAGTAAGTGTTCCCTTTGGAGCCTGTAGTGCTTTAAGCCATAAAACATAGGAGCAGAATTAGGCCATTTGGCCTATTGAGTCTGCTCCGCCATTTCATCAAGGCTGATCCAATTCTCCAGTCTCCTGCCTTCTCCCCGTATCCCTTCATGCCCTGACTAATCAAGAATCTACCAACTTCAGCCTTAAAGATACCCAATGACTTGGACACCGCAGCCGCCTGTGGCAACTGACTGCACAGATTTACCACTCTCTGGCTAAAGAAACTCCTCATCTCTGTTCTAAATGGACATCCCTCTTTTCTGAGGCGCTGTCCTCTGGTCTTAGACGCCCTACCATTGGAACATTCACTCTATCAAGGATTTGGCTAGGATATCCAACACACTTGCCCTTTCTTTAACAGCAGAAAACTGGCCACTAAGCCAGCGCCATGTAGAATGTTGCAGCACCAAAATATCGAGTGGGTGCAGATAGATACGGCAGTGAATACCCCTAGTGAGCTTCAGGGCATAGGACCTGTGTAGTGAAATAATTGAATATAAAACAAAACTGTAGGTACCAGAAGTGTTTCTCCTCTTCCAGATGCTGATTGACCTGCTGAGTTTTTCCAGCATTTCTGTTTTTATTCCTACACAAAGTTCAAAGTAAATTGTATTATCAAAGTACATCTATGTCACCATATACAACCCTGAGATTCATTTTCTTGTGGGCATACTCAGCAAATCTATAGGATAACAGAATCAATGAAAAATCACCCAAGTAGGGTGTTTAACCAGGGTGCAGAAGACACCAAACTAGTCAAATACAAAAAAAATAATAAATAACTAAGCAATGAATATCAAGAACATGAGATAAAGTGTCTTTGAAAGTGAGTCCATTGGCTGTAGGAATATTTCACTGATGATGGGGCAAGTGAGGCTGAAACCATTCTTCTTTTGTAATTGCAGTTGTGTGCTGGGCCCAGCACAGGTCCTCTGAAATAATAAAACCTAGGAATTTAAAGCTGTTGACCCTCTCCACCTCTGATCTTCCAATGCAGATTGGCTCATCTCCTGAAGTCTATAATCAAGCTTCTTGGTCACTACAGGTCATTCAATTAAAAAAAAGGTTAGCTTTATTGTCACATGCACATTGAAACATATTGTTTGCGTTAAAGACTATCACAGTCCCAGGGTAGGCTGGGAGCAGTCAACTAATGTCCCCATGCTTCTGGCACCAAACGTGTTATGCCCACAACTTATTAACCCAAACCTGTACGCCTTTGGAAAGTCGGAGGAAACCAAAGCACCAGGAGGAAAGCTGCACGGTCATGGGGTGGGGAATGTACGAACTCCTTACAGACAGCAGTGAGAATTTAACCCTGATCACAATCACTTGCACTGCAAAGTGTTACACTAACCACTACACTACAGTTCCAGTCATTCTACTCAAGATTAAATTCATGAACTTAAATAACACTAAGTCATAAATGAAGAAATCAGGCCCCAATCCAGAACAGTAGAAAGTACAAGAGCCCTAGGACTCGCACCACCAGGCTTAGGAACAGTTACTAACCCTCAATCATCAGGCTCTTGAACTTCACTTGCCCCATTAAAATGTTCCCACAACCAATGGACTCACTTTCAAGGATTCTTCATCTCATGTTCTCAATATTTATTGTTTAGTTAATTATTATTTCTTTTTTGCATTTGCTCAATTTGTTGTCTTCTGCTTTCCGGTTGAATGTCCTAGTTTGATGGTGTTTCATTGATGCTGTTATGGTTAATATTCTACAGATTTAAGCACATCCACAGGAAAATTAATCTCAGGGTTTTATATGGTGACATGTGTACTTTAATAATAAGATTTACTTTGAACTTTAGAAGGTTTCACATTAACTGTTAAAGATGACAAGCACAGCCTTATAGCAAAGCATTCCTCAATTAGCTACAAATCAGATTTTCTCTACCCAAGAGGACCGTAGATGCTAGATCACTAGAGATATTTAAAGAGGATGTAGGCAAAATGTTGAGTTGTCTGGCAGAGTGTTTATTTAGGTTATTTATTTAGTGATGAGCAGATTAAGTCTGGATCACATTTTACTATGGGGCAGACTTGAGGAGCCAGGTAGACTACTGTGTCTATTGTGTTCTCTTCCCTCCCACTTGCAATATGATAGTTACATTGCCATTCCTTAAATGAGGTGGGGGGAGGAATAAGGGTTTGGTTCTTGGGTTGGAAAAGTCACTATTTAATTGGTTATAAATTTGGGACATTTATTAAATGATTATAAGACAAAAATCTAGACAATATTGACATGTGCTCAATAATGTAGCGCAGTGTTTAGCGGGATGGAGTTACATCTCCACCAAAGGTGTAAGGTGTTCCTTCCCTCCGCTAGCATGCAGGTCACCCTTGGTTAAGGTGGAACAACCTACTTAGCACCCCCCTGCCCCCCCCCCCATCTGATCAGTGTCATGTGAAGCCATGAGAGGTGGCAGATGGTCATATGAGCAGCTGATGCAGATCACAGGTCCTGGTTATGGGACCACTGACACCAGGCAGACAATCTCTGAAGAGTAAACAACAGGAATTCTGCAGATGCTGGAAATTCAAGCAACACACATCAAGGTTGCTGGTGAACGCAGCAGGCCAGGCAGCATCTCTAGGAAGAGGTACAGTTGACGTTTCAGGCCGAGACCCTTCGTCAGGATCTCTGAAGAGTATTGATAATGGCTGGGGTCACCCGTCTTGTAAAGACACTGCCCAGAAGGCAGCAATGGCAAAGTACTTCTGTAGAAAAATTTGCCAAGAACCATCATGGGAAAGATCATGATCGCCTACGTCATATTGTCATGTTGAGGATATTCTACGAGTTTGTGGTGGCCAGTGCAATCATGTTTGCTGTTGTGTGCTGGGGCAGCAGGCTGAGAGTAGCAGACACCAACAGAATCAACAAACTCATTCGTAAGGCCAGTGATGTTGTGGGGATGGAACCGGACTCTCTCACAGTGGTGTCTGAAAAGAGGATGCTGTCTAAGTTGCATGCCATCTTGGTCAATGTCTCCCATCCACTACATAATGTATTGGCTGGGCACAGGAGTACATTCAGCCAGAGACTCATTCTACCGAGATGCAGCACAGAGCGTCATAGGAAGTCATTCCTGCCTGTGGCCATCAAACTTTACAACTCTTCCCTTGGAGGGTCAGACACCCTGAGCCAATAGGCTGGTCCTGGACTTATTTCATAATTTACTGGCATAATTTACATATTACTATTTAACTATTTATGGTTCTATTACTATTTATTATTTATGGTGCAACTGTAACAAAAACCAGTTTCTCCCAGGATCCATAAAGTATGACTGCTACTACGACATGGCACGTAATGAACGAACAAGTTTTTAGCACAATACTCTACAGTGCCAACAGACTGGAGTCAGTTCTGCCGCAGTCTGTAAGGAGTTTGTATGTAATCCCCATGACATTGTGGGTTTCCTCCTGCATTCCAAAGACATTTGGGTTAGGGTTAGCAAGTTGTGTGCATGCTATACTGGAGCTGGGAGCATAGTAGAACTCATGGGCTGTCCCCAGCACATCCTCAGACTGTGTGTCCATGCACATGTGAGAAATAAAGCTAATCTCTTTAGATGAAGCTGAGAATAGAACTTCTCTGTTTCTCCCTCCCATATTGACCTCATCTAATTATCAAGTATAGCACAGATGTATAGAGTAATATTGAACTTCTCGGATGTTCTTTGTATCTGATCGATATCCTCAACATCCAGTAACATTTTCATTCACCATATCACACTGAAATGTTAAAAACTTTGTTTTAAACTTTACATAGTACATGGAGTCAGTAATACAGCACACAGGCCATTCAGCCCAACTGGCCCGTGCTGTCCATGGCATCCTCCCTGCTAGCCCCAATTACCTGGGTTCACCCCATACACTGTACCTCCAATCCCCTATCCAAATGGATCTTAAATGCTGAATTTATACCCACTTCCACCAGATCCTGTGGCAGTACATTACAGGTACTCACCTCCCTCCATGTACAGTTACCTCTCAGTTCTCTTTTAAATCTTTCCCAATTTAATTTGTATCTGTGACCTTTAGTTTTGGACTCCCCAACCCAGGGGAAAACACAATGACCATCCGTCTTATCTATGCCCCTCATGAACTCGTAAACTTCCTTGAGGCCGCCTCTTATTCTCCTACACTCCAAGCAATAAAGATCCAGAGAACCAACTTTTCGCTACAACCAAGGCCTTCTGGTTCAGGCATCTTCCTCTAAAATCTCATCTGAAAATGTCTTTCCTGTAGCAGAGTGTCCAAAATTACACACAATATTCCAAATGCAGTCTCACCAGTGACATTCTGTATATAACTGCAATATAATGTCCCACCCCAAGCTCAGTGCCCTGACTAATGAAAACCAGCATGCTAAGCACCTTCTTCACCGCCAGCTACTTGAGCAGCCACTTTCAGCAAACTTTGCTCTTGTACTCACTTCCAGGTCCTCCATTTCCACAACACCCATCAATGCCCTGCTACTCCCTGTATAAGATCTCTTTGCAATTCATTACAACCTTGTTCACCATCAACGAAAATCACTAACTTTAGTATCAGCAAACTTGCAAATTGTTCCATGCACGTTCACACCTAAATCCTTTACATAAATGATTCATGTAACGTGGGGTGCCACAGTGGCATAGCAGTTGGCAAAACCTTGGGGAGTTGGAGTTAGGAGTTCAAGTCTGGCGTCCTTTGTAAGGAGTTTCTACATTCTTCGGTGGACTGTGTGGGTGTTCTCTGGGTGCTCCAGTTTCTTCCCCCAGCCCAAAGATGTACCGTTAGTAGGTTATTTGGTCATTGTAAATTGCCGTGATTGAGCTGGGGTTAAATTGGGGTCGCTGGACAGTGTGGCTCGAAGGGCCGATTCCGCACTCTATCTCAATAATGATGAGCAACAGTCCCAACACTGACCCAAGACACCCCACTAGTTGCAAGCCACAAGTCCGAGAATTGACCTTCAAACGTTACCCTCTGCCTGATCGAGCCAGTTCTGAATACATCTTTAAATACAATGTTTGAACCCGTTTTAATCTCAGACTGTTCATTGAGTAACAAAAGCAAATGCTTTTTTGGTATCTGGTGCCCTCTGCTGCCCAAATATGGTAAAAAAAAATACACCCCACCACAAAAATTAGCGGTGTTTTGATCTCTTTCCACTATTGGTCTTAAATTTTAATTTTGCATTTTAAAAATTACTAGTGTAAAAAAAATGTGCGTTGGATAATATAAACAATTAGTTTGACAGCATGTCCTGGTCTACTTAAATTTTAATCTGGGATAAACCTGCTTGTTGCATTCAATACACTCCTGTAGCAAAAAGGAAGATGATTGTGATAGTTGGAGACCAATTATCTCAGTCATAGGTTGCAGGATTTCCCTCGGGTTATGGCCTCAGTCAAACCATCACAAATTTAAATGGAGTTGCTTCCTCAATAACCTTTCTTCAATCATAAGGTCAGGCCAGATGTTCATTGATGAGTGCACAGATAATTAAGCAGTCAACTTCAAAGTGCAGCCAGACCTGGACAAGTAGCAATGTCAAGGTGATAGGTAATGACAATATCCAAAAGAGAAAACCCACCTGTCCTCCCTTGACATTCAATGGCATTACCATTACTGAATACCCCACTATCAAACACGAGGAATTCTGCAGATGCTGGAAATTCAAGCAACACACATCAAAGTTGCTGGTGAACGCAGCAGGCCAGGCAGCATCTCTAGGAAGAGGTACAGTCGACGATTCAGGCCGAGACCCTTCATCAGAACTAACTGAAGGAAGAGCTAGTAAGAGATTTGAAAGTGGGAGGGGGAGGGGAGATCCAAAATGATAGGAGAAGACAGGAGAATTTTGGATCTCCCCCTCCCCCTTTCAAATCTCTTACTAGCTCTTCCTTCAGTTAGTCCTGATGAAGGGTCTCGGCCCGAAACATCGACTGTACCTCTTCCTAGAGCTGCTGCCTAGCCTGCTGCATTTACCAGCAACTTTGATGTGTGTTACCCCACTATCAAAGTCATGTCAGTTAATGACTACTGAGAAACTGAATGAGCCATAGACATTATGTTGCTATTCACCATAAAGTTATAAAGCATGCAAGCAGGCAAATGTATAACTTAGATGGGATTCTTGTTTAGTATGGACTAGCTAGAGTCTAGACCAGGGGTTCCCAACCTGGGAACCTCTTGGTTAATGGCAGGGGTCCATGGCATAAAAAAGGTTGAGAACCCCTGGTTTAGACCAACAGATCTGTTTCCATGTTGTATGACTATGATCATTCAACCATTCACCATGGTTGAGGAAACTAATTAGAAGTTGCAATTGCCTCCTCACATGGAACATCCAAGTTACATTCCTGTCCCTGGTGGAACAGTATCTGAAACTTGGATTCCACCTATATACTAGACTGGAATCTGAAGGTGCTTGTGGAGAAAGCACTTTCTTCCAATCATATAGCTGGGAAACATACCAGGGTACAGGATTTGAGGGGAAGCCATATTAAATCTGGTCCTAGGCAATGAACAGGGTCAGATAATGCACCTCCAGATGAGTGAGCATTTCAAAGACAGTGCCAAGAACTCTCTGACCTTTACCATAGCTTTGAACAGAAATAGGAGCAGACAGCATGGAAAGTATTTAATTGGGGAGGGGGATAATTATGATGCTTTTAGGCAGGAACTTGAGCACAAATTGGGAAATGATGTTGTCAGGGAAACATGGAGTTCATTAAGGGAGCACTTGCGTGGAGTTCTGGATGGGTTTGTCCTATTAAGGCAGGGGAAGGATGGGAGGATAAAGGAATTACATGTGGAGTATCTAGTCAAGAGGAAGAAAGAAGCATATTTCATGTTTTGGAAGCAAGGTTCAGAAATGTCTCTAGCGAGTTATGAGGTTGCCAGGAAGGAGCTTAAGAATGGGCTTGAGAGAGCAAGGAGACGATGAGAAGGTCTTGTGAGTAGGGTTTCTACACACGTGGAGAATAGAAGGATAACAAGAGAAGGTAGGACTGACCAGAGATAGGAAACGTGCCTGAAGTTGGAGCAAGTAGGGGAGGTCCTTAATACTTTTACCTCAGTATTCACCAGTGGTGGGACTATGACAGTTCCTCGGGGTTTACTCCCAAAGCCTTCCCCGTGAGTGGGTAGAGCACAAAGCAGCAGAGGTTTGAGATCAGAGTTTTCCTCCTTCTAGATGAGCTGCAACCACAGCTGACAAGCCCCAACTGCCTGGAATTGGCCTCCTCACCTGACAGAAAATCAAGATGGAGGGGGAGGTCGGGTCACGGGAAGAAAAGACAAAAATGTGAAAGGAAGATAAAAGTACTATGGCAAGCAAGCTTTCGCATTCAAGTCGAGTATGATGTTGTCTATTGGTGGCCCCTCAAGTGGCTGCAGAGGGTGTTCCAGGATCCACATGTTCTTGTGTAGTACAGGAAAGAGTTAATGGTGGCTTTGTCTGTAAACCAAAACTTACTTCAGACATCCTCCTGTACTTTCCTCCAAATCACCTGAAAATTATGGCCTCTCGTATTAGCCATTACCATCCTGGGGAAGAGTCTCTGGCTGTCAACTTGACCAATGCCTCAATATCTTGCACATCTCCTGTTAACAACGGGCTGAGTGCTTGCACGTATTGTACCTACACCGCACCGCATTTCTGCGCATAACAAACTTGGACTTGAAAAGTCTATAGTGTTAAAAACAATTAGTATAAAAGTATAAAACAATTAAATCATGACACAATACACAACGTTATGACAAAATAGTTTCAAAGTTTTATTGTAGTTAAAATATTTGTACCAATCTGACTGGAGATAATTTTTAAAACAGAAATTATACATTCAAAAGATTCAAGCTGAGGAAGTCTCTTCATTAGCATTCCTTCAAAAAGATTAATTACAGTCCAGGTTAAAACAAAAGCAACTCAAACCATAAACATACAGTATACACAGAGATCTGGCTCTCCAACCTGTCTACACATAGAACAGTAATAAATAAAATGGAATGAATGGTCACACTTGCAACATTAGCAGGATTTCCTTCCCAGGAACATAGTTGCAAGCCCTGACAAGCAGGTTCTGCTGGCAAAGATCTCACTAAGTGACTAGTGAGAACAAGATTAGATTAGACTAGACTGTACTTCCCTTCACTGCAATCTAGACTGGCAGTTATTACGGACAAAACCTTGGTCCCTTTGGGCATGCTATTGAAGGTAAAAATTTGGGCAAAATTAGGAAATATTAGAAAGCACCTGGCCAGGAATGGAGAAAGAGTGAAAAGTACATAATTCAATAGCTGGATTCTGATGTGGAAACTGACTTCACTGTAAACTCTCCGTAAAAAGAAGCAATCTGCATTCAAGCAGACCAATTTATAAATGTCTACAAGACAGAACAAAAATTTACTCAATCTTGTTCATAAAGGCAACTTAAATTAGTTCAAAGAAATTAATTTAAAGAAAAACCTTATAATAAAGGGGTTCCCAACCTGGGTCCACAGATCCCTTGCTTAATGGTATTGGTCCATGGCATAAAAAAGGTTGGGAACCTTTGCATAATGGAAGTCAAATAACGTGAGGGTCACAATACAGCAGTCGTCTTATTGCTACAGTATTCTAGCTTCTCAGTAGTAGTCACTTTAGAAAAACAACAGGTATGGTACACATAGAAAATGGAATCTATGGGAATTTTACAAACAAAAGAAGAAGGGTTGATGACTTATCTGGGTGGCATGAAGAATTCCAAGTTCAAGCAGTTTATAATCATGATCCGAATCCTTCAAGTGACATGAGAGGCTCTGAAATAATTTGCTGTCTTCGTTTGTAAGAGAGAGACATGGATCTCCAGAAAAAGAATTAATGTATTTTGTCTGGAACTGCTCAGTGATAACATCAAACATCCATGCCCCAATGGTTAATAGGTCTGATTTTTCATGCACGATAATGTTTCAATGTGACTGCTGCACATTTCACACTGCACATTTACCTGAATATAATTAGATCATTTACAGAACCTGGAGAATATCTGGTATAAAGACATTCCAAATACAGTATAACATTACAAACCAGTCATTTAAAAAGCATTCCAGTAGTCCTGTGAATTTTAGGGAAGTTCCCTTCAACCAAAAAATTCTATGGAATTCTTTCTTGGACAAGACTTTGCATAGGACAAGATTCTATCAGAAGGCACGTGTGGAATAAGCAGGTTGAGAGAACGTCAGAGAAAAAGGTTTCTAGATTGAAAAGAAAGCTAAAGATCTTTTAAAAGTACAGCAGCTTCATCAATCTCCAAAATGAGAGAACGGAGTACGAATGCTCTCTTCCTTCTAGGACAGGGGTTCCCAACCTGAGTCCACTGACCCCTCAGTTAAAGGTAAGGCTCTACGGCATTAAGGAGGTTAGGAACCCCCGTTCGAGGACAAAAACACCCAGAACATCAAGCTTTCATCATCCCAAATTACAATGAAGGATTAATCAAGTTTGATCCAAGAGAGAATATCTGTAGCATGACGAAGTTCTAATGAATGAACCATCTAAAATAGCAACCCTCCCATCAGATGTTTATCTACCTGTCATGCTCCAAAGAAGTGTTGCCAGCCTATCATACCTTATCAGTGTTACTCCATAGAACTTAACATCATTTATGATCATTAGATTTCCACAGGTTGCTGAAAAGTCATGGCAGATGACGATAGTGCAGTGGCCATTCTCAAAATCTCAATGATATGACATCCACAGTCTAATGGCATCCCGGTCAGTTTAGGCCTCTTTATTTTATGTAAGAAAAATGGTCAAAATATTGCACATTTCAGGTTAATGGTATTAGCCAATATTTAATTACAGTGTAACTACCAATTCTGCCTCACTAGTCCTGCATTATCCTGAAATCCAAATTCATCTTTAATTCCTGGCCTCTTGACATCAAATGAACCTTACTATCTGAGCAGAGAGAATGAAAAAAATCTCGTACGGTCAGTACCACCACAGTCCTACAAGCAGGCTCTGGTTTCATTGAAGTTCAAGTTCAAAATCTCGTGTCCAGTCCGTACACACCGCTGTCCCGCAAGCAGGCTCTAGTTTCATTGCAGTTCAAGTTCAGAATCTCATATGGTCAGTACTACCACTGTCCTGCAAGCAGGCTCTGGTTTCGTTGAAGTGAGGTAGCCAATGGGAAAAAAAAATGTTCAGAAATTGCAAAGTCTTAGGGCTTAATTTTTGGATTAAATTGTCACACTCCATGGTTAAAAGCCATAGTTCAAAAAACAACCAAATGACATTACTTAAATTTTTCTAAGCATACTAGTTAATCTCACTATTCGCTTAACAAATCCAAAACCTGGAAATGTGATTCAACAAAGATGCTATAAAAGCATACAACTACAGAAGTGAACTGTAACAGCCAACACACCTATAGGAAAATGCAAGGCACAGGGTTTAGAGCCAATAACATTTCGTTAATGCTGCAACAAAGCATTTTAGAAACAAACTCTAATATCAACTATATTTACTAACACGCTTTGTCTTGAGCCAGTACGCAGAAATACTTCCAACTGTGTTTTTAAAATCAGAAATCTTCTCAAATCTCCTTAAATCAAAAAGCTTCATTTCTTGAATATTTAATCCTTAAAGTTGTATTTTGTACACTTTAAAACATAGTATTCAAGTGTTACAAGTGGACTTTGCATATCCAACTTCTAACAAGCAACACTCTGAAAGGCACTTCCTTAGAACGTCGATCACTGCTTGATCTAACAACTAACATACCCACTACCAGTCATCCAAACTCATCGTTCAAGTGCTACAAGAACCAAAAGACAGTCGACATACAAGCTTAATCAGAACATAATTCACTGTTTTTACAGCGATCTGACAACTGAGATCAATATTTCTTCTATCTTTCCTTGTATTTGTCTAAAACAATCCCGTGAATTTTATGCTTGTCAGAGGGAGTGATATTTCAGAAGTTTCAATTACCGCCTACAACTACCCAAAGAAAGTACTGCTGTATACAAAAAGCTCTCTCTAGTTAGTTTCAGAAAATGACTTACTACCATTTTGCTAAAGCTACCATTTCTCTAAAACCATTAATTCATCATATTCAAGACTAAATTAGACCTGCCAAGGAACCAACAGAAGATCAGTACTTAATAGATTTGTTATGGGCTACAAATGCAAGTAACAACTCACCTACTAGCCAAGTTTAGTCAAAAAACAGATTTCACCGAAGTGGGTACAGGAACTATCTTTTACAGAAAACTGCAGGTGTTATTACAAGTCACTTTTGTGCTCGTGCTAGTCCGGGAAAGTGAAGGTTTAAAAAGATAGATCATGTTCCTGGTAATAATCAGAAGTCACCAGATGAAAAAAATGTTCAATACATCGAATAACAGGCCATTTTAATTTGCCTCCAACCAACTTCTCTGGTCATTCAAACACTGCAGAATCACTTCTCAGGTTCTCAAAAAAAAAAAAAAAAGGCCTGCTAGATGGTACTGAGACTGGAAGAAAAACCAAAGTGTTCTATCGATGGAAAGTAAGAACTTTTCAGGAAGGAAGGTAGGAAAAAAAATAAAAATTATTACTTACAATCAAACATTAGCCAAGATATTTGCCAACTAGTTGATTTGTAAATCACATTTTAAAAAGAGCATTTAAATTGTCTGTGTTCCCGACCCTCTCAAAAGAGTGCAACCCCTTCAGATGGTGATATATTCTGTATTCTTCCAATACTGTAGAGCAATGAGATCTTTTCCAATTCTGTGTTCAATCTTTCCTGTCATCTTCAAGAACCATTTAAAATTTACATTCAGTGGCAGCTTATAGGTGAGTGCACTGATCGAAATTGTGCTTTGTGAAACTGCTTTGATACATGACAGTAAACTCAGACAGGAAGTTCTGCAAGTAGGATTAGAAAAAGATTGCAAAGTACTCTCTCAAACTCCAATTCCAAATTCCATTTCAACAAGGCAAAGAAATGCTTTGCATTTCGATATTTAGCAAGCTTTAAACTGTACATGTGACAGCCTCTTTTTCAAACAGCACTAGACTAATCTGTCCCAAATTAGTTAACGTTTGTTGGACAATTTGTTAAGACTACAGCAGGCATGAACTTCCATGACTATAATGAGGAAAAGTGAGAATTTACTGAGCTATGCCATTCTTTCGGCATCTTGTGTATAGTGCATGGGCTCACGTGAAAGGCCTCAGAGGCAGTCAAAATTGGGCACTTTCAACCCAAACATCAGTTTATTGAAATGGGATTGGGGAGGAGTGGGTGGGTGGGTGGGGGGGGGGGGGAGGAGAGAAAAATCAATGATACACATTAATTCAGTGCAAAATTTAACTCCAAAATTGTCAGTTCCTCTAGAATCAACTTTAGCAGACACAGATCATCCATTATGCTTCAAAATAGATCAAGGATGTAGATTCACTTTATACAGCAGAAATTATTTACCCAAAACCTTAGAAAGACTACATTATCTACTTAATGAAAAGATTAACACGCCGCCACATTTACTTCAGCATTTTATAAATGATTAAAGGTTGTGTTAAGTGGTAAAGTGTCATAAACGCATTAGGGGGTAACCACTAAAAACCCCCACTTTGCTTGTATTAACTAGTAAAATAAATTTAGAGAAATATACACAGCATTATTCCATCAAATAGGTCAAAAGGACAAATGGGATAAAACTGCTGTGCCGATTTAATCCACCGTTATTGTAGCACTAGTGAAAAGGTGGACGGAGCAACTTGCACATGGATCAACTCCACATGATCAGTGTTGTCTCCACACTGATTATTGCAGGTTAACCATCACCACCCTGCAAACAGCAACTTAAATCACAGTGATTACAGGGTATACCGTTGAGAGAAAGAGTAAAAACGGGGAAAAGGAGTAAAGATTGTCAGTGCAAGTCTTAAACTTGGTAATCCAGCTCTGCATTCATCTTTGTGTACATCTCATAGATAGCATCAACAGTCACTGTAAAGTTAACTAAAAACTGCCTTATTTTTTCTAGGCATTCTTCTTCTTTAACCTCTCTGCCCTTTGACAGCGCTTTTAGAAAGTCTGATTTATACGGAGCTGCGTAAACTGCGACCTGGAAAACAAAGGTGAAGGTCAAGTTATTGCTGGAATGGATCACTCTACCCCATCACATGCATATCACAGTACCAACCTGGATCACAGGCAGGTCTCAGAGTGCAGAAGGTTAAAGGTGAAGGAGGACCCATCTATAGTGTTAGATTAACAGTCAACATTTCAAGCCGAGACCCCTTCCTTCATAAAGGGCCTAAGCCTGAAATGACGAATGCTTATTCCCCTCCACAGACCTTGACTGACTTGAGTTCCACAAGAGTTGCTCAAGATTTCCAGCATCTGCAGAATCTTGTGTTTCTAATGCTAGACTACACTTTAAAAATACACACAGTGGTCACTTTATTAGGTTAATGCAATATCTAGTCAGCCAAACACGTGGCAGCAGCTCAGTGCATAGAAGCATGCAGACATGGTCAAGAGGTTCAGTTGTTCAGACCAAACGTCAGAATGGGGAAAAAAATGTGATCCAAGTGACTTTGACTGTGGAATGATTGTTGGTGCCAGACAGGGAGGTCTGAGTATCTCAGAAACTGCCGGTCTCTTGGGATTTTCATGCACAACATTCTCAAGAGTTTAGAGAGTGGTGCAAAAACAAAAACCACACCATGACAAACACAAGAAACTCTGCAGATGCTGAAAATCCAAGACAACACACACAAAACACTGGAGGAACTCAGTAGTTTAGGCAGCATCTATGAAAATGAATAAACAGTCGGTGTTTCGGGCCGAGACCCTTCTTCATTCTAAATGGGGAGAAAATTCAAAAATCCGAGGTGCAAAGGGACCTGGAGGTCCTCGTGCAGGATTCCCTAAAGGTTAATTTGCAGGCTGAGTCGGTGGTGAGGAATACAAATGCAATGTTCAGCATGCATTTCAAGAGGACTAGAGATCAAGAGCAAGGATGTAATGCTGCAATTTATAAGCCATTGGCCAGACTGCACTGAGTAGTGTGAGCAGTTTGGGCTCCTTATCCAAGATGTGCTAGCATTGGACAGAATCCAGAGTGGGTTAATGTATGAGGAGCATTTAACAGCTCTGAGCCCGTACTCACTGGAGTTTAGAAGAATGAGGGGGAGAAACACTGAAACTATTGAATATTAAAAAGCCGAGACAGAGTGGATGTGGATGTGGAGAGGATGCTTCCTATAGTGGGTGAGTCTAAGATCAGAAAACACCAGCTCAGAATAGAGGAACGTCAATATGAACGGAGATGAGGAGGAATCTCCTTAGCTAGAGGGTGAAGAATCTGTAGAATTCGTTGCCACAAATGGCTGTGGAGGTCAAGCCATAGAGTATATTTAAAGCAGAGGTTGATAGGTTCTTGGTTAGACAGGGCCTCAAAGGTTACGGAGAGAAGGCAGGAGAATGGTTGCTTGCTGAGCCTGGAGGTTAGAGGTCACTGAATCTGGACAAGGTGACATCATCAGTGCACATTGGGTGTTGTTTCCACTGAGTGCTTGAGTTTATATTGGTCCAACCTGTTGTTCTGATTGGTTGACCACTAGTCTCAGCAGGGTCCCAGCCAACGGATGACTGACCCATATTCCTGGTTATCGGCTATTGTGAGCGTTGGCTCATCGGGCGTCCATCAGCCCCGATCCGGCAGAAACAATGCCCACAACGACCGATAACCAGCGGAGGCTAGAAGCCAGCGCAATAGCCAACAAATCAGAATAACAGGTCGGAACAATATAAACGCGAGCACTCGACAGAAACAACACAATTGCACTGCGATGATGTCACCTCGACTGATGATGGAACATTTGCAGCCTAACCTCCAGGCTCAGCAAAAAACCTTGCAGACAAGCTGAGCTACCAACCTTCTCTTTCATTTCATTTCATCTCCATTTATTTTAATTAAAGCAGGATACAAGGGCAGTCAAGACTGACACTGAAACCAAACAGGAGTCATTTCCACAGGAAAATCTGCCCAAATCTGACCAGGACAAAGGAGCCAAACACTTCAAGATTGAGGGAATATAATTTACTATAAATAAATATACTCACAGAAAAAATCTTTTGTACAAACCAGCCATGGTACCTCTTTAAAGCCAGCTCATACGCCTTTGTTGCATTGACTCGAATGAGATTTGGATTTGCGTCGTCACGCTCCCCATCTGCAATACTCTGCAGCATTACCTGTATGAATTTCAAACCCCTGCAAACGTAAGAACAAACCTCTCAGTTCACGTCTTAAAATTCAAAGACAGAAAATTTTAATATGGCAAATCTAGAAGTCACTGATTCTGTCTATTTAAACATCACACCAACACCAATTAGTTTTAATCAATTCATTCTCAAACCACTGTCAGTTATCAGTGCTATTTGACTGCTCTTCCCAATTCTGCAGTAGCACACTACTTCAAAGTTCAAAGTAAATTTATTATCAAAGTATCTACAGTGCCTATAAAAAGTATTCACTCCCCTTGTTAGTTTTCATGTTTTATTGTTTTACAAGATTGAATTACAGTGGATTTAACTTGGCTGTTTTTGACACTGATCAACAGAAAAAAAATCTTTTGTGCCAAAGTGACAACAGATCTCTACAAAGTAATCTAAATTAACTACAAATATAAAACACAAAATAACTGATTGCATAAGTATTCACCCCCTTCAAGCCAGTATTTAGTAGATGCAGCTTTGGCAGCAATTACAGCCTTGAGTCCGTGTGGATAGGACTATCAGCTGAATTAGTCTTGCTGGAAAACAAATCTTCTCTCAAGTTGCAGTTCTTTTGCAGACTGCATCAGTTTTACCCTCTACATTCACAAGCCTTCCAGGGCCTGCTGCAGTGAAGCATCCCCACAGCATGATGCAGCCATCACCATGCTTCATGGTAGGGATGGTGTGTTTTTGATGATGTGCAGTGTTTGGCTCATGCCAAACACAGCTTTTAGTCTGATGGCCAAAAAGCTCAATTTTGGTTTCATCAGACTATAGTACCTTCTTCCAGCTGACTTCAGAGTCTCCCACATGCTTTCTGGTAAACCCTAGCCAAGATTTCATGCGAGTTCCCCGCCCCCCCAACAGTGGCTTTCTCTTTACCACTCTCCCATACAGCTGCAACTGGTGAAGCACCCGATCGACAGCTGTAGTACACAGTCTCTCCCATCCCACTGGCTGAAGCTTGTAACTCCTCCAGAATTGTCATAGGAAGACTGTGCAAAATAGTGGCAGATGGATTAAGAGTGTTGGGAAATGTATGATAATGCATTTTGGTAAAAGGAACAATAGTGCAGACTATTATCTAAATGGGGAGAAGGTTCAAACATCAGAGGTGCAGAGGGACTTGGGAGTCTCCATGTAAGACTCCCAAGAAGGTTAATTTACAGGTCGAGTCTGTGGTAAAGAAGGCAAATGCAATGTTGGCATTTATTTCAAGGGGAATAGAATTTAAAAGCAAGGAGGTAATGCTGAGGCTTTAAAAGACACTGGTCAGGCCACACTTACAACAGTTTTAGGCCCCACATCTCAGAAAGGATGTGATTTTATTGGAAAGAATCCAGAGGAAGCTCACAAGGGTGATTCTGGAAATGAAGGGGTTGGTTAACATATTGAGGAGTGTTTAGCAGCTTTGGGCCTGTACTCATTGGCATTTAGAAGAATGCAGAGGAATCTCATTGAAAGCTACCGAATGTTGAAAGAACTAGATAGGTTGGATGTGGAGAAGATGTTTCCTATGGTGGGGGTGTCCAGAACTAGAGCGCACAGTCTCAAAATTGAGGGGCAACCCTTTAGAACAGAGGTAAGGAGGAATTTTTTTTAGCCTGGAAGCAATGAATCTGTGGAATGCTCTGCCACAGACTGCGATGGAGGCCAAGTCCGTGGATACATTTAAGGTGCAAGTTGATAGATTCCTGATCAGTCAGGGTATCAAAGGATATGGTGAGAGGGCAGGCGTATGGGGTTGAGTGAGATCTGGGATCAGACATGATGGCACAGTGGAGCAGACTCAATGGGCTGAATGGCCTAATTCTGCTCCTATGTCTTATGATCTCTTGATGGCCTCCCTCACTAATCCCCTTCTTGCACGGTCACTCAGTTTTTGAGGATGGCCTGCTCTAGGCAGATTTACAGCTATGCCATATTCTTTCCATTTCTTGATGATTGACTTATCCCCTGGAGTACAGTTATTCAGTGACTTGGAAATTTCCCTGTATCCATCCCCTGCCCTGTGCTTTTCAATAACCTTTTTGCAGAGTTGCTTGGAGTGCTCTTTTGTCTTCATGGTGTAGATTTTGCCAGGATACTGACTCACCAGCTGTTGGACCTTACAGATACAGGGGTATTTTTACTACAATCAATTGAAACACCTTGACTGCACACGGTGATCTCCATTTCACTAATTATGAGACTTCTAAAACCAACTGGCTGCACCAGTGATGATTTTGAGAGAGTGGGGGTGCTGTCATTTTCTGAATAAACTAGCGGAGAGTGACCAAGAGAGGGTGAAGGGGGTGGGAGACGGGGGGAATCAGTGGTGGTTTCCCTTAACTTTTGGTTGGCCTGTTTAATTTTATGGCTGCAAATGGGGGAGAGGGGGTTGAGATTGAAGGAGGAGGGTGGGAGACTGTGGAATACTCCAGAAGTAAGGATAGCCAAAAAAGGGGTGCATCAAGTGAAAAGGCTGAAGTAACGGGGGACAACAAATTGAGGAGAATGGGTGTCTTGGAGGAATTTATAGTTCTGTATAAAATTAGATTATGAAGACATGCAGTCCTCTTTTATTGTCATTTAGTAATGCACACAGGACAGACCAAGACTGAAAAAACTAACAAAACCACATAATTATAACATATAGTTACAACAGTGCAACAATACCATAACTTGATGAAGTCCATGAGCACAGTAAAAAGTTCAAAGTCTCTCAAATGTCCCACATCTCACGCAGACGGGAGAAGGAAGAAAAACACTCCCTGCCATTCCTGACCACAGTCCGACTGAGTCATCCGAAAACTTCGAGCCTCGCATCAGCTCTCTGACACAGAGTACTGAGCGCCACCTCTGTCCGAACGATTCGACCTCAATCTCGGTCGCCAACAGCAGGCAAAGCCGGGGATTTTGAGGCCTTCCCTCCGGAAGATTCCTGACCACGCAGTAACAACAGCAGCAAACTGGGGTTTCAGAAATTTCTCCAGATATTCCTCTGCGCTTTCATGTCCATCTCCATCAAATCAGAATTCTCCGCAGCCCCTATTTAACGGATACAATATCATTTTTCATCAAAGGGCTGCGCACACGCGGTGCACTGCTCTCTCTCCTCCCGCCTTTTAAAGGTCAGAAGGAAGGGGAAGGAGGATTTAGAGCCCTTAATCCCTTGAAAGTGGCAACAGCATTACAGAACGAAATAGGTAAAGGATTCCAGGCCAAGATTTTGTCTAATGGATTGCTGAAAATTTGATGCAAAGATGTTGACCAATGTAGCAGTGCTAAAACGGTGGGAAAATTGGTTGTGAAAATGAAGTGTATCACTCCGAAAAAAAAGGGAGTTGCGGGGGGGGGGGGGGGGAGGGGAGGGTAGTGTATGGTATTTGGTCTGGCATGACTGAAAAGGAAATTTTGGACAATATTAAAGGTGGTCAAGTGATTGAAGCCAAACGATTAAAATCGAGAGGAGGTGGTGATTGGGATTTTCCTGTCCTACTGGTTTTTACAGGTGACGTTCTTCCAACTAGAGTCTATCTTGGGAGCTTGTCTTATCAAGTTAGAGAATATATTAGACCTCCCTTGCACTGTTATAATTGCCAGAGATTTGGACATATTGTTGGTTCATGTCGAGGTAAAAGAAGATGTGTGAAATGTGGAGAGGATCATGATATTAAAGCACGTAAGGCAGCGGCACCTAAAATGCAGTAACTGTGTAGTGGCATTCAGAGGATGTGAGTATTTTAGTAAGGCAAAGCAGATTCAGATTGTTAGTAACCAACAAAACATATCATATGCTGAGGCCGTAAAGAAAGTTGATGGAGAGCAAAGGATAAGTAAAGAAAAGATTGGAACGATGGGGAGTCAGCACATTCCGCATTCTCCAACTATGGTTCCTTCAGACATGTTGATGACTAAAGAGTCTTTTTTGGCGTTTGTTGTTGATGTACTGGACGGGGCTAAAACTACAACCAAGAGGTCGGATATGATAAAAGCAGTTGTTGGAGCTAGAAAGATTCGTTGATATGAAACAGGTTTTACCAGAAAAATTACATGAGTATATGACAGACAAACAATCACTGAATACTTCCCAGTTGTCGGGTCAGAGAGTTCGGAGGAGCTTTATGTGGATGAAGAGGCCAGTAATCAGTATTTAGATGTTTTTAATATTACAATGGAATGCAAGAAGTTTAATTGCAAATGGTCAAAAATTAACAAGATTTGTTGGAACTTTTAAAGATAAGCCTGATTTGATCTGTATACAGGAGACATGGTTAAAGCCTTACTTAGATTTTATGATCCCTGGATACGATAGTTTGAGAGCTGACAAAACGGGTAAATCTGGTGGAGGGTGTGCAACTTTCATCAAAACAGGACTCCAGTTTAGAAGTCTTGATTTTAAATCTAACCTTGAAATTGTGGCTGTGTCGGTTTGGAGCTCTCGTGGTCAAACAACTATGATTAACTTTCATAATCCATGTAATATGATGTTGTTATCAGATTTTGATGAAATTATGAAGGTAAGATCCCCAATAATCTGGGTTGGAGATTTCAATGCCCATAATCCTATATAGGGTAGTAAAAGTAAAGATAGTAATGGAGCAGTAGTAGAGGAGTTGCTAGATAAATATAGCATGGTACTGCTAAATGATAGAAGGCCTACAAGATTTAATATTGTAAAGAACACTTGTAGTTACTTAGACTTATCAATCACTTCCTCAAACTTAGCCAGAGTCGGGGAATGGGATGTTATGGACAGATACACTCCAGGAAGGGATCACTATCCTATATTATGTAGATTTGGTAGAAATTTGATAGTAGAAGTTGAGGAGAGGGGTGCTAGGTATAATTTTTTTTTTTTGGCCCATTGGGATGAGTACCAGGAGAAAGCTGTGGATATAATAGAAGAGACTGATAGCGAGGGCTCCATAGACGATTGGAATGAATCCCTCTGTTCTATAATTCATAAAGTTGCTCAGCTGACTAGTCCGCTACGGAATGTTCCTAAGGCTCAAGCATTAGTTCCATGGTGGAATAAAAATTGTGATATAGCAGTAAGAATCAGAAATAGAGCGTACAGGAAATTAAGAAAGTACCCAGTGTTAGATAATGTTATGGAGTATAAAAAAGAGTGAGCAGTAGCAAGGAGAGTAATTAAAAATGCAAAGAGGGATAGTTGGGGAAGATTTTGTGGAACCATGGGCCCTGAGACACCTATAAAGCAGCTATGGACAATCATTCACAGAATGTCAGGAATATATAGAAAACCATCTATCCCAGCTTTGCTGGAAGGAGATATTGAAGCTGTAACCAATAAGGAAAAGGCCAATATGTTTGTAGAGGTGTTCCAAGTGTTACACAGTTCTGGAGAGTTAGGTGATTTGAGAAAGGAAATCATGTTAAAGGACAGTTGCAAATTGAACAGGAGTTTGGATGATAATAGCTCCATAAATTTGTTTTTCTCCCTTCAGGAACTGTAGGAAGCTGTCCAATCAGGTTCAAACACTTGTCCTGGTAGGGATGGACTGTGTTATGAATTGCTTAAGCATTTAGATGACTCTGTATTAATAGAAATGCTAGCTTTGTTTAATTCAGTGTGGAAAGAAGGAAAATTACCAGTAGAATGGAAGCATGCGATGATAGTTCCAGTTTTAAAACCAGGTAAACACGCATCTAGTCCTAGTTCGTATTGGCCTATAGCTTTAACATCAGTGCTTTGTAAAACTACGGAATGAATGGTCACCAACAGACTTGTTTATTTTTAAGAAAATAAGGGACATTTTGCTGCCTATCAAAATGGTTTTCGAACTGGAAGATCAACAATGGAATCTGTTGCCCTTTTAGATCATGATATTAAAAAAGTGTTTCAAAATAGAGAAGTAATGGTAAGTGTATTTCTAGATATTGAAAGAGCATACGACTCACTATGGAAGGATAGTTTATTAATTAAACTCTATGATGCAGGAATTAGAGGTAGAATGTTTAATTGGATCAAAGATTTTCTTAAGGAAAGGACAATTCAAGTAAGAGTAGGCGGAACAAGCTCCAAGTCAGTTAAAATAGGTAATGGTACCCCTCAAGGAGGCGTCATTAGTCCAGTTCTTTTTAATGTCATGATAAACAATATCTTTGATCAGGTAGGGACAGGATTTGGTAAATCGTTGTTTGCAGACGATGGTGCAATCTGGAAAAAAAGGAAGAAATGTCAAGTATATATTAGAGCAGGTACAAAAGGCTTTAAGATCAGTTGAAAAATGGGCACATAAATGGGGTTTCAGGATTTCTGCTTCTAGGTCCAAATATATGATTTTTGGCTTTAGAAGAAAGATTCCTGATTGTGAATTGTGTCTATATGATTCTCCATTAGAAAAAAGTAAAGATATTCAGGTTTTTAGGTGTCTGGTTTGATGAAAGACTTACTTGGAGGGTTCATATAGATAAATCAATTGGAAAGTGTGAGAAAGTTTTAAATGTTATGAGAAGTATTGCTGGATGTGACCGGGGAGCAGGGCGGGAAACTATGTACTTAATGTATCTAGCTATGATTAGTTCATTTATTATGGTTGTATTGCTTATGGTTCTGCTGCTACGGCAGTGCTTGAAAAATTAGGCACTGTGCAGTCCAAAGCACTTAAGACTCCGTTGTGCAGCTTTTAGAACAACATCAGTCCTGCATTATGTGTGGAGATGGGAGAAGTGGCTCTACATTTAAGACCAATTCAGTTGAGCCTGCAGTATTGGGCAAAACTAAATGGATTCAAGCACAGCTATCCACCAAAGTATCTTTTGCAGGGGAAGTCGGAGTACCGAAGTAAAATTAAAAGATATCCATTTTTAGATTTGGTTAATAACTGTGCTGTGAAATTGAAACTGATTGACGAAGACATAGCTGACCAAATTTGCTTGCCACCCATTCCTTTTTGGCTTTTGCCAGAACAAGTAGACCTATTCCTCATTTTTCAGCTTCAAGGAAGCACAGCAATTTCAACAGCGATCATAAATAAATATTTAATTAATTAATGGAGATCTTATCTGAAGATTTTTACTGATGGCTCAGTGGACCCAGAGAGCAGTAGGGCAGGATTTGGGATGTACGTGTCTCAACTTGGAGTTAAGATTGGTCACCGGGTTTCAGATGGCTTTTCTGATTTGCAACAGAATTATTAGCAATCCTCTGGGCGTTATGGTGGATAGAAGACTCTTGACCACGTAGGGTTATCATCTGTTCAGATTCTGCTGCTGCCTTAGAGGCTATAAGAGGGAGTAAATCAAAAGCTCGTCCTGACATAGTTATTGAGATTCTCTAAGTTTTGTTTAGAGTAGGGAAGATGGGTTATGAAGTCAGATTTACATGGATACCTGGGCATGCTGGGGTGGAGGGAAATGAAATTGTGGATGGCATTGCAAAGTCTTCCTTACAGAGCAGGCAAGCAGAAATTAGAGTACCCCTAGGTAGAGCGGAATTGAGAAGTAGGATTAAAAAAAAGGTATAGAGAAGAAGTGGCAGGAGGATTGGAAAATTGAGTTAAAAGGAAGGCATTTCGTTTCTAGTCACCCACTAGTTAAAAAGGTGTTACTTTTTAAATCGTAGAGATATGGTGAAATTAACAAGGCTTAGGTTGGGGCATTGTGGGCTAAACTATTATTTAAAGATAATAGGAAAACATCTTACTGGATTATGTGACTGTGGTAGTCCAGAGACAGTCCAGCATGTTTTGCTGAGCTGTAATCGATACAAAATTGAAAGAAGCATATTGTTCAAGAGGCTGTCTGACTTAAATGTATTTTGTTTTTCTATTAAATCCTTGTTTGGCCACCAAGAGAACCACCATCTGATTGAAGAGTTTATTATTCAGTTTATACGTGCGACTAGTTTATATTTAAGAATTCGAGTTTCTTGAAATTCTATAATTAATTATACATCCTGTGGAGGGCAGTAATACACCTAGATGCGTCTAAACTGCCGGAAATAGAAGAGGAAGTGATGACTTGGTGTGTCATATTAAAGGGGGTGAATACTTATGCAATCAATTATTTTGTTTTTTATATTTGTAATTAATTTAGTTCAATTTGCAGAGACACGTTTTCACTTTGACATGAGAGTCTTTTTTCTGTTGCTTAGTGTCAAAAAAGCCAAATTAAATCCACTGTGATTCAATGTTGTAAAACAGTAACACATGAAAACTTCCCCCGGGGGGAGGGGGGGAAAAAAGAGGAGTGGGGCGGTGGGGTGAATGCTTTTTATAGGCACTGTATATGTCACCATATAATGCCCTGAGACTCATTTTCTTGCAGGCATTCACAGTTAAACAAAGAAATGCAATAAAATCAATGAAAAACTACAAAGACTGACAAACAACCAATGTACAAAAATAATAATAATAATAATAAATAATTCTGAGAACACAAGCTACCCAAAATCCACAAACCGGACTGTTCGGGTAGGCCCATTGTCTCTGCCTGCTCCTGCCCCACTGAACTCATGTCCTCATACCTCGACTGCATTCTACCCCCCTTGATTCAGTCCCTTCCCACCAGCATCTGTGACCCCTCACATGTCCTCAATCTCCTCAACACCTTTCAATTCCCTGGCTATGACCACCTCACTTTCACCATGTTTAGTTCCTATTCACCGCCTCCCCCCCAAATCAAGAAGGCCTTTAAACTCTCCACTTCTTTTCAACAAAAAAATCCAACCAACTCCCCTCCACCTGGGAGAACTGGTCCTCACCCTCAACAATTTTTCCTTCTGCTCCTCCCACTTTCTCCTGACTCAAGGGGCAGCCATGGGCACCCACAATGGCCCCAGATATTCCAGCCTTTTTATTGACTATGCTAAGACTAATGCTCCCCAACTCTTTCTGCGCCTCATTGACAACTACATTGGTGCTGCTTTGGGCACCCATCATGAGCTCAATTTCATCAAGTTTGCCTCCAATTTCCACCCTGCCCTTAAGTTCACATAGTCAATTTCTGAAATCTCTCTCTTCCTTCTCAATCCATTTCCATCTCTGGAGACAGACTGTCAACCAACATCTTTTATAAACCTACCGATTCGCACAGCTATTTTGACCATTCTCTCTCCACTCTGTCCCCTGTAAATATGGTATTCCTTTTTCTCAGTTCCTTCAGCTCCGCTCTACCCATTCCCAGCATACAGCTTTCCTTTCATTTCTTCAAAGAATGGAATTTTCTTCCTCCACCATTGATGCTGCCCAGACCCACATCTCCTCCAATTTCTGAACATCTGTGTTCAACCCATCTCCCCTCTGCCTCAACAGGGATCGAGTTTCTCTTGTTCTCATCTACCACCACAAGCCTCCACATCCAATGCATCAATCTCTGCAAAGTCTGCCATCTTTAACTGGGCCCTACCACCAAACACATCTTTACCTCCCCACCACTCTCTGCTTTCCACAAGGATTACTCCTTCCGTAATGCCCTTTTCCATTTGTCCTTCTCCACTAATCTCCTTCCTGGCGCATGCCACAGCAAATAACCAAAGTGCTACTCCTGCCCTTTTGTCTCCTTCCTCACGTCCATTCAGGCCTAAAAACAGTTCTTCCCAGTGAGGCAACACTTCACCTGCAAATCTGTTGCGATTGCCTGCTGAATCGGGTCTCCTGATGCAGCCTCCTCTACATTTGTGAAATCAATCCAACATAAATTGGGGGACTGCTTTGTCAAGCATCTCAGCTCCATCCACCAAGAGCGGAATTTCTCCGTAGCCAACCATTTTTAATTCCTATCCCCATTCCCTTACGTCTATTGTCTCCGCTTTTGCCACAATAAGTGTAGAGGAGCAACACCACATATTCCAAACACAGGAAAATCTGCAGATGCTGGAAATTCAGAACAACACACACAAAATGCTGAATGAACTCTGCAGGCCAGGCAGCGTCTCTGGAAAAGAGTAAATAGTTGATGTTTTGGGCTGAGCCCCTTCTTCAGGATTGGGAAGAAGGATGAGAAGTCCGAGTAAGAAGGTGACTTACTCTGGGTTCTCATCTTTCTTTCCAGTCCTGAAGAAGGGTCTCTCTCAGCCTGAAATGTCAATTATATATTTCATTTCCATGGATGTTGACTGACCTGCTAAGTTCCTCCAGCATTTTGTGTGTGTTGTTCTGAATTTCAAGCATCTGCAGAATCTCTTGTTTATAATGTGCACAGATGTAATTTGGTACCCAATGACAAAGTGAAAACCACTTCCACTAATTCCAATTTCTGCAATTACCATCAGGAAATGTAGATATTGCTCGAGGCAAGAGATAGCTTGTAATAAGGTATCCAGGTTATAATGGGGATTATTCTTTTAAGCATTAAGAGGGATAACTGAAATGTTAAATTTGTGGTTGCATTTTGAATGGCTGCCCAATAGTTCAATGTCAAACAAGATTTCCATTCCCAAGGGCTGTCAGCGCCTGACAGAAGAGTGGGTGCTTTCTAGAATACTCTCAGACCCCGCATAACACTAACCACACATAGCGCTGATTGCTTACAATGCAGTTATCTAATTCTTCAGTGAAATTTCTTTAAATGACAACTGGCGGGAGGAGAGAGAGCAGCGCAGCGCACCGCGTGTGCGCAGCCCTCCAGTGAAAAATGATATTGTATCCGTTAAATAAGGGCCATGGGCAATTCTGATTTGATGGAGACAGACGTGAAAGCGCAGAGGAACATCTGGAGAAATTTCTGAAACCCCAGTTTGCTGCTGTTGTTACTGCACGGTCTGGAATCTACCGGAGGGAAGGCCTCAAAATCCCCGGCTTTGCCTGCTGTTGGCGACCGAAATTGAGATCGAATCGTTCGGACAGAGATGGCGCTCAGTACTCGGTGTCAGAGAGGTGATCGGAGGCTCGAAGTTTTCGGATGACTCAGAGTCGGACTGTGGTCGGGCATGGCAGAGAGAGTTTTCCTTCCTTCTCCCGTCTGCATGAGATGTGGGACACTTGAGAGACTTTGAACTTTTTACAGTGCTCATGGACTTCTTCATCAAGTTATGGTATTGTTGCACTGTTGTAACTGTATGTTATAATTATGTGGTTTTGTTAGTTTTTTCAGTCTTGGTCTGTCCTGTGTTTTGTGATATCACACCGGAGGAAATATTGTATCATTTCTTAATGCATGCATTGCTAAATGACAATAAAAGAGGACTGCGTGTCTTCATAATCTAAATTCATTCTAATCAACACCTAAAACTTCTCAAGAACGGCCGCCATTGCAGTAAACATTCAATCAGCCAGTGAGAGCGCTTTACATATGCTCTGAGCCACTCACAGCCAATCACATTATTAGTTCACGCTCTGCTTCCCCTGTGTGTTTAAATGTTCTCCCTCCCTCTGCAATTTATTCCATTTTTTCACCCAAACAGCCTGCTATTTCCAGTGAGGGTAGTACATCTCAGATGTCTAGGAAAAGCTTAGCATGGATGTGAAACTGCAAGTGACACAGCGTTGGGAAGCTGGTGAGCGTCAGGATGATAGGATGATGTTTGCGCCATTGATGATCTGAATGACCCTGACTGGCAGCAAAGCAGTAAGACACAAGAGCGGTGTTCTCGACACGATTTCCAGCTACAGAGAACTGCTTCGTCAGAGGAAACTTAAGAAAAGGCAGTCAGTCAAATCTCGATGCCTACTTGAAGCCAAAGTTAGAGGACCCACAGCCTGGTCTTTCCTCTAAGGTGTAACCAACACTCACTTCCCTCCACCGCTGCTGCTGTGATACGTTGCTGCTCCACTGATGTACACGTTAGGCCTATTTGTGTGTTCATTACTCCTCGAATTACTGTGCATACGTAAAATATGACATCTCGGGTTTGATTTTTTTTAAAATCAGGCACACATTTCTACTTAGGCAATGTTATAATGACTCCACATAGCGCTGATTTACATAGCACTCCACCTCCAAGGAAGACATCTGCAGCAATACGTTGAGTGCAGAGTGTGATGCTTTCCATAGTCAAACACCAATCAATGGCACCACAGATGATGCCGCCAGTCTTTGTACTCCAAATCAAACCTGGTTGAGAATTTTCTTTTAAATGCAGGGCAAAAAAAGGGGAATATAGTACAGATGATAATAGGAACACAAGATTATAGTTTAGAATATAGAACAGAAATTGTACAGGATTACCTTTTTAGCCACATTAGTGCCAACGTTGCTCCAACCTTTGGCCAGCTTGTACCATACAGCTCCTTTTCACCTTCAAGAATCATTTGTAATGTCTTGAATTTTATGGGATTTGTCTCAAACACAGTCTTAATTTTCTATTTAAAACAAACAAATGGCAAACCATAATGAATCTTCAGCATGACCAAAGGTCAAATTCTTTAAGAAGCAAATGACTGAAGTGAACACTGTTGGCCAGGTGACACCATGTTGATGTAGCAAACATACACGAAGGGCCAATCCTAAAACACATACTCAAATCCATACCCATTTTTATGAGTGCCTGGATGAGAATTTCTAAGACAAGGGTTCCTAACCTGGGGTCCACGGACTCCATGGTTAATGGCAAGGCCCCATAGCGTAAAATAGATTGGGAAGTCCAGACCCAAGGGGGTATATTGGAGATTCCATACAAATACAAAATCTACCTCCTTTCCGTGTGTATGGAATCTCCTATATAAATCATAGGTACAAGTGTTATCAGTATATATAGCCAAAAGTATCAGCTAGTTTTCACACAGCATTGTTCACTGAGAGCAGTAAGATAGATGAAGTTGATCAGTTTTTGATCATAGTTGATGACCAATTGTTTGCCAGAAAAGAACAAATTAAAAAAAAAAATTCATACAATATGGCCCTGGAAAATCATACATGAAAGGTCTAATACTGTATCACCCATGTCACTATACCAAATCACCAGTCTAGATGACCCACTCAGTCCCTGAAATGACACATACACACACAGCCTTTCAAATTCAGGTTTAATATCACCAGCATATGTTGTGAAATTTGGTGGTGGGGGGGTGTGTGTGTGTGTGTGTGTGTGTGTGTGTGTGTGTGTGTGTGTGTGTGTGTGTGTGTGTGTGTGTGTGTGTGTGTGTGTGTGTGTGTGTGTGTGTCTTTTAGAACCATAGAACATTACAGCACAGAACAGGCCTTTTGGCCCTTCTTGGCTGTGCCGAACCATTTTTCTGCCTAGTCCCACTGACCTGCACCTGGACCATATCCCTCCATACACCTCTCATCCATGTACCTGCCAAAGTTTTTTTAAAATGTTAAAAGTGAGCCTGCATTTAGCACTTCATCTGGCAGCTCATTCCACACTCCCACCACTCTCTCTGTGAAGAAGCCCCCCCCCCGCCCGCTAGCTGTGAGGAGGATGCTATGGGTGGCAGTGTTAGCTGTGAGAAGGATGCTAAGAGGACACAGGGTGACTTGGATAGGTTAGGTGAGTGGGCAAATTCATGACAGATGCAATTTAATGTGGATAAATGTGAAGTTATCCACTTTGGTGGCAAGAACAGGAAAACAGATTATTATCTGAATGGTGGCCAATTAGGAAAAGGGGAGGTGCAACGAGACCTGGGTGTCATTGTACACCAGTCATTGAAAGTGGGCATGCAGGAACAGCAGGTGGTGAAAAAGGCGAATGGTATGCTGGCATTCATAGCAAGAGGATTCGAGTACAGGAGCAGGGAGGTACTACTGCAGTTGTACAAGGCCTTTGTGAGACCACACCTAGAGTATAGTGTGCAGTTTTGGTCCCCTAATCTGACGAAAGACATTCTTGCCATAGAGGGAGTACAAAGAAGGTTCACCAGATTGATTCCTGGGATGGCTGGACTTTCATATGATGAAAGACTGGATCGGCTAGGCTTATACTCTCTGGAATTTAGAAGATTGAGGGGGGATCTGATTGAAACGTATAAAATCCTAAAGGGATTGGACAGGCTAGATGTAGGAAGATTGTTCCCGATGTTGAGGAAGTCCAGAATGAGGGATCACAGTTTGAGGATAAAGGGGAAGCCATTTAGGACCGAGATGAGGAAAAACTTCTTCACACAGTGAGTGATGAATCTGTGGAATTCTCTGCCACAGGAAACATAGAAACATGGAAAATAGGTGCAGGAGTAGGCCATTCGGCCCTTCGAGCCTGCACCGCCATTCATTATGATCATGGCTGATCATCCAACTCAGAATCCCACCCCAGTCTTCCCTCCATACCCCCTGACCCCCGTAGCCACCAGGGCCATATCAAACTCCCTCTTAAATATAGCCAATGAACCGGCCTCAACTGTTTCCTGTGGCAGAGAATTCCACAGATTCACCACTCTCTGTGTGAAGAAGTTTTTCCTAATCTTGATCCTAAAAGGCTTCCCCTCTATCCTCAAACTGTGGCCCCTCGTTCTGGACTTCCCCAACATCGGGAATAATCTTCCTGCATCTAGCCTGTCCAATCCCTTTAGGATCTTACACGTTTCAATCAGATCCCCCCTCAATCTTCTAAATTCCAACGAGTACAAGCCCAGTTCATCCAGTCTCTCTTCATATGAAAGTCCTGCCATCCCAGGAATCAATCTGGTGAACCTTCTTTGTACTCCCTCTATGGCAAGGATGTCTTTCCTCAGATTAGGGGACCAAAACTGCACACAATACTCCAGGTGTGGTCTCACAAAGGCCTTGTACAACTGCAGTAGTACCTCCCTGCTCCTGTACTCGAATCTTCTCGCTATAAATGCCAGCATACCATTCGCCTTCTTCACCGCCTGCTGTACCTGCATGCCCACTTTCAATGACTGGTGTATAATGACACCCAGGTCTCGTTGCACCTCCCCTTTTCCTAATCGGCCACCATTCAGATAATAATCTGTTTTCCTATTTTTGCCACCAAAGTGGATAACTTCACATTTATCCACATTAAATTGCATCTGCCATGAACTTGCCCACTCACCCAACCTATCCAAGTCACCCTGCATCCTCTTAGCATCCTCCTCACAGCTAACACTGCCACCCAGCTTCGTGTCATCCGCAAACTTGGAGATGCTGCATTTAATTCCCTCATCCAAGTCACAGTTGAGGCCAGTTCATTGGCTATATTTAAGAGGGAGTTAGATAAGGCCCTTATGGCTAAAGGGATCGGGGGTATGGAGAGAAGTCAGGTACAGGGTTCTGAGTTGGATGATCAGCCATGAGTTCGAAGGGCCGAATGGCCTACTCCTGTACCTATTTTCTATGTTTCTAATGTTCCCTTTAAACTATTCCCCCTTCACCCTTAACCCATGTCCTCTGGTTTTTTTCTCCCCTTGCCTCAGTGGAAGAAGCCTGCTTGCATTCACTCTATCTATACCCATCATAATTTTATATACCTCTATCAAATCTCCCCTCATTCTTCTACACTCCAGGGAATAAAGTCCTAACCTATTCAACCTTTCCCTGTAACTCAGTTCTCAAGTCCCGGCAACATCCTTGTAAACCTTCTCTGCACTCTTTCAACCTTATTAATATCCGTCCTGTAACTTGGTGACCAAAACTGAACATAATACTCCAAATTCAGTCTCACCAATGCCTTATACAACCTCACCATAACATTCCAACTCTTATACTCAATACTTTGATTTATAAAGGCTGATGTACCAAAAGCTCTCTTTATGACCCTATCTACCTGTGATGCCACTTTTAGGGAATTTTGTATCTGTATTCCCAGATCCCTGTGTTCTACTGCACTCCTCAGTGCCCTACCATTTACCATGTATGTTCTACTTTGGTTTGTCCTTCCAAAGTATAATACCTCACACTTGTCTGTATTAAACACCATCTGCCATTTTTCAGCCCATTTTTCCAGCTGGTCCAAATCCCTCTGCAAGCTTTGAAAACCTTCCTCACTGTCCACTACATCTCCAATCTTTGTATCATCAGCAAATTTGCTGATCCAATTGACCACATTATCATCCAGAGTATTGATATAGATGACAAATAACAATGGACCCAGCACTGATCCCTGTGGCACACCACTAGTCACAGGCCTCCACTCGGAGAAGCAATTCTCTACTACCACTCTCTGGCTTCTTCCATTGAGCCAATGTCTAATCCAATTTACCACCTCTCCGTGTATACCAGGCAACTGAATCTTCCTAACTAACCTCCCATGCGGGACCTTGTCAAAGGCCTTACTGAAGTCCATGCAGACAACATGCACTGCCTTCCCTTCATCCACGTTCCTGGTAATCTCCTCGAAAAACTCCAATAGATTGGTTAAACATGACCTACCATGCACAATGCCCTGTTGACTCTCCCTAATAAGTCTCCGTCTATCCAAATACTTGTAGATCCTATCCTCTTAGTACTCCTTCCAATAATTTACCTACTACCGACATCAAATTTACCAGCCTATAATTTCCTGGATTACTTTTAGAGCCTTTTTTAAACAACCGAACAACATGAGCCACTCTCCAATCCTCCGGCACCTCACCCATAGATACCAACATTTTAAATATATCTGCCAGGGCCCCTGCAATTCCAACACTAGTCTCCTTCAAGGTCCGAGCGAATACCCTGTCAGGTCCTGGGGATTTATCTACTCTGATTTGCCTCAAGATAGCAAGCACCTCCTCCTCTTCAATCTATATAGGTTCCATGACCTCACTACTTGTTTGCCTTATTTCCATAGACTCCATGCCAGTTTCCTTAGTAAATACAGATGCAAAAAACCCATTCAAGATCTCCCCCATTTCTTTTGGTTCCATACATAGCCGACCACTCTGATCTTCAAGATTGACCAATTTTATCCCCTGCTATCCTTTTGTTCTTAATATACCTGTAGAAGCTCTTGGGATTATCCTTCACCTTGACTGCCAAAGAAACCTCATGTCTTCTTTTAGCCCTCCTGATTTCTTTTCTTAAGTATTTTTTTTTGCACTTTTTATACTCCACAAGCACCTTATTTGCTCTGTTTCCTATACATGTCATACAACTCTCTCTTTTTCTTCTTCATCAGAGTTCCAATACCCCTTGAGAACCAAGGTTCCTTATTCTTATTCACTTTGCCTTTAATCCTGCCAGGAACATACAAACTCTGCAGTCGCAAAATTTCTCCTTTGAAGGCCTCCCACTTACCAATCATATCCTTGCTAGAGAACAACCTGTCCCAATCCATGCTTCTTAGATCCTTTCTCATTTCTTCAAATTTGGCCTTTTTCCAGTTTAGAACCTCAACCCAAGGACCAGATCTATCTTTATCCATGATCAAGTTGAAACTAATGGCGTTATGATCACTGGAACCGAACTGTTCCCCTACACACACTTCCGTCACCTGTCCTAACTCGTTTCCTAATAGGAGATCTAATATTGCATCCTCTCTAGTTGGTACCTCTATATATTGATTTAGAAAACTTTCCTGAACACATTTTACAAACTCTAACCTGTCTAGACCTTTCACAGTATGGGAGTCCCAATCAAAATGTGGAAAATTAAAATCCCCTATCACAACTTTATGTTTCCTGCAGTTGTCTGCTATCTCTCTGCAGATTTGCTCCTCCTATTCTCGCTGACTATTGGGTGGTCTATAATACAACCCCATTAATGTGGTCATACCTGTCCTGTTTCTCAGCTCCACCCATATGGCCTCGGTAGACAAGCCCTCTAATCTGTCCTGCCTGAGCACTGCTGTAACATTTTCCCTGACTAGCAATGCCACCCGCCCACCTTTCATTCCTCTGCCTCTATCACGTCTGAAATATCGGAACCCTGGAATATTAAGCTGCCGGTCCTGCCCCTCCTGTAGCTAAGTTTCACTAATGGCTATAATGTCGTAATTCCATGTGTCAATCCACGACCTCAGCTCGTCAGCCTTCCCCACAATACTCCTTGCATTGAAATAGACACACCTCAGAAGATTATTACCACCACACACAACCCTTCTATTTGTGACTTTGCATGAACTTTTAACATCATTTATTTTCACCCCTGCTCCACTATCTGCTCTGGCACTCTGGTTCCCATCCCCTTGCAAATCTAGCAGTGGAAGCAGATTTTGAGTTTGTGTATACAAGATGATCCTTATCTTCAGAATGGTTCCTTTGCTTTTCTGACGTGTATATTGATTCACTCCTGACCTTTTAAAAAATCATCTTTCAGACTATAATGAGGCTGTGCTTGCATGTCATCTAGGCTCTCCAGGCTACAATCTGTTTACGACATGGAACAAGGAAAGAGCAAATAATCAAATTAGTCAGCTATTTACTGAGGAGGAGAGGAATTAACAGAAGGCCCACTATTGCTACAGTTTAAGGTAGCAAACTGTCTACAGAGTAACAAGCAGGCCGGACAAAGCAGAGGCAGTGGATGTCACTTACTTGGATTTTCAGAAGGCATTTGATAGGTGCCTCACATGAGGCTGCTTGACAAGATAAAATCCTATCGTATTTCAGGAAAGATACTGGCATAGCTAGAGGAATGGCTAACAGGCAGGAGGCAGCAAGTGGGAATAAAGGGGGTCTTTCCTGGTTGGCTGCCAGTGACTAGTGGTGTTCCTCAGGACCACTACCTTTTACACTGCTTGCCAATGATTTAAATAGTAGAATTGATGGCTTTGAGGCAAAGTTTGTGGATGATACGAAGATAGGTAGGGGGCAGGTGGTGCTGAGGAAGTAATGTGATTGCAGCAGGACTTAGACACTAGTCAGGTTGTACTTGGAGTATTGTCAACAGTTCTGGGCCCTTTATCTCAGAAAGGATGTATTGTCATTGGAGAGAGTCCAGAAAGATTCACGAGGATGATTCTGAGAATGAAGTGGGTAATATATGAAGAGCACTGGCAGACTTGGGCCTGTACTCACTGGAGTTTAGAAGAATGCATGAGGCTTTTATTGGAACCTACCAAATCTAGAAAGGACTAGATAAGGTGGATATGGAAAGGATGTTTCCTCTGGTGGGGGTATCCAGAACTAGAGGACACAGCCTCAACAATAAGGGGTGACCTGTAGAACAGAAGTAAGGAGGATTCTTTTTTTTTTAAGCCAAAGAGTGGTGTATCTGTGGAATGCTCTGGTGAAGGCCAAGACTGTGGGGATATTTAAAGTGGGAAGTTGATCGATTCCTGATTGGTCAAGGAATTAAAGGATACAGTGAGAAGGCAGTGTATGGGGTTGAGGGGGATCTGGGATCAGCCATGATGAAATGGCGGAGTGGATTGATCTCCCTCATTTGATGATTGCAACATTTCGAGGCACAAACTGAGCTTGTCCTCATAGCAAATTTCTTTCACAACTAGAATCCCTCTCACTCCATGGGGTTAAATGTAGCCAAGATATGGTTCTAATTCTATCATTAACTTACTCCCAATAATTGCTCTTTTTCTTGAAAGCACCACTCTTGATAGGACAGACTTCAATGATAAAAGCCATCATTTCACTGATGGGTCACTTCTTACACATGAAGTTCGGTAAATATGAAGATCACATCAGAACGGTACGTGAGCCAACAGCAATGATTACTGAATAATGATTGGTAAATTCCCATGGGTGGAAGCCATTAAATTGAACATGTGCAACAACCTCAGCAAATGTCACAATCCACCAGAAGAATAAAACAAAAAGCAATACATAATCAGAAGATTGCCACAACTTACATTGATGTTGCCCATTATATCTGCTTTGATCGGTGAAAACACTGTGGTGCCAAGGCAATCTAAAAACAAATTTTAAACAGGAAACTGATTATCAAACACTAAATTCTAAATCAGGCAATTCTGCTTCTCGATCAAATCTGACAAAGAATATGAACTGCAAACTCCTGACTGCAAATGCTAGCAGTCTAAATGCTAACATTTAGAACATAAGGGAAAATAAAGATTTGAGAATAACTATTTCTGGGTTCCTTGGACACTCTGTGTCCGCTTTTTAAATACACCTGCACTTCTGCTCGGCAATGTAAATATCCAATCAGCCAATCATGTGGCAGCAACTCAGTGCATAGAAGCATGCAGGCATGGTCAAGAGGTTCAGTTGTTGTTCAGACCAAACATCAGAATGGGGAAGAAATGTGATCTAAGTGACATTGACTGTGGAATGAATACAGGTTTCAGAATCTCAGAAACTGCTGATCTCCTGGGATTTTCACGCATACAGTCTCTAGAGTTTACAGAGAATAGTGTGAAAAACAAAAAAAAACATCCAGTGAGCGGCAGTTCTGTGGGTGAAAATGTCTTGTTAATGAGAGAGGAGAATGGCCAGACTGGTTCAAGCTGACAGAAAGGCGACAGTAACTCAAATAACGACATTACAACAATGTGTGCCGAAGAGCCTCTCTGAATGCAAAGCATGTTGGACCTTGAAGTGGATCCACTACAGCAGCAAAAGACCACACTGGGTTCCCCTCCTGTACCGAAAAAGTGGCCACTGAGTGTACTGCAGTTTCAAACATTTTCCAATGGACTTTAATATTTTACCATGTACTTCATCCGTAATACCATTAATTAAATCTGGTGCTGGATGCTTACATATTTAACTAAGGCAGTCTAATTGCCTCCTCAGTTTCTTAAACAATTCATTTTAAAGGCGGAGCTACTAAATATCTAAGTAAATATATTATCAAAGTACATAAATGTCACCATATACAACCCTGAGATTCGTTTTCTTGTGAGCACACTCAGTAAATCCAACAACCAAAATAGAATCAAAGACCACACCTAACAGGACAGACTAATGAATAACCAATGTGCAAAACACAACAAACTGGGCAAATACAAAAAGAGAAAAAATAAATAGCTAAGCAATAAAGAACATGAGATGAAGAGTCCTTGAAAGTGTGACTACAGGTTGTGGGAACAGATTAGTGATGGAACAAGTTGAATGAAGTTATCCATGCTGGTTCAAGAGCCTGATGGTTGAGGGATAATAACCATTCCTGAACCTGGGGAGCAAGTGCTGAGGCTTAGAACCATAGAACACTACAGCACAGAAACAGGCCTTTTGGCCCTTCTTTAGCTGTGCCAAACCATTTTTCTGCCTAGTCCTTGTGACTAACAACATGAGCTATCCTCCAATCCTCCGACACCTCATCCGTAGATACCAACATTTTAAATATATCTGCCAGGGCCCCTGCAATTTCAACACTAGTCTCCTTCAAGGTCCGAGGGAATACCATCAAGTCCTGGGGATTTATCTACTCTGATTTGCTTCAAGAAAGCAAGCACCTCCTCCTCTTCAATCTATATAGGTTCCATGACCTCACTACTCGTTTGCCTTATTTCCATTGACTCCATGCTAGTTTCCTTAGTAAATACAGACGCAAAAAAACCATTTAATATCTCCCCCATTTCTTTTGGTTCCATACATAGCCAACCACTCTGATCTTCAAGAGGACCAATTTTATCCCTTACTATCCTTTTGCTCTTAATATACTTGTAGAAGTTCTTTAGATTATCCTTCACCTTGACTGCCAAAGCAACCTCATGTCTTCTTTTAGCCCTCCTGATTTCTTTCTTAAGTATTTTTTTGCACTTTTTATACTCCTCAAGCACCTTATTTGCTCCATTTCCTATACATGTCATGCATCGCTCTCTTCTTCTTTATCAGAATTCCAATATCCCTTAAGAACCAAGGTTCCTTATTCACTTTGCCTTTAATCCTGCCAGGAACATGCAAACTCTGCACTCCCAAAATTTCTGCATTGAAAGCCACCCACTTACCAATCACATCCTTGCCAGAGAAATCCACGCTTTTTAGATCCTTTCTCATTTCTTCAAATTTGGCCTTTTTCCAGTTTAGAACCTCAACCCAAGGACCAGATCTATCTTTATCCATGACAAGTTCAAACTAATGTTATGATCACTGGAACCAAACTGTTCCCCTACAAACACTTCCATCACCTGTCCTAACTTGTTTCCTCATAGGAGATCTAATATTGCATCCTCTCTATTTGGTACCTCTACATATTGATTTAGAAAACTTTCCTGAACACATTTCACAAACTCTAACCCGTCTAGACCTTTAACAGTATGGGAGTCCCAATCAATGTGGAAAATTAAAATCCCCTACTATCACAACTTTGTTTCCTGCAGTTGTCTGCAGATTTGCTCCTCCAATTCTTGCTGACTATTGGATGGTCTATAATACAACCCCATTAATGTGGTCACACCTTTCCTGTTTCTCAGTTCCACCCATATGGCTTCAGTAGACAAGTCCTTTAACCTGTCCTGCCTGAGCACTGCTGTTAACATTTTCCCTGACTAGCAATGCCACCTCACCCCCCCCCTCCCTTCATTCTTCTGCCTCTATCACATCTGAAACATCAGAACCCTGGAACATTAAGCTGCCAGTCCTGCCTCTCCTGCAGCCAAATTTCACTAATGACTATAATGTCGTAATTCCATGTGTCAATCCACGCCCTCAGCTCATCAGCCTTCCCCACAATATTCCATGCATTGAAATAGACACACCTCAGAAGATTATTACCACCACACACACCCTTTTTATTTTTAACTTTGCATGAACTTTTAACATCATTTATTTTCACCCATGCTCCACTGTCTGCTCTGGCACTCTGGTTCCCATCCCCCTGCAAATCTAGTTTAAACCCTCCCCAATAGCACTAACAAACCTCCTTGCAAGGATATTGGTCCCCCTGTAGTTCAGGTGTAACCCGTCTCTCTTGTACAGGTCCCACCTGCCCCAGAAGAGGTCCCAATGATCCTGAAATCTGAAACTCTGCCCCCTATACCAGTTCCTCAGCCGTGTGTTCATCCACCAGAGCATCCTATTCTTACCCTCACTGGCACGTGGCACAGGTAGCAATCCTGTACCTTCTTCCTGATGGCAGCAGTGAGAAGAGAGAATGACCTACAAAACAAGTCATGCAATCCAGTGGTCCTTGTGAGATCTTACATGCCATAACACATCTCACCCACCCTTAACCAAGTTGTCAGTTATGTCAAGATATAATGCAGTACAGTAAGGCAATCAAGGCCTTTTCAATAGAAATTATGGTGAACTCATTTTGCTTTTGAAAAGGATTTGAGGTTTGCTGCAAAAAAGTGAAATATGTTATGAATCGTCACTGTAGCTTTGTACTACAAATATCATTTAGGACACTCTACTTCAGTGAGCAACAGCAGATTTAGCATTATCACAGATCAGAAAACTTGGGAGCACAGCTTACAAAAGCACATGTTTATATGAGAGTGAAGTTAAGGATGCAAGTTGGAAAATGCATGGTCATGCACTTTGGTAGTAGAAATAATTGTGCGGACTATCTTCTCAACGGGGATCCAAAAATCTTGACTTGGCAGTCCTTGTGCAGAACACCCTGAAGTTAACTTGCAGGCTGAGACGGTGGTGAGGAAGGTAAATGCCATGTTAGCAAGAGGTCTAGAATATAAGAGCAAGGATGTGATGTTGAGGCTTTATAAGGCACTGGTGAGGCCTCATCTTGAGTATTGTGAACAGTTTCAGGCCCCTCATCTTAGAAAAGATGTGCTGGCATTGGAGAGGGTCCAGAAGAGGTTCATAAAGATGATTCCAGGAATGAAAGGATTATCATACGAGGAACATTTGATGGCTTTGGGTCTGTACTCACTGGAATTCAGAAGGATGAGGAGGGATCTCATTGAAACCTTTCGAATGTTGAAAGGCGTAGACAGAGTAGATATGGAATGGTTGTCTCCCATGGTGGGAGAGTCTAGGACAAGAGGGCACAGCCTCAGGATAGATGGGTGTCCATTCAAAACCGAGATGCGGAGAAATTTCTTTAGCCAAAGGATGGTGAATTTGTAGCCACATGCAGCTGTGGAGGCCAGGTCGTTGGGTGCATTTAAAGGTAGAGATTGATATTTTCTTGATTGGACGTGGCATCAAAGGTTACAGGGAGCAGGCCAGAAATGGGGGTTGAGGAGGAGGAAAAAAAAGGATCAGCCATGATTGATTGGCGGAGCAGACTCAATGGGCCAGATGGCCTATGTCTTATGGTTATTGAAACAATTTAATGCAGATCAATTTTTGCAGAAATTGACCTAGTTCTTAGATCAAAATATATTGAGAGATCAAGTAGTTAGTTACTAATTGCATCAATAAAAATTAAACACCAAAAATGGAATAGAAATTTCAGCACACATAGAAATCATCAGTAATAGAAACTAATTATATCTTAACTCAAGTTGCTATGGTTGAATTACTGGAACTAAATAATTCATTTTCTGGAGATTGTACAAAGTTTTAATGAACTGTACATGAGGCAACATTAACAAAGTGTACAGAGCTCTACTTGGACTTGGATATTTATGTCCATATAGTTTTCCCAGACCAAAATTAGGAAGCTCAAACAAAAGCAAGAAGTGCAGGAAACAGCAGGTCAAGCAGAATCTATGGATTGAAAAAATAAAATTGGCAAATTGTACAGCACTGAAATTGGTTTAAAAAAAAAGAAAAACAGGTTAGTTTTTAAGCTACAGAGAAGATGGGGTAGAAGAGGGGAAAGAGAGTATCCATAAACACACTAAGCCATGGTTGTCACGGGGATAAATTATAGTGGTCACCAGGTCAAACAGAGAAATGGGGCAATCAGGCCTGGATAACAGACCACAGATGCTGGAATCTGAAGCATCTGCTGAAGGAACTCAGCGGTCGAGCAGCTTCTGCGGGGGAGAGGAATTGTCAACATTTTGTGTCTAGACCCTGCATCGGACTGGCACATCAGATACAGATGTAGGTTCTCGACCTAACACCCCAACAATTCCTTTCCCAGTGCCCAACAGACAAAGCATGTGTTGCAAGATGGTGAGGTGTTGGACAATCTGATCAGACAACGCTAACAGAGGGAAGATCTGAGTTGATATCTTAAATGAATGATCTGCAGCACAAACGGTCAATTCCGATGTAGATATATAAACAGTTCAACCAAAAATAAAAAGTGCAGATGTTGGAAATCCAATGTTACATAAAGTTGGAAAGTTTGACATAGTCTGATATACTTTAATGTTCTCAGACAGACTAGGTGCTATTATGAAGAATGATGATACTTCAAACTGACTTCCACATCAGCATATAAAGTTAAACAAGGAAATGTTTATTTTTTCCCCTATCCATTTAATCATTTCAAGAATTTTCAATGAAACATCTCCCTGCCACAACTGGTGAGCTCTAGTGCGCAAGATATTCACAGACTCCATTTATCACAATCCGCAAACATGCAGCAGCCTTGACAATCATCATCATCATTACGTGCCGTGTCGTATGACGTAGGTGATCATGGTCCTTCCATGACCATGATTGTTCTTGGCAAATTTTTCTACAGAAGTAGTCTGCCATTGCTTTCTTCTGAGCAGTGTCTTTACAAGACGGGTGACCCCGGCCATTATCAATACCCTTCAGAAATTTTAAGAACATAACCTCTAGCCCTAGACTACCCCTTCACAAGTATTTATTTTGCCCAACCCCCTACGAACCTCAATTTCATTTTCCTAAAGCCCCACATATTAAATTTTCCCTAAAGACAATCCGTCCACACCAGAGATCAACCTTGTGAACCGCGCCCCCCCCAACCCGATTTGTTCGCAATAGTATACCTTTCCTTAAGGGACTAAAACTATACATGATCTCACTGGTGCCTTGCTCAAATGTAAACAGACATTTTACATGCCAACCATTTAAATAAAAAAAACATTCCATTAGCCTTCCAACTATCTGATGCAGTTCTGCATGAAATACAGATAGCTAAAGATTAGCTTTATTTGTCACCTGTCCATGCACCACTACTATAACTTGCCTCGTACGCAGTTCCCCACTATGTCAGAGAGGCGTGGAGGGAAATCATCCACTAACCGAAGAAAGTCCGGATGCGACGTACCTTTCCTTTTTCCATGCACCATGTGTTTCAAATCAGCAAGGATTGTGCTGGCAGCCTGCAGGTATCGCCATGTAGCATGCCGACAACTCACTAACCCTAACCGCACGTCTCTGGAACTTGGACGGAAACCAGAGGAAATCCGTGCCATCGTGGAGAACATACGATTTCCTTACGGACAGCTGCGGGAATCAAATCCCAATTTTATAGCTGGTGCCGTAGCGTTGTGCCAACCACTGTGCTATTGTGCCGCTCCAACAACACCTGCCACGTCCATTGCACTACAGTTTTGTGAATATGCTGCCTGGCCTGCTGCGTTCACCAGCAACTTTGATGTGTCGCTTGAATTTCCAGCATCTGCAGAATTCCTGTTGTTTACAGTTTTCTGAATTCTGTTTTCTTAAAAATTTCTTAGCCTCCCCCCCACCCTGTGCACAATATCCTTTACCCATATTATAGCCTATTTGCCATCTTTTCATTCATTTACTCAACCTGTCAATATTTTAACTCTGCCTTCCTCATATTTTTGCATCATCCACTGATCTGGCTGCAATCTATAAATCTACCTTTGTTATAATAAGCAGCAAACAAAGAACAGCCGAGCCCAACACCTTTCAGATCATTGTCAGGGACTTCAATCATAGTCATACTTTATTGATCCCAGGGGAAATTGGCTTTCGTTACAGTTGCACCATAAATAATAAATAGTAATAGAACCATAAATAATTAAATAGTAATATGTAAATTATGCCAGTAAATTATGAAATGTCCAGGACCAGCCTATTGGCTCAGGGTGTCGGAAAATCAGGTCTGTTTGCCCAATTATCAGCTGTAGCCCTGAGCACCAACCACTTGACCACCACCATCCCTCCCGTTCCACACTGAGACCGCATTTCGGGAAGTCTGATCACTAGGCTGCCCTCCTCCTACCTTCACACAGGAAGCAGCCGAAGAGTTTTATCACCAAGCTGCTACTGGATGGCAGGCATTGAGGCAGGTCACCACCTCCTTCTTAGGCACCTGTATCATTGAAGCCTGCTTGAAGCAGTTAGGTACCTTGTTCTGCTGAAGTGAGAGGTTAAAGATATCAGTGAATACTCCAGCTGGTTGTTCGGCACAGGCTAGATACCCCGCCTGGGCCGGATGCTTTCTGTGGGTTCACCCTCCTGAGGGATGCTCTCGTGTCAGCCTCAGGGTCATTGGGAGTTCGTGAAAGTGCCTTTATATTTTGGTGGTCAAAGCGAGCATAAAAGGCATTGAGCTCATCTGGGAACAAAGCCTCGCTGTCTCACACGTCGCTTGGTTTCACTTTGCAGGAGGTGAAAGCACTCAAGCCCTGCCACAGCTGTCAACCACCCTTTAGCAATTCAACTTTAGTCTGGAATTGCCACCTCACACATGAGATGTCTTTCTGGAGATCGTACCTGGACCTTCTGTATTTTACATGGTCGCCAGAACGTCTCTGATCTGGCCCTCAACAGATTGTGGATCTCATGGTTCATCTAGGGCTTCTGGTTGAGGAAAACTGAATGATTTTGTGCAGACACACTTATCTACGACTGTTTTTATAAAGTCCCTGACAACTGTGGTAAATTAGTTCAGATCCTCCGAGTCCTTGAACACGGCCCAGCCCATCGACTCCAAGCAATTCCATACCAGATCCTCTGCTTCCTGTGAACACCTTTTCGTTGCCCTCATCTCTGGAGCCTTGCTCTTTAGCTTCTGCCTATATGCAGGTAGGAGGAGCAGCAAATGATCAGATTTCCCAAAATGGCATTCCTAATTCCCAATAGCTGAGTGTGTTGGCCTCCTGGTGCTGCAGGTGATATGTTGATAACAAGCCTGATTGAAATCCCCAACAATGATTTGAAAGATGTCAGTGTAGCTCTGCTTCTGGTTTGCTGATGGAGGCACACAGTACCTCCAGTCCTGCTTAACGTCAGCCTTTAGCGATATGTAAACTGCCGTCAGGATCACGGAGGAGAACTTGCTTGGCAAGTGGAATGGTCAGCACTTAATCATTAGGTGTTCATTAGTCCGGTCCATTCAGTGTATCAAGAAGCCTTGGATCTTACCAATGTATCTGGCATGTACAGAATGAGCCATGTCTCTATAAACATAGAGCGCAGCAATTCCTCATTTCCCTCCAATACAGCAACCTTGCCTGAAGGTCCTCAATCTTGTTCTCCAGCATCTGTACATTTGCTAACAAGGTGCTGGGTAAAGGAACTTTCATGCTGCAGTGTTTTAGCCTGGCTTGGAATAGTCCCCTCCTCCCTCTTTTGACATGGTGATGTACCTTTGCCCACTACATGCCTGAGAGTTAAGCCCATCCAGTCCTTCAGAAGATCGTGAAATCACTAGTTCATTAAGACAGTTAAAAGTACATTACTTAAAAGGAAATCACAGGCTGCAGATCGCAGTGAGAGTAGATCAGAAGTATATTTAGTAAGCTGCCCGCAATACGTCACTGTTTTACCAGCGCCACCTTGAATCTTTCTGCAAAGACTGCAGAAATTCACTACCATGCAACATTCACATCAAAGCAATAGCTCAAGTGCACACTTTTGTACTTCTGCTTTAAAGGGCACCATGGTAGTATTTTACTATTGCAGTGTAGGGTGTAGGGAGTTCAATTCTGACACACTCTATAAGGAATTTGTACATCCAGCCTGTGAACGTGTGAGTTTTCTCCTGGGGCTCTGGTTTCCTCCCACAGTCCAAACACATGCCGGTTATTAAGTTAATTAGTCATTGTAAATTGTCCTGTGACTAGGCTGGGGTTCAATAGGTGGTTACCGGACGGTGGTTATTGTTTTGCCCCATGAGCCTGTTCTGCACCTGCAATTTAAATAAATAAATAACAGTCCAGGCAGCTTAAAGGGCAGAAGTTGAGGAGTGGTATAACCAAGCTATAAGTTGGCAATTTACAGATATTAAATTAATTTATCATTTAATAATCACAGTAGGAGAATGATCCTTTGCCAGGTATTATTAGTACTATAACTTGTTTGTTGTTTTAAATTTAAGAGATACAATGGCATCAATTTCAAAATCTGGCAACAGCACTCGTCCTCAGATCAAATAATCCCAATACAGGTCACAGCTAAAGTATGTCAAATGGCTTTAAAGCAGGGATTCCCAACCCTTTTGTGCCATGGACTCCTACCATTAACCAAGGGGTCAGAACTCCTTCTTTAAAGCAATTTTTAAAGAGCCAGGCAGGAGATTTGTAAATTTTTTTTCTTGTTGGGAAGCAAAAATAATAAAAGCTTAGGCAGGCAAAAACAAACAGTTGAAGGGGACAGTGAACACATTACTGACTGCAGCACAGCGACATAACAGAACATAGTAATTAAAACTGTAATTGTGGATTATATAATGAGTTTTTGCAGTTATCAATAGAGATTTCTTACTCCATTTTGCTGGGGAGAACACAAAATTGGAAATTATTAGCACCATCACAGACAGGAAACCAGAAAAAAAAGAGAATAGAAAAGCCAGCCTTACATTGCAGAGAAGATGAGAGGAATGGGTAAGACATGGGAAACATGCCAAAGCAAGCCAGGGCTGATACGAGGATGAAGTGTAGATGTCTTACAGTCGAAATGGAATTTTTAAAAATGCAAAGGAGAATAAAACTGCAAAATGCAGGGCCACAGGGCATAACTTGCAGGTCAAGCTATGCAAATGGAGAAAGAACCTGGACTAGTTTGTGCAGCGTCGTGGGGCCGCGCCTGGACTAATTGTTTGTGCAGCGTCGTGGGGCCGCGCCTGGACTAGTTTGTGCAGCGTTGTGGGGCCGCCTTTTTGAGGCATCGCCTTGTGAAGGTGTCCTCAATGCTGGGGAGGCTTGTGCCCATGTTGGAGCTGGCTGAGTTTTTGCAGCTTTATCCATTCCTGAGCCATTCCATATAGACAGTGATGCAACCAGTTAGGATGCTCTCCATAGTAATCTATAGAAACTTGCTAGTCTTTGGTGACATACCAATTCTCCTCAAACTCCTGGTGAAATATGGCCGCTGTCGTGTCTGCTTTGTAATCGCATTAATACATTAGACCCAGACAGATATGTTAGCACCCAGGAACTTGAAACTGCTCACCCTGCCCACTGCTGATCCCTCGATGAGTACTGGCGTGTGTTTACTCAACTTCCCCTCCCCAAAGTCTACAATCAATTCCTTGGGCTCATTGGTGTTGAGTGCAATGTTGTTGCTGCGATACCATCCAACCAGCTGATCTATCTCACTCCTGTACGCCTTGTCATCACCAGCTGAAATTCTGCCAACAATATTCACATCATTGGCACATTTATAGATGGCATTTGAGCTGTGCCTGGCCACGCAGTCACGAAGTGTAGAGAGAGTAGAGCAGTGGGCTAAGCACGCATCCTTGAGGTGTGCTCTAGATTTTTTCCTATCCACACTGTGTGGTCTCCGGATGAGGAAGTCAAGGATCCAGTTGCAGAGGGAGGTACAGAGGACCAGGTTTTGGAGCTTGTTGATTTTACTGCGTGTATGGTGGTGTCGAATGCTGAGCAGTAACCAAGCAGACTGACAGTAAGTATTGATATTATCCAGGTGATCTCAGACCAAGTGGAGACCCAGTGAGTTCGCATCCAACGTAGCTCTATTATGGCAAAAGGCAAATTGCAGCAGATATAGGTCCTTGCACAGGCAGGAGTTGATTCTGGCCATGACCAACCTCTTAAAGCACTTCATCACAGTAGATGTGGGAGATAATCGCTCAGGCAGCCCACACTGCTCTTCTCGGGCATGGAAGCTGACTGCCGTCCTTTTAAAGCAGGTGGGGACTACCGACTGCAGCTGTGAGAGATCAGAGATGTCCTTCAACACTCCCGTCAGTTAGTTGGCACCAGTTTTCAGTGCCCTTCCAGGTACACTATCAGAGCTGGATGCCATGCGAGGGTTCACCCCCTTGAAAGATGTTCTGATATCAGCCTCCAAGACACAGATCGCTGGATCACCAGATGCTGCAGGGATTCACAACGGTGTAGTTTTATTCTCCCTTTCAAAGCGTGTGTAAAAGGCATTGAGCTCATCTGGGAGTGAAGCATTATAGCTGTTCATGATGTGGGTTTCACCTTGAAGTAACAGCCTGAAAATCCTGCCCAAGCTGACATACAAATTCATTATTGACAGAGATTGCTGGCACCGTAAAGCAATTGCACAACTAACCACACCACCACCACAAATGCTGGAAATAACCGGGTAACTGGCAGCATCAATGGAAAGAGGACAAAAATAAGCTCACGTTGCAGGGCAACAGTCTGGAAAGGCTAGCAATCAGAAACTGGTGAAATCAAAGTTAAAACCCCTGAGGGCATTAAAAAACTACGAAATATTGTTCTGGAAACTTACATTCACTTTGTTCAGACAATACAAGAAACAACAGGCAGAAAAGAATGGGATTGGAATGATGAATGGCAGGTCACCCTGATGCACTGAACAAAGCGATTGCATAATCTCTGTTTGGCTTCTCCAATGTGGACTACACTCAGCGTAGAACGCAATACACAGCCTATCTATATCTCTCCGCAGACCTGACAACCAAGCCGGTGAGGCTCTGGCAGATGGAAAACAATGCTGGCCATTGCACGTTCATCCACTTTGGAAGGAAAAACCCAAGAAATCAGGTTATTGAAATGGTTGGGCAGAGGGACTTGGGGCTTGTGTAGAAATTGCAAAAGGGTTCCAGGTGCAACAGATCATCAAGGTGACAAATGGGATGTTGGATTGAATTTAAGAGCAGGGAGGTTATGCTGCAACTGTACAAGATATTGATGGGGATGCAGTTCTGTCCTTATGTGAGAGGAGATACTGGCTTTGGAGGCAGAGCAGAGGAGGTTCATTCACCAGGTTTATTCCAGAGATGAGAGTTAGCCTATGAGGAGAAATCGTGGACTATACTCACTGGAATTCGGAAGGATAAGCATAGATCTTATAGAAACAAAATCATGTAAGGGATAAGAAAGATAGAGGTAGGAGGTGATAAGTGAGACTAGAACTAGGGGGACATAGCCTCAAGATTTGGGAGTAGATTTAGAACAGAGATGAGGAGAAACTGCTTTTCCCAGAACACAGCAAATCTATGGAATTCTCTGCCCATGGAAATAGCTCATTGAATATATTTAAGACAAAGATTTTTGCATAGTAAACAAATTAAAGGTTATGAGGAAAGGTGGAGCTGAGTCTACAGACCAATCAGCCATTGCATTATTGAACGATAGTCCATCATTCAATGACGCAATGGCTGATCTGTGTTCTTTACTAAGCTTGACAGGCCAAATGGCCTACTATGGTCATATTTGGTATGTACGTAATTTAGCAACAGGAAAACAATCAGCTGTCTCACCATCCAAGAATAACAAGCCTGCCAAATGTGAACAATTGACTCAATTGTCTAACTTGCGATACCAAAGTTTCTGAAGAAATGATCGCTGTGCTGATCAGACTTTAATTTGGTGCCTAATCTACAGCCAAACCAAGAAGAATATTAACTTAATGCGCTAGTGTGACAAACTGCAGTCTGCAGCACCAACAGTAATGGTTCAACTTCCAAAGTTACCTTGTTGGCACCTTAAAGATTCAAGACTCAATGCACACCAAGTAACTGTTCCCCATTCCCCCCACCCCAATTTTGTTTTTTTTAAATATATGTATTTCCAAGCCTCAAGAATATTTATCATCATTTGATAGGCCCATTTAAAACTTGCACCAACTCAATGAGATTGATTAATAAAATATCAATTTTTATTTGTTGGTATGGCTCAACATGAAGGACACACATAAAGGCCTTCAACCAGCTCCTGTTTCACCCTTCCAACTACTTCCTCAAATTAAAAAAAAAGTTGGTCAGTGCAATTTTAAATGTTCTGCCAGCATAATTATGGAAAATTACAGTCCTTCCTCTACATCCTGACAAAGATAAATTCCTGAAGAATGGAGTTTAAAACAAAATGCACACTAACCAGTGTAGTTAATAATGTAGCCCTTATTTAGATCAACAAAAGGGTTATTCTCCTTTTTAAAGTATAGTGCTGCTGCTGACAGATATACAACAATAGTGCATTGTGTGAAGTGAGGTCTCACATTTCTAGAAAGTCAATAGCATGTAACCCCAGCTGCTAAGCGGGATGAAAAGGTCCACCTGAATATTCTCTGGCATCTCTTACTGATACACGGGATGGTATAATTGATTGATGTGGAAAGTTTTATACTTCATCCCATGATCAGTTAGCCAGCAGCTTCTGTTGGCTGACTCAACACTTCACTTGGGTGAATTCAAACCCTACTGCAATCGGTGTGGATAAGGGGAAAATCAATTTAGACAGCTCCCAATACCCAAACAGAACACGACTCCTATTTCCGGCAAGGCAGTAAAATCTTGTATGATACTGATATAAAATTTGTATTTCATGTTCTAGCCATCTTCCCTCTTCAAGCTGAGGCAGGGTCTCTCACCAAAGTATAATCAATTCTTCCAATACCTAAACAGGTCATGCCCACTTCTCATTGCTACCATCAGGGAGGAAGTACAGGAGCCTGAAGACACACACACTCTGCGATTCAGGAACAGCTTCTTCCCCTCTACCATCCAATTTCTGAATGGACAATCAGCCCATGAACTACTTTTTCATTTCCATTTTTCTTTTTTTTCCTGCACTACTTAGAAACATAGAAAACCTACAATACAATACAGGCCCTTCAGCCCACAAAGTTGTGCCGAGCATGTCCCTACCTTAGAAATTACTAGGCTTACCTATAGCCCTCTATTTTTCTAAGCTCCATGTACTTATCCAAAAGTCTCCTAAAATACCCTATCGTATCCGCCTCCACCACTGTTGCTGGCAGCCCATTCCACACACTCACCACTCTGAGTAAAAAATTTACTCCCGACATCTCCTCTGTACCTACTTCCAAGCACCTTAAACCTGTGTCCTCCTGTGGCAACCATTTCAGCCCTGGGAAAAAGTCTGACTATCCACACGATCAATGCCTCTCATCATCTTATACACCTCTATCAGATCACCTCTCATCCTCCGTTGCTCCAAGGAGAAAAGGCCAAGTTCATTCTTCCTGTTTTCATAAGGCATGCTCCCCAATCCAGGAAACATCCTTGTAAATCTCCTCTGCATCCTTTCTATGGCTTCCATATCCTTTCTGTAGTGAGGTGACCAGAACCAAGCACAGTACTCCAAGTGGGGTCCGACCAGGGTCCTATATAGCTGCAACATTACCTCTTGGCTCCTAAATTCAATTCTACAATTGAAGAAGGCCAATACACCGTATGCCTTCTTAACTACAGAGTCAACCTACGCAGCTGCTTTGAGCGTCCTATGGACTCAAGACCCCAAAATCCCTCTGATACTCCACACTGCCAAGAGTCTTACCATTAATACTATATTCTGCCATCATATTTGACCTACCAAAATGAACCACTTCACACTTATCTGGGTTGAACTCCATCTGCCACTTCTCAGCCCAATTTTGCATCCTATCCATGTCCCACTGTAACCTCTGACAGCCCTCCACACTATCCACAACACCTCCGACCTTTGTCACCAGCAAACTTACTAACCCATCCCTCCACTTCCTCATCCAGGTCATTTATAAAAATCACGAAGAGTAAGGGTCCCAGAACAGATCCCTGAGGCACACCACTGGTCACCGACCTTCATGCAGAATATGACCCGTCTACAACCACTCTTTGCCTTCTGTGGGCAAGCCAGTTCTGGATCCACAAAGCAATGTCCCCTTGGATCCCATGCCTCCTTACTTTCTCAATAAGCTTCACATGGGGTACCTTATCATATGCCTTGCTGAAATCCATATACACTACACTTACTGCTCTTCCTTCATCAACGTGCTTAGTCACATCCTCAAAAAAATTCAGTCAGGTTTATAAGCACGACCTGCCCTTGACGAAGCTATGCTGACTATTCCTAATCATATTATACCTCTCCAAGTGTTCATAAATCCTGCCTCTCAGGATCTTCTCTATTAAATTACCAACCACTGAAGTCAGACTCACTGGTCTATAATTTCCTGAGCTATCTCTACACCCTTTCTTGAATAAAGGAACAACATACACAACCCTTCAATCCTCCAGAACCTCTCCCGTCCCCTTTGATGATGCAAAGATCATTGCCAGAGGCTCAGCAATCTCCTCCCTCACCTCCCACAGTAGCCTGGGGTACATCTCATCCAGTCCTGGTGACTGATCCAACTTGATGCTTTCAAAAAGCTCCAGCACATCCTTTCTTAATATCTCCATGCTCAAGCTTTTCAGTCTGCTGCAAGTCATCACTACAATCACCAACATCCTTTTCCATAAATGAATACTTCAGTATTCACTATAAACCTCTGCTATTTCCTCCGGTTCCATACACACTTTCCCACTGTCACACTTGATAGTTCCTATTCTTTCACGTCTTACCCTCTTGCTCTTCACATACTTGTAGAATGTCTTGCGGTTTTCTTTAATCCTGCCCGCCAAGGCCTTCTCATGGCCCCTTCTGGCTCTCCTAATTTCCTTCTTAAGCTCCTTCCTGTTGGCCTTAAATTCTTATAGATCTCTAACATTACCTAGCTCTCTGAACCTTTTGTAAGCTTTTCTTGACTAAATTTATTACAGCCTTTGTACACCACGGTGCCTGTACCCTACCATAACTTCCCTGTCACATTGGAACGTACCTATGCAGAACTCCACACAAATATCCCCTGAACATTTGCCACATTTCTTCCGTACATTTCCCTGAGAACATCTGTTTCCAATTGAAGCTTCCAATTTCCTGTCTGATAGCCTCATAATTCCCCTTGCTCCGATTAAACACTTTTCTAACTTGTCTGTTCCTAGCTCTCTCCAATGCTATTGTAAAGGAGATAGAATTATGATCACTATCTCCAAAATGCTCTCCCACTGAGAGATCTGACACCTGACCAGGTTCATTTCCCAATACCAGATCAAGTACAGCCTCTCCTCTTGTAGACTTATCTACATATTGTGTCAAGAAACCTTCCTGAACACACCTAACAAACTCCACCCCATCTAAACCCCTTGCTCTGGGGAGATGCCAATCGATATTTGAGAAATTAAAATCTCCCATCACGACAACTCTTATTATTACACCTCCCCAGGATCTGCTTCCTTATCTGCTCTTCGATATCCTTGTTACTATTGGGTGGCCTATAAAAAATACCCAGTAAAGTTACTGACCCCTTCCTGTTCCTAACCTCCACCCACAGAGACTCCGTAGACAATTCCATGACGTCCATCTTTTCTTCAGCTGTGACACTATCTCTGATCAACAGTGCCACGCCCCCACCTCTTTTGCCTCCCTCCCTGTCCTTTCTGAAAACTCTAAAACCCGGCACTTGAAGTAACCATTCCTGTCCCTGAGCCATCCAAGTCTCTGTAATGGCCACATCATATCTCCAAGTACTGATGCACGCTCTTAAGTTCATCCGCTTTGTTCACAACACTCCTTGCGTTAAAATAGGCACATCTCAAACCTTCGATCTGAGCGCGTTCCATCTCTATCACCTGGCTATCCTCTCCCTCGCACTGTCTACAAGCTTTCTCCATTTGTGAGTCAACCTCCTCTTCCCCAGTCTCTTCAGTTCGGTTCCCACCCCCCAACAATTCTAGTTTAAACTCTCCCCAGTAGCCTTAGCAAACCTCCCTGCCAGGATATTAGTCCCCTGGGATTCAAGTGCAACCCGTCCTTTTTGTACAGGTCGCACCTGCCCCAAAAGAGGTCCCAATGATCCAGAAATCTGAATCTCTGCCCCCTGCTCCAATCCTTCAGCCACGCATTTATCCTCCACCTTATTCTATTCCTATACTCACTGTCACATGGCACAGGCAGAAATCCCAAGATTACTACCTTTGCGTTCCTGCTTCTCAACTTCCTTTCCCAACTCCCTGTAGTCTTTTCTCAGGACCTCTTCCCTTTTCCTACCTATGTCATTGGTACCAACATGTACCATGACCTCTGGCTGTTCTCCCTCCCACTGCAGGATATCTTGGACGCAATCTGAAACACCTTGGACCCTGGCACCTGGGAGGCAAACTACCATCGGAATTTCTTTCCTGCATCCACAGAATCGCCTGTCTGACCCCCTAACTATCAAGTCCCCGTCACTGCCTTCCCCTCTTCCTTTCCCTACCCTTCTGAGCCACAGGGCCAGATTCAGTGCCAGAGGCATGGCCACTGTTGCTTACCCCAGGTAGGCTGTCCCCCCCACCCCCCCCAAACAGTACTCAAACAGGAGTACTTATTGTCAAGGGGTACAGCCACAGGGGTACTCTCTAGTACCTGACTCTTCCCCTTCCCCCTCCTGACTGTGACCCACTTGTCTGTCTCCAGTGGCCCCAGTGTGACCTAACTCCTTTCTATCACCTCCTTGCTCTCCCTGACCAGATGAAGGTTATCAAGCTGCATCTCCAGTTCTCTAACTCAGTCCTTTAGGAGCTGCAGCTCGACACACCTGGTGCAGATATGGCCATCCGGGAGGCTGGGAGACTCCAGGAACCCCCACATCTGACACAGAGCACAGAAAACTGGCCTCACACACAGACTTCCTCCTGTCTGCAAATAACACAAGTAAACCTACCTCACCTCATCCCATTACTGCCTAATCCCGTTGAGCCAAAGCCCTATCACTCTGCTGCCTGCTGGATATGACTGTCTTCTTTTTAAACCTTTCGCACTCTACTGGCTTACGTCATGCGCAGTCTTGCCTCTCTTTACCCTGAGTAGTAAAAACTGCCTTTGCTCCGGAAAACAGCCGTTCACTCGCAGCCTTCTTGCTCTGAATCTTAATTTAAGTTAAATATACACACTCACACATATATTTACAGCAATTTACAGTTTTTATTATTCTGTATTGCAATGTACTGTTAGCACACATAACAAATTTCACAACATATGCAGGTGACATTAAGTGTGATTCGGATTCTGATGCTGCTTGGCCTGAGTTTGAGTAGTTTGTTATTTCTTGCCCCACATTGCAGCATCTGCAATATCTCGTGTCTCCTGTTTGCAATCTATGTGATGGACTTCCCTGGAGAACCCGTCCTCCCAACAAATCTGGAAGAACTAGCTAGTTAAAGTTGGAGACTAGTTTAGTACAGGATAAAAAGCACTCGTTTATAGCATCTAACATCATTACCATATACCAGAATGAAGAATACACTACATTTAAAACAGATTGTGATTAGCAGATTTTGAAGTTTCTCTTCTCCAATTGCTGGGTTTCCACTTCACCGCACCCTCCCAATTTGTCCACTTGTTCTTGTGCCTGACCCAATATCTATTTGAGACTCGATTTACTTGGAGTCTTTTACCACATACTAACTTCTACACAAGGGATAAACCCAATCCTAATCCCACTGTTGTTCATATTACACACGGTCCTTACAAAAGGGTTCCCTACAAATTGGGAGTGGCATCTTTCTTCAGAGTCAAATAGTATTGAGACCAGGAACCCAGGCAGGATCAGGTACCTCAGGCAAAAAACAATGAAAACTGCCCCACATGGCTCAAAACATTCACTGAATAAACTCACTGTGGCTGGAGATAGAACCCACACACATTACGATAACACCAATCAGAGATACCTCCTGCCTCATCTCTTGCTGAGGGAAAGATGTTATTCACCAGCAGGTCACCTTCTCCTGATGTACAAAAACAGGCCTCAAAGTAGCAATTTTATTTATTGATTTAAACACAGAGTGGGCCCTTCCAGTCTTCAACACACGCACCTCCCCCCCCCCCCCACCCGACAAACCTGGATAACCCTAACCTAATCACAGGGTAATTTACAATGACCAATTCAGTCCTGAAGGAGGTTCGCAGCTCAGTACATCAAGCAACACACATAAAAGTTGCTGGTGAACGCAGCAGGCCAGGCAGCATCTCTAGGAAGAGGTACAGTCGACGTTTCGGGCCGAGACCTTTCGTCAGGACTAACTTACTAGCTCTTCTTTCAGTTAGTCCTGACGAAGGGTCTCAGCCCGAAACCTCTTCCTAGTCCTGACGAAGGGTCTCAGCCTGTACCTCTTCCTAGAGATGCTGCCTGGCCTGCTGCGTTCACCAGCAACTTTGATGTGTGTTGCTTGAATTTCCAGCATCTGCAGATTTCCTTGTGTTTGTGAGCTCAGTACATGGACTGTTTATTTATCTCCACAGATGCTGCCTGACCAGCTGAGTTCCTCCAGCATCTTGTGTGCTGCTTTGGATTTTCAGAATCTGTAGACACTCGTGTTAATGGCCAACTAACCTACCCTGTACGTCTTCGGACTGTGGGAGGAAACTGAAGCACCCGGGGGAAACCCACACATTCCACGGGGAGGATGTACAGTGAGTCCTTACAGAACGGCGCCAGAATTGGACTCCGAACCTGCAGAACACCCTGAACTGTAATAACGCCGCGCTAGCCACTACACTATGGTGGCATTCAGTGGGTAGTAACACGTTACAAATTATTAAACCAATATTACTGTAAAATTCTCTTCAATCAGATCATTCTTCCAGTCTAATTTACCCAGTTTAATTTCAGCTAGTGCATGGTCTGCTAATGTACTGTATTAATAAGGACATGTCAAAAGGTGTACTAAAGAGAGTCCAGCTCTAAATTTAAAAACAAACTGCAATTAGTTTCTGATCCAGTCATTATTAAGCGTCTCCCACACCTGACTACTCAAAGTAAATTTATTACCGAAGTACAAATGTAAATGTTACTATATTACCTAGATATTCCTTTTCCTATAGACACTTACAGAATTTTACAAAGAAACTGTACATAAAGACTGACAAACAACCAAAGACAAACTGTAAATAAAACAATACTGAGAATACGAGCTGTGAAGAGCCCTCGAAAGTGAGTCTGAAAGTCAATGAATCGGTTCAGAGTTGTGAGGAGTGAAGTTATCCACACGGATTTAGGAGCCTAATAGTTGTTGGATAAAAACTGTTCCTGAACCTGGTGGTGTGGGACCCAAGCTTCTGTACCTCATGTCTGATGGTAGCAGTGAGCAGAGGGTCTTTGATGTTGTTTCAGCCAACATTCAGGGGATGCCAGAAGCTACCCATTATATAATGCCCAAGCACATTACTCCTCCAGGAGAACCACAAGCTTGATGTGGTTTGGAGACTTGCATGCCTCATTGGGGATTGTGAATGGGCTGGTGTGAAAAGCACGTTTAAAAACTGACAACATTGAACTGCAGCTTCATTATTTTTGACTTTTTCATTTATCATTTGCTGACCAAAATGCTGATGTCTGTAGCTTGGTGGTATCTCTACAATAACTAAACTGAGTTCCCGTTTGGAATTGAGCTGTTAATGGCTGATTTAATAACATAAGGGAATACCAGAAGCCAGGAGCGCAAGCCTCCAGGAGGACCACAACCTTGTCGTGGTTTGGAGATTTGCCCTGTCTCAATGACCTGGAGAGCTACGCTGGCTAGTTTTGGCTCTTGGTTAGGTCACCCATGTTAAACAGGTCAAAGAGTAGAGGTCAGACTAACAGTCGTCCTCCAGTCCTCCAAGTTCAGCGGTTCAGCTTAGGGCTAACAACCCTGACTGGTCAAACAAAACTGTTATGAAAACAGCAATAAGGAATCCCTCTACATCTAAGTGCGACAGTATTCCTGAGTCTCCATCCGGGACTTGCACGACTGACAGAAGAAGCTACTGACATGAAGGAAGCCCTGAACACCAGAGATGGAGGACCTTCATTGCTGCCCTAAACGCCAGCAGTGTAACATGCAGTAAGTACACTACTGCTTATAATTACTGTTAGTAAGCAAACACACAGAAGTAAAGCTGGACCTGAGCTCAAGTTCTCAGTTTGTTTTTGCAAGCTAGATCCAAGCACACCTTTACATGTATCAGTCTAGAAGTACATGAATGTCAGAAGATTTTTTTTTTCAAAATCAATATGAAGTGCAAAGTACATCTCAGTGGTGGTTGCATACAATCTTCCCAACACTGACTGTCCTCTTTGAAGCAGGATTTGAGCTCACCACTACCTAAATCAGAAGTGAGCCTGTTACCAACTGAACCACAGAAAGATGAAGAGATAAATCAGGAAACAATAAAGTCATACAAAGTTCAATCTTCGAAACCCCACGGAGTGGGGGGAAGAAACATGACAATGCAAAATATTCAATTGACAGAGGCATATATTTAGATTGTGAGCACAATTATGGATACCAAGTGAGCATACAAAAACTGAAAGAACAAGATTGCATTGAAATCATTGTTACTGATTATGCAAACAGTTTGATATTGCATGCTAAGATCTTTTCATTTCTCTGCAATCCTGCCATCTACTAATTTTCCCTTGTACTACCCTGATAAACACATTTTGAAATTATCTGTACAGACGGCATGCAAAACTAAGTTTTCCCGCTGTGTATACAATCATAAAATCAGAATCGAAATCTTTCAAGGAGATACTAATTATTATATGATAAACAATCCAAGAATTACTATCTTTCTTTAAAGTAGTGCTTTGTGGCCTTTTTTATGCCATGGTCCAATAATACCATTAAGCAAGGGAAGCACAGAGCCCAGGTTGGGACCCCCTGGATTAAGGAGAGAGACGGGGAATTTCTGAGCCAAAGGCCTGTTCCTGTGCTGTACTGTTCCACTACAGGTATCAAAGGTGCAAAATTCAGTCTCTGCCAGGGCAGTGAAAACATTTTCAAAAGAAACCCCTGAGCAAGTAACTCTTGTAAAATGCACGTGAATATCAATTGGAAAAGGCTTTTTTTTTTTAAAACATACATTACAACAGCAACAAACGGCTTCACAACTAATGCACACGATGCAGAAGAGCTGACATTGGTGAAATGAATTGCCTTCTCAGTGCCCTGGCAGAAGTGGCCGTTAGTAGACCCAAACAAACACTAGCAGCCCAATTCATCAAGACCGCCCACATACAGCTTGGTCCAAGACTTACCTCGCTTTTCCCAAATGGCTTGTGGGACACAACAATAACCCTGCAAAATACTGCACCAATTTGCAAAGTCTACCCAAACAAGACCAAAAGAGAATGCAAGGCCTTTGTTATCTCAGTGGTGGCAACATTCCACATGACATTTGTAGCTATTTTGTCTTCATCTCAGATATTAGTTACAGTATTGCCAAAATCTACAGTATATCTTGGCTATTACCAATGTTGGAATTCCACTCAGCAAAAAAAAAAAGGCTTCTCCAGTAAATTCCACTGTTGACCCAGGTTCAACACTAACATTAATACCGATCTGTCAATGTAGACAGACAGGACTCGGGCTCCAGTCTAACTTTCCCTGCTGGATACTGAAATTCTCTCAGGTATACATTTAGCTAATCCAAGAAAAAAACAAGATAAATCCGCAGGCTACAAGCACCCAACTTGCAGACAGCCTGTGGATGTGTGTTTGAGAAACAGACAGGATGATTCGTCACTGCTGTGGGGCAGGCATCTTCTGCGAAGTGGGAAGAGGATAATTTCATGCATCTTCTCCAGACCCATCCCTCCCCAACACAACAATAGGGGGTGGGGGGGGGGCTGAGCTGGGCATGGTCGGGGACATGAAGCAGACTAAGTCAGTGAGGTCAGCTGACTGCCACCCTCCCCACACCTGCTCTTCACAGCGGTTTCTGTTCAGTTCTGACTTACACTTCTGCTTATCAAGACTTATCAGGAACTGTTTCCTTTTGTAATCTGTATCGCAGAACAACTAAAATGCGGCATGTGAATGGAAGGCCTGAAATAAACAAAAGTTACCATTTAGTTCAGCATCTGCCTTTTCATACTAGTTGGAAATATCTGCACAGAGATGCTGGACAAATTTCAAGATTTAAGATTGTTTAATGTCATTACTAGTTCACAAGTGTAAAGGAGAACAAAATAATTCTTACTCCCGATCCGATGCAGTATATTTTTGAAAAGCTGTAAGATAAACACAAAAATAAAAAAACTCAATAAATATAAATACACAAGATAGCTTATCTACATAGATTGATTGTATATCTACAAACCCCATTTCCAGAAAAGTTGGGATATTTTCCAAAATGCAATAAAAACAAAATCTGTGATATGTTAATTCACGTGAACCTTTATTTAACTGACAAAAGGACAAAGAAAAGATTTTCAATAGTTTTACTGACCAACTTAATTGTATTTTGTAAACATACACAAATTTAGAATTTGACGGCTGCAACACACTCAACAAAAGTTGGGACAGAGGCATGTTTACCATTGTGTTACATCTTTTAATAACACTTGTTAATCGTTTTGGAACTGAGGATACTAATTGTAGTAGATTTGCAATTGGAAATTTTGTCCATTCTTGCTTGATATAAGACTTCAGCTGCTCAACAGTCCGTGGTCTCCATTGTCTGATTCTCCTCTTCATGATGTGCCATACATTTTCAATAGGAGATAGATCTGGACTGGCAGCAGGCCAGTCAAGCACATGCACTCTGTATCTACAAAGCCATACTATTGTAGCCCGTGCAGAATGTGGTCTGGCATTGTCCTGATGAAGTAAGCATGGACGTCCCGGGAAGAGACGTCGCCTTGATGGCAACATATGTCTCTCTAAAATCCTAATATACGCCTCAAGAGTCAATGGTACCTTCACATACATGCAACTCACCCATGCCATGGGCACTGATGCACCCCTATGCCATCACAGATGCTGGCTTTTGCACCTTTCGCTGATAACAATCTGGATGGTCGTTTTCATCTTTGGCACAGAGAACTCGATACCCATTTTTTCCAAAAACTAGCTGAAATGTGGACTCATCTGACCACAGCACATGGTTCCACAGTCTTTCGGTCCATCCGAGATGAGCTTGGGCCCAGAGAACTCGCCAGCATTTCTGCATAGAGTTGATGTATGGCTTCCTCCTTGCATAATACAGTTTCAAGTTGCATTTCTGGATGCAGCGACGGACTGTGTTGAGTGACAGTGGTTTTCCGAAGTACTCCCGAGCCCAGGTGGCTATAATTATCACAGTAGCATGACTTTTCTGTGCACTTTTCAATCTTATTTTAACTGTCCCAACTTTTGTTGAGTGTGTTGCAGCCATCAAATTCTAAATTTGTGTATATTTACAAAATACAATTAAATTGGTCAGTAAAACCATTGAAAATCTTTTCTTTGTACTTTTGTCAGTTAAATAAAGGTTCACGTGAATTAACATATCACAGATTTTTGTTTTTATTGCATTTTGGAAAATATCCCAACTTTTCTGGACATGGGGTTTGTATAATGCGATAATAAGCCCAGGAGTGTCTATACACAAGGTGACTGACAGGAAAGGATAAAGTAGCATGACTGGGGGTATGGAGGGTGGATTAGTGGGTGGAAGTGTTGAACAGTTTACTGCTTGGGGAAAGTAACTGTTTTTGAGTCTGGTGACCTGGCATGGATGCTATGTAGCCTCATCCCTGATGGGAGTGGGGCAAGGTCCATGAGCAGGGTGGGTGGGTGGGTGGGATCCTTCATGATGTTCCTGGCCCTTTTCTGCATATACTGTACATCCATGATGGCGGGCAGTCTGACGCCAGCAATGCGTTGGACTGTCTTGACTACCTGCTGTAAAGCCTCTGTGTCCAGCACAAGGGCAATGGATAATATTCTGACTGGCACAAAGGATAACGTGATTGTGGTCCGTGGGCTTGTTTGCTGTCATGAAATATGCACCCATTCTGAAAATGAGGGCTGGGGAATTTAGTGTTGGTGGGCAAGGGAAGAGAGTAATACATGGGTAGCAAGGGGTGAAAATGCTTTCCGGATTACTAGGAAAGATGGGGTTTCTGTGCCTGATGACCCTTCTGTGGCTACGCCAGAGTGAAAGCTACAAACACATATGTAATCATTTTTAATTTTTTTTTTATATATACAAGATGAGGGCAATGGGAGCATTTACTGACAGTACAAAAGGAACTGGCAATGGTTATTTGTTCAAGCATAAACCTATACAGTGATAGTTTATGGCTCGTCATCTCTTATCCTCCAGGCATCAACTGCCTTATTGTCTTCAATATCTCTAACAAAATTGACATCATCTTCATTCAAGAAGAAAGATCAGTTCTCAGGCCAAACCAAATCCCAAGAAAGCTCAAAGCTTAAAAGCAGTCCAGATGCTGAAAAAACAGAAAATAACGGGAATTCTCAGTGAATCAGGCAACATGTCAGGAGACAGTTAGCTGCCTGTTCAGTTAACTCCATTGTTCTCTCTCCCAAGACACTACTGGACCTGCTGCAATGGAACTTATCAACTTAAGCCCATCAGCCTGACTGGGGCACACCAGAGGCCAGGTGTGCTTTGACCGACCCCTCTACCACTTTCCCTGGGGGTTCCACTTTAGCGCTTGCCTGGTGATGCTAGTACTTAGCAGACTGTTCATTCCCATCTTTTCCTGATTCTTCTTCCACTGGTAGCTGGTGTGTTCTCTGCCATAGATTTTTGGCCATTGGATCCTGAGGATTTTTCTCAGACAGATATTAATAATGGTCTGGATCTTCCTGATGACAGTTTTTGTTGCCCTCCAAGTCTCCAACTTGTACAGAAGAACTGACCTCTATCATCCAGGACCACCACCATTGGAACGGGAAATATAAAGACCATGTGTGAAAGTGAAAAGGGCAGTGCAAGTGGCTGCTGAAATGAAGGACAACGCTCTGAGCCTGCTTAGCGTCAGGATTGGAAGAGGAATCAGTTAATTATTGTCACATAAACTGAGACAGTGAGAAGCTTCATAAAGATCAAATCATTATGCAGTACAACACAAAACATAATAATGCAGAATAAAAAGTAACGGCTACCTAGAAAGTGCAGTGCAGGTGAACAATAAGGTGCAAATCATAAAAACAAGATATTCTGCAAATGCTGGAAATCCAGAGTAACACACACTAAATGCTGGAGCAACTCAGCAGATCAGGCAGCATCTATGGAAAGGAATAGAGTCAACATTTCAGACAGAGATCCTTCATCAGGACTGGAAAGAAAGGGGGGGGGAAGGGGAGGGAGGGAAAGGAGTACAAGCTAGCAGGTGACAGGTGAAACCAGAAAAAGGGGGAAGATAGGTAGAGGGGAGAATGAAGTGAGAAGCTGGGTTATTTCTCACCTTCTTATTCTGGTTTCTTCCTCCCTTCTTTCCAGTCTTTTTTGGTCTTGGCCCAAAATGTCAACTATTTATTCCTTTCCGTAGATGCTGCCTGACCTGCTGAGTTCCTACAGCATTTTGTGTGTGTTACCAAACAATAATCTTGTCATACCAGCAAGCCATTTACTGGTTTTATTAAAGCAGGGTAAAAACTGTCCTCCAGCCTGGAGGTATGTGCTTTCAGGTTTTTGTATCTTCTGCCCGATAGAAGAGGGGAGAAGAGAGAATGTCCAGAATGTTCCTTGATTATGCTGGCTGCTTAACTAAGACAGTGAGAAGGACAGACAGCATTTTATTTCACTTTTCCCAATAGTTACACTGCCCTACACTTGACATCTCTAGCACTTCACCCCATCTCTCCTGTTCTGATTCACCTTTTGTTTACACCTCGTAGCAACAGCTGCGATTAACAATCCCTGAAAATCCGAGAGAGAAAAAAAAACTCCTAAATTAACAGCTTTCTCCAACAGGTCTCATTAGGCAGTTGTCCGACTCCTTCTCTCACCACCCGTTGGGAATAGTACTTCGTGAGCCAGCTGACATGCAATCCTTACTCAACGTACACAACTTCCCAGTGGGGAATCACTCAAAATTAGCCACCATCAGCAACCCCAAAATAGCGCCACAGGCACCAACACTGTTTGCGAGACCCCTGGTCCGTATGGTTCCCGCTAACAAATTCACAAACGAGAACAACTGGACTTTAACAGGCTTGTGAAAACTGAAGGATTCTGAAAACAGACAGCATTTTGACCATTTCTCACACTTCTTGCCGTTAACTAAAATATAACCAACACAGAAAGGGAGTTGACAGTGCAACTCCGCAGACTTGTCAACTCCGCAGTCACTGGCTTGCAACGCACACTGAATAATTGATAGACAATAATTGTTGGGTTTGAGTGATGTCTGGTAGCAATTCAAATCAAATAACTCCCAATGGGGAGGAAAACCAAGAACGGTAAGCTCCAGCAGTTTACAAGACAGCAGGGTTACTGATCAACTTACTTTCCAGACACCCATTTTATATTAGATGTAAAACCGCAAGAGAACCTCTCCTCTCCAAGTTCCATCTTAAAATCACGAGGTTTTTTTTTATATAAAAAGAATCAGTGTTAGCTAGATCGCCAAACCAGTGGACAGAATTCACTAACAGTGAACAGCTGCAGATTGAAGGACATGGAAAGACACCACAAGCACGAGAAATTCTGCTGACGCTGAAAAGCCAAAAGCAATACACACAAAATGCTGGAGGAACTCCGCAGGCCAGGCAGCATCTATGGAAAAGAGTAAACAGTCGACTTTTCAAGCTGAGACCCTTCTTTCGGACTGATTTTCATCAATTGGTTTCAATAGGTTCATTTAATGTCAGAGAAATGTATACACTATACATCCCGAAACTCCTTCTTCGCAAACATCCACAAAAACAAAGGAGTGCACCAAGGAATGAATGAGTTAAATGTTAGAATGCAAAAGTCCCCCACAAACTCCCCCCTCCCACACACAAGGAGCAGCAAAAGCAACGATCCCGTCCTCCTCCACCAGCAAAAAAGCAATGGCACCTCCCACCGAGCACTCGAGCGTGCAGCAAAGCATCAATAAAGACAAAGACTCGCATTACCCCAAAGACTACTCATTCACCTGGTATTCGACACACCACAGGCTCTCTCCCTCCCTAATAAGGGGAAAAAAAAAGAGGCGTCCCCGTTTCACAGTGAGAGGGGAGACATAACAAAACAACTCACTGACTCAAGCAATACATGCACCAATTTTTGGTGGAACTGGAATTCGAACTGATTATTTCTCACAAAATCAATTCTCGTTGGCAGTACAGACAGCGATTGTACATGGACTATTCTTCTGCACCTTGTAATGCTCTACGCAGTTGCTTTTGTTTACTGTGGCTGCCCATTGTGTCCAACGATGACAAGAAACTGGTGCGCAAGGTTGAAAAGCTATTACACTACTCATATTCCTTTAACTGAAGGCAGCCAACATGGACAGCATCTCCACCACGATAAAGCAACACCAACTCTGATAGATAGGTCACATCAACTGGATACTTAACTCACTTCTCCCCAAACACACCCTTTACTCCCAGTTGAAGGACAGCGAGCCCCTGGTGGGCAAAGGAAACACTTCAAAGATAACATCGAAAACCAGCCTAATAAAAAATTTCAACATTACATCTAAAAACTGGGAAGCCACTGTACTCGATAGATGCAACTGGAGGAAATTTGTTCACGGGGGAGATGCGCTACCGAGATCGACCTCCACTGGGCCGCAGAGAAGCAGTAGCCTCAAAAGGAGTGAAGGAACAACCAAATGACCCAACAGTGACCACAGCCACCACTTCCACTTGCCCACACCGCACCAGAATATGTGGATCCAGGATTGGCTTCTATAGTCACCCGAGGACCCACCTTAGGAGAACATCTTACCCAACTTGAGAGATTGCTACTCTTTTAGAGATGAAGTGCAGTCGTGGAACATATTAAGATAGAAATGATAGATTAAGGTAGAATTTTCTTATTTAACAGAACCCATTGTTCCATTGAAGCCTGAATTGTTAAGGATACCAGCTGTTGTCCAAAAACAAATGTTAACTAGAAACTTTAACTCTTCAACCAAAGGGGATAACTTCATTCAATGTGTAAACACTAAATGCTGACAGACTGAAGGAAAAGACACTAAAAGCAAGGTGAGATTTCAAGTAGAATGATATTTGTTCAGAAGTGTTTAATGCCAAAGAAAACACTGGAAATTAGAATTAAAAACAGAAAATACTAGAAGTGTACATTGATGGTTTTTCCCCATACAAGTACTGATGATAACCAGTCTCTGGTAACAACCAATCACTACCGTGCGACATTACTGTCCTGATAATAAACACACACTCAACAGCCACTTTGTTACGTGCACTTGTATACCAGCTCGTTAAAGAAAATATCTCGGAGACTACAGTCTCTAGGGTTTACAGAGAATGGTGCAAAAAAACAAAAAGAAGAACCTGCTGAGCTACAGTTCTGTGGACGAAAACACCTTGATGATGACGGCAGAGGTCAGAGGAGAACGGCCAGACTGGTTCCAGCTGACAGGAAGGAGACAGTAACTGGAGTAACCACATGGTACAACAGTGGTGTGCAGACAAGCATCTCTGAATGTACAACATGTCGAACCTTGAAGTGGTTGGGCTACAGCAGAAGACCATGAACATACACTCAATTCCCACGACATTAGGTACAGCAACACACATCAAAGTTGCTGGTGAACGCAGCAGGCCAGGCAGCATCTCTAGGAAGAGGTACAGTTGACGTTTCAGGCCCAGACCCTTCGTCAGGACTGACTGAAGGAAGAGCTAGTAAGAGATTTGAAAGTGGGAGGGGGAGGGAGAGATCCAAAATGATAGAAGACAGGAGGGGGAGGGATAGAGCCAAGAGCTGGACAGGTGATAGGCAAAAGGGACAGGAGGCCCAGGGAGAAGGAAAAGGGGGAGGCGGGGAAACCCAGAGGATGGGCAAGGGGTATAGTCAGAGGGACAGAGGGAGAAAAAGGAGAGAAAGAGAAAGAAAGAATGTGTGTATATAAATAATGGATGGGGTACGAGGGGGAGGTGGGGCATTAGCGGAAGTTAGATAAGTCAATGTTCATGCCATCAGGTTGGATGCTACCCAGACAGAATATAAGGTGTTGTTCCTCCAACCTGAGTGTGGCTTCATCTTTTCAGTAGAGGAGGCCGTGGATAGACATATCAGAATGGGAATGGGACATGGAATTAAAATGTGTGGCCACTAGGAGATCCTGCTTTCTCTGGCGGACAGAGCGTAGGTGTTCAGCGAAACGTCTCCCAGTCTGCATTGGGTCTCACCAATATACAGAAGGCCACGTCGGGAGCACCGGATGCAGTATATCACCCCAGCCAACTCACAGGTGAAGTGTCACCTCACCTGGAAGGACTGTCTGGGGCCCTGAATGGTGATAAGGGAGAAAGTATAAGGGCATGTGTAGCACTTGTTCCACTTACACAGATGTACCAAGAGGGAGATTAGTGGGGAGGGATGGGGGGGACGAATGGACAAGGGAGTCGCGTAGGGAGCGATCCCTGTGGAAGGCGGGGGGAGGGAGGGAAAGATGTGCTTAGTGGTGGGATCCTGTTGGAGGTGGCGGAAGTTACAGAGAATAATATGTTGGACCCGGAGGCTGGTGGGGTGGTAGGTGAGGACCAGGGGAACCCTATTCCTAGTGGGGTGGCGGGAGGATGGAGTGAGAGCAGATGTGCGTGAAATGGGGGAGATGCATTTGAGAGCAGAGTCGAAGGTGGAAGAAGGGAAGCCCCTTTCTTTAAAAAAAAAGGAGGACATCTCCCTCATCCCGGAATGAAAAGCCTCAGCCTGAGAGTAGATACGGTGGAGACGGAGGAATTGCGAGAAGTAAAATGGCTACTGAGTGTACATTATGTGACCACAGAAATTAAGATATCACTCAAGCATTTCCTCATTCCATGCCCGTCTTGCAAATCCATGTATTTTCACATGTTAAATGCTCATTATTTATCATAACTCGAGTATGCCCATTCCCAAGCCCCACCAATTTTCCCTATGACCTAATTGCCCCACATTCCCATAACTCCATTTTGATTTGGCCACTCACCAGTATTTTTTCCCATACATTAATTTATTTATTCAGATACAGGCAGAATAGGCCCGGTTGGCTCTGAGCTGCACTGCCCAACAATCCCAGCCTAATCACGACACAGTTTACAATGGCCAATTAACATACCATTAGGTCTTTGGGAGGAAACCAGAGCACGCTGTGCAAATACACACGGTCACAGGGAGAACGTGCAAACTCCATACAGACAGTGGTGGGAAATTGAAACCGGGTTGCCTGTACTATAAAGTGTTGTGCTAACCACTACGCTACCGTGCGTCATTACCCACTATTTTTTTAAAAAAAAAAGTCAGTGAGTTGCAATAGGTGAAATGCTTTCATCAACTTGGTTCAAAAGCTAAAGTATTAACTTTCCATCTAGTCCTGATGAAAAGTCTCGGCCCAAAATGTCAACTCTTTATTCCTCTCCAGAGATGATGCCTGACCTGCCGAGTTCCTCCGGGGGGGGGGGGGGGGGTCTCTCTCTCTCTCTCTCGTGTACCATTCTGCACTGAAGAGGCGTTGGATTACAATTTATGTTATTTAGGATCTCAACAAAGTGATCCTAACAGATTAGATTAGATTCCATTTATTGTCATTGTGCCGAGTACAGATACAAAACTAATGAAATGCAGTTAGCATCTGATCACAATGTATTCACAAGCAATTTAATCATTGGCCACACTGCCGCCAATATCACCTGTTAGCAGCTTTCCAACGGCGATCACTGCCTAGCAACGGAATACAGGAAACATGCAGCCGACTTTCACTCCGTTTTGAACTATTGACTTTGCTCCTCAATGTGAAACTGAAACGGGGGCATTTTACCATGAAAGGTCCCTGAAAGTAGTCACCACGGAGGATGCGTTGATTAAAAAATCCACGACCTTAAACAGCTACCCTGCGTTTTAACTGCAAGGTAGGTGAATGACTGTAGAGTGACGCAATAGAGAATAAATTAAAAAAGACACTGTAATATGAACAGGAGAAAGTTCACAGACGCTGGAAATCCAATGCAAACACACAAAATGTTGGAGGAACTCGGCAGGTCAGGCTGGTGAGTGAATATACAGCCGACGCTTCGGGCCGAGACCGGCATCAGGATTTTAACGTTCGCCTGGTTGAGAGTCGCCGTTTAAGTACAATCATGGGCGAGGCCGGACCTTCGGAGCCACCACACTGCAATCAAACATCCATTAGCCCGCTGTCCCCCGGCTCCCTCCCAGTCCCCCCGCCGGGCGTGAGGAGACTCGGCGGCCCGGACCGGCCCAGCCCACCGCTCCACAACTCACCGAAGAAGGTGGGCAGGTAGGAGACGCTCTCCAGGAAAGCGCGGGTGTCGATCTGCTTGTCCGCCGGCAGCTGTTTGAACTGGTGCTCCGCTAACAGCGCCATGACGGCGGAGCTGGACCGAGACAGCACACACGACGGCGGCAGCGGCAGCGGCTTCCGGAGCTCGGGACTCGGCCGCCACAACTCACCCGCGAGCGCGCAGGGAACAGCCGTCCGTCACACGGCTGTCCAATCGCAACGCAGACTCATGACAAACCAACCAATCCACCTGCAATGATCACTCGCGGACGGTAAATTATAACCAATCAGAGATTACCCTACGGCAGGATTAACCAATCACCAACGGGGTAAACACCGCCCTTCTCCCAGGTACTACCAATAGAAAGTAGATTAGCAATTAGCCAATTATAGGTCCAGATTTCAATTTTAAAATAATACTTAGTCTGAGAGTTTAAACAATGTTTTATCTACAGAAGGAAATAAAATGAATTTTTGTATTAGGTTAAAAAACATGCTTAGTCCGCTCAGTGAAAGAATTCTAAGACTGTAGGATACTTCTGGAAACCATTATCCAAAGGAAACAGCGCTATTTTGGACACATCTCAAGAACTGATGACACACTGGAACGCCCTGTGTGCTTGAAGGCGGAGCAGAAGGAAGCCGCTCCCGAGGCAGACTGAGGACAACCTGGATCGACAACATCAAGAAGTCGACCAGCCTCACCACCAGAGATGCAGGAAGCTTGACTACCGACAGACCGCAGTGGAAGAAAGCGGTCTCCGAGGCTCTGGCAGGGTATGGCACATGATAATGATGGACAACTATTGTTGTGTGCACAGTCCTCCTATCCCAACCACTGAAGCTTTTAACTCCTCCAGGGTTGTTATGGGTCTCTTGGTTACCTCCCTCACTAATCCCCTTCTTGCGCCGTCACTCAGTGTTTGAGGATGGCCTGCTCGAGGCGGATTCACAGCTGTACTATATTCTTTCCATTTCTTGATGATTGATTTAACTGTACTCCAGGGGATATTCAATGACTTGGAAATTTTCTTGTATCCATCTCCTGACTTGTATTTTTCAAGAACCTTTTCGCGGAGTTGCTTGGAGTGTTCTTTTGTCTTCATGGTGTCGTTTTTGCCAGGATACTGACTCACTAGTAGTTGGACACAGGTGTATTTCTACTACAATCACTTGAAGCACCTTGACTGCACGCAGATCTCTAAAACCAGATCTCCATTTAACTAATTATGTGACTACTAAAACTAATTTGCTGCACAAATGATGATCTGGTGTGTCATATGAAAGGGGTGAATACTTAATGCAATTAATTGTATTGTGTTTTATATTTGTAATTAATTTAGATCACTTTGTGGAAATCTATTTTTACTTTGACACAAAAGAGTTTTTCTGTTGATCAGTGTTTAAAAAAAGCCAAATTAAATCCACTGTGATTTAATGTTTTAAAACAATAAAACATGAAAACTTAGAAGGGGCTGAATACTTTTTTTAGGCTCTGTAACTCTATCCTAATGACAGGACAATTTACAATGAGCAGTTAACTTACAAAATGGTAGGTCTTCGGACAATCGGAGGAACCCTGTGCCCCCAGAGGAAATCCACATAGTCATGGGGAGATCGTACAAACCCCTTACAGCCAGTGGCGGGAATTTAACCCAGTTGCTGGTACTATAAACCATTGTGCTAACCACGATGCTACCATGCTGCCGTCCATAAACTATGTAAAAAAAAATGGTGTCAAAACAAAAGAATAACAAACTAGTGTTCATGCGTTTATGGAACATTCAGAGATCTGATAGCAGAGGGAAGCAGCGATTCCTAAAGCATTGATACAGATCTCCAGGCTCCTGTAGCTCATCCTCAATGGTAGCAATGAAAAGAGGGCTCGTCCCAGCTTGCACTGACTCTTGAAGATACTCTCAATGTAGGAAGACTTGTGTCCGTTTTGGCTTAGTTTTTGTTAATGCAAATTAGGTCTTTGGAATCCGAATGAGACGTTCATTTGAGATGATGATGAAGGTAGTTCAGCTGACATTGTGTGCACAGGCTTTCAAGAGGGTGAGATTCTCTCTACACATCAAGTATCAACTTTATTTGCCACGTACATCTACATGCATTAGGAATTTGCTTTGCTCTGCAGAGTTGCAAACTTAGCCAGCCTCCAGGACCTCTTCAAGCAGCGATGCCTCAAAAAGGAAGTGTCCCTATCACCCAGGGCGTAACTTGTTCTCATTGCCACCATCTGGAAGGAGGTACAGAAGCCTGAAGGCATAAACTCAATGACTCAGGAACAGCTTCTTCCCTTCTGCCATCTGATTTCTGAATGAACATTGAACCATGAACACCACTTTTTTTATTTCTATTTTTACACTACCTATTTAATTTAACTAAAATATACACTTACTGTACTTCACAGATTTTTTCTATTATTATATATTGCATTGTAGTGCTGCTGCAAAGACATCAAATTTCACGATATTTGCTGGTAATATTAAACCTGATTCTGATTCTTATTTTGGCACAACCTACAGCAAGAAAACAACAGCATTCAATAATTATAAACATATGACTCACACATAACATCACAAATAGTATAATAAACATTTTTGTTCCAGCAAACTCAAATACAATAGTTAACTATTCCAAATTTCTTAATGGAGAGATTAATTTATAATTTAAAAGCTAATTTTGCAAGGTGTCTAGTTTATTCACTCTAATTTCCATCACAGATCTGCCAATGTCCACAGTTCTCTTTTATTTTTATTAAATGAAAACCCTGTTATATCAATGTCCTCATCCTGAATATTTTATTTAATGTCAGCACAAACAATTTCAAGTGAAGCAGGAAACAAAAAGAGTAACAAAAATGTATTATCTGATATGATTTTTAGTATTCTTCAGTATGCTTATTATTTTTTTTCATTGTTTGGCCCTTATCACCAAGTAGATGAAGAAAAAGTCCTAAATTATCACAAAGGAAGCATCCCCTTAATGCGCGATGATGTTGGATCCTAGTTTAACAGAATCATCAAATATTAAAGGACACAAATACTATATAATTGAAATCAGGACAAGCAATTATGTTTACTTACCCAGGGAGACCATCATTTGCTCAGTAGAGTGAATATAAGTATGACTTAGCAAAGATCTTCTTTACATATGCTGTAATTAGCACATATTATTTACTTGCATTAAATATTTACATGCGTTCAATAATTTAAATGGGGCAAACACTGACAATGAATACGGACAGAAAGGTACACTTTATCTCTGCGTAATACTGATCTGGAAAAATCTGATCAAGTTTACAAAGTTCTGATGAACATTATGAAAGAATATATTTAGTAACAATTGGAAGAAGAATGACGTTTTAGAGTGGTTTAATACGGAGGAAAAAAATGAAGCAAATGCAACATAAGATTTTGTAAAAGACTAAATAAAAGATTTACTTATATTCCAATAATGTTAAGAATAATATATAGCTTTGACAAGACCCCTTCTGGGTTGTAATCATTTTATCAAAGTGACAGTTATCAAAATCATTCTCATTTTCAGAACAAACATCATGATAATCACTCCAGGTGGCCCATAAAATCACTGCATTTATTTATCTGTCTCATTCCCTTCTTGTTTATTTATTCGTTTGTAGAGGAAACTAATTTGCAGTTTTTATTTTTAACTTTACAGAGTCAGAAAACTTTTCACTTTTTAATTGGCTAAGTATTAGCATATCATACATGGATTATAATTGTTTTAATTGTGTAGCCCCCTAATTGGTTTATCTCTAAGGAATTTCTGTTAACTCTAGTATAAAAGTGACAGATTTTTCAAAAGCGCTGTACTGAATCTCTTTAATCTTGGCTTTGCTTCTCAGCTCCTCACTTAGTTTCAAACTCTCTGTACCTTTTTTTAACTTTAAAATAAACGTTCATGAAGAATCAAAGTCTTTTGCTCCTGCCTGAACTCCTAAAGAAACAAAGGGATGGAAAATTACAGAGATCCAACAGCTTTTGAAACATTCAATAAACATTATGTAAAATCAGAGTCAATTTTTGTTTTTTTTCATAGGACGTCGAATAGCATTTAAGTGTTAACTCATACATCATGGACCTGGAGTCACATAGAGGCCAAACCAACCACAGACTGCAAATTTCCTTCCTCGACAATTCTCAAACCATTCTCACAATCAGAGTTATTGATAATAGCCTTCGTGTTGTAAATATATTAAATTAATTAAATTTAATTGCATCAACTACTAGAGTAGGATTTGAACTTTGGTCTCAATGCTCCAGGAAGAATACTGGATTAGGAAAAGCAGAAGAGATCATCAGGATGTTGCCTGGGAAGGAGGGCTTCATTTGTAGGGAAAGGTAGGACATACTAGGTATATTCTCACTGAAACATAGGAGGCTAAATTGGGGCGGGGGGGGGGGGGGAGAACCCTGTAAGATTTTGAAGGGTTTAGACTGGACAGGCAGAATTTTTTTTTTCCAGGTCAGAGGACCCTTAAACTAGAGAGCACAGGTTTAAGGTGGTGGGTGGAGAAAGAAGGCCGAAGGTGAATGCTTTTCACACAGAAGTTGGTGAATACCAGGGATGAGCTGCTAGAGTAGCTGGTGGGTGCAGATACCATTACAATGTAAAAAAAGGCATTTGGACAGGTAGTTGGGTAGGAGAGGCACAGAGGGAGACAGGCCTAATGTGGCATATGGGATTTGTTGAGAGAGGCATTGTGGTCAGCATGGATGATGTGGGTGAAAGGACCCATTCTTGTGCTGTACAAGCTCTACACTTCTATATCCATTTCTAGATATATAATGTGCCTAACAAACAGGGATCTCAACACCTAACAGACAATAGGTGCAGGAGTAGGCCATTCAGCCCTTTGAGCCAGCACCACCATACACTGTGATCATGGCTGATCATCCACAATCAGTACTCTTTTCCTGCCTTCTCCCCATATCCATCCACTCCGCTATCTTTAAGAGCTCTATCTAACTCTTTTTTGAAAGAATCCAGAGAATTGGCCTCCACTGTCTTCTGAGGCAGAGTATTCCACAGAACCACAACCCTCTGTGTGAAAAAGTTTTTCCTCAACTCTGTTCTAAATTGTCTACCCCTTATTCTTAAACAGTGGCCACTGGTTCTGGACTCCCCCAACACCTGTACCTAATCAAGACAGGTCACAGGCTTCTGGTCACAAAAGCAACCATCGATTATTGTCTTCAGTCTGCTATCAGAAAGCCAGTTTCAGAGTATGTTTGCCAAATTATCCTGTATCGATGGGTTCTTTTTTTACCTTTTGGGCCAGTTTCCCATGTGGGAACATGACAAATGCCTATCTGCAGTTCACGTGGAGCACCTCAGCTACTTGCCAGCATACTTAGTCAGCTCTTTGTAAAACTCAATCATGTCAGCCAGGTAGGACATGGTTACAGAATCAGGGAGTGGTCACTTAAAACCAACACAGGCATACTTTCCTTGCAGAGGGTAGTGAATCTCTGGAATTCTCAGCAGGTTGTTAGAGGCAGAATCACTGGTGGTATCGAACGAGGGAGTAGATTAATTTTTGAAATATCGAGGACTGTGGGCTACGTGGAGCTGGGATAGGAGAAGAACCGAGGCCTAGGGCAGATTAGTCATAGAGCTACAGAGGAGCTGAGTGGCCAACTCCCACTGTGTTCTTGTGTTTCGAAAGCGCGTTTCCCGAACGGGGAGGACAGCCTATGGCCGCGGGCAGGCTCCGTACACCTTGCGGAAGTGGCTCTTGGTTGCTATGAGCTACGCGGCCGGCGCGGAGCAAACGGTTGCATTTAACGGAGGTAGAAGGCAACAAGTTAAACTAAAGGTCGTTTGTGTTTTGGAGGCCGGGTTCAGGACCCTGGGTATAGCATTTTACTTCTCCATTGAATCGGGATCCTGTAGGGTCCGCAGGCATGAACGGGGCCTGAAATTCCTGCCCGCCTGGCTGGGGTATTTGTTGGTTACACCAGGGAATTAAATCAAAAGCCGTGCAGATGAAGTGTACGGTGTAGGTGTGACCATCGCGGCAATTCGGAGAAGGGATCTTCCCAGCTTTTCTGTCCTGCTGTCACGGTTCCAGTGGTCTAACTGCCGGGACGTGCTGATTGTGATCGTCCAAACTAACAATCCAATTTGCTCTCCTGTGGGGTGAAGCCTGTATCTATATTTCAACGGGGTTAGGGAAAATAATGCTATTGCAAATTCACACAACAATTACCCGGGAATGGTGGGGAGAAATACAGCAGCTGCTCACCGTTTCAACAGTTACCTTTAGATGCAGCCAATACTAAAATAACGCCAGCAACACACACAAAACGCTGGAGGAACTCAGAAGGCCAGGCTGCATCTATGGAACTGAATAAACAGTCGACATTTCTGGCCGAGACCCCTCATCAGGTCTTGAAGAAGGGCCTCGGCCCGAATCATCGACTGTTTACTAATTTCCATAGACGCTGCCTGGCCTGCTGAGTTCCTTCAGCGTTTTGTGTGTGTTGCTTTTGATCTCCAGCGTCTGCAGATCTTCTCGTGTTTCAAACATACTGTGAGTCTGTCAAGGTTAGTGGATTGATAGATATTTTGGTCAGAATCTTTACCCAGTGTAGTTAGGTTGTGTGAAATTAGGACAAAGCTTTTCAGCTGTCAGATTGTATTGAAGATTTTGGAGGTCTGTATTTGTACACTGCTGCTAATGCTAATAACGAGTTCTCAGGCTCACATTTCATTTAGCGTTTCAAGTAATTCTTATAGAAAAACCAGAAACACAAGCGATTTTTTACAGATGCTGGAAATCCAAAGCAACACATATGAAATGCTGGAGGAACTCAGCCAATCAGGCAACATCTAGGGAGAGGAGTAACAGTCAACGTTTCAGGCCCAGTCCCTTCATCAGAAAAAAAGCCAGGGCTATCCTGCGTGTTTACTGTTCTGTCAATACTGCTTGAAATGAGCTTTTGCAACCATAAGTATGGTTTCATAATCAAAAATTCCCTGGGACTGTTTCTCACTGTTAACACATCAAATGATTTGGGCATGGGTTTTGCTGCATGTGAAATCAAGTGTCAATGTTTGCAGGACAGATTAAAGGAACCAACTGGAGAAAATAGCTTTATGGATAACTTGGCAGTTAAGATATGCAGCATGTATATGTCACATAAACTTTGGTGTGATCATATAGGTTACGTGGATGGCTTTACCCACAATCCCATCCAGATGGAGCATCAGGAGTCGAGGGCTGGAACAGCAAATTGTTCGCCAGCGGGAGCAGGAGGAACGCCTTCGCATGCAGTGGGAGCTGCATCATCGATACTTCAAAATGCACGATGTCCGGAGCAGTAAACAGGCGCAGTGGAGCTCAAGGCAATCTTACCAGCAAAGGTAGAAACTACAAGTCAAGTGATTTACATTAAGGAGCTACCAATGATCGAGACCCTAGAGCTGTGCATCTCTTTGAGTTGGGCGTACCAAAGGTGCTTATTTTGATTAGCTAGTGGGTTTGTATTGTTCTGAGTCTCCCCTTTGAAAGCACTGATTTTCAGTGGGGTATGATTCTCGTGGATGTAGATGACTGTTGTTTATATGCATACCCAGACATGAGAGGGCAATACCAACCTGGAGGTATCACAATCAAACTCAATCTTTTTCGCACAGGGAGGTAGTACTGCAGTTGTACAAGGCCTTGGTGAGACCACACCTGGAGCATTGTGTGCAGTTTTGGTCCCCTAATCTGAGGAAAGACATCCTTGCCATAGAGGGAGTACAAAGAAGGTTCAACAGATTGATTCCTGGGATGGCAGGACTTTCATATGATGAAAGACTGGATGAACTAGGCTTATAGTCGTTGGAATTTAGAAGGTTGAGGGGGGATCTTATTGAAACGTATAAAATCCTAAAGGGATTGGACAGGCTAGATGCAGGAAGATTGTTCCCGATGTTGGGGAAGTCCAGAACGAGGGGTCACAGTTTGAGGGTAAAGGGGAAGCCTTTTAGGACCGAGATTAGGAAAAACTTCTTCACACAGAGAGGGGTGAATCTGTGGAATTCTCTGCCACAGGAAACAGTTGAGGCCAGTTCATTGGCTATACTTAAGAGGGAGTTAGATATGGCCCTTGTGGCTAAAGGGATCAGGGGGTATGGAGGGAAGGCTGGTGCAGGGTTCTGAGTTGGATGATCAGCCATGATCATACTGAATGGCGATGCAGGCTTGAAGGGCCAAATGGCCTACTCCTGCACCTATTTTCTATGTTTCTATGATAAATCTGGCTTCTTGAAGCAATTATGAACAAAGAATTAATTGATTAGGTATCCTGGAAAGAAATTGAAGACGACTGCATCCTTCTTTGAGATAGTAACACAACTCCCTGCCCAAAAGTCGGTGTGACTAGCGGTGTTCTGGGACCCCTGCTCTTTGTGATTTTTATAAAGGACTTGGATGAAGAAGTAGAAGGGTGGGTTAGAAAGTTTACAGATGACAGAAAGGTTGGTGGTGTTGTGGATAGTGTAGAATGTTGTGTAGGTTGACAGGATACAGAGCTGGGCTGAGAAATGGCGGATGAAGTTCGATCCAGAAAAGTGTGAAGTGATGCACTTTGGAAGATCAAAAATGAAGGGGCAGGTGGAATACAAGGTTAATGGCAGGATTCTTAGCAGTGTGGAGGAACAGGGGGATCTCGTGCTCTAAGTGCTTCAAAGTTGATCGGGTGGTTAAGATGCTGTACGGAGTGTAGACCTTCATTAATTAGGGACTGAGTTTGAGAGGCACGAGGTAATGTTTCTGCTCTATTAAGCTCTGCATCAGGGAGTATTTCATATGAGGAAAGGTTAAGTGGGCTAGGGCTTTTCTCTTTGCAGCGGAGGAGGATGGGAAGTGTATAAGATGATAAGAGTGGACAGCCAGTGTCCTTTCCCCAGGGAGGGCAGCAATGGCTAATACAAGACTTAAGGTGATTGCAGGATAGTCTGGGGGAGATGGTCGGAGAGTGAGGTGTTGTTTTTCACACGGAAAGTGGTGGGTGACTGGAATGCACTGCCGGGGGTGGTGATAGAGGCTGATACAACAGAGACATTTTAAAAATTGGCACATAAATGTTAGAAAAGTGGAGTGTTATAGGCTGTTTAGGATGCAAGGGTTAGATTGATCGTGGAGTAGGGTTATACTGTAGGGGTTAGCACAACATCATGGGCTGAAGGGCCTGTATTGTGCTGTGCTGTTCTGTTCCATATTTAATATTCTCCTTCCTCGATCAAGGATTCTTCCACAACTTTAATTTGATCTTTCTGAAATAGCATTGGTGCAGAGGTGAAATCCATCATATTTCTGATCTTGTGTCAAACTAGGTCAGGGGTTAGAACATCAAACACAGAACGTTGAGCAGTACAGCATGGGAACAGCCCCTTCCGCCCACAATGTTGTGCCATACTATAGTCATAGTCATACTTTATTGATCCCAGGGGAAATTGGTTTTCGTTACAGTTGCACCATAAGTAATAAATAGTAATAGAACCATAAATAGTTAAATAGTAATATGTAAATTATGCCAGTAAATTATGAAATAAGTCCAGGACCAGCCTATTGGCTCAGGGTGTCTGACCCTCCAAGGGAGGAGTTGTAAAGTTTGATGGCCATAGGCAGGAATGACTTCCTATGACGCTCAGTGCTGCATCTCGGTGGAATGAGTCTTAAAAAGTAAATCAAACCCCCCCCCCCCAAAAAAAACCCTCCTACCTACACAATGTCCATATCCTTCCACATTCATGTGCCTATCTAAACATCTGTTAAAAGCCTTTAAGGTATTTGTCTCTACCACCATACCAGGCAGCACATTCCAGGTATCCACCACTCTCTGAATAAAAAAACTTACCCTTCACATCCCCTTTTTATGCTATTGGACCAATACCCTTAAGCAAGGAGTCCATGGACCCCAGGCTGGGAACCGCTGGACTAGATGGTGTATTTACTCAGTCTTAGTGATGAGATTGTGCTGGAGAATATGATAGTCATGGGTTTGGTGCATTTTTGTTGTTTAAACTGACATTAAGTTGTCATGGGCTAAACAGTTTTTTTATGTAGCCTGCAAATAGGATTCACGTCCAATGCATAGATGTGAAAACAACGTAATTCACCAGCTTGCCTTGATTAGCTCAAAACAAGACCGTTGTGATAACACATCTTCACCGTGCATGTCCAAAATGAGTTTAGAAAATCTGTGAAATAATAACATATTGGAATTATATTTACTTCAAACAAATAACATGTCTGGCTGTAACAAAGATACATCTAGGCACGCCATTTCTTTCCTTGGCAGTATGACAGCATACCACAGAAATCGTCAGCAGGAGGAAAAGCTACGTAACCTAGAGCAACGGCGGCGAAAGCTGCAGAGCTTGCTGCAAGAGGAGCAGCATCTGTTTGAAGCAGAGCTCCGGCAGCTAAAGATGGATTCAGCTCCTCTCATACAGGAGGCAAAAAAGAAGACTGAGGAATTGAAATCGGCTCGTGAAGAACATCGAAGAAAGGTAGAAGCAGGATTTTGCAATAAAAACTGGGGTGTTAGGTCCCAAGTAGCCTTGCGTGGACTTGAGTCTGCAGGAGAGAAGTGGTTAATGTTTCACGTTAAGGACCCTTTTATTACTGTTTTTACTTCCACACATCCTGCCTGGCCTGTTGTTTCAATATTTTCTACTTTTGTTTCAGACTTCTGGCTTCTGATTTTTTTACTTGGAGGCTTTGGGCCTGTTTTAATCCATTAGGAACCATAGTACTGGCATCTGCAAGTAAGCAAGGGCTGAATCACCATTTTGGGGTTTGCTCCAGAGGTGTGCTGTGCTGGAAAGTCTTTGTGTGCGTGTGTATATGTATCACACACATACTTTGGGGCTTGCTGACATTTTCTGTCAAGGTCTACATATCAGGGATTACAAGTGTGGCAGTCCCCCACTGCACCATGATTGAGATGAGTTACAGGCTGGAATCTGATCAATGCATTAAAGCAGAATAATGGATACCTGGGCACACACAAGGAATTCTGCAGATGCTGGAAATTCAAGCAACACACATCAAAGTTGCTTTGGCAGCAGGCCAGGCAGCATCTCTAGGAAGAGGTACAGTCGACGTTTCGGGCCGAGACCCTTTGTCAGGACTAACAGAAAGAAGAGCTAGTAAGAGATTTGAAAGTGTGAAGGGGAGGGGGAGATCCAAAATGATAGGAGAAGATAGGAGAAGACAGGAGGGGGAGGGATGGAGCCAAGAGCTGCACAGGATATGAGAGATAAGGGATATGAGAGGATTATGGGACAGGAGGCCCAGGGAGAAGGAAACGGGTGGGGGAACCCAGAGGATGAGCAAGAGGTATAGTCAGAGGGACAGAGGGAGAAAAAGGAGAGAGCGAAAAAGAATGTGTGTATATAAATAAATAACGAATGGGGTACGAGGGGAGGTGGGGCATTAGCGGAAGTTAGAGAAGTCAATGTTCATGCCATCAGGTTGGAGGCTACCCAGACAGAATATAAGGTGTTGTTCCTCCAACCTGAGTGTGGCTTCATCTTTACAGTAGAGGAGGCCGTGGATAGACATATCAGAATGGGAATGGGATGTGGAATTAAAATGTGTGGCCACTGGGAGATCCTGCTTTCTCTGGCGGACAGAGCGTAGGTGTTCAGCAAAATGACCTCCCAGTCTGCGTCGGGTTTTGCCAATATATAGAAGGCACATCAGGAGCACCGGACGCAGTATATCACCCCAGCCGACTCACAGGTGAAGTGTCGCCTCACCTGGAAGGACTGTCTGGGGCCCTGAATGGTGGTGAGGGAGGAAGTGTAAAGGCATGTGTAGCACTTGTTCCGCTTACAAGGATAAGTGCCAGGAGGGAGATCAGTGGGGAGGGATGGGGGGGACGAATGGACAAGGGAGTCGTGTAGGGAGCGATCCCTGCGGAAAGCAGGGGGGCGGGGAGGGAAAGATGTGCTTAGTGGTGGGATCCTGCTGGAGGTGGCGGAAGTTACGGAGAATAATATGTTGGACCCGGAGGCTGGTGGGGTGGTAGGTGAGGACTAGGGGAACCCTATTCCTAGTAGTGTGGCGGGAGGATGGAGTGAGAGCAGAAGTGCGTGAAATGGGGGAGATGCGTTTGACAGCAGAGTTGATGGTGGAGGAAGGGAAGCCCCTTTCTTTAAAAAAGGAAGACATCTCCCTCGTCCTGGAATGAAAAGCCTCATCCTGAGAGCAGATGCGGCGGAGACGAAGGAATTGCAAGAAGGGGATGGCATATTTGCAAGAGACAGGGTGAGAAGAGGAATAGTCCAGATAGCTGTGAGAGTCAGTAGGCTTATAGTAGACATCAGTAGATAAGCTTTCTCCAGAGATAGAGACAGAAAGATCTAGAAAGGGGAGGGAGGTGTCGGAAATGGACCAGGTAAACTTGAGGGCAGGGTGAAAGTTGGAGGCAAAGTTAATAAAGTCAACGAGCTCAGCATGCCTGCAGGAAGCAGCACCAATGCAGTCGTTGATGTAGCGAAGGAAAAGTGGGGGACAGATACCAGAATAGATTTGGAACATAGATTGTTCCACAAAGCCAACAAAAAGGCAGGCATAGCTAGGACCCATACGGGTGCCCATAGCTACACCTTTAGTTTGGAGGAAGTGGGAGGAGCCAAAGGAGAAATTATTAAGATTAAGGACTAATCCCGCTAGATCCCTTGCCAATCCTCTGGGTTTTTTTCCCCTCCCCCTTTTCCTTCTCCCTGGGCCTCCGACCCCATGATCCTCTCATTTCCCTTTTGTCAATCAACTTTCCAGCTCTTGGCTCCATCCCTCCCCCTCCCGTCTTCTCCTATCATTTTGGATCTCCCCCTCCCCGTCCCACTTTCAAATCTCTTACTAGCTCTTCTTTCAGTTAGTCCTGACGAAGGGTCTCGGCCCGAAACGTCGACTGTACCTCTTCCTAGAGATGCTGCCTGGCCTGCTGCGTTCACCAGCAACTTTGAAGTGGATACCTGGGAGTGGGTTACGGTTTGTTATGTAATCAGTTGATTTAAGTCCACTCTGTTGTATAGAATGGTGGATGTTATGGATGAGTTACAGGCTGGAACCTGATACAGTACAAAAGCTTAGACCTATGACAATCTGAGAACCCCAGCAGAACACCAGTACTTCACATAACAAGTTGAAAAAAGTAGAACTACTCCAAGTAGTTCTATGAGAGTAGTAGTAAATAAAATTTGTTGTTATGCAATGTGGCATGTGATAAATTCAATAAGGGGAAAGCCCACACACGTGAAACAAAGTTGGTGGAATAATTAACAGGTCTCTTTTCAATGAATTTCTTCCCAAATGAACGCAGTGATATGCTGGGGTACCGTTCTGTGAGTACCAAAAGAGTAAGAAACAACATTTCCCTTTTAACAAAAAATTGTTTCTGTTTTTGACCATATTTGCAAAATCATAAACTCCTAAATTGAGTAAATGTACATTTTTAAAGCCTGTATTTTCTGTCATGAATGCTTAAAAATGGAGAAAATTGACAGTCAGTTTTTAAAAGGATCAGTATGCCAGCATGATATTCATTCTTAAAGGGTTGATGTTAAAGTGTAGCCAGAGTTGTACACAGCTGATGTGCACAAATCCACAGATGTCATATGGTAGCAACTGAGCTGGTGAACTTTCCTCTTACTACACACGGTAGCGAGTAGTTAGCACAATGCTTTACAGTACAGGCGACCCAGGTTCAATTCCTGTAAGGAGTTTATACATTCTCCCCATGACCACGTGGGTTTCCTCCGGGTGCTCCTGTTTCCTCCCACAGCTCAAAGACGTACCATTTAGTTGGTTAATTGGTCATTGTAAAGTGTCCTGTGATTAGGCTAGGAATAAATTAGGGGATTGCTGGGCAGCATGGCTCAAAAGGCTAGAAGGGCCTATTCCGTGCTGTATCTCATAAGACCCAGGCCAGGCCAGAGTGACAAACTGGAGCTGCCCTACTTGGTAACCTGATTGAGATTACTTAAACGGTGCAGCTTGGATTTAGAACGTAATGTCTTCTTGGTATGATAGCATTGGATGGTGGGTTCACTTTTTAAACCTTCTTACACTTTCTTAAGGTAAGTCTTTTGTGTTTGTTTTGCACCTACTAACTAGTTGAACCATTATTTAATTATGTGATTGTGCTGCTTCTGACAGTGAGAATGGAACATCTCATTTGAGTTTTTTTGAGAAACAGCATTCTTGTTGCTAATCGTTCAGATATTAACACTTCAGATTTTCTGCACCTCTGTTCTCAGGTTGCTGAAGAGTTGTTATACGAGCACTGGAAGAAGAACAATACTGAACTCCGACAAGTGAGTAAAGAAACAATCTCAAATAACGGGGAAACTGGGTCTAAAAGGTCAATTTTTCGTCAGATGCATAAGTATGTGTGCACAGGTGCAACTAAAAACATTGTGGGCACATTGCACTGTTTAAGCAGCATTCATAAGAAAGTAAAGTAAACAGAAACAATTTGTGAGGCATTTGACCCCGACGTCACTTCATGTCAGTCCCTGGTAGCCTTGTCGGACAGCAGTTTCAATGTAAACAAAGTTCATTGTGTCTGTGCTGGGAAAGATAGAATAGTTTTTTAATCTAAATGGAACTTCCTTCTGTAGCATAAACTTGCGATACATATGACATACCCAGATGGCCCTCTTTCGTACTGACAGGAGAAGGGGCAAAGGCAGGCTACTGGAGCCTTAAAACCAGTCGCTTCAGGCAGATGGGGCTTGTCAGCTGTGGTTGGCAGCTCATCTAGGAGAAGGAAAACTCTGATCTCCAACCCCTGCTGTCTTGAGGCTAGACCCACTCATAGGAAAGGCTTCAGGAGTCAAACCTGAGGAAAAGTCCAAAACTCAAGTCCCTGAGGCAGTCCTGCTGACTGGCAACTCGTGCGACAGTGCTGGTGCCAAACTAAATCGATCTCTGCCATTCCTTTGGATTCATCATCTGCATGGAGTGGGGGAGCCTGCTGCATGGGCAACAGTGTGCCGTCCATATCGTACTGCCCTGGCTTGCTTATGACAGCTAGGATGGTCGATGCTGGTCAATGGAGGGCCTCCCTCACTGTTGTCATAGCACTCCATCTAATCTATGATACTTTCAGATCTGTTTCTACAATTAAAATTGGGTACTTCCATTATCATCTAGTCTACTCCTGTTGCTTATACTGAAGGATCAGACATTTACTTTGGTACCACATTTTATGAAATGCAAGTCAAGAACCCCACTGACAGGGTCACTGACCATTTCTGCCTCCACACAGTTTAGAATAGGTGTGTCAGTTCTATTTTGCAATGAATGTATGCTGGTTCGAGCAGTTTGCAATAACTGAATCTTCATAGTTGAGAGAGATTGTATTTGATCAGTTAAGTATGTGTAAAGCTAAATAAAGGAGATTCTGCAGATCCAAAAGTAACACACACAAAATGATAGAGGAACTCTGCGGGTGTGAATAAGTTGACATTTAGTGCTGAGACCATTCATCCTGATGACAGGTCTCGGCCTGAAACATTGGTTCTTTATTCCTCTTCATTGATGCTGCCTGACCTGCTGAGTTGTTCCAGCGTGTAGTCTGAGTAATGAGGTGGAATGAGAGCCATCATTCATGATCGATGTGGAATGCCAACTGTTAGAATGAGGTCCACAATTGCTGATCTTAAATTGCTTTTAATTTGTAACATGACTCTGATAATAAGATTTCCCTTGGTTTGTACCCTCTTGGTCATAGGATAGGATAATAGAAATATTAACAATTAATTAATTTTACATTAATTTTGAATACAGCTCCAGTCAGATTTGCACAAGACACATGTGACAAACAGCTGGCATTCGCAGGTCACAGAAAAACGACAGGTAAACAATATTTTCATGTTTGATATTATCCAATTCTGAATGAAACACAACATTTAGGGTTTGGGTTTGGTTTGTGGTGATAAATCATTCCCATTAGCAATCTAAATATGCATGTTTTAGGGGCAAGTGCCTATGCTGCCCAAGATTGAACCTTTTGTTAGCAATAATATTACTCGTAATATGTAGATAGTTATATCTTCTTCGCACACTTCTTTAAACACACAAGGAAAGTCATGCCAATATTCACTGAGAGCAGGCCAGATGTTAGTGATTATATTGGTTTTTTTAACCTGCAAGCACATATTGCAATGGTTATAATTACATTTACCATGATGTTCTTTGAATTAGCATAAACATTTTATATAATACAAATTAATAAAGTTGCTTCTATACATTACCTTGTTTGACAGATAATAATTTAAAATAACTTGCTGCATGCCAAGTCATATCCAGTTCTATTTGATTTGACATGTGTATCTTTGAAATGCTTTAAAATAAATGGTGCTGGTATTTGTTTCCCTCCTGTCTCCTTGGGAGATGTGGCTTATTCCAGTGTTAACTAGAAGAGGTACTAATCATTCCTACTTCTCTTTTTTTTTTAAAAAACTTAACAGAAAGGCAAAAGCTTGTTCAGCCTTAATAAAATCTGATAATTACTGGATTTGAGTGGGATTTTTGATGTAATTGCCTTTTTCACACTTAACCCCACCCTCCCCCGTTTGCAATTGCTTACATCTGTTTAAATTTTTTTTCCCTGTCCTACTCATCTCTGGAAGTCCCTGGGAACAGGCACGCAAGAGGCTAAAGATCTTTTAGGCCAAGGGATTTTAACCAGAGGCCCATTGACCTCTCGGGGACTGAGGGGCAGGGGCAGGGGCAGGGGCAGAGTCTGTGGATAGATTCCAGAGGGTCAGTGAACTTGGATGAGAAAACATTTACATCTTTATTATTACTAACCTCCAAATGAAATTTAGTATTTCTCTCAATTATGAATGTAGGCAACAAACCACAGTAGTATTAACTGTACCTGTGACTTTGACACCATTAGAAATCACAGATATTTTCATATCACATTACAGTTGTTCCAAGCATCTCAAAATATCGTTTATGGCATGCTCATCAGTACTTCAAACTTACAGTAGTAGATGTGCCGGTGTAACAAATGTGACTACACTCTTCCTTTCTTTAGGCGCTCATGCAATGTAGTTGGTCAAATAAGCTTCACCAGGCTACCAAAGGGGTCCATAGCATTAAAAAAGGTTAAGAATCCTGCTTTAAGCAGTGATGTTCAGTCAGTGAGTGAATGATTTTGTTGTTAAGGTAGAAGGCTGATACCAAGGGAGCTGCATTTTAAGCGAGCTACTATTGATATGATATCAATCCCAAAATCCAATGCCTGTAGATATCCCATCTGAAATTGGGTTGAACCCGCACAACTATGCAAGGACATCCAGTGTAAACTGGCTTATTATTTTATGGTATTAACTTGGTAATATGACTTGAAACTAATAGTTAATTAAAACTGATGTACCTTTTCAGGCAGGAAAACACCCTAACAATAATTAGGGACAAATGTGCTTCAAGCTTTTGAGAGAGCCAGTGATGTGTAGAAAATTGCTCATAACGGTGGATTTTAATTTGGACTGTGAACGAGGTTTATGTGTTGACATATTTGTTTATCTGAATTTTGCAGAGGTGCTGGATCTTGTAGGGATAAGCAAGATTTTTTTGTGACTGGTGCCAAAACATAAGCGCTGGGTGTAATAGTGTGTCTTGGCTTTGCATTCTTCTTTAGCAAGAAGAGGCAGAGTTAGGGGAGAAGAAAAGACTGGAGAACGAATATGAAATTGCACGAAAGCAGGCCCTAGAGCGAATAAAGCAGGAAGAGGAGAGAAGAAAACAGGAAGACCTGAAGCAAGCAGAGATTCTGCAACAGCAGATGGAAGAGCTGCGTTTACGGGAGGTTGAGGTACGAGTTGATTTGTTTTGGTCCATTTTATTTTTTTTATTCATTTTTCAGGATTTCTTGTGTTTGACAAGGCCAGCATTATAATTCATTGCTAAATGGCTTTGAGAATGTGTTGATGAGACACCTGCTTGAACTGCCACGTGCTTTTGGTGAGGGTACTCTGAGAGGTGTCCTGGTTTTGTGACCACTGACACCAGACAGACAGTCTCTGAAGAGGATTGATAATGGCTGGGGTCACCCGTCTTGTCAGAATCAGAATCAGGTTTGTTATCACCAGCATGTGACGTGAAATTTGTTAACTTAGCAGCAGCAGTTCAATGCGATACATAATCTAGCAAAGAGAGAAAAATAAATAAAATAATAATGATAATAAAAAATAAGTAAATCAATTACAGTATATGTAATTGTAATACGAAATACTGTATATTTAAAAAAGTAAGGTGTCCAAGCGTTCAATGTCCATTTAGGTATCAGGTGGCAGAGGGGAAGAAACTGTTCCTGAATCGCTGTGTGAGTCTTCAGGCTTCTGTACCTCCTACCTGATTGTAACAGTGAGAAAAGGGCATGCCCTGGGTGCTGGAGGTCCCTAATAATGGACACTGCCTTTCTGAGACACTGCTCCTTGAAGATGTCCTGGGTACTTTGTAGGCTAGTACCCAAGATGGAGCTGACTAGATTTACAACCCTCTGCAGCTTCTTTCGGTCCTGTGCAGTAGCCTCTCCATACCAGACAGTGATGCAGCCTGTCAGAATGCTCTACACAGTACAACTATAGAAGTTTTTGGGTGTATTTGTTTACATGCCAAATCTCTTCAAACTTCTAATGAAGTATAGTCGCTGTCTTGCCTTCTTTATAACTACTTGTACATCGATATGTTGGGACCAGGTTAGGTCATCAGAGGTCTTGACACCCAGGAACTTGAAACTGCTCACTCTCTCCACTTCTGATCCCTCTATGAGGATTGGTATGTGTTCCTTCGTCTTATCCTTTCTGAAGCCCCCAATCAGCTCTTTCATCTTACTGACGTTGAGTGCCAGGTTGTTGCTGCGACACCACTCCACTAGTTTGGCATATCTCACTCCTGTACGCCCTCTCATCATCACCTGAGATTCTACCGACGATGGTTGTATCGTCAGCAAATTTATAGATGGTATTTGAGCTATGCTTAGCCACACAGTCATGTGTATATAGAGAGTAGAGCAATGGGCTAAGCACACACCCCTGAGGTGTGCCAGTGTTGATAGTCAATGAGGAGGAGATGTTATCACCAATCCGCACAGATTGTGGTCTTCTGGTTAGGAAGATGAGGATCCAATTGCAGAGGGAGGTACAGAGGCCCAGGTTCTGCAACTTCTCAATCAGGATTGTGGGATTGATGGTGTTAAATGCTGAGCTATAGTCGATGAACAGCATCCTGACATAGGTGTTTGTGTTGTCCAGGTGGTCTAAAGCCGTGTGGAGAGCCATTGAGATTTCATCTGTCATTGACCTATTGTGGCAATAGACAAATTATAATGGGTCCAGGTCCTTGCTGAGGCAGAAGTTCAGTCTAGTCATGACCAACCTTTCAAAGTATTTTGTCACTGTCGAGGTGAGTGCTACCGAGCGATAGTCATTAAGGCAGCTCACGTTATTCTTCTTAGGCACTGGTATAATTGTTGCCTTTTTGAAGCCAGTGGGAGCTTCCACCCGTAGCCGTGAGGTTGAAAATGTCCTTTAATACTCCCTGTAGTTGGTTGGCACAGCTTTTCAGAGCCTTACCAGCTACTCCATCAGGACCTTCCGCCTTGCGAGGGTTCACTCTCTTTAAAGACAGTCTAACATCGGCCTCTGAGACAGAGATCATCAGGTGCAGCAGGGATCTTCACAGCCATAGTTGTATTCTCCCTTTCAAAGCGGGCGTGGAAGGTGTTGAGTTCATTTGGTCGTGAAGCATCGCTGCCATTCATGCCGTTGGGTTTCGTTTTGTAGGAAGTAATGGCTTGCAAACCCTGTGTAAAGATTCTGCCCAGGAAAAGGCAATAGCAAACCACTTCGGTAGAAAAACTTGCCAAGAACAATCATGATCATGGAAAGACCATGATTGCCCACGTCATATGACACGGCATGTTACAAATGAACAAACTCTACAATACTTTTGCCGAGGGAGTTCCAGGATTGTGAAGAAGCAGCAATATATTTCTAAGTCAATGTGGCATGTGCTTTGGAGAGCAACTTGCAGATGGTGGTCGCCCCTTTGCACCTACTGTCCTTGTTCTTAGTGGTTGTGTTAAGAGCAGTATTTTGTGCATCGTGGGCACATTGTGATAGTTATGGTATGTTGGCAAGCAAGCTGATTACTTTCATCTGAACGGCATTGAGTTTCTTAAGTATCGTTGGAGTTGTGAATGGAGTGGATTACATTACACTCTTGCAGATGGCAGAAAGGCTTTGGGTCTCGGGAGGCTCTGAGCTGGTCTTATAGCCAGTTCAGTTGAGTTTCTTGTCATTGTTGATGGTGCAGGTGATGGTAATATCACTGAGTATCACAAGTGGATGTCTACACTATAACTTTTGTGACACATTTGTTACCTGCCCCTTTTCAGCCCATGGCTGGACGTTATCCAGGTCTTCATTCTCTGAAGAATTTGGAATGGAGTTAGATCAATAGAATGAATGATTTCTAATTTTATAATGTCAGGAACATGTATTTTGAGGCAGCTGAAGATGGTTGGGCTTTGGCTGAAGTGATGTTGAGGTAACTGATCTCCCACAACCATCTTCCATAGCATGAGGTATGATTTATTTATGATTATGAGATGTAATAGAGGACCTGGTAGGGCTCTGGAAAACTGGCAGGAGTGTTCAAAGACATTTTCAGTCTCTCACTGCTACAGTCAGAGCTTCCCACCTGCTACAAAAAGGCAACAATTATACCAGTGCCCAAGAAAATCAGGGTGAGCTGCCTTAACAACTATCATCCAGTAACACTCACAGCTACAGTGATAAAGTGCTTTGAAAGGTTGGTTATGGCTAGAATTAACTCCTATCTCAGCAAGGGCCTAAACCTATTCTATTCTTGGTTGGTGCAACTGTAACGAAACCCAATTTCCCTCAGGATCAATAAAGTATGTCTGTCTGTCTGTCTATCTATCTAGCTATCTATTTGCCCATCACCACAATAGGTCTATGGCGGATGCAATCTCATTGGCTTTTCACACACTTTGGATCACCTAGGTAATACAAGTACCTATGTTAGGATGCTGTTTATTGACTACAGCTCAGCATTTAACACAATTATTCCTACATTCTGATCAAAAAGCTCCAGAACCTGGATCTCTGTACCACCTTCTGCAACTGGATCCTCAACTTCCAGAAGACCACAATCTGTGCAGATTGGAAATAACATCGCCATCTTGCTGACAATCAACACTGGCACACCTGAGGGATGTGTGCTTAGCCCACTGCTCTACTCTCTCTACACCCATGGCTGTGTGGCTAGGAACAGCTCAACTGCCATCTATAAATTTGCTGACGATGCAGCTATTGTTGGCAGATCTTCAGATGGTGATGACAGGATGTACAGGAGTGAGATATATTGTCCTGTGTTGTTGCAGTTACAACCTTGCACTCAATGTCAGTAAGACCAAAGAACTTGTGCATTTCAGGAAGAGTAAGACAAGGGAACACACACCAGTCCTCCTAGAGGGATCAGAAGTGAAGAGAGTGAGCAATTTCAAGTTCCTGGGTGTCAATATCTCTGAGGATCTGTTCTGGGCCCAGCAAATCGATGCATCTACTAAGAAGGCATGGCAGCAGCTATATTTCATTCAGAGTTTGAAGAGATTTGGTGTGTCATCAAAAGCATTCACAAATTTCTACAGATGTACTGTGGAGAACATTCTAACTGGTTGCATCACCATTTGTTACGGGGATGGGGACGGTGGTGTGCTACTGCACAGGATCAAAGAAAGCTGTAGAGAGTTGTAAACTTAGTCAGCTGGAACATGGGGACTAGCCTCCATAGTATCCAGGACATCTTCAAGGAGCGCCGCCTCAAAAAGGCAGTGTCCATCAGTAAGTATCCCCATCACCCAGGGCATGCCTTGTTCTCATTGCTACCATCAGGAAGGAAGTACAAAATCCTGAAAGGACAGGCCCAGTGAGTCAGGAACACCTTCTTCCCCTTTGCAATCTGATTTCTCAATGGACATTGAACCCATGAACACTACCTCGTTGTTCAGTCGACTCTTTGTGACCTCACGGACTCCTGCACACCAAACCTTCTTGTTGGAAGCTGCCTCTCTGAGATCCCCCAAGGTCATACGCATTGTCCGAGTAGTATTATCTATCTATCATAGCCTCTGCCTTCCTCTCCTCCTTTTATCTTCTGTTTCACCTAACATGAGAGTCTTCTCCAAGGAATCCTGTCTTCTCATGATGTGGTAAAATATTTGAGCTTTTGTCTCACGATCAAGCCTTCTGGTGCGTAGTCTGGCTGTATTTCTTCAAGTATTCATTTGTTGGATCTTCATGCTGTCCAATGAACTCTTAACGCTTTCCTCCAGCATCCAAATTCTTTAGTATTCAGCCTTACTGATAGTCCAGCTCTCACAGTCATACGTCACAACTGGAAATGCCATAGACTTGACTATACGGATCTTCGTAGACAGAATGTTATGTCTCTGCTTTTCAGCATTTTATCTAGATTTGCCATTGCTGCCTCCCCAGAAGTAACCATTGTTTAATTTTGTGGCTGCAGTTACCACCTTTAGAAGTCTTTGAACCGAGAAGGACAAAATCCGTCACTGCTTCCACTTCCTTTCCATTTATTACCACAGAGTTAGATAGATAGATAAATCTTGGTTTTCTTAGCTAATTTTTATTTCTATTTTTGCATTACTTATTTAATTTAACTATTTAATATATGTGTGCTTAATTATAATTCAGTTTTTTTCTATTATTATGTATTGCGTTGTACAGCTGCCACAAGGACAAAAAAATTTCACGACATATGCCGGTGATATTAAACCTGATTCTGATTTCAATAGTTGGGAGCATTTTTCCCTTTGTCTGTTAACTTCAGTACCAGTGAGGCTACTCGATGGCACAGACTAATGCTACCTTAATGTCTAAGGCAGTCACTGTGATCTCACCATTTGAACTCAACTGTTCAGTCCATACACAAACAAGAGAAAATCTGCAGATGCTGGAAATCCAAGCAACATGCACAAAATGCTGGAGGAACTCAGCAGGCCAGGCAGCATCCATGGAAAAGAGTACAGATGATATTTTGGGCCAGAACCCTTCAACAGGCCCAGTTCTGATGAAGGGTCTGGACCCAAAGCCTGGACTGTACTCTTTTCCATAGATGCTGCCTGGCCTGGTGAGTTCCTCCAGCATTTTGTGTGTGTTGCTGTTCAGTCCATATTTGCACCTGAGTTTTGATGAGATTCGGAGATAAGTGCTACTGGTACATTGGGCACCACTGAGCGGGTTAACGGGGACTATGATAGCTCCGATGTAGAGGAATGTAGGGGTTTCCACCTTGGTTGGTGATGTGGCAAGAACTGTTTGTTAAAATAGTGAGATATTGAGAGGTATTGGTGCTCGGGGGTATCTGAAGGTCCTTGAGCATAATTCCTGGAAGATAGTATGCAGGTTTAGCAAGCAATTAAGGCAAATAGAATGTCGACCTGTATTCCCAGAAGATTTATGTACAGAAGAAGAGACTTCTTACTCTTTTATGGGGCCTTGATGAGTCTGCAACAGGCATGCTGTGTTCAACTCTATTCTAAGTTCGGTCATTATGTGCCGCGTCATGTGATGTGGGCGATCATGGTCCTTTCATGACCGTGATTGTTCTATGGTCAACACGCTCCTAGAAGACAGCAGGGCGGCTAATGTAGATGAGTTGAACACACTGATGAGGGGGCAATGTAGATGAATTGAACACACTGATGAGGGGGAGGGAGAAGTGGAGAGTCCATCAACGTGCCGGACGCTGGCCCCAAGGCCTAAGTCGACATAGTAGTATTGTTCTTGGCAAATTTTTCTACAGAAGTTGTTTGCCATTGCCTTCTTCTGGGCAGTGTCCTTATATACAGGTGACCCCCCCCCCCCCAAACCAACCCAGCCATTATCAATACCCTTCAGAGATTGTCCGCCTGACATCAGTGGTTGCCTAACCAGGACTTGTGATATGCACCCGCTTCTCATACGGCCATCCACCACCTGCTCCCATGGCTTCTCGTGACCCTGATCGGGGGCTAAGCAGGTGCTACACCTTGCCCAAGGGTGACTTGCAAAGGAGGGAAGGAGCACCTTACTCCTCCTTTGATAGAGATGTATCTCCAACCCACCACCAATATAATTGCATAGAGGGACTGCAGTAAAGGTTTATCAGATTAATTCTGAGGACGACCATTTTGTCATTTGAGGAGAAATCAAGTAAACAAGAAGAGAAGTGATCTAATTGAAATGTACAGGGTAACTGAATTGATGTTCATCCCTAGTAGGATTGTCTGGGTCATGTTTAAGGAAGTAACTCTAACTTCTGGAGTTAACTTCGGCATCTCAAGTGTAGTAGAGCTTCCAGTGAGTTGAAACCTTTGTTTGAAAAGGTCATTATTTCAATATGCAGTGTTTACCTTTCCTGGTGTCCTCAATGGGTATTTGCACAGTTCTGCTTTAATATAGGGTCCTTTCACTATCCATAGGCAAAGAAACTCAGGCTGGAACAGGAGAAATTATTGAAACAGCAATGGGAGTTGGAGGAGCTGGAGGAGCAAAGGAAACAATTAGAACAACGGCGAAAGAAATCTGAGTTGGGGTAAGTAGTGAACAAAGCTTGTCCACTTTAATTTAATTTGCTGCAAAGAGAAAAGCCCTAGCTCGCTCAACCTTTCCTCATGAGATGCTTCGAGTTGCACTATCTCATAAGTTTCAATATGGATACTAGAAGTTTATAAAACTAAGAGGCCATAGATAGAATAGACAACCAGAACCCTTTCCCCAGGGGAGAAATGTTGAATATTTGAGTGCAGAGCTGAAAGGTAAGAGAAGGAAAGTTTAAAGGGGATGTGCGAGGCAAGTTTTTTATATAGAGTTGAGGTGCTAGTGCTGCAGGTGATAATGGAAGCAGATATGATAGTGGCTTTCAAGAGGCTTTTAGATAGGCATGTACACGGATTGGAGGGATATGCATCATGTGCAAAGGATTAGCTAAATTTGGCATCATGCTCAGCACTGACCTTTAGATTGAAGAGCCTTTTCCAATTTTATGTTATGTAGGTTCACACAAAAGAATATAATGGAGCCTAAATGACCAAGAAATAGTGTATGAGGATGGTAGGGAGAATTTATTTGGAAAATATTGTCTAGTTAGCAGTTAAATTGAACTGAGGGAATTCCAATGCTGCAGCTATTACTTTACGCATACAACACACACAAAAAATGCTAGTGGAACGCAGCAGGCCAGGCAGCATCTATAGGAAAAGGTACAGTTGACATTTCGGGCCGAGACCCTTCGTCAGGACCCGAAACATCGACTGTACCTGAATTTCCAGCACCTGCAGATTTCCTCGTGATTACACATAGTGACTTCCCTGCTCTCCTCACCCCCTATCCAATAATATTTACTTAATCATAAACACAGGAAAGTCTGCAGATGCTGGAAATCCAAAGCAACACACACAGAATGCTGGAGGAACTCAGCAGGCCTGGCAGCATCTATAGAAATGAATAAACAGTTGATGTTTCAGGCTGAGATCCTTCATTGGAACTGGAAAGGAAGAAGGAAGATGCCAGAATAAAAAGGTGGGGGGAGGGGAAGGAGGATAGCTGGAAGATGATAGGTGAAACCAGGTGAGTGGGAAAGATAAAGGGCTGGAGAGGAAGGAATCTGACAGGAGAGTAGAGTGGATCAGGGGAGAAAGGGAAGGAGGAGGTGGTGGGCAGGTGAGAAGAGTTAAGAGGCCAGAGAGGGGAATAGAAGAAGAGGGGGAGGAGAGGGAAAATGTTTTATCAGAAGAAGAAATTGATGTTCATGCCATCAGGTTGGAGGCTACCCAGACGGAATATAAGGTGTTGATTCTCCACCTTGAGGGTCACCTCTTCTTGGCACAAGAGGAGGCTGTGGACCGGCTTGTCGGAATGGGAATGGCAAGCGGAAGTAAAGTGTTTGGCTACTGAGAAATTCAGCCTTCTCCCATTGTCTATTAGCAATCTCAAATCAGCAATTAATGTTCTAATTTTATACAGTTTCTTCAGTGTTCCGATGCGCTGTTGTGATATTGTGTATTTTTCTATATTATGCTGTTCCAGCACGATCATTCAAATTTTATCAGATGTTTCATGAAATGACAAAATAGCCATTGTAAAATAAAAATAACCATGCTTGAATGGTAACAGATAGCTATTCTCGTAACAGTAACTGTTTAAATAAGGAAGTTGCTGTAATGTTACTATACTTTTGAAACTAAAAGCATCCAGTCCCACTTAATATATTTTAATTCAAGGCTTTTGCCTTTTCTTTTCTTTTCTTGTCATATTCCTGCACTTGTGTCCCTCTTTACCCCTCCCCCCCATGCACACATCTTTTCCCAAGTGTAACTTTCTGCTGAATTTTCAGTATATTTTCCAAGTTGGGTTGATGTGTAACTTGGGGTCCTTCAAGTTGTGGTGCTACTATATGCTTGTTATCCCTGGCCTCCTTTGTGTTGGGGATCGTTATTGTAGCAGGCTACTTTTGATAAACACTGCCCAAGTGTTGGAGGGAGTGAATGTTTAGATTATTAATGAGGTGACGGTCAACTGAATGCTTTGTTTTGGATGGTTTTGATGGAGTTGCACTCATCTAACCAAGTGGAGAATTTTGCATCACATTTGTGATGAGCTTTGTAAATCGCAGTAAGGCTTTAAGAAGTTGGGAATTGACACCTAACTTCTGATCTCCTCTTGTACTTCAGAATTTACCTGGCTGAACAGGTTGTGTTTTCTCAGTGGTGTCCTTGGGGTGTTAATGACCTGAAATAATAACAGTGTACAGAGATGTTTCAACCCTCACTAGTTGGGTATTGTCATTGCCTGTTACTTGTGCGACACTTGATCACCTGCAGATTATTGAATTGCCTGAATGTTTTCTGATCTCACCGAATGTGTGTGTGGGCTGCTTCGTTAACTTTGATGTTGTGGCATCATGTAATAGAATGTAAGGTATGACATTTGTCAGTGGAGGTCAGTTTCAGTATCTGAGTGTGAAATTGCATCGACTTCACTTGTATTATATTGCACATGAAGAGTCCTGCTTGCATACAAAATTAAAATCCTACCTGACCTGATGTGACACATGATCAGCCCCTACTGGGCTTGGGTCAGCTAGCCAGACAATGGAGAGAAGGACTGTTTCTCTGTCTCAGGACTCCATCTGTTCTGTAGCTTAGTGTGGGTTTCTCCGAGAGTTCTGCCCTTGGCTTCCTAGTTTGCTGTCTGCCCATTTCAGGGCTTTCTCCCAGCCTCAGTCCCTTTTTATGTTGTCTTCCAGTGCACAAAGTCCCTGCCTGCACATGACATACAGAATGCCATCCGGCATTTAAAACATGGCCATGATGATTTTACAAATTAAAACAACATGTTATATATATTTGTAAAGAGCTGGATCAATCTGACCTGACCCCAAGGACTTGTAATTTCTTTCATATTTGACTTGACATGAATCTGATGCCTACTGTGGTCCAACCACACTTACTTTGATGTGAAAACCTTCTGAGTAAAAATATTTCTCCTCGTCTTTGTCCTAAACTGCTTACTCTTATTCCAAACTGTACACCCAGTTTCTGACTTGTACATTACAGAAAATATTCTCTCCTCAAATAAACTGTCAAGCATTTTAAGAATTGTGTCTGATTTGATGATATCTGCCATTGATCTTCAAAGCTCTTGAGAATACAATATCTCATTGAATCTCTCCTCCATCCCTGGATTCATTCGAATGAATGTTCACTCTGCTCCCTATATGACATGTACAGTATGTCCCTGGGTATAGAGACCAAACTGTACACCATTCCAGGTGTGGTCTCACCAGGGCCTGCACAATCCTGATGAGACTTCCTTATTCCTGTAGTCAAACCCACTGTGACACATCTCTGACGGTCTATCTTGCCAGTGGGAGAGGACATATCCAGAGATTGAGTTGAAGCAGTTTTCCCCTTTTTTTTAGATTTAGTGAATAAACTTTCCACATGCTAACTGGCTGTGTTCATCTTTGCAGCCGGATACTGAACCGACAATACAAGACCCAGATGAGGAGGCGAGCTCAGCAAATTCAGGAAGAATTGGTAATGCCTCTTGAGTTGCGTTGTTTAAAGAGTTTGATTTAAGAATCTTGTATCAATAGTGGGAATAGTCTTGAATCTTGTCTTCTATTGCTAATTAGCAAGCATGTCACTTGTTCAAAAGTTTGAGAGAATGTGTTATTAATAGTTGAAAGTTGCAAAGCAAAGACCAAACTAAACCTTAGCAACACACATAAAAGTTGCTGGTGAACGCAGCAGGCCAGGCAGCATCTCCAGGAAGAGGTGCAGTTGACGTTTCAGTCCGAGACCCTTCGTCAGGACTAAACCTTAGTGTACTTTTGCAGTTTCAGGAAATGTAACTGCAAATTCAGGAAGAGCTTTGAGTTATATGGAACTGTCTAGCTTAAAAAAAGATTGTATTAGAACCATAGAACATTACAGCACAGAAACAGGCCTTTTGGCCCTTCTTGGGTGTGCCGAACCATTTTTCTGCCTAGTCCCACTGACCTGCACCTGGACCATATCCTTCCATACACCTCTCATCCATGTACCTGTCCAAGTTTTTCTTAAATGTTAAAAGTGAGCCCACATTTACCACTTCATCTGGCAGCTCATTCCACACTCCCACCACACTCTGTGTGAAGGAGCCCCCACTAATGTTCCCTTTAAACTTTTCCCCCTTCACCCTTAACCCATGTCCTCTGGTTTTTTTCTCCCCTTGCCTCAGTGGAAGAAGCCTGCTTGCATTCACTCTATCTATACCCATCATAATTTTATATACCTCTATCAAATCTCCCCTCATTCTTCTACGCACCAGGGAATAAAGTCCTAACCTATTCAACCTTTCTCTGTAACTCAGTTTCTCAAGTCCCAGCAACATCCTTGTAAACCACCTCTGCACTCCTTCAACCTTATTAATATCCTTCCTGTAATTTGGTGACCAAAACTGAACACAATACTCCAAATTCAGCCTCATCAAAGCCCTATACAACCTCACCATAACATTCCAACTCTTATACTTAATACTTTGATTTATAAAGGCCAAAGTACCAAAAGCTCTCTTTACGGACCCTATCTACCTGTGACACCACTTTTAGGGAATTTTGTATCTGTATTCCCAGATCCCTCTGTTCTACTGCACTCCTCAATGCCTTATCATTTACCTTGTTTGTTCTACCTTGGTTTGTTCTTCCAAAGTGCAATACCTCACTCTTGTCTGTATTAAACTCCATCTGCCATTTTTCAGCCCATTTTTCCAGCTGGTCCAAATCCCTCTGCAGGCTTTGAAAACCTTCCTCACTGTCCACTACACCTCCAATCTTTGTATCATCAGCAAATTTGCTGATCCAATTAAGGAGGAACAATTGTTCATTCAGTTAAGGGGCTGCAAAATACAGCTGGATAACTGCAAAATACTTTGGTTAAACACTGTTAGTAACTGTTTTAGTTTACTTCTTGAAATTCTAGTTATCATTTCTTTTTCCAGTGTCATTCAATCTATCTTGAACGAGAGGGGCCAGGAGGCAAATCCATCATCTCTCTGTAACTAGTCATACTGAGACAGTTAGAGTGACTGTTCTTATCAGTGACAGTACATTGCCTTTATCCAAGGCAACTCAGTGATATGGCTAATATGGAGACCTTATGTAAGAATTTATAGGTGCAAAGCTTCACTCCATAAACTAATGGAGTTCACATGCATTCTATCAATTATTGTCCCGTTTTTTTGTTCAGCAGAGCTGATTTTCATGCTTGTAGGTTAGCTTTAGATCAACTGGAACAATGATCATTCAGGAATCAGTTGTCATCCATGCCTGTTTTACAGACAGAAAAAATAGTTCAAACAGCAGACAGTATAGCAAGGAAATACTACCTATCAAAATACTTTCAAAATGCTCTCTGTTGTTAATTTGACTGTTGGACAATAGGTGATAATGTATCATTGTATTGCTGGGTGTTTCTGTTGTCATTGAAAGAATATTACAAGAAGCATTCTTGATGCAATCAAACTCAGCACCCTTTATGGATTTTTGTAACATTATGTGGATCCTTTGCTTGCATTTCTTGTTGTTGATTTGACTTCTTATTTTGTACCACTTTTAATTCATAGGAGATGGATCGCCAACTTCTTGCATCACTCATTGAAAAAGAAGAGGTAGACCAAAAACTGCAGTCGGCGAGGAGAGAACGAGCTATAGCTGATGCAGCCTGGATGAAAAAAGTCATCGAGGAGCAGCTCCAGTTGGAACGGGAGCGGGAGGCAGAATTGGACACCATCTTTAGGTCAGTCCCTGATTACTTATTATGCTCCCATTATTTGGTCAGCAAGAAGACAGAAGCATCCATTACATTGTGCTTTCCTACATCCAGGAGCATGAATGTTATTTGTGACCATATCCTTGGAACAGCTTGAGCAGGCATGGCAGGCCTTCTGCAAGTCTGCTCAAGATTAATGTTCTTCAAGTTTTTACTTGCAAATTGATCACTGGTGCTCAAGTACAAATTGGCATTTTTATTTAGTTAATCATTTCATGGTTGATGTACCAATTGCTGTAGTTTCTGCGGGATTTTATAGAAAGCAATGAGAAAATGTTGAGTCCTTCTTGGCATTGCATAGTCTTACTGCATAGTATTCCTCCAGATCAAGGTCTGCATGCTCTTCAATTTTGTGAAATGAGTAATTTTCCTGTGGAAGAAATAAAGGCCTTGTTTTGATGACTGAATGAGCCAATCGTATTTCTGCTTGTTGTCCATCAGGTCTTTGACTTCTGCATCTATATATTGAAGAAGGGAGGTCAAAGACTTGCAAAGTCCATGTGAGCTGAGGGACTAGGTGGAAGCTATATATGGTCCCGTTTTATTCTGTTACTATTTGTTTGTTAAAAATGTAAGTAATGGTTTACTTACTTGTCTTTATTTCTTATTAATTAATTTCCAGATTAAGTATTTTAACAAAATGTATCACTTATTTTGTAATTTTTTATTTAATCAGCCCATTGAGCTGTTTCTTTCTAGTCTCACTAATCAGACTTAAATGGTCAAAAGGCCTTTGACAGCAGTGAGCTTTCAAGAAGAAGCCATTAGGGTATTTAGGGTCAAAATCTTGGGATACACTACACAAGGTGTAGTCGTTGCTCTGTTTTGCAGGAGGGCTTATGGATGTCAGGGCATGATTAATGTGGCGTGCTTTCTGGATAGTGAGTTTGGGCAATGGCTTTAATTCAGTGTGATCTGACCCAATATTATTGAGAAAAGAACTTTTACCAGCTTTCATGGACTTTAATTTAATTTAATTCTGTCTTGATTTGAGAGGCTAAACAAGTCAAATGGAATGTACAACAACTACATTTGTGTTGATGAATTAGAATGAGGGTTAAATGTTCAAATTTATTCTTTTGAATGCTACTCTTCACAGCCATCCATGTGTTCTAGTCTATGAATGTAACAGCAAATTGAAATATAGGATGCACCGTGAGCTTTTTAATCTGAGGGAAAAAACAAATCCTTTCATTACAGGGAGGAGGCCCAACGTATGTGGGGAAAACGAGAGGAGGAGTGGGAGAGGGAAAGGCAAGCAAGAATGCGTTTAATGCAAGAGGTAAGAAAGTAATTTTCTACCGTTATTTTTCTAGAGGTTAATTATTTTAAAATTGTTAAGTATATAGATAAATTGTATCTTAAAATGTATTTAGTCAGCTTCCCAATGTTCCATCTATAAAGAATGTTCTAAGACTTGCCCGCTTTTTCATAAACATTGACCTCTTCAAAATTAATATTTTATGCTGAGTGGCTTTTTGTTGCTACTTTGAGACAGAGCAATGTGCGTCAATGTGCACCCCTAATTTACCATTACTATTCTTAGTAATACCATCTCTAACAGGTGAAGTGAGAAGGCAGGTATTGTCCAAAAGACATCCCTCCCGGAACTATGCTTGAAATGGGCTGGAAGGACGTCTCTCATGGTTATGAACTAGATTCATACATGACGCGTTAGCAATACAGAGAACTGGTAATATTTTGATTTCAAGAAATGGTGATCATCACCTAAGATTATGGTTGGGGCAAGGATTCTTCACTGAGTTTCTTATCAAAGTACAGTTTTGTGATAGCATATTGCTCTTTTTAAAAAAAAAAAAAAAAATGTGGGTCTCACACTATTAATCACTAATTCTGTTGGGTTATTTTGTCCCTCAAAAGCTGATTGATAACCGTTCATGAAATGGTGTGAGTGGCTGGAAATGGTCTAAAGCCACTCCATCGACAATCTGTAGGGTTTATTTCAAAGCTCTTCTAATGAGATAAATTTTCTTTAAAGAATAAAAGACCGAGTTTTTACTCGGCCTACTTAAAGCTACACAGGATACAAAAATAAAGGTTTCACCACAATAAGTAAACTGAATTCTCTATCAATCACAACCCTAATACAACATTTTCCAGCTCTTGTGACTGTCATACAAAAGGAGGACATTAAAAATTGCTTTAGACTTCGTAGGGAACAAAAGACTTGAAACTAATTCAGAGCTGCGTTCTGAAATAGAAAAATATTACTGTTTAGCCATTCTGCTGCTCATGTGAATTTATGGTTAAATAAATGGCAGGGTGGGGATTCTGCATGTCTCTACCAGTGGAGGCGCTCCTTGCCTCCACTGGCCTGCAGGTCACCGCTGGGCAGTCTGTAGTACCTGCTTGGTGCCTCCCCCCCCCCGAATCAGGGTCACGTGAGCCATGAGAGCAGGTGGTGAATGATCGTACGAGCAGCTGGTGGTTATGCGACGACTGACGCCAGACAGATAATCTCTGAAGGGTATTGATAAAGGCCGGGTTCACCCGTCTTGTAAAGACACTGCCCAAAAGGAGGCAGTGGCAAGCCACTTCTGTAGTAAAACTTACCAAGAATAATCGCGGTCGTGGAAAGATCATGATTGTCATATGACATGGCACGTAATGAATGAACAAAACAGAAAAAGAATCCTCTAACTGTTCAGCACAGTTTACATTAAATTGCTCTTGGCCGTGGTAGAAGCGGTATTTAATGTGGCCTCCTCATTTGTCAGGTACTTGTAGGTCGTCAGCAGCAAGTCCTGGAGAGAATTGAGCTGAATCGACACGCTCAGGAAGAATCACTGCAGCTTCGGGAGAGACTTATTCAGGAATTAGAGGAAGTAAAGGAAATGGCAAAGCGTAAGAAAGAGGAAGAGGAGGAAGTAAAAACAGCCCGTAAACAGGAGCTGGAAGCTCAGGTTTGTTCCAAAGAGCAAGTGATTGACATAGAGGCCTGAATCACCTCATTACTTGTCCTTCTTTACACTGTAACAATGTACATTCATTAATGCGCCATTCCCAAACATCTTGAAGAGCCAGGTAACCAAGATTCCTCCAGTCAGCTTGTTCATGTGGTCAATGATGTTAACTGATTTCCTCTCAGGATCAACAATGCAAAGTTGGCTTCTGTGAGTTAAATGGAGAAAAGCACTGCTCCAGTTGTGGCAAGATTTAGGTTCACTCTGACTCTTTCCCAATACTGGCTTGTGAAACAGCCATTCTCCTTGGCAGGAGAAAGAAGAAAAGATGGAATGGAAAGTATTGCAATACAGTAAGCATGGGAAAATTTACATTTCATGTAGGGATTGTAGGGTGCTGCTGCTTTTGACAGACTCTGTATGTGTGAAGGGACTGGAGCTGCAGTTGAGTCTACTTGGACTCACCTGGGATGCTGAGATCTTTGTAGACAAGAGTTTTAGAGAGGTGCTCACACCAGTGGTACGAGCTGCAGGTAGTTTGGTGACCATCAGGAAAGGTAAGAGGAAGAGGCAGACAGTATAGATTTCTCCCAGTGGCTGTTCCTCCCAGCAACAAGAATGCATCTTTGGATACTGCTGGGGAGATGACCTATCAAGGCACAGCAGCAGCAACCAAGCCAGTGGCACTGTGGCCAGTTCTGAGGCTCAGCAGGGAAAGGTAGAACAACAGTGATTGGAGACTTGATAGTTGAAACAGACGGGAGATGGTACGTTGCCTCCTGGGTACCTGGGTTGAGAATGCCTCAGAGTGGGTGGAGGGCATTGTTAAAGGGGGAGGGTGAGCAGCCAGAGGTCATGGTGCATATTGGCACCAATGACATGGGTAGAAAGGGGAGAAGAGGTCTGCACAATGAGTATGCGAGTGAGGAAAGAGGCTGAAAAGCAGGAGCTCAAAGGCAGTAATCTCTGTCTAACTCCCGATATCCATGCTAATCAGGACAATGGGAAGATAGGCGTGTGGCTGAGGAAATGGTGCAAGGGGCGAGGTTTCATGTTCTTGGATTATTAGAACCTATTCTGACGGTGGCGTGGCTTGTTCAAGATTCAAGATTGTTATTGTCATTCTTCAGTACACAAGTGTGAAGGAGAACAAAATGATTGTTATTCTGGATCCGATGCAACATAAAAAATACAATTAAAAACAAAAAAAATCCACAATAAATATAAAAACAATCCTATAAAACATTTCGTCCAAGTAACTACTTGAGTGTGGCTGTATATACATAAGTTTTACTTATTTACTTGGACGGGTTGTATGTACACAATGAGACGCTAGGTGCAGAAGTACCTGTACATGTGGTGCCTGACAGGGAGGACGGGTTGCACCTTCAGGAGGAGATCCAATATCCTGGGTTGGAGGTTTGTTAGTGCTACTTGGGAGGGTTTAACCTAGTTTGGCAGTGGAATGGGAACCAGAGCACCAGGTCAGAAAGTGGTGAGATTGAGAAGGTAGATCTCGTGACCAGTAAGAACAGGCGAGATAACAGACACAATGGATGGGCAGGTTGATATGTGTGTATTTTAATGCTAGGAGTAAAATGGGTAAGGGTGAAGAACTTAGAACATGGAATTATGATGTTGTGGCCATAACAGAGAGGGACAGATATGGATGCTTTCATGTTTGAGAAAAGACAGAGGAGTGGATAAAGGGTAGGTGAGGGGACATTATTTGCACTATTATTCAGGAACAGTGTCATTGCTGCACCCAGAGGTGTTGCTCATTGACTGAGTCTATATGGGAAGAACTCAAAAAATAGGAAAGGTGTAATCACTCTGAAATGACACTGAACATCTCCCTGGCCAATAACCACAGGGACATTGAGGAATAACTATGAAGGTAGATTAGAAAAGGCATGAAAACAACTGGGTTGTTTTGATGGCTGACTTCAACTTCCCTAATACAGACTTGGTCCTCCTGAGTGCAAGAGGTTTAGATGGAGCAGAATTTGTTTGGAGCATCAAGGAGGGGATTGAATCAATGTGTAGTTAGAGAGGCCATACTGGACCCTGTGTTGGATAATGGGCCTGGCCAGTGGGGGAATAGTGATCACAACTCCTTAGTATTAAGACAGTTAATAATTAGGATAAGAACAGACCTTGCAAGGGAGCATTAAATCGAGCAGGGCAAATTATGAGGGTATAAGGCAGGAACTAAGGAAGAGTTATCAGAAGAAGCTGTTTTTAGACCAGTTCATAGCTGACATGCGGAGGGAGTTTAAAGACCGACTGCACAGAGTATAGGACAGGTATGTTCCAGTAAGGATGGCAAGGGAAGGGAACCTTGGTTGTTGAGAGAGGTGGTGAAATTAGTGAAGAGGAAAAAGGAAGTGTATGCTAAAATTAAACTGGCCACTTGATGATTAGAAAAAAAAACAGAAAGGAACTCAAGAAGGGAACTAGGAAAGCCAAGAGAGGCCATGAAAAATCCTTGGCAAGTAGGATTAAGGAGAATTCCAAATCATTCTACACATGCACTCAGTGGCCACTTTATTAGGTACAGCTGTACACCTGCTCGTTAAAGCAAATATCTGATCAGTCAAACATGAGGCAGCAACTCAAAAGTATGCAGACATGGTCAAGAGGTTGAGTGGTTCAGACCAAACATCATGATGGAGAAGAAGTGTGATCTAAATGACAGTGAAATGATTGTTGGTGCCAGATAGGCTGGGTTTGAGTTTCTCAGAAACTGCTGATCTCCTGGGATTTTCACGCACAACAGTCTCTAGAGTTTACAGAGAATGTTGTGAAAAGCAAAAACAAACCATTCATGATTGGCTGATTAGATATTTGTATTAGTGAACAGGTATACCTAATAAAGTGGCCACCGAGTATTCAGTTGGAATTATATCATGTAGTGTGGTGGCAAATATAAAACAAATATCAATTTATTAATAAATAAAAGCAGTATACTAGATAATACTCTGATGAATGCGGATATTCCTGACTTTTCTCCTGAATGCAGGTTGAAGAGCGAAGGAGGAAGGCGTTGGAAGAGTTGCAACGACAACAGGAAGAGGAGAATGAGGAAAGGCTCGCAGAGAGGGAGAATGAAGAGTTGCTTCAACGTGAAGCTGAGCTGATGAGACGGCAGGGGTATGAGCCCAAGGTAAATAATGTGTGGCGTAAGCAGCATGGAGGAGGAACAGAATTGTAGACATTTCAGGTCGAAACCTTGCATCCTAAACCTGGGACCTTGACTACTTACACCCCTTGCCTCCAGGTATGCTGCCTGGCTCACTGAGTTCCTTCAGCAGATTGCAGGTGCTGTTATCTGAAGCAACAATTTCTTGCGTCTGAATTGAAAATGGGTGTCTGGAATGTCTGGTATACAATATAGTATTTCCTCTAAAGTACAGAAAGTACTGTGTAGTATATTTGCTGTACTAGGAACTATACTATACAGCTTGGTTCTGAATCTCTCAAATATTTGGTCTTCAGTATAAACGTTCTGATATGTTTTTTTTTGTTTCTGATTTTTATTTACTAGACTTGGCACCGGCCACGAATAGCCTGGACGTAATATAAAAACTGGGAGGTCCAAAAGTGGCTGTAAGGTGTGACTCTTCCCTTGGAATGGATTCACTGAGTGGAGCAAATGCTCTCACTGGCCCCTTGCCAGAACAGGGGGCCAAGTCTTCAACTCCCCTTTAGTCCTGCACTTACTGAAGAAGAAACATCAATCAACCTGTGGAACAAGAAGTTTAGTCCGAATTTCATATGAAGCCAATGAACTGATATAAATCTGTAAGGAAGACACCTTCTCTATAAATTGGTCGCCTGTGGTTAGTATACAGTCCTCCACAGGTCCCAACCAGTTTTCATTGCTTGGAAAATTATATCGTCACTCAGATGAGTGTTTGTGAGTGGCTGGTGCACTAAATCCATATCGTACATGTGTGGATCAAAAAGTAATCCTGAAGCCACATCTACATTTAGTGGAGCTTCACATCCATGGATTCTGTTCCCATAATCATCCTTTTTAGGATTAGGGTCTACTTGCATTTACTCACGTTCTGTGGTAATTGGGTTAACTAATGTGGCCAATGGTGAAACAACAGAATCTACCAGAGAAAGAGCAGAAGGTGTCTGATGGGTTGGGTGGTCTGTGAGTGTTGGATCTCCTTCACCATTTCTGCAGGGGCTTTGTACTCCTCCCAAGTATTGCTTCTCCACTTTAAACAGACTGGGTCAGTGATTCCCAGGAACTGTCGGGGTTGTTTCTCAAGGAGGCTTTGAGCACATCCTGCTCCTGCCTTGTGATCTCTTTCTGTGACAGAGTTTGGAGCAGTGTTTGTTTCAGGAATCCTGTGTCAGGCATCTGAGTGACCTGTTCAACACTATGGTGTATAATACAAATGTAAGAGAAACATCTATTCATCTACAAGCCCTTTAATGATAGATGAGCAATAAATATCGTTTAATGTATTCTAAAGCAAGGAGATGTACCGGTTCCTGACTTTAGTGCTTTGATGAAATAGGAGAAGGAGAAAGTTTTAATATGTCGGGCCTCACTCAAGAGTTGGGAAATAAGAACACAAAATTCTCGCTCCCCCACCCCCCACTGCGAGGGTGGAGGAGCAAAACCTTATTCCATCCAGATGGCATGAATATCAATTTCTCCTTCCAATAAAAAAAATTTCCCTTCCCCTCCCCTCTTCTATTCCCCACTGGTGCCCCTCCTCCTTCCCTTTCTCCCATGGTCCACTCTCCTCTCCTATCAGATTCCTTCCTCTCCAGCCCTTTACCTTTCCCACCCGGCTGGTTTCACCTTATAGCTATCCTTCCCCTTCCCAGACTTTTTTATTTTTGCCTCTGTCCAATCCTGGAAAAGGGTCTCAGCCCAAAATGTCGACTGCTTATTCATCTCCATGGATGCTGCCTGACATACTGAGTTCTTCCAGCATTTTGTGTGTGTTGCTTTGGATTTCCAGCATCGACTGAATTTGTTGTGTTTAAAGTTCTCACCTGTAAGCTTTAAGGCATACTTCAGGAATGGACTGAAAAGTACCAAATCTATATGTGGAACCATGTGTGAGTGGAAGTGAGATAATAGAAAATTACTGTGCAAGAGAATCTAATAATTGGTATGTGGCCAGCTTAGTACAGACAAACGTGATATTCTCTGAGTACCAACTATTCGATTTATAATGGGCTCAGACTGGTATCACTGTAAATATTTCCTGTATTTGTAAGACCAGTTAATTTCTCTGCAGCAGTGGAAGATTCAGCCCCAGCACATTCAGATTCAGATTTATTTTCACTGGGGTTCGATGCACGTGGAGACTGGTAGGGGTAATATTCATGCGGAGTGCATTCTGATCCAAGTTCTTCAGTATGTTAAAGATGTGCTGGCTGATGGTAACAAGCTGGGAAATCAGCCCTTCACACCATATTCCCGCTTCCCCTTGCAATGTTTGCTGGCCAAGTACAGGAAAGTGAAATATACAAGCAGGTAAGTGACCCACTTGCACTCTGGCAGTGAGCTACAGAGGCCAGGAGAGGATCAGAAACAGAGGCGATGCTTGCCATTCAGTTTTTAAATTTTAATTTTGTACAGCAGCAATATTAGCTCAAATTACTCAACTTGTCTTAGTTATTTTTGTAGATCGTGTCAATAAGGCATGTCTGCTTGGACCATGTGATTAAAATCAATGCTAAACTATAGATAGAGTCCAAATGCAGACTGGGAAGGGATTAAGGTGAGAAAAAATAAAAATCTTTATAAAATACTGAGTGATTTAGGCTTTGAAATCTTAGTTCTTTGTACATAATGATGGAGTCTTGCATTATCTGGGCTGTCCTAAATTTCTAGCTGTCCATGTGGAACTGACTGAGCTAATGTTAAAGTGTGAAAGCTGTCACTATCTAATTAGCAGCAACTTCTATTCACAGCAACACACTGCTGAGTTCCTCCAGCATGTTGTGCGTGTTGCTTTGACCCCAGTGTCTGCAGAGTATTTTGAGTTACGAACTTCTATTCACAGATGCTTACTTACACCAAACTGTGTTTATTTAACTTTCAGGCCATTAAAGCTTCTAATGACACTTCTAGCATAACTGTCCAACTGGTTAATTGCCAGTTCCCTTGATTTCCTAGTGACTCTGATACTTAGCCCAGGTATTCAGTAAGTGTCTGTTCTTATTTCAGGCTGAATTATTGATGTCTGCAACATAATATTTGCTATGTTAATAAACAAAATCTAGGCTTTTTACTAGTCCTGTGTACAGTTTATGACACTATTTTGGAAGCAGTAATCATGAAACAACTATCATCTGGGGCATAATGTTTTTATTCAATTGTTTATTATATAAATAAAGTGCCTCGTGCATCATATAATGAAATGATTCTTTTTGTCTACGTACTTACTTGCTAAGTATTTCACATCCCCTCTCTGTCCTTCCCCACTTCATGCTGACTATGAAGAAGTTAATTGTTGATTGTGTACCTGGACAGCTTGGCACGATGTTTGTCACCAGCTGATGTTGAACCTGATTGGTGTAGCATCTGCGTAGCACCGTCCCCCCACCCTGGATCAGGGTCACGTGAAGCCATGGGAGCAGGTGGTGGATGGTCGTATGAGCAGATGGTGCATGTCACAAGTCCTGGTTATGCAAACACTGATGCCAGGCAGACAATCTCTGAAGAGTATTGATAATGACTGGGGTCACCTGTCTTGTAAAGACACTGCCTAGAAGAAGACAATGGCAAACCATTATTGTAGAAAAAATTACTAAGAACAATCATGGTCATGGAGACCACGTCATACAACACAGCACATGATGATGTTGATGAATTTTGGCTGGTTAGGATCTCTGATAATGCAATACATAAACACTGTGGCAGTAGAATATTTGGCTGTATTTCAGAAAGATGTTGCAAGTTTACTTTGCCATTCATTTAGATCACAGCAGAGCTAAATATTTTCTGTTTACCAATTTTAAAATATTTCCCCTAATGAATAATGAAGAAGTCTCCTGTCTCAATTTTAAAATGAATTAACCTTATTTTTACTTTCTCTTAAAAGACAGTTCCAGGCTCCCACAATTCTTTAGAATATAAATGCATTTGATCACAAGTATCCCAATTCTAACTATGTGACCATACTGCCTTGTTCCAAGTTACCTTATTAGAGGAGATTATTTGTATCTGAAGCATTAAGGTTCAGTCTACACTGACCACGCTGGTCAGGTTGAAACATCACAACTCCAATGACCTAGGTTCATTACTGACATCCGGTGCTGCCTGTGTGGAGTTTTTCCTTTGCTCTACGTGCTCCTGTTTCTTGCCGTCTTCCCACATGTGTGGGTTGGTGGTTAATTAGCCACTGTAAATTGGGTCTTTGATGAGAATAAGCAACACACACAAAATGCTGGAGGTACTTAGCAAGTTAATACGTGTCCAGTTCCGGTCGCCTCACTATAGGAAGGATTCAGATGCATTGGAAAGGGTACAGAGGAGATTTACCAGGATGCTGCCTGGTTTAGAGAGTATGCATTATGATCAGAGATTAAGGGAGCCAGGGCTTTACTCTTTGGAGAGAAGGAGGAATAGATAGCCAGTGCCTCTTTCCCAGGGCACCACTGCCCAACACAAGAAGACCTGTCTTTAAGGTAAGGAGTGGGAAGTTCAAGGGGGATATTAGAGGAAGGTTTTTTACTCAGAGAGTGGTTGGTGCATGGAATGCACTGCCTGAGTCAGTGGTGGAGGCAGGATACACTAGTGAAATTTAAGAGACTGCTAGACAGGTATATGGAGGAATTTAAGGTGGGGGATTATATGGAAGGCAGGGTTTAAGGGTTGGCACAACATTGTGGGCCAAGGGGCCTGTACTGTGCTGTACTGTTCTATGTTAACTCAGCAGGCCAGGCAGCATCTATGGAAAAATGTACAGTCGACGTTTCAGGCCAAGACCCTTTGGCAGGACTTGGGATTAGTGTACAATGGTGTAATGCCTGCTTGATGACTGCCATACTTATTTGGCTTAAGGACTTGTTCTTGACCTACAAAAATGGCAATTTAGTATATTACTTCTCTACTCCTACTCTCTATACCTACTCTCTATACCCTCTCTTCAGTCCCCTTCCCCACGCCATGCCCTTCCCTCCAAGCCAAACTGTGATAAATTTCTTTCAATTCCAGAAAACAAAGAACTAAATAACAGAAGAATAATCCTAACTCTATTTTTGGATCTTGATTTGTGTATCAGTTCTCGATTCCATTGAGCACCCGTTCTCTCTTTCAGGTGGTCACCAGGTGTTGCCTACTCAGCAGTGTGAAACTTGGTTTAGCCTGGTTGTGACTGTGAAACTTTACCTTCCAAAAAGGGGAGATCAGTTGGTAGATAAAGTGCATAAATAAGTCATAAACATGAGAAACTCTGGAAATCCAAATCAACACACAACACACCAAATGCTGGAGGAACACAGCAGGTCAGGCAGCATCTGTGGAAAGGAATAAGCAGTTGACATTTCGGGTGGAGACCCTTCTTCAGGACTCGATTGTAATTTAATGTTCCTATGTTCCAACAGCAAGAAAACCTGATAATTCTCCTCCCCTAAATCTAGATTTCTACTCAGATTCACAACCCACCATCAATTGTCACATTTCCATTTTCTGTCTTCCAGGTAATTCCTTCCACGAATCTTGTGAAATTCTGCCCAAGAGAGCAGTTGAGCTCAATTACCAAGAGACAGTTTCCAACATTATATATTAGAAGCAGAAGAGTTTAAATAGCTTTTACCTCATTATATATTTATACCAAACAATGTGATGTGACCCCTGATCATTTCAAATGTTAAACCTAAGTTCAGAAAATCCAGAGGGTAATAAGAGACGACTGCACAGCGATTAAGAATTAGTAATGTATGCATCCCAAAGATAGTTCAGCAGAATGCATGGTACAGTAAAGCTCATATAATCTGACACCTCGACAAGTTCTATAGTGTCACATGAGCAGATTTTCCACACTGTTGAATGTTTATCATTGCTCAGGTACACTGTTATTTCATGTTCATTTGTTACACAGTGGTGTAATAATAAGTGTCCTGGTGAATCTAGCATATTTAAAAGAAGCAGGAATTATACCAATACTCAGAACCCCTGCACCTGTTTCAGGCCACAAGTCTAACCATACACCCTGCCTGCATTGTGGACCCCCAGCTCTCCTTATGAACTGACAAATGAGCCAGATACCATATCAGATACTTGATTACTGACATCTTATTGCACTTCAGTTTCTTGTCCAGTATAGTGATATAGTGATTGTGGGCACGTGGCCATGTGGTTCAGGCATTGGACTAGCGACCTGAAGGTTGTGAGTTTGAGCCCCGGCCGAGGCAACGTGTTGTGTCCTTGAGCAAGGCACTTAATCACACATTGTTCTGCGACGACACTGGTGCCAAGCTGTATGGGTTCTAATGCCCTTCCCTTCGACAACATTGGTGTTGTGGAGAGGGGAGACTTGTAGCATAGAAACATAGAAAATACGTGGAGTAGGCCATTCGGCCCTTCGAGCCTGCACCGCCATTTATTATGATCATGGCTGATCATCCAACTCAGAACCCTGCACCAGCCTTCCCTCCATACCCCCTGATCCCCGTAGCCACAAGGGCCATATCTAACTCCCTCTTAAATATATCCAATGAACTGGCCTCAACTGTTTCCTGTGGCAGAGAATTCCACAGATTCACCACTCTCTGTGTGAAGAAGTTTTTCCTAATCTCAGTCCTAAAAGGCTTCCCCTTTATCCTCAAACTGTGACCCCTCGTTCTGGACTTCCCCAACATCGGGAACAATCTTCCTGCATCTAGCCTGTCCAATCCCTTTAGGATTTTATACGTTTCAAGCAGATCCCCCCTCAATCTTCCAAATTCCAACGAGTACAAGCCTAGTTCATCCAGTCTTTCTTCATATGAAAGTCCTGCCATCCCAGGAATCAATCTGGTGAACCTTCTTTGTACTCCCTCTATGGCAAGGATGTCTTTCCTCAGATTAGGGGACCAAAACTGCACACAATACTCCAGGTGTGGTCTCATCAAGGCCTTGTACAACTGCAGTAGTACCTCCCTGCTCCTGTACTCGAATCCTCTCGCTATAAATACCAGCATACCATTCGCCTTTTTCACTGCCTGCTGTACCTGCATGCCCACTTTCAATGACTGGTGTATAATGACACCCAGGTCTCGTTGCACCTCCCCTTTTCCTAATCGGCCACCATTCAGATAATAATCTGTTTTCCTATTTTTGCCACCAAAGTGGATAACTTCACATTTATCCACATTAATTTGCATCTGCCATGAATTTGCCCACTCACCCAACCTACCCAAGTCACCCTGCATCCTCTTAGCATCCTCCTCACAGCTAACACTGCCACCCAGCTTCGTGTCATCCGCAAACTTGGAGATGCTGCATTTAATTCCCTCATCAAAGTCATTAATATATATTGTAAACAGCTGGGGTCCCAGCACTGAGCCTTGCGGTACCCCACTAGTCACTGCCTGCCATTCTGAAAAGGTCCTGTTTATTCCCACTCTTTGCTTCCTGTCTGCTACCAATTCTCTATCCACATCAATACTTTACCCCCAATACCGTGTACTTTAAGTTTGCACACTAATCTCCTGTGTGGGACCTTGTCAGAAGCCTTTTGAAAATCCAAATATACCACATCCACTGGTTCTCCCCTATCCACTCTACTAGTTACATCCTCAAAAAATTCTGAGATTCGTCAGACACGATTTTCCTTTAACAAATCCATGCTGACTTTGTCCGATGATTTCACCGCTTTCCAAATGTGCTGTTATCATATCTTTAATAACTGACTCCAGCAGTTTCCCCACCACCGACGTTAAGCTAACCGGTCTATAATTCCCTGGTTTCTCTCTCCCTCCTTTTTTAAAAAGTGGGGTTACATTAGCCACCCTCCAGTCCTCAGGAACTAGTTCAGAATCTAACGAGTTTTGAAAAATTATCACTAATGCATCCACTATTTCTTGGGCTACTTCCTTAAGCACTCTGGGATGCAGACCATCTGGCCCTGGGGATTTATTTGCCTTTAATCCCTTCAATTTACCTAACACCACTTCCCTACTAACATGTATTTCGCTCAGTTCCTCCATCTCACTGGACCCTCTGTCCCCTACTATTTCTGGAAGATTATTTATGTCCTCCTTAGTGAAGACAGAACCAAAGTAATTATTCAATTGATCTGCCATGTCCTTGCTCCCCATAATCAATTCACCTGTTTCTGTCTGTAGGGGACCTACATTTGTCTTTACCAGTCTTTTCCTTTTCATATATCTATAAAAGCTTTTACAGTCAGTTTTTATGTTCCCTGCCAGTTTTCTCTCATAATCTTTTTTTCCCTTCCTAATTAAGCCCTTTGTCCTCCTCTACTGAACTCTGAATTTCTCCCAGTCCTCAGGTGAGCCACTTTTTCTGGCTAATTTGTATGCTTCTTCTTTGGAATTGATAATATCCCTAATTTCTCTTGTCAGCCACGGGTGCACTACCTTCCTTGATTTATTCTTTTGCCAAACTGGGATGAACAATTGTTGTAGTTCATCCATGCAATCTTTAAATGCTTGCCATTGCATATCCACCGTCAATCCCTTAAGTGTCATTTGCCAGTCTATCTTAGCTAATTCACGACTCATACCTTCAAAGTTACCCCTCTTTAAGTTCAGAACCTTTGTTTCTGAATTAACTATGTCACTCTCCATCTTAATGAAGAATTCCACCATATTATGGTCACTCTTACCCAAGGGGCCTCTCACAACAAGATTGCTAATTAACCCTTCCTCATTGCTCAAAACCCAGTCCAGAATAGCCTGCTCTCTAGTTGGTTCCTCGACATGTTGGTTCAGAAAACCATCCCGCATACATTCCAAGAAATCCTCTTCCTCAGCACCTTTACCAATTTGGTTCACCCAATCTACATGTAGATTGAAGTCACCCATTATAACTGCTGTTCCTTTATTGCATACATTTCTAATTTCCTGTTTAATACCATCTCCGACCTCACTACTACTGTTAGGTGGCCTGTACACAACTCCCACCAGCGTTTTCTGCCCCTTAGTGTTATGCAGCTCTACCCATATCGATTCCACATCTTCCCGGCAAATGTCCTTCCTTTCTATTGCGTTAATCTCCTCTTTAACCAGCAACGCCACCCCACCTCCTTTTCTTTCATGTCTATCCCTCCTGAATATTGAATATCCCTGAATGTTGAGCTCCCATCCTTGGTCACCCTGGAGCCATGTCTCTGTGATCCCAACTATATCGTAATCATTAATAACAATCTGCACTTTCAATTCATCCACCTTGTTACGAATGCTCCTTGCATTGACACACAAAGCCTTCAGGCGCTCTTTTACAACTCTCTTAGCCCTTATACAATTATGTTGAAAAGTGGCCCTTTTTGATGTTTGCCCTGGATTTGTCGGCCTGCCACTTTTACTTTTCTCCTTACTACTTTTTGCTTCTACCCTCACTTTACACCCCTCTGTCTCTCTGCACTGGTTCCCATCCCCCTGTTGTGAACTAACCTCCTCTCACCTAGCCTCTTTAATTTGATTCCCACCCCGCAACCATTCTAGTTTAAAGTCACCTCAGTAGCCCTCGCTAATCTCCCTGCCAGGATATTGGTCCCCCTAGGATTCAAGTGTAACCCGTCCTTTTTGTACAGGTCACACCTGCGCCAAAAGAGGTCCCAATGATCCAAAAACTTGAATCCCTGCCTCCTGCTCCAATCCCTCAGCCACGCATTTATCCTCCACCTCATCACATTCCTACTCTCACTGTCGCGTGGCACAGGCAGTAATCCCGAGATTACTACCTTTGCGGTCCTTTTTCTCAACTCCCTTCCTAGCTCCCTATATTCTCCTTTCAGGACCTCTTCCCTTTTCCTACCTATGTCATTGGTACCTATATGTACCACGACCTCTGGCTCCTCACCCTCCCACTTCAGGATATCTTGGACATGATCAGAAATATCCTGGACCCTGGCACCAGGGAGGCAAACTACCATCCTGGTCTCTGGACTGCGTCCACAGAATCGCCTATCTGACCCCCTTACTATCGAGTCCCCTATTACAACTGCCCTCCTCTTCCTTTCCCTACCCTTCTGAGCTACAGGGCCGGACTCTGTGCCGGAGGCACGGCCACTGTCGCTTCCCCCAGGTAAGCTGTCCCCCCCAACAATACTCAAACAGAAGTACCTATTGTTAAGGGGCACAGCCACCGGGGTACTCTCTATTACCTGACTCTTCCCCTTCCCCCTCCTAACTGTGACCCACCGTGCACGGGCAACTGCTGGTCTTCCATACAACCTTGCCCAGGCCTGCACCCTGGAGAGTGAAGACTTTCCAGGCGCAGATCCATGGTCTCACAAGAATAACGGGTGCCTATAGTGATATTAGTTGTATCAATAGTCAGGATTTTACCACAAGGTGGCATGCAGGCTGTGATTGTAACCTATAGATACACCACAGTCCCAATCCTTGTTATGACTATGCCATCACTCTCACCCTGTTCTCAATTTTTCTTACTTCAATATTCCAAGTCTCCTTTAACAGGAGCATATGCAGAATTAATGGGAAGCTGGTCAAACGTTATTGCTTTAATTCAGGAACCAAAGTCATCTTCAGCCTCTGTCACTCTGCTGCATTATACGTTCAACACATGTACTCTTGAAGGTTTGGCTCCTACCACGGGGAGGCACCATAGCTTCGCGGTTAGCGCATTGCTTAATAGTGTTAGTGATAACTGATCATGGTTCAGTTCCTGCCACTGCCTGCAAGGCATTTGTGACCGCGTGAAGCCCTGTGGGGTGCTCCTGTACCTCCCACATTCCAAAGACATACGGTTACGGTTAGTGAATTGTGGGCATTCTGCAAACCTCCATAGACAGAAGAGGTATTGCAGATGCTGCAAATCTAGAGCAAACACACAAAGTGCTGGAGGAGCTCGACAGGTCAGGCAGCATCTGTGGATGGGAATGAACGGCTGATGTTTTGGACCGAACATCTGTAGACCTCCAGACTTCCCAGTAAATAATGATCACTAGATTCTGGAATGGTTCAGGAAGACTGGAAAATTGCAAATGCCACTCCACTCTTCAAGAAGGGAGAGAAGCAGAAGAAAAGCAATTATAGGCCAGTTAGTCTGACCTCAGTGGTTGGGAAGGTGTTGGAGTCAATTGTCAAGTATGTGGTTTCGGGGCACTTGGAGGCACATGATGAAGTAGACTGTAGTCAGCATGGTTTTGGGCCCCATATCTTAGAAAGGATGTTCTGAAACTGGAGCAAGTTCAAAGGAGGTTCACAAAAATGATTCCAAGATTGAATGGCTTGTCATATGAAGAGTGTTTGATGGCTCTGGGCCTGTATTCACTGGAATTCAGAAGAATGAGGGGTGACCTAATTAAAACCCATCAAATGGTGAAAAGCCTGGATAGACTGGATGTGGAGAGGGTGTTTCCTATGGTGAGGGTGTCTAAAACCAGAGGAACTCAGCCTCAAGATACAGGGGTGTCCTTTTAGAATGGAAATGAGAAAGAATTTCTTTAGCCAGAAGTAGTGAATCTGTGGAATTCATTGCCACAAGCAGCTGTGGAGGCCAAGTCTTTCTGTACCTTTAAGGCAGAGGTTAATAGATTCTTGCTTAGTCAGGGCATGAAGGGATATAGTGGCAGGGGGAGGGTGGTGGCAGGATGTTAGGGTTGAGTGGAAAAATGGATCAGCCGTGATGAAATGGTGGAGCAGGTTCAATGGGCCAAATAACCTAATTCAGCTCCTGTACCTTATGGTCTTACAAGTACAGCTGCACAAAGTGCACCAAGTGCCAGCTCCTTAGGAATTGTTAAGGAACTGGAGTTGCAGCTCACACTGGAGATTGAGACGGTACTAGACAGGAGCTACAGGAAGATAGTCACCCTCAAGTTGCAGGAGGCAGATACCTGAGGGACTGTCAGGGCAGGGAAAGGGAATAGGCAGCCAGTGCAGAGTACACCTGTGGCCAGTCCCCTCAATAATAAGTATACTGCTTTGGATACCGTTAGGGAGACGGCCTACCGGGGAGAAGCCGCAGCAACCAGGTCTCGGGAACTGAATCTGGCTCTGTAATTAGAGGAGTAGAAAGCAGACTCTGTGGAAGTGGAAGAGATACCTGGATGTTATATTGCCTCCCAGGTGCCAGTGTCAGGGATGTCTCTGATCGGGTCCATGGTATTCTATGGGGGAGGGTGGACAGCCGGGAGCCATGGTACATATTGGTACCAATGACATAGGTAAGAAAAGAGGGCATATAATATAGAAAGAATTAGTGGGAAGGTAGAGGATTGGGAAGTTTTTAAAAACCAACAGAAGGCAACTAAAAAAGCCATAAAAGAAAAGATGAAATTTGAAGGTAAGCTACAATAATATAAAAGAGGATACCAAAATTCTCTTCATATGTATAAAGAGTAAAAGGGAGACAAGAGTGGATATCAGACTGCTGGAAAATGATGCAGGAGAGGTAGTAATCTGGGACAAAGAAATGGCAGACGAACTTAATAAGTATTTTGCATCAGTCAGATGCCAACAGAATGCCAGAAATAAGAGTGTGTCAGGGGCAGATGTGAGTGTTGTTGCTGCTGTTACTAAGGAGAAGGCGCTTGAGAAGCTGAAAGTAGATAAGTCACCTGGACCAGATAGACTACACCCCAGAGTTCTGACAGAGGTAGCTGAAGAGATTGTGGAAGCATTACTAATGATCTTTCAAGATTCACTAGATTCTGGAATGGTTCCTGAGGACTGGAAAATTGCAAATGTCACTCCACTCTTTAAGAAATGAGGAAGGCAGGAGAAAGGAAATTATAGGCCAGCTCGCCTGACTTCAGTGGTTGGAAAGATTTTGGAGCCGATTATTAGGGATGAGATCTCAGGGTAGTTAGTGGCACATGATAAAATAGGCCAAAGTCAGTATGGTTTCCTGAAGGTGAAATCTTGCTTGACAAACCTGTTGGAATTTTTTAAGGAAACATCAGGCAGGATAGACAAAGGAGAATTGGTGGATGTTGTTCGTTTGGATTTTCAGAAGGCCCTTGACACTGTGCTGTGGGGAGAAAATTATAAAATCAGAGGTGTAAAGGAGTTTGGGATTCCTTGTGCAGGATTCCTTAAAGGTTAACTTGTAGGTTGAGTCAGAGGTAAGGATGCAATGTTAGCATTCATTTTGAGAGGATTAGAATACAAAAGCAATGTTGAGGCTTTATAAGGCATTGTTCAGACCGTATTTGTAGTATTGTGAGCAGTTTTAGATCCCTTATCTAAGAAAAGATGGGCTGACATTTGAAAGGGTCCCGACGACATTCATGAGAATAACCCTAGGAATGAAGGAAGGAGGGTTTGATGGTTCTGGGCCTGTACTCACTGGAATTTAGAAGAATGGGGTGTACTCATCGACACCTATTAAATATTGAAAGGCCTAGATAGAGTGGATACAGAGAGGGTACTTTCTATTATGCGTGAGTCTACAATACGCACAGCCTCAGAAACGAGGGATGTCTATTTAGAACAGAGATGAGGAAAGTTTTCTTTAGCCAGAGGTTGGTGAATCTGTGCAATACATTGCCACAGGCAGCTGTGCAGGCCAAGTCATTTGGTGTATTTAAGGTGGAGGTTGATGGGTTCTTCATTAATCAGGGTTACAGGAAGAAGGCAGGAGAATGGGGTTGAGAGGGATAATAAATCAGCCAGTAAGTGGAGCAGACTTACTGGGCCAAATGGCTTAATTCTGCTTCTATGTCTTATGTTGAAGCCAGTAGCATGACTATACTTGCAGGCTGCCCAGCACAAAATCACTGATTTGATTTGACACAAACCTCATATTTCACTCTATGTTTTGAAGTACATGTGACAAATAAAGCAAATCTTTTTTTCTCTACTGCACGTGGCAGACTGGGCCTCATATGAAACACAAAGATCTCTTTGGCCATCGGAAGAAAGCAAAGCTTGATGATAGAGAGTTGATAGCTGACATAGTCAGCGATGATCTCTGTACACCCTACTGTACATCTGGAGTCATATAAATAAACTACCTACAACAGACTTTACAAACACACATTCTGAGTTCTTGACCTGGGAAGAGAATGTTTCAGGAATGTCAAGGCTTCCTTGAAAATATTGCAAACGTCGGCCTTCCTTGCTAGAGGGATTGAATTAAAAGCAGGAAGGTTATGCTGCAAATGTACAGGGTAATGGTGAGGCCACAACTGGAATACTGCATGCAAATCTTACTTGAGGAAGGATATTGTAGCCTTGGAGGTGGTGCAGAGGAGGTTAACCAGGCTGATTCTGTAGGTGAGGGCGTTAACACATGAGCAGAGATTGAGTTATCTGGTTACTATACTTGCTGGAATTCAGAATGACAGCGTATCTTAGAGAAACATTAATAAACAGATAAGAGAGACACAGGAAAGTTGTTTCCACTGGTAAGTAAGACTAGAATTTGTGAACATGGTCTTAAGCAATGGGGGAATTGCTTTAGGATGGAGATGCTCTAGGAAACTGCTAGTAAATCTGTTAAATTCTCTGCCCAGGGAAGTAGAAGCCACCTCATTAAATATATTTAAGACACAGTTCGATTCTTGCGTAGCAAGGGAATTAAGAGGTAGCAGGTACAGTAAGTGGAGCTGAGTCCACAGCCGATCATCATGATCTTATTGAATGGTGGAGCAGGCTCGATGGGCAAGATGGCCGACTCCTGCTCCTCTTTCTTACGTTTCTTATTTTGACTCATGGGAATCCCCAGCCTAAATCAAAATGGAGAAGCAAGACCTTTGAAGGCTTTGAAAATATTGACTCACTTTGTCAGAAGCATTAAAAAGGACACATCATTACCACCTTTCATACTATCCACATACGGGTCCTATCAAGCTCTTCCTGTACTGCGCGTCCCATACAGCTGACTGAATCTTCAACTCTCCGTCAGTTTTGTGCCCTGGTGAAAGTAAGTACTAGATTCTGATGAACCTGAAACATTAACACTTGCTTCACCATTAACAGGTGCTGCCTGACCCACCAGGCATTTCCAGCATCTCAGGTTTGGTTTCAGATTTTCAGCACCCACAATGTCTCACGTTTGTAATGTTGTTTCATAATAGTTCGGTATACATTGCAAAGAGGATACCGGTTTCCTGAAATCAGACACTTCATGAAAGAATTACGATGTAAGTAGTGAGGTCAGGTGTTAATTTGACCTCCAAAGGCACAATGGAAGCTTACTCTTTCAAGTGTAAACATGTCAGAATGCAGCACTGATCACAGTCGCTGCGCGATTTAGTGACAGTCTTGGAACACTGTTTTCACCGTTGTGTTTTGCCACCCAAGTGGGCTGCGATTTCAAGAACAATCCTCAGACGTAAATATTCTACATCTGGCACCAATGTAACAATGAAACAGAAATAGGCTTTAAATAGAATGATGGGATTCACCCTGCGGTTTAGGAGGGAGAAGCTAAACTCAGACAGATCAGTATTACAATTGACTGGAAAAGCAGTTTCAGGATCTTGGGTGTCAAGATCTCTGAGGATTAATCCTGGGCCCAACAAAGAAGGCATGACAGCGGCTACACACACAAAATGCTGGTGGACGCGGCAGGCCAGGCAGCACCCATAGGAAGAAGCACAGTCGACGTTTCAGGTCGAGACCCTTCGTCAGGACTAACTGAAAGAAGAGCTAGTAAGAGATTTGAAAGTGGAAGGGGGAGGGGGAGATCCGAAATGATAGGAGAAGACAGGAGGAATGGAGCTAAGAGCTGGAAAGTTGATTGGCAAAAGGGATACAAGGCTGGAGAAGGGAGAGGATCATGGGACGGGAGGCCTAGGGAGAAAGAAAGCAGGAGGGGAGCATCAGAGGAAGATGGACAGTAGGCAAGGAGTTATTGTGAGAGGGATAGAGAGAGAAAAGAGAGAGAGAAAAAAAGGAATAAATAAATAGATAGATAAATAAATAAGGATTGGGGTAAGAACGGGAGGTGGGGCATTAACGGACGTTTGAGAAGTCAATGTTCATGCCATCAGGTTGGAGGCTACCCAAACGGAATATAAGGTGTTGTTCCTCCAACCTGAGTGTGGCTTCATCTTTACAGTAGAGGAGGCCGTGGATTGTCATATCAGAGTGGGAATGGGACGTGGAATTAAAATGTGTGGCCACTAGGAGATTCTGCTTTCTCTAGCAGACAAGGGCGTAGGTGTTCAGCGAAACGGTCTCCCAGTCCATGTCGGGTCTCGCCAATATATAGAAGGCCACACCGGGAGCACTGGATGCAGTATATCACCCCAGCCGATTCACAGGTGAAGTGTTGGTAGCTATATTTCATTCGGAGTTTGAGGAGAATTGGTAAGTCACCAAAGATGTTCACAGATTTCTACAGGTATACTGTGGAGAGCATTCTGTCTGGCTGCATCATTGTCCGGTTTGGAAGGGGAGGGGGGTGGAACTGCACAGGATCAGAAATAGCTGCAGAGAGTTGTAAACTCAGCCAGCTCCATCATGGACACCAGCCTCCCCAGCATCGAGGACATCTTCAAAAGGTCATGCCTCAAAAAGGCGGCATCCATCATTCAGGATCCCATCAGCCAGGACATGCCCTCTTCTTATTGCTACCATAAAGGAGGAGATATATGAAGACACACCACTCAAAGTTTCAGGAACAGATTCTTTCCCTCCACCACCAGAATTCTGAATGGGCAATGAACCTACATTCACTATCGCAGTATTGTTTTCTCTCTCTTTTTGCACTACTTCCCTAATTTAATTTTTTATATGTACTGATTGCAATTTATAGTTTTTTATTATTGTATATGGCAGCTGCAAACAACAAATTTCATGCTATATGCCAGAGATATTAATTCTGATTCTGATAAAGATACTACAGAGGCATGAGAGAGGAGCTGGCCAAAATTGACAGTCGCAGGGATGACAGTACAGCAGCAATGGCTGTGTTTCTGGGAGTAATTTGGACTTATAGTTCATCTCAAAGAAGAAGAACTACTCTAATGGAAGGGTGAGGTGACCGTGGTTGACAAGGTAATTCAAATTCATCTAAAAGCAAAAAAGAAAATATACAATATAGCAAAATTAGTGGGAAGCTGGAAGATTGGAAAGATTTTAAAAACCAAAAGAAGATAACTAATAAAAGCAATGAGGAGAGAAAAGATTAAATATGAAGGTAAGCTAACCAGCAACATGTCAGAAATTCAAGTATCAGGAGACCATAAGACATAGGAGGAGAATTAGGCCATTTGGCCCATCGAGTCTGCTCCCCTATTTCAGCATGGCTAAACCAATTTTCCTCTTGACTCCAATCCCCTGTATCCCTTCATGCCCTGACCAACCAAGAGACTATCAACCTTGGCCTTAAATATACATAAAGACTTGGCCTCCACAGTTGCCTGTGACAAAGGATTCCACAGATTCATCACTCTCTGGCTAAAGAAATTCCTCCTCATCCCAATTCTAAAAGAACACCTCTCTATTCTGAGTTTCTGTCCTTTGGTCTTAGATTCTCCTACCATAGGAAATGTCCTCTCCACATCCGTTCTATCAAGGCTTTTCACTATTCAATAGCTTTCAATGAGGTCACCCCTCATTCTTCTGATTTCCAGTGAGTACGGGCCCAGAGCCATCAAACGCTCTTCATATGACAAACCATTCAATCCTGGAATCATTTTTGTGAACCTCCTTTGAACCCACTCCAGTTTCAGCACATCCTTTATAAGATAAGGAGCCCAAACCTGCTCACAATACTCCAAATGAGGTCTCATCAGTGCTTTATAAAGTTTCAACATTATATCCCTGCTTTTATATTCTAGTCCACTTGAAACAAATGCTAACATTACACTTGCCTTAATAACAGGCAGGATAGATAACGGAATCAATAGATGTTGTTTACTTAGATTTTCGGAAGGCCCTTGACAAGTTGCTGCACAAGAGGCTGTTATCAAGATAAGAGCCCATGGTATTATAGGAAAGATACTAGCGTGGATAGAAGATTGGCTGACTGGTAGGACGTAAAGGGTAAGAATAAAGGGAGCCCTTTCTGGTTAGCTGCCGGTGACTAGTGGTGTTCCACAAGGGTCAGTATTAGTCCGCTACTTTACACATTATACGCCAGTGATTTGGATGACGGAATTGAAGACTTTGTGGCTAAGTTTGTTAGTAATACAAAGATAGGTGGAGGGGCAGGTAGTATTGAGGAAGTGAGCAGTCTGCGGAAGGACTTGGATAGATAAGGAGAATGAGCCATGCAGGGATAAGGGAAATACTTATTTGAAAGTGTAATCAAGGACAAAGTGCAATTGGTCACCATAGACAGTAAGGATGTAGGTGTTCCAGAGAGACTGCAGAGGAGATTAATCAGGATCAGAGGACTTTAGATTAGCGGGAGAGATTAGATAAATTATGTTTCTTTTCCTTGGAGTGAGAGGTGACTTGATCGGAGTATATATTAAATTAGAAGAGGCAAAAATAGAGAAGGCAGAATCTTTTTCCTATGCTTGGGGAATCAAAACAGGAAGGCACGAGCTTAAGGTGAGAGGAAGGAGTTTTAAAGGGGATTTGAGCAGAAAGAAAGTGTTTTTTTTAACGTGGAAAGGGGATGAGTGCATTTAAGGGACACTTAGACAGACACTTAAACAAGCAAGGCTTTGAAATATACTGACCTAATGCAGGCCAGAGTGACCAGTGTAGATGGCCAAAGGCCTGGTTTCTCCAATATTTGGAAACTCTATGACAGCTGGCATGATTTGTAACAGACGAGTTTGTAATTAGGCTGATGTGTAGGGAGCGACTTTTCTAAGCGGTGGTTAATGTTGGCAACTTTCTTGGAGCACTCCTCCAGAATTAGAACAAAAACTCGCACAGAGTACTAAGAGTCACCAGGGTAATAGACACACCTGTCAGCGTGCAGAGGGGACGGTACACATCTGCAAACTGAAGTACTTCAGAGGAGAAATGCCGGGGGATCAAACAGGCAAGTTAACAAAATACGTTATATATTCTCCCTGAACGGGGAAGTTAGGTGGAGGCAGGGAGAGTGCTGAAGCAGAATTGATAACTGAGCACGTGGCAGAATGTGGGAGAGATGGGGAGGAGCAACGACATGTCTCAAATTGCACCTGTATAATAAATTAATGAAATTAAAGAGCAGGTTGGTTTGGGCCAGGCTACTCAGCTGTTGGGGGGAGATCGGTCAGTAAATTGGTTTCATCACATGTAATTGCACTGGACATAATCCATTGTGTAATGAAATCTCCCGGAATAGCAGGCAATCCTATTTTCAGTTTATACAAAATGTGAAAACAAGGCAGGGAGTGATGGGGATAGTCACAGAGTTCAGGATGAAGGAGAAGCAAGGACAGTTTTATAAGAACTATGGATTGGTATGTGCTGGGATAATAGAAATGACATCAAATAGAGGAAACAATAATGAGAAGTTTGGAAACCTTAGTAACCTTACACAAAAATCATGGAAATGTGGTTGGGAGATATTTAAACAGTATATGGGTTACATAAATAGAAACGTAGAATAGAGTAGCATAGAGACTACGTTCAGACCTCACCAGTGCCTTATAAAGCCTCAGCTTCGCATCCCTGCTCTTGTATTCTCGACTACTTGAGATGAATGCTAACATTACATTTGCCTTCCTCCCCACCGACTCAACCTGCAAGTCAACCTTTAGCTTGTTCTGCACAAGGACTCCCAAGTCCCTTTGCATCTCAGATTTTTGGATTTTCTACCTGTTCAGACAATAGTCTGCACATTTATTTCTGCTCCTAAAGTGCACGACCATGCATTTTCCTACTTTGTATTTCATTTGCCATTTTCTTGCCCATACTCGTAATCTAAGTCCTTCTGCAGCCTACCTGTTTTCGCAACACCACCTGTCCCTCCACCAATCTTTGTATCATCTGCAAATTGGCAACAAAGCCTTTACTCCATCCGTCTAAATCGTTGATATACAGCATAAAAAGAAGCGGTCCCCACACTGACCCCTGCAGCACACCACTTGACTGCAAGGGTCTATTTACTCCATACTGATATACTATAGACAATTTAATAATATCTAGCTTTGTAGATGTATGTTAATATATTATTTTTTTTTAGGCCAGCATTTGCTACCTATCATATAATTTCTGATTGAACTGTTGCACTGTATGTGAGATGAACATACAATTGTTGTGTATGTTGTTCCAATATTCAGACCCAATAATAAAGCTGGAAAGGCTACATCTTCCATTTGGGCTGCTTGGCAGAGATTTTATAGATAACAGGATTCCTTTGCATCCGATGTCTGTATCAAGCAAGGTGATTGACTAGTATTAGAGGTTTGAGGTTAAGGGTGGAAAGTAAAACATTTGAGGGGAGGCTGAGAGGGAAGCACCTTCATACAGAAGGCAGGGTGAGGATAGAACAAGCTGCCAGCAGAAGTGGTGGATGCGGGTTTGATTTAACATTTAAGAGAGCTTCAGCAGGTTTATGGATGGAAGGGATATGGCCTGAGTACAGTTAGTTGGGTCTAAACAGAATAACAGTTCGGCATGGACTAGAAACACCAATGGGCCTGTTTCTGTGTTATAGACTGACTGAAAGCATCAAGATCCCTGTTCTCTCTAAGCTGCGTGGGTGCATAGCCGCGCCGTAACCGAAATGCTCCCATGCACATAGCCTTTGTTGCCATGCAGCTGGAATTGGACGCAGCTAGAAAAAGTTTATGAAACTTGGAGGATTTTCTCTGTTGTACTGAAGCAGGTTCTCCTCATTTTTAGATGCCATCCTCTGGTCTGCTGACTGTTTCGTAAACAAGGCACGCCGTCTCACAGTACTTTAGCCTTCTGTGGTCTGTGTCCATTTCAACAATATTCTAGTTTTAGATTTTACCTGACGACCACTCATTTCCCCACATTAAGTTTTGCCCACTCCCTTAATCTCCCAAGATCTTTTGGCAGGCTTTTCATGTTCTCCTCAGAGCTAGTTTTTATACCTTTATACCACCGGGACATTTATTACTGCACCAGATGGATTTAAAAGACAAGATGTCGGGGCCGGAGGCGGGGGTCGGGCTGGTCCTGCTCCATGATGTTTTGCTCCACTCTGAGGTGGCGTCGTGTGTGCCAGCTTTGCGGTGATTTGGCTCTGTGAGATGGGCTGAGATTGAGACTGTCGGCCCACTCCGGCTGTTCCCAGCTTTGGGTTTATGGACTCAATGCTTGCTTTATTGTTTGTATGATCTGATTTCATTTGTTTCTCTCTCTCTCTCTCTCTCTCTCTGTGCGCATTGGTTGTAGGCCTTTCTTTTAGGTTTCTCGTTTTGTGGCTGCCTGTAAGCAAACAGACCTCAAGGTTGCATAACTTATACAATCTTTGATTATAAAGTATACTTTGAACTTTGCTGTATCTCCATGTTAACTTGCAGAGATTTAAGCTCAAGGACAGCCAGATGCCTCTAAATACCATAAGACATACAGTAGGAGAAGAATTAGGCCATTTGGCCCATTGAGTCTGATCTGCCATTTCATCATGGCTGATCTTTTTTTTCGTCCTCAGCCTCACTTCCCAACCTTTGATGCCATGTCCAATCAAGAACTTAGCAACCTCTGCCTTAATTACACCCAAAGACCTGGACTTCACAGCTGTCTCTGGTAATAAATTCTACAAATTCCCCTCTGGCTAAAGAAATTTCTTCGCATCTGTTTTAAATGGACACCCCTCTATCCTGAGACTGTGCCCCCTTGTCCTAGACTCCCCCACCACGGGAAACATACCTTCCACATCCACTCAGTCTAGGCCTTTCAACATTCAAAAGGTTTCAGTGTGATCCCCCTCCCCCTCACAAACCTTCTAAATTCCAGCAGGTATGGACCCAGAGCTATCAAACGTTCCTCATATGATAACCCTTTCATTCCCGGAATCAGCCTTGTGAACCTCCTCTGAACCCTCTCCAATGCCAGCACATCTTTTCTCACCGCATATAGAAAAATAGAAAATAGTCTGCACATTTATTTCTTCTACCAACGTGCATGACCATACATTTTCCAACTTTGTATTTCATTTGCCACTTTCTTGCCCATTCTCTTAATTTGTCTAAGTCCCTCTGCAGCCTACCTGTTTCCTCAACACTACCTGACCCTCCACTAATCTTCATATCATCTGCAAACTTGGCAACAAAGCCATCTATTTCATCATCTAAGTTATTGATATACAGCATAAAAAGAAGTGGTCCCAACACCGACCCCTGTGGAACACCACTAGTCACTGGCAGCCAACCAGAAAGGGATCCTTTTATTCTCCCTCACTTTCTTCTACCAATCAACCAATGCTCTGGCCATGCCAGTAACTTTTCTGAAATACCATGGGCGCTTAACTTGGTTGGCAGCCTCATGTGTGGCACCCTGTCAAAAGCCTTCTGAAAGTCCAAACAGCAATCAGAAACATGGAGTCCATGAATGGTCCAGCAAAGTCAATATCTACTCTTTGCCGTGGTGATGACTCCACTCCAACGGATGTAATGGTGCCTGAGGGGGTGCATTTTGGACTTTGTGGCACCCTGAACAGCTTTTGGCCAAATCTTCAATCTGTTTATCTATTCCCAGCCACCACACATAGCTCTGGGTGAGACTCTTCACCTTGACTATACCCAGGTGTCCTTCATGCAGATTCTCTAACACCCTGGTGCTCAGTTTGGAGGGAACCACAGCATGAGATCCACACATCAGCGTTCTTTGACATACAGACAGCTGGTCTTGTCTCACTGAGAACTCTGAAAACGTAGGATTACCATGAGCTGGCCATCCTCGGAGATGTCATAGATGGGTCATTCCACGTTTCGCTTTGTATTTTGAAATTTGTTACCAGCATCTGGTCCACCAATGCTGTGTGAAACACTTCTGCCGGGTCACAGTATGAAGACTTTTCTTCAACAGTGGAAGACGAGACAATTTGTTAGTGTTACTGTGTAGTTTGGTACCCTTGAACTCTGCACCATCAGGGTGGGCTCCCAGGAAAAGTGCCCAACGTTGTAACCGGGTAGCTGTCATCACCGGGATTTTCTTCGTGGGATTGAAAATGGACAGAAGGGGCTGGTGATCTGTCACTCGTGTAATCTTTTGCCTGTAGAGGTAGTGGTGGAACTTCTTTATCCCCTATTCTAGACTAAGGGCCTCTCGGTCAATCTGTGAGTCGTTGTGCTCTTCATTCGTCAGAGATCTTGAAACAAATGCAGTCGGACATTCAGATCCATCTTCCATCGTGTGTGACAAAATGGCACCAATGCCATAAGAGGACACATCGCACAACAGTCTGATGGGCAGCGATGGATCATAATGGGTGAGCCGTTCATTGGACATTATTAAACTCTTTGTTTCCTTGAATGCTCTTTCACATCTTTCTGACTATTCCCACTTTGCTCCTGTCTGTATAACAGTGCATTCAATGGGTGCAGCACTGCAGCAATGTTTGGGAGAAATCGGTGGTAGTAGTTTACAAGGCCGAAGTATGACCTGAGACATGACACATTTTCCGGTTTGGGTGCCTGTAGCACTGCTTCATTCTTCTTTTGTGACTTATGTAAGCCATGCTTGTCAATGACCTGTCCACAATATGAGATTTTATTCTTGAAAATCTTATTCTCTCTGTGCACAGACCACACTCACTCAGCCTGCTAAGCGTTTTACCAAGGTTCTGGAGGTGCTCGCCATCATTCTTGCCAGTCACGATGACGTCATCAAGGTGACATTGTGTTCCTGGGATATCTTGGAGCACTTGGTCCATTGCTGTTTGCCAAATTGCTGGAGCTGATGCGATGCCAAAGTCAACATGATTATACTGCAACAGACCCTTGTGAGTGTTGACTGTAAGGAACTTCCTGTTTGACTCCTCAATCTCCATCTGTGCGAATTAATCTTTGAAAACCTCTCCCGGCCTGCAAAAGGTGCAAAAATGTGTTCTATCTGTGGCGGAGGATATGGCACATTACACAGCACAGGGATGATGCACACTTTGATGTCCCCGCACATGTGAACTGCTCCAGCTTCCCTATCTTGATCACTGGGACAATGGGCATGGTCCAATCACTCCATTCAACATCGGAGAGAATGTCAGAGACCTCCAAGCTCTGCAGTTTAGCATCCACTTTGGATGTAGTGCCTAACGCACTGGGTGCACTTTATGGAATCTTAGTGTTGCTGTTTCATCCAGTTCAGTTCTGGCTTTCATGCCTTTGAGTTTACCAATCCCCTTCTCAAACACCTTCTCATTAGTATTAAGCAGCTGTGCCAGTCTCTGGTTAGTGCTACCATTTGGGCTGTCGTTGCCTGTTGATGTTACATTGTGTACCAGTCTAGCTGGATTTTTCTCAACCATTCACATCCGAGAAGTGCAGGCCCTTCGCTTTTCAAGACATAAAGCTCTAACTGCTGTCTCTGGCTTCTGTACGTCACATTCACTTTCAGTTTGCCTTTGGGAGACAGCTTTTCACCAGTACAGGTCTTTAGCATCACTGAGGTCTTTTCTAATGGTGATTTAGAAAACGGTCTGTTGTAGTCAGCCTCTGAAATTATAGACAAAGCTGGCCCTGTATCCAGCTCCATTTTCAGTTTTACACCAGACTTTTCACTCTGGTCTTTTCTCTTTGGTTGCACTTTTTTTTAATCTGACTTGCACATTCTCTCTATGTGACCTTCCCTGTGACACTTTCTGCAAACTTTTTCTTTGAACCAACAGTCATTTGCATCTTGGGAGGATTTGCCACATTGATAATATTTTTGGCTTTTTGCACCATTCAAGGACATTTTGTGCATTTCACATTCTAAGCTCTTTTTCTGTAGTTCTGCTGCATCCTTTGCTGCAGTCTCTAACAATATTCCAATGGTCAATGCCTGTTCTAAGGTTAGATCTCTTTCTGACAGTAGCCTCTTTTGAGTGCTTTGACTATGCATGCCACATACAAGCCTATCCCTTAATACATCAGAAAGTCCATCTCTAGAGTCACTCTACTGGGAAAGTTTGCGCAGTTCTGCAATGTATTCAGAAATGCTTTCATTCTTTGACTGGATCCTTTTGTTAATTCTAAACCTTTCAGCTATTACTAGCAGTTTTGGGCTCAAGTGATTTTGTAAATTTGTAAGAATTTTGTCGAACGTCTTGTTTGCTGGCTTTTCAGGAGTTATTGAAAATGTAAAAGCCTGTACATTTTAGCACCCATTAAGCTAAGCATGGATACTTTCTTTTTCTCATCCACATTGTTCACATTACAATACAGTTCAACCCCCTCGATATGTGACTCCCAGTCCTTGTTAACACTATCAAATTCATCGACTTGCCTGACTAAGGTCATCGTCGCTTTATTTTCACTTTAACTTTGCTAGTTGTGCATCTTTCACTGTGTACTGTGCACTGTTACTCATGTGTCCCTTTGACCATATCCGTGATGGCCTTCTCCATACTATTTAACTCTTTCCTCTCGCTGTCTCTCACCGACGTCTGACATTTAGGCTTGTACTCATTGCCAATTTGTTGTGTCTGTGCACCTACATATCAATAAATAAAAACACACATGTGGGAGATGGCTTTAACTGGTGTATTCACATTGCAGATGAGAGAGAGAAAGAATGCAATGCGCATGCATAGACAACAGATCAGAGCACCAGAGCACATATCAGCCCATCTGTAGTGCTAAGGGAGTCATTGCTCTAAAGAAATAGATCCATACAGTACATATGCTTGGCCATCAGTGACTAGTGGTGTCCCACAGGGGTAGTGTTGAATCTGTTACTTTCCATGTTATACAGTCAGTGACCACTTTATTATGTACCTCCTTTACCTAAAGTGGCCACTGAGTGTATGATCGTGATCTTCTGCTGCTGCAGCCCATCCACTTCAAGGTTTGACGTGCTGTGCATTCAGAGATGCTCTTCTGCACACCACTGTTATAACATGTTTATCTGAATTTAATCATTTACGGGATGTGGGCGTCACCAGCTGAGCCAGCGTTTATCACCCATCCCTAGTTGCCCTTGAGGAAGTGGTGATGAACTGCCTTCTTGAACAGCTGCAGTCCCTGCGGTGCAAGTACACTCACAGTGCTGTTAGGGAGGGAATTCACGATTTTGATCCAACGACAATGAAGGAATGGCGATATGTTTCCACGTCAGGATGGTGAGTGACTTGGAGGGAGTTTTCCAAGTGGTGGTGTTCCCAGGTATCTGCTGCTCTCATCCTTCTAGATGGCAGTGGTCATGGGTCTGGAAGTTGCTGCCTTAGGAATTTTCGTGTGTTGTTGCAGTGTATCTTGTAGATAGTGCACACTGCTGTGGTTGTTTGTCGATGGTGGAGGGACTGGATGTTTGCGGAAGGGGTACCATTCAAGTGGGCTGCCTTGTACTGGAAGCTTCTTGAGTGTTGATGGAACTGCACTCATCCAGGCGAGTGGCGAGTATTCCATTACACTCCTGATCTGAGCCTTGTAGATGGTGGACAGGCTTTGGGGAGTCAGAAGTTACATACTGCAGGAATTCCTAGCCTTTGACTTGCTCTGGTAGCCACAGTGTTTATATGGCTTGGCTAGTTCAGTTTCCTGTAAATGGTAACCCCCCCAGGATGTTGATAGGGGATTCAGTAAAGGCGATGCCACTGAATGTCAAGGTACGTTGGTTGGAGCTTCTCTTGTTGGAAATGGTCATTTAGCCCACAAAACTACTGTTTTTTTTTTGTTTTTCCACACTATTCTCTGTAAACTCTAAAAACTACTGAGTGAAAATCCCAATTTCTGATGTACTCCAACCACCCCATCTGATGCCAACAATCACTCTATGGTCATTCAGATCACGTTTCTTCCCCATTCTGGTCTGAATGACTGAACCTCTTAACCACGCCTGCATGCTTTTATGTACCGAGTTGCTGCCACATGATTGGCTGATTAGATATTTGCATTAACAAGGTGTAAGGTGTACATAATGAAGTGGCCACTGGGAGTATGTTTAATGATCTGAATTGAAAGCTTTGTGCTCGAGTTCATGGGTATTTTATTAGGAGGAGGGGCAGGTAATATTGAGCAAGCAAGAAGTCTGCAGAATCAGGACAGGCTGGGAGAATAGGTCTTAATTATACATCTGCCCTGCCATGATAGTCAAGTAAATTGTGACAGACATTTTTCCATCAACCACCAATTTTTAACTGTAGTTTAGTTCTTCATCCTCAGTGATTCCCCACTCTTAAAACAAGATATGGACTACAGATGCAAGTCATTCTCAGCAAAATGGCCAGCTTTTCACCTGTCCTTGTACCCACTCCATTTTTGTGGCTGGTTTAGTTAAATTTTCTATCAACAGTGAACCTTTGATAAACATTTGAATGTTTACTAATGGATGACTTGGTGATGGTGATGCTGTTGTATGTCAAGGAGAGGTGGTTATCCTGTCTTGAAAAAGACAATTAACCTTTTATCGCAAAGAATATTACTTGCTACTTATTAGTTCATGCTTAAATGCTGTCTGGTATGTAATATTTCTTAGTTGCTGCAAATGCAACTGAACATTGCTTATTAATTGAACCCAATTCTGACACTGAAGGGAAAGTCAGTCACAGCTGAAAGTTGAATGTCACAATCCTGTGAAACTCCTGCAGTAACATCTTGAAGATGAAATAAACAGTTCTAACCATCTGCCTTTGTACGGGGTACATCTCCTACCAGTCAAGTGTTTTCCATTCACGTCACTGATGTTACCGTTCATTGAAACCCTACTCAATCAAATGCTGTTTTGATGGTAATGGTTACCTTAGCTTTACTCTAGAATTCAACTCTAGTGTATCGTTGGGGTCAGGATTGTCAGTGACCCCTGCCATCAGTCCAAGAATCTTTGACTCCCTACCATCAGGCAGGAGGTACCATAGCATTAGGATAAGAACTATTGAGATGGGAAACAACTTCTTCCCTAGGATGCAGGACTATTGAACTCCCGCCTCCATCCAGGTCTCATCACATATGATGCGGCAGTAGAATTATACTGTTTACTTTTTGACTTTTCATAAATGCACCTTATTTGTGGTCGTATTATTTTATGAGAGACATATGTACTCTGTTGAGCACCTTGGTTCAAAGGAATGTTTTCTTTGGCAGATATATATATATATATATATATATATTAGTTGAAATGACAATAGACAAACCTAATGTAGTCATGTTTTGTCCCACTGAAGTACAAACTAGACAGTGGTGCCACCTGATAGCCAGTGGTAACGTTCATACCTTGGTGATGATTAAGGATAGACTGAGGGAACAGTAAACAGTTCACTTCGATCTGACCTGTGTGTAAGACATGTCTGGCAATAGAGTCATGTGCATTAACATTATCTGAATTAACATTACAAGCATATGTACCAAGGAATAAATAATCCAGAAGACAAATCTGTACATGTAATGTATTTAATAAATCACACTAAACACATCATTACAAACTGTACATGCTTGGTTGATTTCAATAACAGTTGAAAGAGACATACAGATAGTAGATAGGAAGAGCCACGTGACAACTGCAAAGGTTACGTCAGGATTCATTCATTCTGGGAGGAAAAAGTGAAACAAGCCTTTGGTGGACGTTATGACATTTCCTTGAATAGAAACAGAAGTGGAGTGGGTTCACTCGAGAGATGGGATCAAAATATCCAGAAGCCAAAAGGAAAAGATATTAAAACTTGTTTTGTCCCGCAATTTTACTACTCCTTGGTTTCAAACAAGGCCTCAAAATAATTTAACTAAATTGGACAAGGAGGTTCATAAAAGAACATCCACATTTACCTAAAAGTGCTAGTAATGGACTTTTTTAAAAAAACTAGAATTACGAAGGATAGCTTCATGATCCCCAAACTGGAAATTCGGATCCCATTTTCTATGATCTACTAATTTTAAGAAAGCAGATAAATTGGTGGATCTCAATTTCTAGTTTGTGGGAATCAATTAGAATATAATTAGATAGAGCTTGCTTGCCTGATAATCATTAGCTTCTGTAAAAATGTTGCCTGAGGTTCAGGTCACAAAAACATAATGGCAGGATATGAAACTTGAATCACAGAGCAGTATGGGACATCAAGGAATTGGGGTTTGTTATTACAACAAGAAACCCTTCATCCTATAGTTGGATTAGGAGACTTTCAAACCTTAGCCAATTGGAATATATTATATTACAGCTTTTAAGAACAAATACATATCCCGTCATGTACAAGTGACTTGTCAAATTCCACCCAACATCTACGGGCAGTTGGCTAGTGACTAGATTTATATTGTAGGCTAGTAGTGCCTCTTGTAATCAATATCAATGTTTAGTTTCTAATTCATACCACAATCCTATACCATAAAGCCCACTCTTGCCTGAAAATAATCAGTTTCCATGCTCAAAATAAAAGATCCTGAGTACAACCTGCATAAATTTGCTGTTCTCCTCTTCCCAATGTCTCTTGTGCTAAAGTAGCCACAGAACCTTGTGTATAAGCGAGGCTCCATCTCTCACTTTGGACAAAATTGAAGTCCACAGACTGTGGCATCACCTTGCTAAGGAGACAAAGGAGATGATCTTGATTACTCGCTCCTCTATTAACAGTTCCTCCTTTACACAGGAGACCGATCAGGGTTACCTGTTTCCCTGAATGCTGCTGCCAGTGACCTGATGAGCTGCTGGCAGGAAGTGCACTTATGGACTGGTCCTGCCAGTTCAAATCCATACTGTACTTCACACTGATTAGCCAATGTGCAGATTCATTCATCAATACAAAGTTGACTGGGGCCAACCAGTTCTATTTTTTATAATAGCTTGCATATAAATCTGCTGACTTCTGCAGTACTCCAACTGTTAACTCACTAGCCAACAAGGAGAATTTGAAGTCACAGATGTCACCACTCCAAAGAAAATTGTGCTATTTTTGTTTTGGTGGGCTCTAATCTAAAAGTTAAAAGTCCCTGTGCGAGGACTGTGTCTGACTGATGATACAGAGATTGACAAAAATCTTATCTTTTAGGAGTTCAACACAGACGACCCCCACCCTGACACAGTGGGGTTGTGTTCCTGTAACGCCCCCCCCTTGCCATTTCAGTGGGGTTGTGTTCCTTACTGCCATTTTTCTGTAACACAAAGCCCCCCTTTCCCCATTGAATCCCACATTATAAGTGGAGGTGTGTTCCTACAGTATTATTTCTCTCATATTAACTCATTCTATCAGCAATGCATCTGGCTTTACTTAACTGCTTTGGCATTTTATATTTGTCTTTCCCTCACAAATTCCATCCCAGCATATTTTATTCTACATCTCAAATTACTGGATAGTGATTTGGGAATTCTCCAAGAGTAAATTTCTATTTATTGAATGGCCATAATAGGGGTTGCCTGTACAAAGCACATAAAATTGCATGTCTAACTACCATGCACTGATCCACACAAATTTAGTCAATTTTAAAAGCTGACCAACTAAAATGAGATGGTTTTAACAATTAACTGATCAAAAAAATATGCAATTCTGAACAATAAATAACTTCTGCACATACAGAACAGTATTAACACAGTTGCAAATTATCTTCCACAAAAAAAACCTAATCAATCTTAAGGGTTGCTTGTACAGGCAGCGTATTGCATTGATTCCGTGCTGTCAAGCATGTAGGTCACAAGCTGTGATCCCATGAGGTACAATGTGCACAAAGCAATAATCAGTATGGCTTTTTGCTCAACAATGCCTTGACCAATCTAACTTTTGACAAATAATATAATCCTGGTTTAAAATTTGTGCATGACATTGGATAAGGAAGCATGATTAACACCACTCATATTCAATAGAACTGACAAGCTACGTTGAAGACATGGTACATTGTTTAAAACACTGAAATGCCTAAAAAAAAACTCCAGTTGTTTTTGCAACTTACCCAATACCTATGGTCAAATGAACACAGACAACCAAATTTGCTTGCATTGAATGCAGTCCCAATCCTTGCTAAAAATAGCAACTTCTGTAACTATTTCATAAATATATAATGATAGAGCACAGAAAGAGACCATTTGGCCTTTTGTACCTGTGCTAAGCTACCCAATTAGCCCTATACCTCTGCTTTCCCTATTTGAGACAATACTTCCAGCTGAAATTTAGCCACAGGATTAGCAACACCTCATTATCATTTAGTTTCAGCTAAAATACCTGATTAACACCATTACCTCAGTTTTACCAACGCAGCACTTCATCGTGGCAAACTACTCTTAAACCTTTGTACAATCTAGATACTTTCCTTAATCCACCTTCAATATCACATTTCTTCTCTTGTGCTTTGCTCCTATACCACACCCATTCCCATTCTATTGCCCTCTGTATTTCATATCCTGACTGCCATTGACCAATAATTTAAATCTTATTTATAGTAATAGTGAATATAATGTAGTTTTAATCACCCCAATGGAGCAACTTCAAACAATATTTCCCCTAGCAAGGCATAATATGGAAATACTGTAGAGCTTTATAACCATGAAAGGAAGATTTTAAATGGTCATATATTTCTGTTGTTAATACACTTCAAACAATAAGATGCACAATTCCAATTAGCAACCATTATCTGCCTGATTTAGCTCCCTGAAGGCAAAGTCTAACCAGTGGAAAGTGACAACAGAAATATGCACCAAAAGGTTAGCCTATTGGCCACAAACATAAGCAGAAAAAAACATTAATATCCAAAAAATGTAAATTATATTAAAAAGCATGCAAACATAATACTGACAGAGCCCAGACCAAATCTGGTGCATATTCAAAATAGTCATTTTTATATAAAAATTTGCAAATAAAAAAGGGGAAAATTATAATTAGTTGCTTTCTTTTGTCATTATGGTAACGAGTTGCTTGGCGGCTTTGGCAATGTCGTATGCACACTGGATCACTTGCTGTGTCACAAGCTGAATGTCAGTTGTGGGACTGGGTTCTGTAGGTAGTGCTTTCTTGCATTCTGACTGAAGTCTGTATGCACTTGAAGTTAATAGACTCAGAGAGGCCCGAACCAGGTCTGAGCGAGGTTTCTAAATGTTAAAAGGAGAAACATTCTTCATTAGTTATCCTCCAAACAACTGAACAGCTCATTTAAAAAAAAATGTGAAGCGTTTTACACGTCCAAATAATGGAATAAAACAATTGTATAACCGAACCTAACTTAGGAATTTTGTTTTTATTTGATCCATCCACTTTCTGGCAATTACATGTGTAAGTATCTCGACACAAAACAATTGGATCTTGCATGGGACTGTGTTACCTTTCAAACTCAAACTTAATGATAAGGGTTTAAAGTTAAGAAGCAGGTAAAGAGGACGCAATGCGGATGAAAAATACAGTAGGTATGAAGATACAGTGGAAGGCAGGAGGGATAATTCCAAAGTTTGCATGGAATGGGGCATTGAAATAAAAGACAAAGAGAGTCCAAGTGAAAACAAGAACAAAACGGAATTATTGCCTGTGACTGTTTTATTAAAAATACTAACTGTAGCAATGAATCAAACCTATGAACTTCAAATTATAACAGATTGTAATAAAGTGATCAAAAAAAAGTCAGAGGGCAGAGGGGTGAACAGGGCATCTGGCACAGTGGCCTTTTAGTTATTGCACTGAGTATGAGAGCTGGGATGTAATGTTGCAGTTGCATGGGATGTTGGGGAGGGCACACGCAGTACTGTGTACAGTTTTGGTTACTCTGTTATTGGAAGGCTACCATAAAACTGGAAATAATGAAAAGAAGATCCATGATTCAAGGGCCTGAGTTATTTGAGAAGTTCGGCAGGCTTGGACTTCATTCCTTGGAGCATAGAAGGCTGAATAGTGACATTAAAGAGGTCACCCCTCTGCCTTATAAAATCCTGAAGGATATACAATACTATGCAAAATACTATAAAAAGTATTCCCCCTGTGGTAACTTTGACTTTGAAAAAGGCCCACTTGATAACTTCATGCCCAAAGGAAACCACTTTATCTGGGCTGGCAAAACCGATATTTACATACAGAGGCTTTCACTGACCCATACTGCATGGCTGAGAAGCTATACACATGCACACTGGACAAGAAAAACAGAAGTAAACCCCCCCCCAAACTCCGGAACCAGCCTCTCTTTACAAACAGCTTCCCCTAGTGGGAGTATTGCTGTATTACCAATTAGTATTATTCCTAATTAGTATTAACTTATTTTTGCAATGCTCACATTACAACACTTCTCCCCCTTTAAATTCCAACATTCCCCAAATGTAAAAGAACTGGGAAACAAAAGTGGTGCCACTAGCTTGCATACCTCTGAAACTTGTACTAGTGTCTCAGCAACAGCTTACCAATACAAAACACCTGAAAAATGTGGCAGATTCAACATTCAGTCTAACACAAAAAAAACTGTCCAGTCAAACATTCAGTCAGTCAGGAGGTTTGCGAGTACGCTGTGACCTGCACACTACCCTTGGTGACCCAGCAGGCACCACTAGTGAGGGTGTTTTGGGTGGATCTGGTGTTGGGGGCATGAGAGGGGCCTGTGTGTCCGTGTGAGAATGTTCATCCTCTTCAGGGGACCCTGCCCCTTCTGCCAGAGTCTCTCTCTCTCTCTGGCAAAGTCACTGGTGGACATGCTCCCACAGTAGTCTGTCTCACCATTGGAAACTCCGTGGGTCTGTCTGCCTCTGAGCCGGTATCATGACGCAGGCTCACATGGTCCTATGTCTGCGGAAAACACGCCCATCAGTCAGCTTAACAACATAGGAGACTGGACCACTCTGCTTAAGAATAACCCCAGGCAGCCATTGCTGATTGTTTCTCACATAGACATTGTCATCCGGTTTTAACTGCCTCTCTCACGCATGTTGATCATGACCCTCCTTTTTTCCTGCTTTCTCTCCACTTTCGGCTTCATGTCCGGGCGCAGCAGGTCCAATCCTGACTTGGGCCTGCGCCCCATCAGCATCTCTGCTGGAATGCGGGCAGTCATAGTCTGTGGCGAGGCGGTACTTAAATAGGAAATGTGAAAGCCAAGTGTTAAGAGAGTCCCCTGTCATCCGCTTCAGGCCTTCCTTCACTGTCTGAACAGCTCACTCAGCCAAGCCATTTCAGGCTGGGTGGAAAGGGGCCGGCTGACTGTGATGAATACCATTCTGCTGCATGAACTCACTGAACAGCTCACTGGTGAACGTCAGGCCATTATCAGTGACCAGAGTGTCAGGCAACCTGTGGACTGCAAACACTTGCCTGAGTTTGTCTATAGTTGAGGGGGCTGTGATGTTGCTCATGATGTGAGCTTCGATCCATTTGGAGTGCACATCCACCATTACAAGAAACATCTGCCCCATAAGGGGGGGCAGCAAAGTCCAAATGTAGCCTAGACCAGGGGTTGTCTGGCCACTCCCATGGGTGCACAGGAGGTGGTTCTGATGGGTCTGACATTGCGTGCATGATTTTACCTTGTTCTCCAGATCCTGATCCATTCTTGGCCACCAGATGTAGAATCTTGCAAGGTTTTTTCATTCGAGACACTCCTGGATGAATCTCATGAATTTCCTCCACAACCTGTGAACGGCCAGGGGGAGGCACGATGACCCTTGCCCCCCCAGAAGATGCAGCCATCCTGCAGACTCAGTTTTGTCTTGCGCCTGGCATAAGGCCTCAGTTCCTCTCCTTCCACGACTCTGGGCCAACCTTGTAAAAAAGAAGTCTTGACTTGGGACAGGACTGGGTCCCTCTCTGTCCACTGTTTGATCTGGGTCGCCTTTACAGGCGTCTCTGGTAAAAGTAGCCGACTCAGTGCATCGGCGTTTGCATTATCCCCACCCGCTCTCTACACTATAGTGTACTGGTAGGCTGACAATGTGAGAGCCTAACACTGTATCCTGGCTGAGGCTAGCGGTGGAATGCACCTAGTCTCACTGAACAGGCTCATCAGTGGTTTATGGTCCATATAAATTGTGAATGCATATCCATAGAGGTACTGATGAAAGCATTAGACCACAAAAACAATGGCCAGACCTTCTTTGTCTAGCTGTGAATATTCCTTCTCACCAGCTGTCAGGGTACGTGACGCAAAACCAATAGGCTTCTCTGGACGGTCCTCCATTACATGTGAGAGAACTGCCCCGACTCCATAAGGCAAGGCATCACATGCAAGGGTGATCTCCTTGTCTGGGTCATAGTGAACAAGCAGCTTCGCTGAGTGGAGGAGTTCTTTCACTTTCTTGAAAGCTTCCTCCTGCTCTTCACCCCACTGCCACTTAGTGTCACTGTGAAGCAGCTTATACAGTGGGGTCAAAACCTTTGAGAGGTCAGGAAGAAACCTGCCATAATAATTCACCATGCCCAAAAATGATCTGAGTTCAGTGACGCCTTTGGGGCTTGGGGCCTCCTTGATAGCTCTCACTTTGTCCTCCACTAGGTGAAGCCCCTCAGCTGTGATCTGGTGTCCCAGGTAGGTCACACTCGGTGCCAGGAACACACACTTGCCGCATTTCAATCGCAGCCCTGCGTCTGAGAGCCTCTTCAGCACCTGTTCTAAGTTAGCCAGATGCTCCACCTCCGTGGCCCGTGATCAAAATATCATCAAGGTACACTGCTACGTGCGGAATCCCCTGCAGCAAAGTGTCCATTGTCCTTTGGAAAATGGCAGGGCTGGACGCCACTCCAAACACCAGGTGATTGTATTTGAATAATCCCTTGTGCGTGTTGATTGTGATGTATGCCTTTGAATCCTCGTCCAGCAGCAGCTCTTGGTAGGCGCGGCTCATGTCCAGCTTTGTGAACAGCTTACCCCCTGACAGGGTCACAAACAGGTCATCCACCCGTGGCAATGGGTACTCCTCCAGCTTAGAGACCTGATTCACCGTAAGCTTAGTCCCCACATATCCTTGCCGTTTTGTCTGCCTTCAAAACTGGAACAATGGGAGCCGTCCACCTTGAAAATTGGACGGACTCAATAATGCCCAGCCTCTGTAAATGTTCCAGCTCCTCCTTGACTTTGCCTTTTATGGCATAGGGCACCGATCTGGAGTTTCACTGTCACGCCCTTCAGTGTGCCCAGCTCGTCCCTGAAAACGTCCTTGTACCGCTGCAGAATGTCCTCCACTGTGTGTGCAGACTTAATTTCATGCCAGTTTAGCCAGATTTTGCGAGGCCAATCGTGGCCCAAAAGATTAGGCCCACTGCCCTTAGCTATCACCAGCCTGGTTTCAGCCTTCTAAACCCTGGCTGAAATGTCCATATATAACACCCCTAAATGAGGTATGGGCTGCCCTGTATTGGTCCTAAGTTTGAGCTTTGACGGTCTAATGGGAGGCAGGTTGGACCCCCATGTCCTCCTGTAGGTCTCCTCACTAATGACCAATGCAGTAGCCCCTGAATCAACCTCAAACTTAATGTCCTTCCCCATCTGTTTCCACTCCAAACATGTTGTAGGCACACGCTGCCTCTTCATCTGCATCTTCTAGATGGTGTGTGGCTGCCTGAGCCTGTTGAGCTTCCCCCTGCCCAGGCTTAATCTTTCCCTTTGAACTCCTGCACTTTTTAGATAAATGTCCCTTTTTGTTACAAGCATGGCAGACAGTGTCTTTGAATTTGCAATCATTTGCATAGTGCGTCTCTCCACACCGGAAACATTCCACCCGCTTTGTCTGTTTACCAGTCTCCCTCCTGACTTGGTGCATTGCCACCGACTGCGAACCCCCCCACCCCATGTCCTTTCTGGATATCATTGACATTATTAGCAGCCATCTCCATGCCCTGGGCAATCTCTAAGGCTTTCTTGAAAGTCAACTGTGGGGTTTCCCCTAACAGGCGGCGTTGTATGCCGTCATTATTAATGCCGCATACCAATCTATCACGGAGCATGTCATCCAACACCGCTCCGAAATCACAATGCTCTGACAGCTGCCGAAGCTCGGCCACAGACTGACCTGGCCTCCTGAAACGGCTGTGAAGCTTAAACCGTTGGACTATCACAGAAGGTTTTGGATTATGGTGGTTCCCCACGAGCTTGATCAGTTCGTCATATGGAATTTCCCCGTTTCCGCATGTAGCTAAGTTCCTTATCAGCTTGTAAGTCTTTGCCCCACACACACTCAGGAGAATAGAGTGCTTCTTAGCCTCCTCAGTAATTCCATTAACACAGGAAAAAGTGTTCCAACCTTTCTTCATACTCCAGCCGGGCCTTGTTCCCCTCCACAAATTCACCGATAGTCCCAAACGTAGCCATCTGAACACAAGGTTCCTCGTCCCCATAGAGCTCCTGTTCAGAAACCAGCATCCTTTGCCTCTCGCCCCTGAGCAGCTCCTGTTCACACACCTGTGCCCTTTGCCTCTCATCCCCGCACAGCTCCTGTTCAGACACCGGCACCCTGTACCTCTCATCCTCGCACAGCTCCTGTTCACACACCGGTGCCCTTTGCCCCTCGTCCCCACACCGGCACCCTTTGCCTCTCATCCCCGCACAGCTCCTGTTCAGACACCGGTGCCCTTTGCCTCTCGTCCCCACACAGCTCCTGTTCAGACACCGGTGCCCTTTGCCTCTCGTCCCCCACACAGCTCCTGTTCACACACCGGCACCCTTTACCTCTCGTCCCCGCACAGCTCCTGTTCACACACCGCTGCCCTTTACCTCTCGTCCCCGCACAGCTCCTGTTCACACACCGCTGCCCTTTACCTCTCGTCCCCACACAGCTCCTGTTCACACACCGGTGCCCTTTGCCTCTCGTCCCCGCACAGCTCCTGTTCACACACTGGTGCCCTTTGCCTCTCGCCCCCGCACAGCTCCTGTTCACACACCGGCACCCTTTACCTCTCGTTCCTGCACAGCTCCTGTTCACACACCGGTGCCCTTTACCTCTCGTCCCCACACAGCTCCTGTTCACACACCGGCACCCACACAGCTCCTGTTCACACACCGGCACCCTTTGCCTCTCGTCCCCGCACAGCTCCTGTTCAGACACCGGTGCCCTTTACCTCTCGTCCCCGCACAGCTCCTGTTCACACACCGGCACCCTTTACCTCTCGTCCCCACACAGCTCCTGTTCAGACACCGGCACCCTTTACCTCTCGTCCCCACACAGCTCCTGTTCAGACACCGGCGCTCTTTGCCTCTCGTCCCCACACAGCTCCTGTTCACACACCGGCACCCACACAGCTCCTGTTCACACATTGGCACCCTTTGCCTCTCGTCCCCGCACAGCTCCTGTTCAGACACTGGCACCCTTTGCCTCTCGTCCCCACACAGCTCCTGTTCAGACACCGGCGCTCTTTGCCTCTCGTCCCCACACAGCTCCTGTTCAGACACCGGCGCTCTTTGCCTCTCGTCCCCACACAGCTCCTGTTCACACACCGGTGCCCTTTGCCCCTCGTCCCCACACAGCTCCTGTTCACACACCGGCACCCTTTACCTCTCGTCCCCACACAGCTCCTGTTCACACACCGGTGCCCTTTGCCCCTCGTCCCCACACAGCTCCTGTTCACACACCGGCACCCTTTACCTCTCGACCCCGCACAGCTCCTGTTCAGACACCGGCACCCTTTACCTCTCGTCCCCGCGCTGCTCTTCCTTGGCACCGCTGTTCATACGTAGCCGCCTAACTAGCTAGCACACTGTAGTCTAGATAAAGCTAACAACAAAAATGAAACGGGACGGCAGAGAAGCTATACACACGCACACCGGACAGGAAAACGGAAGTAACCCCCCCCTCCCCCCACAACCCTGGAACCAGCCTCTCTTTACAAACAGCTTCCCCGAGCGGGCATATTGCTATATTACCATTATCCTAATTAGTATTAACTTATTTTTATAATGCTCACATTACAAACACCTCCTACCCAGGAAGATTTCATGTCTTTTTGTTTTACAACATTGAATCACAGTAGATTTAATTTGGCTTTTTTGACACTGATCAACAGAAAATAACTCTTCCATGTCAAAGCAGAAAAAAAATTCTACAAATTTGTCTAAATTTACTACAATTATTAAACACAAAATAATTGGTGGCATTATTACTCAGCCTCTTCAAGTCAGTATTTAGTAGATGCACTTTTGGCAGCAATTACAGCCTTGAGTCTGTGTGGATAGGTCTCTATCAGCTTTGCACATCTGAGCACTGCAATTTTTCCCCATTCTTCTTTACAGAACTGCACAAGCTCTGGCAGACTGCATGGGGATCGTGAGTGAACAGCCCTTCTCAAGTCCAGCCACAAATTCTCAATGGGATTGAGGTCTGAACTCCAGGACTCTGACTTGGCCACTCCCAGACATTAACTTTGTTGTTCTTAAGCCATTCCTGTGTAGCTTTGGCTTTATGCTTGGTGTCATTGTCTTGCTGGAAAACAAATCTTCTCCCAAACTGCAGTTCTCTAGCAGACTGCATCCTCGTACAGGGCTTTCCTATATTTTGCTGCATTCATATTACCCTTTACCTTCACAAGCTCTCCAAGGCCTGCTGCAGTGAAGCATCCCCGCAGCATGATGCAGCCACCACCATGCTTCATGTAGGGATGGTATGTTTTCTGGCTATCAGACAACATGCTAAAACATTTAGCATTTATTCTGATGGCTGAAAGCTCAATTTTGGTTTCATCAGACCATAGAAACTCCTTCCAGCTGACTTCAAAGTCTCCCACATACATTCTGGCAAACTTTAGCCAAGATTTCATGAGTTTTTTTTTCCCCCAACAGTGGCTTTCTCTTGGCCACTCTCCCCTAAAGCTGTGACTAGTGAAGCACCTAGCCAAACAATTGTTATAGGAGATCTCTCCAACCTCAGCCACTGAAGCTTGTAACTGCTCCAGAGTTGTCATAGGTCTCTTGGTGGCCTCCCTCACTAGTCCCCTTCTTGCACGGTCACTCAGTTTTTGAGAACAGTCTGCTCTGGGCAGATTTACAGCTGTCTCATGTTCTTTCCACTTCTTGATGATTGACTTAACTGTACTCCAAGGGATATTCAGTGACTTGGAAATTTTCTTGCATCTATGTCCTGACTTGTGCTTTTCAATAACCTTTTCACGGAGCTACTTGGAGTGCTCTTTTGCCTTCATGGTGTGGATTTTGCCAGGATACAGACTCACCAGCTGTTGGACCTTCCAGATACAGGTGTATTTTTATTACAATCACTTGAAACACCTTGACTGCACATGGTGATTTCCATTTAACTAATTATGTGACTTCTGAAACCAACTGGCTGCAACAGTGATGATTTGGTGTGTCATGTTAAAGGGGGTGAATACTAATGCAATCAATTAGTGTTTTATATCTGTAATTTCGATCACTTTGTAGAGATCTGTTTTCACTTTGACACAAGTCTTTTTTTGTTGATCAGTGTCAAAAAAAAGTCAAATTAAATCCACTGCGACTCGATGTTGTAAAACAATCAAAACGTGACAGCAAAGTCAAGATGACACTAAACGGCAACTCCTTTGCTTGCCTCTTCAGAAAAAGCTCTATTTCTATCTTTGATAGCTCTTTTTTTTCCCCTTTTCAAGGTTCTTCTGAAGACCCAGAGTTACACTCTGACTTTGGTTCTTTGCCAGAATGGGACCCACTCTCAAGGCCTCATGACCGGTCATTTTTCGATATGCCAAGGCTGTGGCCTGGAAGACTAGCGTGCCTTCAGGTTGCTGGATTTCCGTGGCTCTGGAGACTGACTGATTCAAGACTGGTGCCCCTGACTGAGGTGTTGTGGGAGAACTCGGAACATCAGCAGCAATGGGTTAGCTGCCTTGGGCTGTATGTCCAGAGACCTGAGACTTTCCGGAGCCGACCCTCTGGGCGCAGAGCTCAGAAAAAGCGAAGAAACAGACTTTTAACATAAATCAGTGTTTATTATTATCTCTCTCCCCTTGCTGTGGAATGGGGGACACCTCTTTTTCCCTTATTAGGGAGAGAGAGAGACCCTTTGATATGTTGAATTACTGGGTGAACGAGTAGTCTTTGGGCTACTGCAAGTCTAATCTGTATCTTTACTGATGCTTCGCTGCACTTGAGTGCTGGGTGGAGAGCGCCAATGCTTTTATGCTGGTGGAGGGAGAGGGTGGGTTGTTGCCCTTCTGCTGCTTGTGCATGGGTAGGACTTTGGGATTCTAACGTTTAACTGTCATTTTTTAGGGTACTCATGTTTTTGTGGATGTTTGCAAAGAAAAAGAATTTCAGGATGTATATTGTATACATTTCTGACACTAAATGTACCTATTGAACCTACTGAAATTCCAAGGAGGTGAATACTTTTCATAGGCACAGTATACTGTATACAGCTAGGGTGCCTAAGACTTTTGCACAGTACTGTAGGTCTTTAGGTCTTTCCAGTTACCAAATAACACTTCATGCTACTGAGCTAATACAACACTTTTCCAGCTGCCTATTTTAACCAATATACAGTTTGGTGTAAAAGTCTTCGGCACCCTAGCTGTATATATGTACCGAATAGTTTTGTGCAGTACTGTAGACAGGGTAAATGCACATAGAATGGAAGACTTTGTACAGTTTATTGTATGAACAGAGTCAATGAATTACAGAACCAAATGGGAACATTTAAACCGTCAGAGATGATTAGTTGATAGGATGACACATCATTGTACTATGCATATTCCCCAGTCTGGTTGGTTTGGTATCATATCATGTGCTGACATGATAATGTGGACTTGATTCAACGTATCCATTAATAGATGTGGTATTGTGAGGCTGATATTTCTGCGAGAGGCAACATCACTAATTTGGCATTACACAGCTGATAAAAGTAATTGTATTTAGAAGTTCAGAATTTTAAATAAGCTTGAAGTTATTTGAAAAACAGTTTTTGAAGGATTAAAAAAACTCACCTTTGGAAAAAGAGCTGCCATCTCAGCTACAGCAACATGTATCCTCTCTGAGCAGGGCATAAAGCTAATGGGTGCAACAGGACAACAGAGGGAATGGGGGAAGGATGGGGGGGTTGGTAGGGAAGAAGTAGTCATTAATCATTCAGTTCAAACACTACAATATTTGAGTTAAAATTAACATTCAGTTGTCAGGAACTGAGATGGGCATGCAGTATCAACAATACAATGGCAAGGGTATTCGACTTCATCTTTGGGATGTGACGGTAAAGTTTGCAAAGCCCAAGTATCTGGGCTCAACTTGAGTTTATATTTTTACGAACTGACTTAGATTGAGTGAATTACACGAGGAAGGCCGTAATTTGTTGCTTCTTTAGTGGATAAATCCTAAAACAAATTGTGGCTTAAATTAAGGGAACAATGATTTATATTGGAACTCTGCTCCATGTTTTATCTACCTGAATTATCTGAACTTATCCTCCTTCCGCTCAGTGCTCTACATTAATTCTTACTGTACTGCCTAACACCATCAGCTCTGAATAGAATTGCTATTGTCTTGCAATGTAAAAACAGGAAGCCCGTGATTTTTTTGTGCCTGCTCTGCTGAAAAATTTCTAGATTTATTGCACCAAAATCTGTCAGTTCATTACAGACAGCTGCATTCCATTCAATCACTCAAAGCCTAGGTTTACTGAGGTTTGTCAGCAGGTTTCAATAACTGAAGGGCTGGGAGCAGAAAGCAAATAAGTTGCACAAATAAAAATAAATTTGATTTCAAAGTTTTAATTATAAGCATATTTAGGTATCTTTTAAAACGAGTCTATATATTCCTTACAACTTTAATAGCTGGCAAAGATGGGAGAGGGTCATTAATGTCAGAGTTTTCAGGACATTTCAAGAGCTGAAACCTCAATGAGGCCTTTATTCTGCTGCCTGCAGGGCCCATGGTCTTCAGGCCAGTAAGATCACTGTGCTACATCTTTACCAAAGGACTGCTGGCAGTGTTTTTGATCAGTTGTAATTGTGGAAATGACTGCAGTGGAAATCTGCTTTCTATATAGAAAACAATAACTTAAGTAAAATAAGCCAATAAAATATTTTCCTTTCACAATATTCTCAGCAATAATCTCACATCCTTTGATTTCCCTACTAATAGAAGAAAATCAATCTCTCTTCAATATCCTCAGCAACCAAGCATTCACAGCCCTCTTCGGTAGATTATACCCAGTAGCTTCATCCAAATCACTGATAGGTTTTGGACAGCAAGGACCCCAACACTGAACCCACTTCACAATGCCTCAAGCATAAATTTACTTGTTCACTCCCACTCACTTTATGACCAATAACCATTCTTCAACCCACATTAGTAAATTATTCCCACTGCCATACGCTTCAAATTTGTTTAATAACTCAGCACCTCAAAGCTCAAACACACCACATTCACTGGTTCCCCTTGATCTGCTGTGGTCTGCAAAACGTCATATGACTTTTCTTTCAGAAAATCTGCCCGCTATTAGTTTCTTAGTTCCTTTCTTGCTACTTAATTTATACTTCCATTTTCCTATTACTGTCATCAATACGATAAATACTTACATGATTTTGAACTTTGTTTCCAAATCAGCACTCAATTTAGATCTAAATGGTTTGAATAACTGAGCATGTGTTGCTTCATACTAAGAGTCTGTGGCCCTTGCATTAGGAAATACTACACCCAGAGTTAACCTATTTCATCAAGAAAAAGGCCAGAATTCTTCTTAGTGGCAGTCCTAGGTCACTGTCCTTTGACTTGTTAAATATTTTATCTATGAATACTCAGTTAGGCTAGTATCACCATGAATGCTAATTACTATGTTCTAGATCAGCAGTTCCCAACCTGGGGTCCATGGAAGCCTTGGTTAATGATATTGGTCCACGGCATTAGAAAATGGCTGGGAACCCATGTCCTGGAATCGTTTTGATATCAGGAAGCTGTTCAAGCCACAAGTGCCTCAGAACCATCTTAAAATACTTCAGCTCATTTATTCTCTTCTACTAGAGATCTTTTAATGTGTATATGGATCTTAGTAAGGCGTTTGAGAAGGTTCACCAACGTAGACTCATTCAGGAAGCCTGAAGGCACAGGATCCAGGGAAAATTGGATCCGTGGATTCAGAATTGGCTTGCACACAAAGGAATCTGTTCTAGGACCCCTGCTTTTTGTTCTTTTTTAAAAAAATGACTTGGATGAGGAAGTGGAAGGGTTGGCTAATCAGTTTGCAGATGACAGGAAGGGTGGTGGTATTGTGGATAGTGTTGAAAGTTGTTGTAGGTTACAACAGGATGCAGAGCTGAACTGAGATATGTCAGATTGAGTTCGATCTGCAAAAATGTGAAGTGATACATTTTGGAAGGACAAACTTGAAGGCAGAGTACAGGGTCAATGGCAGGATTCTTTGCAGTGTGGGGATCATGTCCAGAGATCTTTCAAAGTTTCCATGCAGGTTGATAGGTTGTTAAGAAGGCATATGGTGCGTTGGTTTTCAATAGTTGGGAGACTGAGTTCAAAAGTTACAAGGTAACACAGCAGCTCTATAAAACACTTGGGAATATTGTGTTCAGTTTTGGTCGCCTCATTATAGAAAGGATATGGAAGCTTTATAAAGAGTGCAGAGATTTACCAGGATGCTGCCTGGATCAGAGAGCATGTCTGTGAGGATAGGTTGAATGAGTTAGGGGTTCTCTTTGGAACGGAGGAGGATGAGAATGTCTTTTTAGAGGTGTACAAGATGATAAACGACATCAACAGTGCATAGTTAATGCCTTTTCTCTAGAGTGGAAATGGTTAACAGGAGGGTATAATTTTTAGGCAATTGGAAGGGAGAATAGTGTGGGACGTTGGAGGTAATTCTTACAAAGTACTGGGTGTGCCAGAGGTGGAAGTAGAGGCAGATACATTACAGACTCTTAGATAGGCACACGGATGAAAAAAAATGGAGGCTATGCAAGAGGGAACAATTAGATTGATCTGGGAATAGGTTAAAAGGTTGGCACAACATTGTGGGCTAAAAGGCCTATACAGTGCTGTACTCTATGTTATATGATACCCTTAATGGTCAACAGATACTAACTAGGAACTTCTACTCATTCTTAGAATCTAAACATTAAAAAAAAACTGGTGGCAAGATCTGAAAATCTGGTAGCTTAAAAAAAATAAATTTCAATATATATCACAATGTTCTCTGCATATCATTTTCTGTCAGCTTTTCTCATTTCCCTCTCACAAATGCTGAGATACATTTGGCACATTATCAATACTACCTCAGCCAATTAACTACTTAAATTCAGAATAATTTAAGTTTGCAGTTTGGTGTCAAATTAGATTTGGATTAGGAACAAAGTAAAACAAAAATTTTAGACTAATATGATTGAATAGTTCAGCAATGCTTAATATTAGCTGAAGTTTATAACAGTTCATAACTTCATGTATACAAGGGCAAAATGATAGACAGGGAACCTTTATAAACTGTCTGCTAGACCAAAGAACAACACAAGGGTGATTTCCAATGGACTCTTCCCTTCCTCCTTGGGGAGCAACTCTTGGCCAATCTTATTTGAAAGCAATAGGATTAAACTTCGGAGGAATCAGGAAGCCTTCTCTCACTTCTTCCTGAAAGGATTATTGAAAACTATCTTCAAGCAAGAATTTGCAGTTTGAAATAGATATCCTTTTCATGAAACAATAGTAAGCGTTTTACTGCAACACACACAAAATGCTGGAGAAACACTGCAGGTCAGGCAGTATCTACGGAAATGAATAGCGAGTCAACGTTTCGGGCTGAGTCTATTTTTTCAGGGTTTGAGAAGGAAAGGGTAAGTTGCCAGAATTTTAAAAAAGTGGGAAGGGAAGCTTTTACTCTTGTATCATTCCCTTTCCTTCTCAGTCCTGAAGAAGGGTCTTGGCCCAAAACATTGACTCTAATCATTTCCTTAGATGCTGCCTGACCTGCTGAGTTCCTCCAGCATTTTGTGCATGTTGCTCTGGATTTCCAGCATCTGCAGACTTTCTTGTGTTTATGGTAAGCATTTTATTGATTGGTTTAAGCAATGTTAATTTGTTCTATAATCAAACTGACAATATCATCCCTTTCATCGCATCGTAGCTTCTTCAAAAATGAGGGCAAGTGACAATTATCTGCATTTATAAGAGCAGAGTCAGGATAATATTAAATCAGCAATAAAGACGAAAATAGATGAGAAGCCCAAACTTCAAAGATGCAAGTGGTTTGGTCAGAGATGACATAGGAGAAGATGGATGTAAGAGTTTAAGTTTACTTTAAAATAGGGAGATTTTTCATGTCAAGAATGCGTTGATTTGGTGAACTATTTTTTGATCACAACCATTCATCCAGGACATGCTCCCTTCTCATTATTACCATCAGGGAGGCAGTAGAGGAGCATGAAGACAACGTTCCTCAATGTTTTACGAACAACTTCTTCCCCTCTGACACAAGATTTCTGAACGGACCATGATCCCGTGAACAGTACCCCACTACTTACTTATTTTTTATATTTCTTATTGTAACTTTGTATTTTTACATTTTGCCCTACACTGCTGCTGCAGAACGACACATTTCAGGACCGACGTCAGTGATAACACTTCCGGCTCTGCTTCATTTGAGATCACTTCCCAGATCACTCAAATTGTCTCCAACCTTAACTCACAGTAACATGATCTGAGCCCACGTGCTATTCCACAAGTAAACTTGACTCATGATGAACCACAGGGGTTGATCAGTTTCTCCTTGTTCCACTCAGGTACTAGGTTCTAGATGGAATCTCGAGTGAAAACTGATTACAGGCAGAGGGAGCAGGTTACAGTATACCTTTGGTTGGATTCCAAAGCATGCAAACTCTGCATTGCAGGGTCAATCCAAAAGAATCTAAAGATTGCTGTGAGAAGCCAGCATGGGAAAATGTAAGGGGAAACATTTATGATTGGCAAAAATAGTAATTTTTAAATACAGCTTATTTAAGTATGCTGAAATGTATACAACCTTACAAAATGTTATTCCTTTTTCTGCTTTAATGCAGAGTCTTTTCGATGAGTATCTTCCAGTATCTCAACTATGGGAATTAACTGATATCCACACGCAAAGCTTCCTACAAGTCTTTGAAATCTGATATTTCCTTCACATCCACCCAACTATGCTCCTCTAACTTAGATCTTGAACCAGTTCTATTGTTGCCATGGCTGAAATGGATAATGTAATGCAGACAGGGGTTCTAATCCGGGAGTTTTCTTTTCCATATGGTTCATTATTACAGCATGCAGTGCTTTTTGCTTACTAAGCTATCGGAAAAAATATGCACTTTTAAAACAGGTAAAATTAGTTCTGGTTTATAAGAATTGACAAAATTAATATATGGGCTTGAAATGGTGCATTTACAAATTAATCAACAAAGAGGATTTAAAACAAAAATAACTTTTCCTGCTCCTCAGTAGAGGGCTATTTTGCAAAGACACTGTAGTTTACATTAGTAGGCGTTTTTAATGTTTAATGAGTGGGTTTACAGATATCAGAACAGGCCCCAATCCTGTCCTCGCCCAACATCTATACATGGGCACCTTCTATACAAGGTCACTAGATATAATTAAGGGCAGCCCATGACAATTTTTTCTATATCCTAGCCTAAAACACAGGCATCCATTTTAGCTAAAATCAGTTAAGTCAGCACAAACCAGAGATCAAATATTGCTTTCATTAGATCAGGGGTTCCCAACCTGGAGTCCACAGACTCCTTGCTTAATAGTATTGGTGCATGGAAACCCCTGGCTTAGCATCTGCACTTATAAAGTTGAACGAGTGGAATACTGAAGGCAGAAGGGATGTACTTGCAGGTATGACAATGTATACATTTGTCACAATTTTTAATGTATAGCAATTCAGATGAACTTAAGCAGAAGTTTGATATATTACTTTGCAATTTAGCCATTAGACTCCATGTGTGCAACATTTTTGTGCTAAACGAATTTCCTTTTCACAAAAGGTGATACTTAACACACCACAGTGACAATCATGCAGGGAAAAAGAGAAAAGATGGAGTGCCTGGGAGGCAGAGACAGAGGTCAGAGTACCAGGTGGCAGGGTCAGGCTGCTGCTGCAGGGTCAGAGGCTGAAGGGAAGATTTGTCGGGCCGCAGAACCAACGTACTGAAGCAGCCGAGGCTATGCCTGAACTTGCGCAGGCTCTCGCGTTCAATCTGCCTGCTGGAATGTAGGGAAGACAGGGATCGGAAGCAGAAGGGGAAGAGAAAAAGAAAGAAGAAATTGCACAAAATGAATTCAGATTGCAAAGAGAAATAAAACCAAAATGAAAGACTTCAGATAAAAGCAATGTGGGTTACAGCAAATAGCTGACTTGAGAAACAGTTCCAAAATGTCAATTCATGCATTGCAAAATTGATTTGTCCATTTGAAGAATTGAGCAACTTTAATATCCATTGACTATAGAGGAGCAGACTTTTTACAGAAGTTATGTAGACATTGTGATGACTCAAGACAAACTGAGAGCATGTAACCAAACTTAACAGAGCAAGTTATAGCAAGAAAGAACAGAGCTGTTATATTTGAAGCATTAGAATGCCAGTCTATGAAGGTACTCTCTATGTTTTAAATATGCAATACCATGCATGACTAGAACTGATTATTCATGCCTGTGTCAGTATTAAGTTCCCTCAAGCTATGGAGCGAAGCAACACCACCAAGCCAGTATCTTTGATATTATCAATATTCTTTGATTTTCTGTAACATAAAACAGAAGGCAAACTATAGGCTTTGTCTACTGGATCAGTAAAATTTGAATGTCCAAAGTAAACAGGATCCAAGGAAGTTCCAGGTTGAAGACCTAAAAGATAGGATACTTCTCTTCTTGTTAAGTAACCTGTGATCAGACTTGGCAGACTATTGGCCAAATTTCTTACCCATTCCCACTTTCAAGATTGACATATGAAACACCATGGAGATCTTCGATGGGTGTACACAGTATTCCCTTTTGGAAAGTGACAAAACAAAAGTAAGCAGGTATCCAAGCATTCTGCTGCATTATACACATGGCCATCAGTCTAAGACTGAGCACAGATGCTCCTCCATATTCAGAATGGAATTGAGGCACAAAAGTAAACAATTTTTTTTTAAAGATTGAATGGTGAACGGTCAAAGGCACCCATAAAGATTGAAAAGACAAATAATCCAGTTTGGCTGATTATTTACAATAAAATATTGGCTGATTGTATTTGTAGTTAAAAGCTTCAATTAAAGTGGAAGAAATCAAAATCTTGCCACCATTGCCTGAATTGGATGGAGAACAGGAGGTATGATAAAAAAAAAAATGCTTCCTTCTCCATAGAAGGCAAAATCAGATCACCTGCTTTGGAATCACTGAGCAGAAACTTTCTGTATGCATACAATCAAAGACACCATCTAATGATGAAACACACAAAATATAGAAACAGCTAAGGCTACCAGGATAACCCAAAGGTAATCATAATCATTATGTGCCATATCGTATGACATAGAAGATCACGATCCCACAACCATGATTGTTTTTGTCAAATTTTTCTGAAGAAGTGGTTTGCCATTGCCTACTTCCCGGCAGTGGCTTTACAAAATGGGTGACCCCAGCCATTATCAATACTCTTCAGAGATTGTCTGTCTGGTGTCAGTAGTCACATAACCAGGACTTGTGATGTGCACCAGCTGCTCCCATGGTTTCATGTGACCCTGATCAGGAGGTGGGGGTTACATCTACTTTGGTAAAGATCTATCTCCACCCCACCACCCACACTAAGGGATTAAGGAATGGTAACATGTACCATTATGTAAACGTAGTGGTTTGATTCTAGTTGTGATATTTATAGCTAGACTTAGTTAAAATAAGAACAAAACAATGTGAATAGGTGAAAAAACCTGTCAGATTCACTGATATCTGAATCAGAATCAAATTTTGCACCATACAAGTCAGCAATAATAAACTTCATTCATATTCTGTGATATCATTCAAGATAGAACATCTGACATCTTTACTGGATCTGACCTATATGTGACTCCTAACTCCCAACTCTCCATAGGAATTGTTACCTCAGTTCAGAGACAATTAGAAATGTACAATAAATGCCAGACACAATAGACTCAATCTAAAATGTCAACTGCTCATTTCCCTCCATAGATGCTGCCCGACCTGCTAACTTCCTCCATTTTCTTACATTACACAATGCACCCACAGACATCCATCCTACACATCCAAGACAACCTGTCCCTCCTCTGCTTTGATGTCAAAATGACAGGTTCCACAAGTTTACCCACAACCATAAGACCCCAAGAACTAGGAGAATCAGACCATCCGGATGGTCCATTGAATCTGCTCCACTATTCCATCATGACTGATCCATTTCCCTCTCAATCCCATTCTCCTACCTTCTCCACACAACCTGTAGTACTATGATTAACCAGGAACCTACCAACCTTCACCTTAAGCTGTCTGTGGCAAACAATTCCATAGATTCACCACCATCTGACTAAAGAAATTTTTCCGCATCTCTGTTCTAAACGGATGTCTCTCAATGCTGAGGTTGTGCCCTGTAGTCCTAGACTTCCCCACTATAGGAAATATCCCCTCCACATCCACTCTATCAGGACCTTTCAGTATGAGATTCCCCCCCCCCCAATTCGTCTAAACTCCAGCAAGCACAAGGCCCAGAGCCATTAAATGTTCCTCATATGTTAACCCTTTCATCACTAAGCTTATTTTCATAAACCTCTCCAAAAGCAGCACATCCTTTCTTAGATAAAGGGCCCAAACCTACTCACAATTTGATTATAATCTGACCAGTACCTTATTTCATAGCATTTCATAGAACATTACAGCACAGAAACAGGCCTTTTGGCCCTTCTTGGCTGTGCCAAACCATTTTTCTGCCTAGTCCCACTGACCTGGACCTGGACCATATCCCTCCATGCACCTCTCATCCATGTACCTGCCGAAGCTTTTCTTAAATGTTAATGTTAAATGCATTTATCACTTCATCTGGCAGCTCATTCCACACTCCCACTACTCTCTGTGTGAAGAAGCCCCCCCCCCCATGTTCTCTTTAAACTCTTCCCCCTTCACCCTTAACCCATGTCCTCTGGTTTTTTTCTCCCCTAGCCTCAGTGGAGAGTCCATCATCGTGCCCAACGCTGGCCCCCTAGGCCTGAGTCGACGTAGTAGTAGTAGCCACAGTGGAAAAAGTTGCTTGCATTCACTCTATCTATACCCATCATAATTTTATATACTATTAAATCTCCCCTCATTCTTCTACGCTCCAGGGCATAAAGTCCTAACCTATTCAACCTTTCTCTGTAACTCAAGTCCCGGCAACATCCTTGTAAACCTTCTCTGCACTCTTTCAACCTTATTAATATCTGTCCTGTAATCTGGTGACCAAAACTGCACACAGTACTCCAAATTCGGCCTCACCAATGCCTTATACAACCTCACCATAACATTCCAACTCTTATACCTAATACTTTGATTTATAAAGGCCAATGTACCAAGAGCTCTCTTTATGACCCTATCTATCTAAGGAGGACATAAATAATCTTCTGGAAACAGTGGGGGACTGAAGGTCTAGTGAGATGGAGGAACTGAGGGAAATACATGTTAGTAGGTAAGTGGTGTTAGGTAAATTGAAGAGATTAAAGGCAGATAAATCCCCAGGGCCAGGTGATCTGCATCCCAGAATGCTTGAGGAAGTAACCCAAGAAATAGTGGATGCATTAGTGATAATTTTTCAAAACTCTTTGGATTCTGGATTAGTTCCTGAGGATTAGAGGGTGGCTAATGTAACCCCGCTTTTAAAAAAAAGGAGGGAGAGAGAAACCGGGGAATTATAGACCGGTTAGCCTGACGTTGGTGGTGGGGAAACTGCTGGAGTCAGTTATCAAAGATGTGATAACAGCACATTTGGAAAGTGGTGAAATCATCGGACAAAGTCAGCATGGATTTGTGAAAGGAAAATCATGTCTGAAGAATCTTACAGAATTTTTTGAGGATGTAACTAGTAGAATAGATAGGAGAGAACCAGTGGATGTGGTATATTTGGATTTTCAAAAGGCTTTTGACAAGGTTCCACACAGGAGATTAGTGTGCAAACTTAAAGCACACGGTACTGGGAGTATGGTATTGATGTGGATAGAGAATTGGTTGGCATACAGGAAGCAAAGAGTGGGAATAAACAGGATCTTTTCAGAATGGCAGGCAGTGACTAGTGGGGTACCACAAGGCTCAGTGCTGGGACCCCAGTTGTTTACATTATATATTAATGATTTAGACGAGGCAATTAAATGCAGTATCTCCAAGTTTGCGGATGACTAGAAGCTAGGCGGCAGTGTTAGCTGTGAGGAGGTTGCTAAGAGGATGCAGGGTGACTTGGATAGGTTAGGTGAGTGGGCAAATTCATGGCAGATGCAATTTAATGTGGATAAGTGTGAGGTTATCCACTTTGGTGGTAAGAACAGGAAAACAGATTATTATCTGAATGGTGGCCGATTAGGAAAAGGGGAGGTGCAATGAGACCTGGGTGTCATTGTACACCAGTCATTGAAAGAGGGCATGCAGGTACAGCAGGCGGTGAAAAAGGCAAATGGTATGTTGGCTTTCATAGCAAGAAGATTTGAGTACAGGAGCAGGGAGGTTCTACTGCAGTTGTATAAGGCCTTGGTGAGACCACACCTAGAGTATTGTGTGCAGTTTTGGTCCCCTAATCTGAGGAAAGCCATTCTTGCCATAGAGGGAATATAAAGAAGGTTCACCAAGTTGATTCCTGGGATGGCAGAACTTTCATATGATGAAAGACTGGATCGACTAGGCTTATACTCTCTAGAATTTAGAAGGTTGAGGGGGGATCTTATTGAAACATATAAAATCCTAAAGGGATTGGACAGGCTAGATGCAGGAAGATTGTTCCCGATGTTGGGGAAGTCCAGAACGAGGGGTCACAGTTTGAGGATAAAGGGGTTTTAGGACCGAGATTAGGAAAAACTTCTTCACTCAGAGGGTGGTGAATCTGTGGAATTCTCTGCCACAGGAAACAGTTGAGGCCAGTTCATTGGCTATATTTAAGAGGGAGTTAGATATGGCCCTTGTGGCTAAAGGGATCAGGGTGTATGGAGGGAAGGCTGGTACAGGGTTCTGAGTTGGATGATCAGCCATGATCATACTGAATGGCGGTGCAGGCTCGAAGGGCCGAATGGCCTACTCCTGCACCTATTTTCTATGTTTCTTCCAGGTCATTTATGAAAATCAAAAAGAGGAGAGGTCCCAAGACAGATCCCTGTGGAACATCACTGGTCACTGACCTCCATGCAGAATATGAACCATCTGCAACCACTCTTTGCCTTCTGTAGGTAAGCCAATTCTGGATCCACAAAGCAAAGTCTCCTTGGATCCCATGTCTCCTTACTTTCTAAAGGAGCCTGGCATAGGGAACCTTATCAAATGCTTTGCTGAAATCCATATACACTACATCCACTGCTCTACTTTCAACGTGTTTTGTTACATTCTCAAAGAATTCAATGAGGCTGGTAAGGCACAACCTGCCCTTGACAAAGCCATGTTGACTATCCTTAATCAGATTACGTTTCTCCAAATGCGCACAAATCCTGCCTCGCAGGATCTTCTCCAACATCTTGACCACCACTGAAGTCAGACTCACTGGTCTATAATTTCCTAGGTTATCTCTACTCCCTTTCTTGGACAAGGGAACAACATTTGCAACCCTCCAATCCTTCTCCCATCCTTATTCATGATGTAAAGATCATCGCAAGAGGCTCAACAATCTCCTCCCTCGCTTCCCACTGTAGCCTGGGGTACATGTTCATATACACATGGAACAAAGCAGTCCCAACACTAACCCCTGTCACAAACTACTAGTTACCAGTGGCCAACCAGAAAAGGCCCCTTTTAATCCCACTTTGTTTCCTGCCAGTCAATCATCTATCCATTCTATTATCATTCCCATAACACTATGTGGTTTTATTCTGTTAAGCAGCCTCATGTGTGGCACCTTGTCAAAGGACTTCTGAAAATCCAAATAAACATCCACTGATTCCCCTTTGTCTCTTCTGCATGTGATCAACCCAAAGAATTTCAACAGATTTGTCAAGGAAGATTGCCCCTTTAGAAAACCATGTTGACTTTGTCCTATTTTATTATGTGCCTCCAAGTACCCAGCTTCATGTGACTATAATTTTTTAACTCCCAAGGTGAATACAGTAACTACAATGCTGCACCGGTAGAAAAATACATGAAAGTTTCTCACCTGTCGTGCTTGTTTTCCTGTGCCGCTCGTAACAGCTCCTGAATATTTTTTGTGATTTGTTCTGTTTTGCGAATGACGTCCTCTGTGCTAGGGAGTGAGGATTCTGAATCTGCACCCGGATCGTCCACTCCCAGAATAGGGCTCTCCCCATGACGCCCTTTGCCCTTTGGCTTAACCTTTCGGCAAGAGCTTATGTCAGGCAGAAAGAAATAAAACAGGTTAGTATTTTGAAAATTACAACTTAGATCCTGATTTGCCAAAAGCTGGAATGAAGGAAATAATAAGGAAACCTAGCATTATTATTACTTATAGTTAGAGAAATCGAAGACAGGAGGAGGTTAAGGCTGATTTATACTTGTGCGTGCAGGCTACGTCGTAGGCCTGATTTATACTTTTGCGTAGCCCTACGCCGTAGCGAGCATGTGTAGTTGTGACTGCGTCGCTCTGCAATTCACTGCCAAAACGATAGTTGGCGGTGGGGTTTCTATGCCACTGTGTTCAGTTTCTTCATAAGAGATATGGACCAGGAAATGCAGTTCAAATATTTTCGGATGTCGGCAGGTAGATTTGATGATTTGGTTCATCGTCTCCAACCATTTATTTGACATGGCGGAGAAAAGCAACCGGAAATGCATTGCTACCAAGCGGACCAATCACAGTTGCTGTGGTCTGCGTCGTCGCGACACTCGAGTTACATTTTCAGGGAGGTGCACGTAGGGTACGCGGTATCTACGGCGTACATTTGGCGCACAAGTATCAATCAGCCTTTATGATTCAGCTCTGGAGGGGGTTGCTGAGACATCTGCAGTACTGTCGATGTATTGATCTCCTTAACGAAAGCAAAGTATGCAAGTGCTTGATTGGAAACAGAAGATACTGGAATCACTCAGGTCGGGCAGCATCTGTGGAAAGAAAAGGTGTTAACATTTCAGATCAAAAATCTGTCATTGGAACCAGGAGAGCAAACAGGTTAATGTTAAGCTGCAAGGAGTGTGGGGGAGGGATGGATAGAACAAAGGAAATCTTTCCAAAAGAATGAAGTATGGAAGTCCTGGAGTTAATGGGTTAATGGAGATGGTTGGAGAGGAAAAAAAAGTAAAAACTGAAATGAGGGCAAGTAGAACAGAAATACCAAGGAACATAAAAGTAACAAAATACAAAGATGCCAGACTTACCCAGAAGGTCCAGCTGGGCTAATACAAAATAAAAAATGAGCCAATATGGGCCTATTGAAGAAATGGCCAGATCTTATCAATACAGAGAAAGCAGATTAACTGAAACTGTAGGACTTAAGCCTAAAAGGCTGCAACTTGCTCAGATAGAAGATAAGGTGCTTTCCTCAAACTTCTGTCAGGCTTGGTTATAATAGAGCAAGAGGCCACAGAGATAAGTCAGTGGGATAGAAAAAAAGTCCTGACGAAGGGTTCCAGCCAGAAACGTTGACTGATCGTTTCCACTGATGCTGCCCGACCTGTTGAGTTCCTCCAGCGTGTTGTGAGCGTTAGAAAAAAAGCGACAGACAGGAGGGCAGTTTGATTCACCTCTGCATATTGAGGGCAGGTGCCATGCAATGTAGTCACCGAACTGCATTTGGTTTCTCTTGCACAGCGGTTCCCAATGTTCTTTATGCCATGGACCCCCATCATTAACATGGGGTTCCATGGAACCCAGGCTGGGAATCTCTGCTCTAGAGTAAAGGAAACCACATTGAGCACTGAATACAGTGCATCGGAAGGACTGCCTGTGTCCCTGGATAAGTGCAGAGGTAAAAAGACAAGTTGCATGGAAAAGTACTGTAAGGAGGGGAATGGTTGATGGGGACTAAAGAGCATACCGCAGTGTCACAGTAATAAAGTAACAGCCCCACTCAAAAGCTGAAAGGGGAAAGGAGAGGTGTATCTGGTGATGGAACCTTGTTAAAACTGGCAGGAATTGTATGATGACCAGTTGAAATAAAAAGGAATGGGAGGACCACAGGAATGATATCTTCCCTTGATCCAGATAAAGATGCATTCAAAGGCTTTATTGACTATGTAGAGGTAATGTCACAGTTCGGGAAGACATCTCAGATGCACCAGGACAGAAAATCTTACCATTAGCACAAATGCTCTAGTAAAGAAAGAACCGAGTGGCAAGGAGAGAGGAAGATTTTTTGTAGATAGCTCGTAAATGGATGGGTGTTATTAGCCTTGAATTTGAGTGGAGAAAGGAAGAGATTCAAAAACAGATGGGATCACATGCAGATGAGAGCTGGATTGAAATTGGCAGTGAAAGGAATGAAACTTTCAATTTCTGAGTCGGGGAAGCAATACCAAAATAGTCATTGGTGTACTGGAGGTTATGGGTTGTGTCCCAAGTCAGACTAAAAAAAAAACTCTTTCAAAATAACCCATAAAGACAGGTATAGCTTGGGTCTATTCAAGTTCTATTAGCTGTATGCTCGGTACAGGAAAAAAAATGGAATTGAAGAAATTGTTTAATGTGCTATAAACAATTTTTCAAGATGGATTGATATCTGGAATTGATATAGACTCTCTTACGACAGAAATTTGGACAGACTAGGCTTGCATCCACATGGCTTAACTGAAACATGCAAGATCCTGAATAGTCTTGACAGAATGGACAGGATGTTACCACTTTTGAAATAATCCAGAATTAGGGATTATTGCTTAAAAATTAAGAGTCGTCCTTTTGAGAAGAGCTCTCTCTTACATGCTTGTAAATTTTTGGAAATTATTAGTGGAAGCAGTGACCTTGAATATTGGAATGCCACAAATATATTCCTCATGTTGTCCCACATTTTTATTGAGCAGGCAGGCACATTTGAGGAGCCAAGTAGCATATAATACAGCTCCTAATTTGTATGTTAATTAAAACAAGGGACCCATATTATTTCCCATTACTGACCAATAGTAGCTGGTGTATTCACTGTTGTCTGGACTTAGAAGTTACCTAACCTGTAGATATGTATTTTATTAATTACTTACAATGGTTATAAAAAGTATTTACCCCCTTTGGAAGTTTTTGTGTTTTATTGTTTTACAACATTGAATCAGCAGACTTAATTTGGCTTTTCTGACACTGCTCAACAGAAAAAGACTCTTTCGTTTCAAAGTAAGAACAGATCTCAAAGTGATTGGCAATTACAAAACACAAAATGATTAATTGCACAAATATTCACCCCGTTTAATATGACACACCAAATCATCACTGGTGCAGCCAGTTGGTTTTAGAAGTCTCATAATTAGTGAAATGGAGATCACCTGTGTGCAGTCAAGGTGTTTCATTTGATTGTAGTAAAAATACCCCTGTATCTGGAAGGTCCAACAGCTGGTGAGTCAGTATCCTGGCAAAATCTACACCATGAAGACAAGAGCACGCCAAGTAGCTCCGTGAAAAGGTTATTGAAAAGCACAAGTCAGTAGACAGATACAAAAAAATTTCCAAGTCACTGAATATCTCTTGGAGTACAGTGAAGTCAATCATCAAGAAATGGAAAGAAAATAGCACAGCTGTAAATCTGCTCAGAGCTTGCCATTCGCAAAAACTGGGTGACTGTACAAGGAGATGAGTGAGAGAGGCCACCAAGAGACCTGTGAGGAGTTACAAGCTTCAGTGGCTGAGCTGGAAGAGACTGTGCATATAACAACTGTTGCCCAGGTGCTTCACCAGTTGCAGCTTTATGGGAGAGAGGCAAAGAGAGAGTCATTGTTGAAAAAACTCATGAATTTTCAGCTAGAGTTTGCCAGAAGGCATGTGGGAGACTCACGTCAGCTGGAAGAAGGTTCTGTGGTCTGATGAAACCAAAATTGAGTTTATCGGCCAGATTAAACACTACGCTTGGCAAAAGCCAAACACCGCACATCATCAAAAACACACTATCCCTACCATGAAGCATGGTGGTGGCTGCATCATGCTGTGGGATGCCTCACTACAGCAGGCCCTGTGAGGGAAGAGGGTAAAATGAATGGAGCAAATTATAGGGAAATCCTGAAGGAAAACCTGATGCAAGAGAACTGCAACTTGGAAGAAAATTTATCTTCCAGCAAGGCAGTGACCCCGAGCATAAAGCCAAAGCTACATAGGAATGGCTTAATAACAAAAGTTAAGGTCCTGGAGTGGCCAAGTCAGAGTCCAGACCTCAATCTAATTGAGAATTTGTGGCTGGACTAGAAAAGGCCTGTTCAGTCACAATCCCCATGCAATCTGACAGAGCTTGAGCAGTTTTGTAAATAAGAATGGGGAAAAATTGCAGTGTCCAGATGTGCAAAGCTGGCAGAGACCCATCTACACAGACTCCAGGCTGTAATTGCTGCCAAAGGTCCATCTACTAAATACTGACTTGAAGGGGATGAGTAATTATGTTATCAATTATTGTTTTTTTTAATAAAAGTAATAAATTTAGACCAATTTGTAGACATTTGTTTTCACTTTGACAGAAGAGTCTTCTGTTGATCAGCGTTAAAAAAGCCAAATTAAATCACTGTGATTCAATGTTGTAAAACAATAATACATGAAAACTTCCCGGGGGGGGGGGGGGGGAGTGAATACTTTTGATAGGTACTGAATTTATTGAGATACAGTGTAGAATAAGCTCTTCCAGCCCTTCAAGCTGTGCTGCCCAGCAACCTCTGATTAACCCAGGGGTCCATGGACCCCAGGTTGTGAAGCTCTGCCCTAGCCCAATCAAGAGACAATTTACAATGACCAATTAACGTACTAACCAGGTAGGTTTGCACTATGGGAGGAAATACATGCGGTCACTGGGAGAATGTACAAATTCCTTACAGCCAGTGGCCGGAAATGAACCCGGGTTGCTGATAATGTAAAGCGTGCTAACCACTACGCTTTCTGAGCACATTTTTTTAAAAAAAAACTTAACCCACAATAACTGTTTCTAAATAAAAAGGAAGGAAATGAATAATATTGCAATGTAAATCTCCACTAGTCTAACCAAAGTATATTTTGCGCTAACCACAGGCAGTTTGCAAACTACTATGATTCATTTGATAACTTCCCAAGTTGTATGGTTCCCACTCATCCTGCAAGAAACTGGATTTCATACATATTATTGTAACTAAATTATTACAAATGTTATTGGGGAAGAATTTGAAAGCAATAAAGATAAGCTTGAAAATGAGTTTTAAACCATTTGTAATTCGATTATTTTTTAATAAATGTAAATTTTCCCACTGCCTTAGCGTGGTAACTTAATCCATACCCTGTATCATCCAGTTCCAAGTCATTTGCTGCATTATCGTAGTCACTATCAGGCATGCTGCTTTGTTTCTCAAGTTTTGATGCCTAAAAGAAATTAAAACAAATACCAAGATGCAAATACAGTATGCTCACATGGTTGATAATTATTAGATGAAATAGTAATCCTGACTCAAATGGAAAATAAAGCAACTGCATGCACACTAGTTAGTAACAAAAAGAAATTCTGGTAGGAATCAAATCATGAAACATTTAAACTAATGCACATGCTTAAAATGCAGAGACTTATTAATCTTTCAATTTAAAATTTGAGGAAAAATATGCATCTTTTGAGAAGGTTTCAAGTGCCCAATCAAAAAGGTAAGGGGTGTTGGAGAGAAAGAATAACAGGACATTATGTAGGGGAGTCTGTTTTGTCATTGCATTTGATCGATTTTATTGTCTTAAGATCTAGGTTGCGCAGCACAACACCAAGGGAATATTTAACTCAAAAGTTTAGTTAAGATTATATTTTACAAAGCACAAATCATCCCAGAGCAAGCAGGTTCTTGTGAACCTCTAAGACAATGAAGGGCAAATACACAGCTTTGCACCCAGTTTTAAAAATTCTTGGTTTGGAGATTCTCTTGAGGATAAAATACTTCTTTTTTAAAAAACAAAAGATCAATGATACACTGTTTCTGAAAAAGTAACCTTCAATTTATATGGATATGATTTTTATTGAGATTTGGAGAGCCTACCATTATCTATGGTTAAAGAAACATTTCATTTACAGGTAAACTGTGCATTCAACAAATTAAAATTGCTTTCTAATTTTAGCTGAATTAAAACAATCTTCAGGTGAACTTTGAAGGAAAACACAGGGTTAAAATGCTAGGCATTAGAATTTGGATTGTTAGCAACTTGCATTCATTCATGCATCACAAAGTTTGTAAATACTGTAGTGTTATTTGGAAGTCAAACAATTCCACAAAATTTTCTTTGGCACCATGACAAAGAAAAACATTCAATACAAATCAGGTTTTTTATTCAGACATATCTCACTTTGAGGAAAATACTTATTTTTGTTTAAAAAACAGTCATTTTAAAAGTGAGTACATGCTTCAATGAAATAAGTCAAACCATGCTCAAGGCGGGATGCTAATGAAGCTGTGCTGCATGATGGCTGGTACCATTGTTCTCATAATGCTGTGTTAAAGAATGATTTTTCTGTGTGGATATTTACAAAAGACAAGATGCCAATTCATGTAGTATAGTTACATGGTTATAAAAAGGGCCCCTTGCACCCAATGCCAAATCAAGTATAATTAAGTCCATTAGGTCCAGCACTGAAAATGAAAATCTAATTTAAGATGTCCAATCTTCACTGCCCGGCAATGAAGCCATGAAATCAATAACCAGTTGATCGTATTTCAGATCCAGGCCATCTGGGAGCTGTTGCAAGAGATCTATTTAGCCAGCACCCAATCACACAGTTCATTTAAAGTAGTATTAAGATCAAAAAATTCTTAGCAATGGAAGCGTTTTTAGAAAGTGAAGCAAACTTTAAGTCAACAGCAACCTTCTGAAAGCTTTCACCTTATGGTACAGCAACCAAACTGAACGATGACCCAATTCATATTTGCATATATTGCAAAGGAATGGAATAGAAAACTGAGCATTTCCCCCAATTATAATCCAGCGGAATTCATGCCAGATTTCCATTTCAGGTTGTGGGATTCAAAAATGAATGTTAAACATTATATAACTTGCATTTCAAATAATATGCTCCAGTTACTCAGGGTTTCAATTGCCACCAGGAATATTATTCTTTATATTTTAAAACACGTGTTCCTTTGAACACAGCCATTAGCTGCTGAATGTTTTTTTGTGTAAATGGCAAGGTGTTATTTCACTTTTTTCATCATCCTGTGCGAGAGTAAATAACTACAGCAAAGATCCCATGGTGGCTCTATGTGTGTTAATCTAATGCATAGCTAAGACATGTAGACCAAGGTCATGCCAGCTCTATCTCTTATCTATGATCTCAGTCAGTGTGCTAATGTTCTTGCTGCTTGGATCAGATGCCACGAAAGCTCTTCTGACCAATATCCAAAAATGCACATTGGAAGTGTGGACCTTCAGCAAAGACAGACTAGTTTGATTGCAAAGTTCATGTTTTTTTGTGAATGCTTGCAAGAAGATAAATCTCAAGGTAGTATATGGTGGCCTATATGTACTTTGAAAATAAATTTACTTTGAAGTTTGTCAGTGCACACTCTCATTGCTTACACGAGTTATAATCTTGAAATACTGTTAATTAACCTAAAGCACATGTAAACAAATGACATAAAGAAACCCATGTCACCCAGCAGTGAAGGGAAATGACACTCTAGCTGAAATCAGCAAGGGATCAGAGATTGAATCTGGGAGATACCAGCCCCACATAACTCAGTACAGCACTGGGTAATGATTCAGCTGCTAATAATCATGGTTGCTTGTGTATGCTTTGAATGGTGATCTATTTAGTGGTACCTACATATGCTGTAGCAAACGGTTAAGCTTTGATCGCAGTAAAGCTCATTAAGTTAGGTGTGCAATGTGACCTGTCGTTGGAAGCAAGCAGGATTAATAAACTGAAAATGGTGAAAGGCGGAAACAATAATTAGGAATATATAGGTCAATATGCAATTAATACTCCAGTGAAAAGACACTATTCATGCAGAAATTAAGGCAGAAAGGAGAAAAGGAGCAAATGAGGCACTGCAGGTGTCACTGCCTCCACCACAGTACAGACCAACTGAGAAGGTACTTAACCCTTCGGGTGCTCTCATCCCGAGACCATGAAAGCGTGGAAGGGAAGGAGGGTAAAGACGAAGAGGAGGTCACAAAGGCACTCCTCCCAATCTGAAAGGGGAAAGAAGAAACACTCGGGCAAAAAATTAAACACAAGAAAAACAATGAAAAAGAATGAATCTACAGACTATAAACATATAGGTATGCCAAGTTTTTGCACGTGGACACTGCTTAATATTTTTTTAAAAAATGAGTATTTATAGTTAAAATGCAATAAATTGTCAAGCAATCCACAAAATATGTAGAATGCCTTATCAGTATGATTGAGTAAAATTGGTAATATTTGTAAAGTTATGAACATTGTACTAACAAAAAAATAGAAATCCATCTCAACTATCCAAATTTATGTTCACTAAAATGAAGCATATTCCTATTAAATAACTCATCACATTTACTTACTGACCTTTAGTCATCGCTCCTCGTTATCCTGATATAACAGAAGCAAGATCGGACTACTATTTCTTAAGCAACTTTTTGTTTAGCTGACCATAGCTGGACCAATAACATCACTTAAGGTGGTTTCCCTTAAGGTGACATCCAAGACAGGATTCTGTGTAAAGTATTCGTTAATGATCTGTGATTTCAAAAAATAAAAATGCCAACTAATGAAACAAATTGGAAACTAGGAATTCTGATATAGATTGCAGTTTATTTGTATTTTTTTTGAATGAAGAAATAGATGATCCTACAGAAAGCCTACAATACATCAATCCTATTATTGACCAATTTCCTAAGTCTCATCTTGAGTATTTTAAAATCTAGCTACATACTTGTGCATAATGAACCAACCATTTAATGTAGATTAATGCAATTACTCCAGTGATAAATTTAAGGAAAACTGATGAGAATGTGGGGAGAATAAGAATTGAGATTAATGCAGGATTCATGCAAATAGATGGTTAGCAGAAATCGATGGAATGGCCAACTTCCAAGTTGTATCTCTGTGACTGAGTAACACAGACATCTACAAATCCAAACACTTTACTCAGGAGGCGGCTTTCCTGCAGGAGTCAATGCGGGAACTAACTGCTGTGACTAAATGCGAAAAATATGAAGAACTTCAGTGCATTCTGTTAGGTACAATGCAACATTTCATTTGGTTCATTTTCACCCAATCCCACAGATACATTTCTCTGGTTTGGTGTGTCACTTCTTTGGAAGATAAACTCCAATGAATGAATTCCAAAGAATTCTTGGTAAGCAGTCAGAATCAGGTCAACTGTTCTTGTCTGACCCTGGGGTTCAGCAGTTTGGGTTCTCATCAATGGAAGGGCCAGCAATTTCCCTGGGGGACAGAGCTCTATGGAGAAACTAGTGTCACAGTGAAGGTCCCTGATGGATCGACAGAAAGTTCATTGGAAGACTGATTTTGTCTGTGTGCTTGTCTTCTGACTTTTAAAATAAAGCTTCAGAGGACTGGTATTGATGGAAATTACTGTTCTGGAGCTTAAGATCTGGCCCATCATTGGAGGCAAGAAAAGGGAGATAGGATAGGTTAAAGAAAGTAACTTGTGTTTTGGTAAATTTTCATTTTGGTAAATAAACAGATTTAAAGAAATGATGGGCAGCAAAACTAACTCTATTTACAAGGTACAACAATTATTTCAATGTCCATATTCAAATATTACATTCAGTTCAATGCTTGTTTTAAAGTTGTTACTTGGCATACCTACACAGAAAATAAATCAAGTCAATATTTAAAAGTAATAAGAATGAATGAAAAATAATCTATGTACAACTGGTAAAATTAAACTTATGACTAAGACACACACATTTTGTCATTTACATTAATTGTTATTTAATAAACCAGCAAAGTTTTTCCAAAGTAAAAATCAGGAGGACAGAGTCATCCAAAAATATTTACCTTTTGTTCAGACAGATTCAACTCAATCATTACATTTTTATTGGTTTGGAACAACTTGCCCATGGTAACCAACAATACTAATATAACTTTTTATTTTATAATGTAGAATTATTTAAACATACAAATCAAAATCTCCATTTCTTTTTAGTCTCCCCATCCTAGGAGTAAATTTTTTGTGATGCGAACACCACCAGTGTTTACCTGATTGAGATTAGAATGGAGGGATTGTCCCATTACAGATGTAGTGGAGTGGACCTACAAATCCAGAATTTGGAGGAATAACAGATCATCACATTGGAAAATGAAAATTATTTTGAATTTGACAGAATTGACAAAGGGTAAATTATTTTGTCTGGTTGGGGTATCTAGAACTAAGGGCTACAATCTCAAAATTAATCATTCACTTCTACGTTCAGAAGAAGAGTTTCCACACAAAAGTTACACAATCTCCTCAATTCTTTCCCCAACAGTGCTTAAAGTCTCAGTGGCTAACTATATTTAGGACAGAGAGAGAGAGGGGGGCATGAATTGATCTTTTAATACTGAGGGTATAATGCCTATGGAACTGGTGCAGTAAAGTACTGCAGAGATAAAAGAAAACTCATGTGTTCCATTGAATGGCAGAGCAGACATGAGGGGTCAAAGGATTTCATCCTGGTTCAATTTGTGTTTTTGTTTTCCCAATTTACATGGAAGTGAAAAATGTGTGGCAAAATACAAGAGATGTTGGCAGTATTCAATCATCCAACATAGATATCAATGGGCCAAATATTCTTATCCCGAGGATGGATTTGTTTGAAATTGGTACAGAATTCTGCAATATAAAATTTCAAGCACTGCTAAGTGTGAGTTACTAATTTTTAAAATTCAAATGACTCTGCAAAGCCAGCTGACGTTTGATGAAACACCAATACTTTTGTGAAAAAGATATTCTGAAGATAGTTTGCAATTTAAAATCAAACCTGAACAATGAATGAAACAGTTAGTTATGCTCAGGCTAAATCCATTTGGGGCAACAATTTTTCTCTTCATAACTGTTAAATAATGATGTAGCAGAGGGAAAAATGGAATCTCGCAGATCTTTCAGCAGACTGAGTAGTTAAAAGTCAAGGCTGAATTATCACTGCTTTTAAAAGACAAACACTTCTTTAACCACAACACCAACCCCCTGTTTTGAAATTCTAGTACCCAGGTTAGAAACAGAAAAAAGTGACCATGCAAAGAGTAACATCAGCAATATTTATATTGCCTTCCTTGCATAAAATTGATGTAATGAGTATAACTAGCAAAAAATTATGACTGGATCCAACCTGTAGCAATGGGAATGAACAATGATACCAATAAAACTGACACCTAGAAGATCTTAAACCTTCAGATATTCATTTTCATAATTATTCATAACTGAAAACTGTAAATGCTATCAAAAATTTAAGATTGAAAGAACAAAGGTGGTGTGTTTTAATTATTTGGGGAAACTAAAGAATTAAAATACAATGCATAGAGTTTGTTTTAAAATGAACATTACTTTTAATGATTTTTGAATCGTTAAAAATAAAGATGTGTAAATGATATTTAACAGTTTCAGCTTTCCCCATTTCTGTGCCTGCCTTCCTAGGCACTGATTCTAGAACCTTGCCCAAGATGGTACTTTGCCAGGATTTGAAACGCACTTGCATATTTCCCATGAATTGGAAGAGAACTATCAGCAACATGCTCTTTGTGGATCATTGGATTCTGTACTTCAGCACCTGCACATTAGGGAGCCAAGTCAGGGGCAGTTCCAGGTCACACCAAGCTGATGAGCAGATGCACTTTGAACTCTATGCCGGATATGGCTAATGGATCTAACTCAGCCCCATTGCTTCGAATGGGATCATAAGTCTGTGTGGAAAGGATAAACTGAAATGGTTTGGTCTATTTCTTTACTAATGTTTCAAAATTTACACCAGATAAACGTGCTTTTAAATGAAATACTTTAACTTAAAATAATTTAACATTTTAAATTAAGATATACTTTAACTGATTTGAATGTCTCAAGTCATCTGGGACAAACTTAAAAAGACTGTCTAAAGGCCATCAGGATAGTGTGGGGATAGGGACTCAAAATAATGCAATGAGGTCCAGTGACCACTTGCAGATCACCATACTTCAAAAAGTGCTCACATAAGCGAGGCCTGTGTGTTCTTGGAAGCCATATGGTCACACAAGTCGGGTTTTGGAAATAGTGCAGGAGTGTACACAAGTTGTGGACCTGATCAAGCATAATTCAGCCCCTTGTATCAATTATTCAAATTACAGATAGCAGCACAGCCAAGCCTAATCCAAATCTCCTTTAAAAAGCAATGTAACAGTCTCTAGCATTGTTGCTCAAAAGCATAAAACAGCAACCCCCACCACCCCTCCCCCTCCCCCAGTCAAGGGACAGTTGAATTCCAACAATCCAACTGATGTATCAGCAGGGACCAGGCAAAGATACACCTGGTCTTACAAGGTCAATGTTGCCATTCGTGGTGTCAACACAAAATGAAACATGACAAAATTTAACTTCTCTCTGATGGAATAATCTGCTTGTTTTAAAAACATGGTTTTATGATACTTGTATGCCATCTAGTGCTTCAAGCAGACATTTTCTTTTTCCCCTCTGTTAGCATCTGGTCGAATCAAGTTAGTTGAAGGTCTATCAGTCTTTAAATTCTTGAAATTACAATGAGTATGTTAGCACAAGTCCTGAAATAATAAAATGGAGAAAGGTTTAGGGCAAAGGTTAACATGACCTAGGTGTCATTTTTATTCTTCCAGACATTTTATAATTAAAAATTCTTAGCTAGGTACCTAAAAGTAGTATTAGAAGAAATGAGACAAAGACAATAAGACAGCATTGTGCAAGCTGCAAAGAAAAATAATTTAGGACAAAAAGCGAAGGAGGGAAAAAAAAAAGCACAAGTTGCTTACCAGAGCCGATGGCGAACTACTTACATGTTGAGGAAAGGGCTGAAGTCCTGAAATACTGTCCTCTGGGTACGTGACGTCCCCCATTGGGAGATAGGCTTTTTGACCAGAGCCAGTTTCGTACATGGACATAGGCCGGCTGCCACGTGCAGACGGGCGCCGTTTTAAGGATGAAGGATTGGAGGGACCTGGGTATTCTGAACAGGTGGGAACTTGACAGATATTCGTAGTGACCTGCCGCTTGAGGGTGGTGTTTTCACTCTGCAGCGTTTGGAGCTGAAAGAAATTTTTTTTTAACCGATAATCTTTTTCCACATCAAGTAAATCTGGAAAAATGCTGGTGTTTCTGTAATGTGGACTGTGCATGTTATAAATGAAATGGAGCTATACCAAGTCAAACAGAGACAGAGGAAATGCACAATTAAGCAGGCAGAGCAGAAGCATGGACTGATCTGCTTACACACACCATAAACTTCATCTGAAGGCACAGAGTTTTAAACAGAGCACCATGACATTGAAGAGTATCATTTAAAGTTGGTAATTTATAATCAAATTAATAAATTGAGGCTGTCGTATTAAGATCAGTAACTACATAATTTCTGTTGTGACTAATGTTAAAATTAATGTGTGAAAGAGCATGATGTTCACGAGGCTCAATGTGTGTAAAAAGCCGTTTGCATGCATCACTCCACAGTATTTTTCATTATTCCATCTATCAGACTAAACATACTATATATACAGATACTGAGATGAATGAATACTCTCAAAAAAAAACCAAAGGGTCCTTATTAAAAGCCCTAATACAAGAAGGTATTCTAAAAATCATGAACATTTGTAAATGTTGAAAAACAGTATCATTCATTGTACCCTTCTATTCTTTAAAGCACAGGTTACACGAGGCAGATCAATTGGTGAAAACAGTCATTTGTGGAATGGTTTGCTCTTTAACCTGCATATGTAATGGTACAGACACTGGATTAAATAATGGCATTTTTAATACTACCGGGAAAGAAACGTGCATTCTGATATTTAAGGATATGAAAAGTAAAGGCATGTGTGAAGTAAAATCAGTTGATTTTGGTCAGTTAGATACTGTATAAGGTATAGGTTTCACTGCAGCCTTTCGTGGTTTTCTGCCTTGTTACTTAAATATGTAAAAGAATTTCCAAGACACACAGAAACATCCACGGTATTTTGATAACATGGAATAAAACAAAAGGACTAGTATAATATAAAATCTTTGTATTTTGAAATACAGAAAGAGCACTTGGGCAAAAATAAAAAATCATTTCAATTAGCACAGCAAAAGGTTCCAAATGACCATTTGGGACTTGCTATACAAACTAGTTGCTTTTATATCATTAACACTGGACACATTTAGATCTTTGGAGAGCCAGGAAAAATAAAAGGTACTGTTTAAAGGCAAGCTCTTTGCACTGCTACTCAAATAACCTGGCAGGGATAATAAAATCTTAATAATATCTTTCTCTGGTGAAAATTTCGGTACATTTCAATTTTATGACTGTGTGGCACATGGTAACTGTTAACAGGTTAAAACACTGAATAAAGTAGATTTTGTACTAAATGAAGAATACATTAGGATGTGGATTCTTGGTGCAATTTTTAAAAAAAAAAAAGCACATCTGGCACTATATAGGTATTGATTTTATATAACATTCAATGTACTAAACATAATTAAGGGCATTATTTTATACCTTAACATCTGCTTTATTTCAAAATTCTTGTTCAAAATCTCTTTTAAAAGTAGTCAAAGGATCTGTCAGTCCCAACATTATAGCTTGTTAACAGGGCAAAATACGACAGGTGGAGTTTCAATTTAAGAATTCTGGCGCTGTTAATTTTTTTTTGACCACCAATACAACAGAATATGAAATTACAACAACTCGTTTGTAACAAGGGAAAGGAAAGAAAAAAGGCCAACTGTTATATGCTGATCTAGTTCTTATAAGACAAATGTAGTTCACATTGGAAATGTCATTCTATTCCCTGTTAAATGCCCCGACATTTTTATGAATCACTGAGCTAAACCACTCAGGTTTCTTCTCTCCGCTTCAGAGAGACTACAAGCAGCTTCCGTTACTAGCATCAGCTGCACATGGTGTAATTTCAGATCTTGCTACTCTCTGACAGCTATTGTAAAATGGTTATTGAATTTCGTCCTCTGCTGAGCTTCAGACCACTGAACAGATTATATCTGCGTCAGGCCATAATTAATAATTAATCACGCACTGAATTATCAGTTCTGACATTTCACTTTCTGATCAGCTTCCCTGCAGTTATTAGAGTTTTTGTAATAACCATAATCTCTGATATTATTCATTTTTTGATGATGACTTCACAAAGTTGGATACTAATTTGCCCTGTTAGATATTCATATGAACAGTGAATGTTTTGCATTCAGATATATTCCTATACTTTAGGATAGTTTAACAATACATTCTTGTGAACTAAACATTTCTATCTTTTGCATATCCTCCAAGAGGTTCCTCTTCCTTCTTTTTGAAAGTGGACAGAGACCTTAAGCTGTTCCATTTATAACAGTTGAACATACATGACAAACGCAGCAATCAAATTAATTTGGATCAACATCTGAATTTCTATAATATTAACATGCTCCATCTTTCCACTCTGAATCACCATCTTACACAACTCAAATAAAACTTTCAACTTCCTCCCATGTCTAATTTTAAAAGATTATAAAATGATATGTTACCCTATCCCACCCGCATCTCACTCTCAAATCGACTGTGTCATTGCATGGTTTATCTTTGTTTTTATCTTCTGTACACAACTCGAGCTGGCCAGATGAACTGAAAAGGCAGGGTGTCAGGCCCGGAGGCAAGTGTTGAGCCGGTTCTGCTCCGCGATGTTTACTCCGCTCAGAGACCGCTCTGGCTGTTACACGCTTTGTGTGTGAGCTTTGCGGTGATTCACCCTGCTATATGATGAACTGAAACCGAGGCTATGGGCCTACTTTGGGATTCCGGTCTATGGACTCAATTTGGTTCCGAATACTGTTGCTTGCTTTTATTGTTTACGGTCTTTTTCCTCTTTCTCTGCGCATTGGGTGTTGATTTTTTTTTAAATTTGGGTTCTTTCGGGTTTCTTGCTTTGTGGCTGCCTGTAAGCAGACGAACTTCAAGGTTGTATAATTGAAACATACTTTGATAATAAATGTACTTTGAATCCTTTGAACCAAGAAAGACTATGGTAGATCTGGAAGGAGCCAACGTAATAGGTGAGCAATCGACACCAAGTTAATAAACTGCCTTTGTTTTCATTGCACCATAAAACAATTAAATTGTATCTTTTTCAACAGCTTTCAATACAAAAGACAAAGGGTCAATGTTATTTTTGATTTCTAAACTTCCATATTTTCCCCTGGTGGCATCCATTAGTCTCTCGAGACCATGGATCTGCGCCTGGAAAGTCTTGCTTCAGTTTGTGTGGGTGGAGCAGCGACCGTTGTGGCTGTAGAGGCCCACATGGGAGGACAGTCTCGGCTGTAGCCACTGCACTTGAAGGCGCTGTCCTCCAGGGTTGTCTTGGTGTTGTTTTTTCAGCGAATGCATTTTCCTTCAGCAGAAAGCCTGAGCTTTTCTTCTCCTCTTTTTAAACCTCTGCGTAGTTCCAGCCTCCAGCGAGAGCGATCACTTGCAATGTCCTCCCACCTCTCGACGTTTATGTTCAGTGACTTCATGTCTCTCTTGCAGACATCTTTGAAACGAGGATGGGGCTGCCCTTGTGCTCTCTTGCCAGAGGCCAGTTCCCCATACAGCAGGTCTTTCTGGATCCTCCCGTCTGACAGCAGTGTACATGGCCCAGCCAGCGGAGACGGCATTGTTGGAGCAGGGTGAAGAGGCTGGGTATCTGGGTGCGGTCCAGGACCTCATTGTTGGTGACTCGGTCAATCCATTTGAAGTCCAGGTGAGTCTCAGGCTGCGAAGGTGGAAGGAGTTGAGACGCCGCTCTTGTCTGGAGTAGAGGCTCCAGGTCTCGCTGCTGTAAAGCAGTGTGCTGAGGACACAGGCCCTGTAGACTGCAACCTTGGTGTGCATCATCAGCTTTCTGTTCTTCCAGACTCTTTGTCAGCCTGGCAAATGCTGAGGCTGCTCGTCCAATCCGTCTATTGATCTCGGGGTCTAGGGAGAGGCTGTTCATGACGGTGGAGCCAAGGTATGTAAACTCGTGAACTACCTCTGGCTCGTAGTTGTTGATGGTAATGGCAGGGGGTGTTCAACGCCTTGGCCCAATACGTTGGTTTTCTTCAGGCTGGTGGTCAAGCTGAAGTCCTGGCAGGCTCTTGAGAAGCTGTCCATGAGGCTTTGCAGTTGCTCTTCAGAGTGTCTTGCCAGTGCCGCATTGTCTGCAAACAACATGTCCCCGATGAGTACTTCACGAACCTTGGTTTTCGCCCTCAGCCGGGACAGACTGAACAGCCTCCCGTCCGATCTGGTGTGGAGGTAGACACCATCAGTTGATGTTCCAAAGGCGTGCTTCAGCATGACTGCGAAGAAGATGCCGAACAGGGTGGGGGCAAGCAAACAGCCCTGCTTCACACTGCTGTGGATGCTGAAGGCCTCCGAAGAAGAGCCGTCAAACTGAACGACGCCCTTCATGCCTGTGTGGAATGACTGAACTATCCTGAGGAGCCTCGGGGGCAACCAATTCTGGTGAAGATTTTGAACAGGTAATCTCTGCTCACAAGGTTGAAGGCCTTCATGAGGTCAATGGGAGTGATGAAGAGTGGTTGTCTTTGCTCTCTGCATTTCTAGAGGAATCCTTCGGCAGAAATACAAAACCCCTTGCTATAATTCACTTTAAGGTAAAAATAGGACAATAGGCACATCTTTTAACTAAGCATTGATAGGTAAAACTAAACAGGCAGATGGTTAAAGGTGAAAAAGACATTTCACATCTAAATGAATTGTCTTGAGGCACAAGAAGCTGCCAATCCTGGAGCAATAAACAAATGTATTACTCCCAGGTCAGGCAGCATAATCCACTCAGACCTGCTGAGCTCCTCCACTGTTTTTGTGTGTTGCTTAAAGAAATGTCTGTAGGATTTCAGGTATGGATGATAAAGGTTTCAAACAGCAATCCAGTATCAGCAAAAGTACAATTGCAAACTTCGTAGCCAGCTTTTTGAGAACCCATGATTTCAGTCATCTGATCCAAGGGATTAGTTTGATTTATTTTAATTTTACTCCTTAATGTCTCCATTATTTTTCCATATACCTGCATGGAGTACTTTGTTCCTTGTCAGGTCAATGGCTACCCACCATGGTCAGTGCATCCTTTGTGACAATGGCCATTAAAATTTATTCACATCTCAGCCCCACATCATTTCTCCCATCTCTGCCAGTAAGGAAAACATTTTACTTTTGCAACTCTGTGACAAACTTATTGGTTATACTTCCTGTGGCATTTCTCTGTAACTTCTCAGTTTCTTATTCATTCCTCATGTCTAAATCTTTCCCACTTTTCAAACTTTCTACTTTTGTTTAGCCATTGGGATGGATAAGATATCACTTTTCATAATAAAAGGTTTTAGATTACTGGGAAGTTCTGTAACCCAATTTCTCCAATCTAACTCAGTCACTTTGCCCCTTGAACCTGTGCAATGCATTTGAGCCAAGTTCAGGAGTTAAAATTCTGTCAAGTGTCAGATCCAATGTAAAATTCCATCATATTACATTAGAACTTCTGGTTTAAGATGGCACTGGTGAAACAACGTGATGCCTTACTGGCACCAGACAAATACACTACTCTATTAATCATACCTTTTCTAGACACTGATCAATAGCCTCTAACTTCCCTTTTGAACTGCCTGTATGACCCGGCACCTTTGTGGCGAGAACTGAAGTTTCGACAATGCCAGGCTATTGCGGTGTGGCGTGTATGGGTTGAATTGAGGTGTGTGGGGGGGGGGGGGTGCAAGACCTAAGAGTGAGGAACGAGCCAATGTTTGGCCATTCCTGGAGTAGTCCTGGAGTTGATTTGAAGCGGCAGATCTGAGGCAAGGTAGTGGAACTAGGGCCGAGAGTGAGGAACGAGCCAATGTTTGACTGATTTAAGCACCAAGCCAGATTGGAAAGGTTGGGTAGGGGTTGAATCGAGGCTTAGGTCTAAGAGCAAGGAATCAGTAGATGTTTGGCCAATTTAAGCGCCAGGCCAGATGCTGATAAATGTGAGGTGCTACATTTTGGTAGGACTAATCAAAATAGGACATATGTGGTAAATGGCAAGGCATTGAAGAATGCAGTAGAACAGAGGGGTCTAGGAATAATGGTGCATAGTTCCCTGAAGGCAGAATATCATGTGGGTAGGGTGGTGATAAAAGCTTTTGGTATGCTGGCCTTTATAAATCAGAGCATTGAGTATAGGAGTTGAGATGTAATGTTGAAATTGTACAAGGCATTGGTAAGGCCAAATTTGGAGTATTGTGTACAGTTCTGATCACCGAATTATAAGAAAGATGTCAACAAAATTGAGAGTATACAGAGAAGGTTTACTAGAATGTTACCTGGGTTTCATCAACTAAGTTACAGAGAAAGGTTGAACAAGTTGGGTCTTTATTCTTTGGAGCGTAGAAGTTTGAGGGGGGACTTGAGAGAGGTATTTGAAATTATGAGGGGGATAGATAGATTTGACGTAGATAGGCTTTTTCCATTGAGAGTGGGGTTGATTCAAACAAGAGAACATGAGTTGAGAGTTAAAGGGCAAAGGTTTAGGGGTAACAGGAGGGGGAACTTCTTTACTCAGAGAGTGGTAGCTGTGTGGAACGAGCTTCCAGCAGAAGTGGTTGAGGCAGGTTTGATGTTGTCATTTAAAGTTAAATTGGATAGCTATATGGACAGGAAAGGAATGGAGGGTTATGGGCTGAGTGCAGGTGGGACTAGGTGAGAGTAAGAGTTCGGCATGGACTAGAAGGGCCGAGATGGCCTGTTTCCGTGCTGTAATTGTTATATGGTTATATGATTGAAAAGGACAGTGTGTCGAGGCCAGAGGCAAGGAGGGGAGCAGGCTGGGTTTGGCTTCCTGCTTGGCGAGGTTTACTCATCTTTGTGCTGAAGTGAAGCTGTGGTCTCCAACTAACGGATTCCTGGACCAGCTGCAGTGATGACTAGCTTCGTGGCTGTGAAATCATTTTTGTGAACTTTCTTTCTGAATGTTATTTGCTTACTTTCATTCTTTGTACAATTTTTTGTTCATACATTGGGTGTTTGATGGACATTTTTTTAAAAAAAATGGAATCTACAGGGTTTCTTTTTTGTGGCTGCTTGTAAGGAATGTATATAGTACACATTCTTTGATAATAAATGTACCTTGAACTTTGAATATTACCACTTTTTTTCTAAAGGATCCTTCACCATGAGTTTAAAAATTAACTAAATCTTTTTACAACAGACAAAATTTAAAACAGCTGTTTCTCATTGGTCCCATGACATACTGCTCCAGAATAACTGTTCTGAATTTATTCTATGAACATCTAACCACTTCAGCAATGGAACTATTCCAATCCAGAAGACAATGGAAGTCACCCACCATAAACCTATTATCTTTGGCTGAAGTAATTTCTTAATCAATACAAACCCCCTCTTATAAGTATTGTATTTGCGGCTCACCTTTTACTGTACCAAGATCATTTATCATCACTCCTATTATTGTGTCATCCTTTACATCCAGGTCTATCCCATCCCTTTTTAGTACTCCATTTTGTTGTCCTTTCAAAATGTCAGGCATTCTGGAATATTTGATTCCTAACCTTAGTCACCATTCTACCATGTCTCATTAATGGGTATTCAATCAAATCCATTTATCTCTATCAGTGCCATTAAATCATCCAGTTATGAATGTTTTGTGCATTATGATTAACCACTCCAATTTAGCGAAATGTCTTTTTTCCTTGACATGACCTTGCTTGTGGCTGTGAAACTCACTTCCCTGTCCACCACAATCTACTAACTACCCAAATTGTATTAAGTAGAATGATCTGGACTTCGTGTCTGCAGGCTCTACAACGTTTTGCTCCGCTGTGTGATGAACTGAGGCTGAGGCTGTGGGCCTGCACTGGGCTTCGTGTCTATGGATTCACTTTTGTTCTGAATGCTGTTTGCTTGCTTTTATTGTTTGCATGATTTGCTTCCACCCCACCCCCTTCACGTAGGGGGTTGGTTTTTTTTTAATAAATAGATTCTTTTGGGTTTTCTTGTTTTAGTGGCTGCCTGTAAAGAGACGTATCACAAGGTTTTATAATGTATACATACTTTGACAATAAATGTACTTTGTATTTTGTTCTTTGGTGTTTTTCTTTAAATTTATGTTACCTTTGCTTGAGCCAGCGCTACCTTTATTAGTTTAGTTTTAGTTAGTTTGGCTTCCCAAATGGAAACTATCCCAGCAGTTTCCACTTAAAGTAGGCCAGGTGGTGATATGTCTCTACCAAAGTAGGTGTAAGGCGCTCCTTCCTTCCGCTAGCCTGCAGGTCACCCCTGGGAAAGTTGCAGCACCTGGTTAGTTCCCCCTGATCGGGGTCACGTGAAGCGACAGGAGCAGGTGGTGGATGGCTGTATGAGCAGCTAGTGCATATCACAAGTCCTGGATATGCCATTGACGCCAGGCAGACAATCTCTGAAGAGTGTTGATAATAGCTGGTAGAGGCCTCCATCAGTCAGAGTTGACCATTGATGTTGCATCCTAGCTGTCTCCATGATACACAAGCCAAGGCAGTATAATACTTTGTACTTTATTGTCGCCAAACAATTGATACCAGAATGTACAATCATCACAGTGATATTAGATTCTGCGCTTCCCGCTCCCTGGATTACAAATCGATAGTAAATATTAAAAATTTAAATTATAAATCATAAATAGAAAATAGAAAAATGGAAAGTAAGGTAATGCAAAAAAACCAAGAGGCAGGTCCAGATATTTGGAGGGTATGGCCCAGATCCGGGTCAGGATCTGTTCAGCAGTCATATCACAGTTGGAAAGAAGCTGTTCCCAAATCTGGCAGTAGTCTTCAAGCTCCTGAGCCTTCTCCCGGAGGGAAGAGGGACGAAAAGTGTTAGCTGGGTGGGCCGTGTCCTTGATTATCCTGGCAGCACTGCTCCGACAGCATACAGTGTAAAGTGAGTCCACGGACGGAAGATTGGTTTGTGTGATGTGCTGCACCGTGTTCACGATCTTCTGCAGCTTCTTTCGGTCTTGGACAGGACAACTTCCATACCAGGTTGTGATGCACCCTAGAAGAATGCTTTCTACGGTGCAGCTATAAAAATTAGTGACGGTTTTAGAGGACAGGCCAAATTTCCTTAGTTTTCTCAGGAAACTAAATATGGAGGAATATGGAGAGCGAGCTGTTGCCCATGTAGCGAGCTCCCCACCTCCACACATCTGATGTACCCAAAAGAACAACAGAGACCAATACAGTTTGGTACCAGCAGCATTACAGGAATCGTCAGTTAGCTTTGAGCTCAACGTAGGACTGCAGCTCTGAACTTTTTCCTTGGGCTTGCTCCCAAAGCATTCCCCTTGAGCGGGTACAGCCGCAAGTCAGCGGAGGTTTGAGATCAGAGTTTTGTATAGAGGTACAGAAAATTTAGGGGTATCGATGGGGTAAATGCAAGCAGGCTTTGTCCACTGAGGCTGGGTGGGACTACAGCTAGAAATCATGGGCCAAGGGTGAAAGGTGAAAAGTTTAAGGGGAACACTAGGGAAAACATCTTCACTCAGAGGGACACAAGACTAGGGAAAACATCTTCACTCAGAGGGACACGAGACTAGGGAAAACATCTTCACTCAGAGGGACACGAGACTAGGGAAAACATCTTCACTCAGAGGGACATGAGACTAGGGAAAACATCTTCACTCAGAGGGACACAAGACTAGGGAAAATATCTTCACTCAGAGGGACACGAGACTAGGGAAAACAGCTTCACTCAGAGGGACACGAGACTAGGGAAAACATCTTCACTCAGAGGGACAAGAGACTAAGGAAAACATCTTCACTCAGAGGGACACAAGACTAGGGAAAATATCTTCACTCAGAGGGACACGAGACTAGGCGAAACATCTTCACTCAGAGGGACACAAGACTAGGGAAAACAGCTTCACTCAGAGGGACACGAGACTAGGGAAAACAGCTTCACTCAGAGGGACACGAGACTAGGGAAAACAGCTTCACTCAGAGGGACACGAGACTAGGGAAAACATCTTCACTCAGAGGGACACGAGACTAGGGAAAACAGCTTCACTCAGAGGGACACGAGACTAGGGAAAACAGCTTCACTCAGAGGGACACGAGACTAGGGAAAACAGCTTCACTCAGAGGGACAAGAGACTAAGGAAAACATCTTCACTCAGAGGGACACAAGACTAGGGAAAATATCTTCACTCAGAGGGACACGAGACTAGGCGAAACATCTTCACTCAGAGGGACACGAGACTAGGGAAAACAGCTTCACTCAGAGGGACACGAGACTAGGGAAAACAGCTTCACTCAGAGGGACACAAGACTAGGGAAAACATCTTCACTCAGAGGGACACGAGACTAGGGAAAACATCTTCACTCAGAGGGACACGAGACTAGGGAAAACATCTTCACTCAGAGGGACAAGAGACTAAGGAAAACATCTTCACTCAGAGGGACACAAGACTAGGGAAAATATCTTCACTCAGAGGGACACGAGACTAGGGAAAGCAGCTTCACTCAGAGGGACATGAGACTAGGGAAAACATCTTCACTCAGAGGGACACAAGACTAGGGAAAATATCTTCACTCAGAGGGACACGAGACTAGGGAAAACAGCTTCACTCAGAGGGACATGAGACTAGGGAAAACATCTTCACTCAGAGGGACAAGAGACTAAGGAAAACATCTTCACTCAGAGGGACACAAGACTAGGGAAAATATCTTCACTCAGAGGGACACGAGACTAGGCGAAACATCTTCACTCAGAGGGACACGAGACTAGGGAAAACAGCTTCACTCAGAGGGACACGAGACTAGGGAAAACAGCTTCACTCAGAGGGACACGAGACTAGGGAAAACAGCTTCACTCAGAGGGACACGAGACTAGGGAAAACATCTTCACTCAGAGGGGCACGAGACTAGGGAAAACAGCTTCACTCAGAGGGACACGAGACTAGGGAAAACAGCTTCACTCAGAGGGACACGAGACTAGGGAAAACATCTTCACTCAGAGGGACACGAGACTAAGGAAAACATCTTCACTCAGAGGGACACAAGACTAGGGAAAATATCTTCACTCAGAGGGACACGAGACTAGGCGAAACATCTTCACTCAGAGGGACACGAGACTAGGGAAAACAGCTTCACTCAGAGGGACACGAGACTAGGGAAAACAGCTTCACTCAGAGGGACACGAGACTAGGGAAAACAGCTTCACTCAGAGGGACACGAGACTAGGGAAAACAGCTTCACTCAGTGGGACACGAGACTAGGGAAAACAGCTTCACTTAGAAGGACACGAGACTAGGGAAAATAGCTTCACTCAGAGGGACACGAGACTAGGGAACTAGCTGCCAGTGCAAATGGTGCATGTGAGCTTGATTTCAAAGTTTAAGAGAAGGTTGGATAGGTACGTGGATGGTAGGGGCATGGAGGGTTGTGGTCTCAGTTCATGGAGTAGGTAAATTTAAATGGTTTGGCATGGACTAGATGGGCTGAAGGGGCTATCTCTATGCTGCACTTTTCTATGACTCAAAGGCAATGGCAAACTACTTCTGTAGAAAAATATTGCCAAGAGCAATCGTGATCAAAGACCATGATCGCCCACCTCACGCGACAGCACATGATGATGATCCCAACAGCTATTACCCAGTACGGGTGTCTGTGTCCCAAAATTAATGAAACACACCTCATCTCTCATTTAATCTCACAAGTGTCAAAAGCTTTGATCTGTTCTACCCTCATTAGGCAAAACAAAAAATGGAGTTAAGAAAAAGTGCTGCATTTTGGACTCGAGTGGCCAAGACAACAAAAAGACATCAGAAACAAAGTGAGAAATGTGAAATCAAGATTGTGGATAAAAATTTGACAGATAAATAATTCATATAGTAACATAAACTTGTGAAAATTATTCTAACTAGTGGGAACTGAGCTCTACAAAAAAAGGCCTCTTACTTTTTTCTGCATCAGACGCAGCTCATCACTCAGGTTGCTGTTCACTTTCATCAGCTGCTGCACCTTTGCCTCTGAAGCACTGAGTGCGTTTTTCACCTCCATGTATTCCTGCAATGTAATCGGGCCATCTGACAGATCAGAGTCCATGCTCTACAACAAGAAGGACATATAAGCAAATTCTCTTCCATTGCTGATGTAGTTGGTACAAAATTCAAAGCTGCAGTCTCTTTCTACCCAAAGTTCTCTGTATAATCACAGTGCTTTCACTGATTCTTACAGCTAAGCCAAACAAGTGTCAAAAGCTATCAAGGCCATTGTATACATGCTATAGAATAACAAATATATTAACATGCAAGTTAGCATCCAGAATTTTTCAGTTTTTAAATGATGCCCAAATAACTGTCATTGGATTGACTCTTTAAAAAGAAGTGTGACAAGGAAATGCAAGATTTTACCACCAGGGGTTACCAACCTTTTTATGCCATGGACCAATACCACAGACCCCAGATTGGGAACCCCTGTTTTACCACAGTGAGGTGAATCTTTTTAAGATTACTGTCTTATAACTCCCATTATCGTTCTTGAAGCAATATGTTATTCCTCTACAGCACTGCACTTAACCAAATAATCAGGTTTGCCCTAAATGCTGTATGGGTCCTAATGCCCTTCCCTTGGACAACATCGGTGGCGTGGAGAGGGGAGACTTGCAGCATGGGCAACTGCTGGTCTTCCATACAACCTTGCCCAGGCCTGCGCCCTGGAAACCTTCCAAGGTGCAAATCCATGGTCTCATGAGACTAATGGATGCCTATAATTACATTAAGGGAACTTTCAAGGGATTTCCCTTGATAACAAATATTACTTTTGAAAAATATTATGGAAAACTTTGGGTTATATATGGGAAGCAAACTGAGCTTAAAGCACTCGCATCTTTCTTTGTGAAATAGCAATTTTTCCATGAATATACATAATAAAATGTATTCCTTTTGTAACAGACTGAAAATAAACTAGAACAAAACAGTTTCCAACATTAATAGCACTCAACTATTAGTATCAGGCACCAACTAAAGTAGAAAAATACACAGCAGAGGTACCTTTGCTCTGTTTGCTTTAGTGGCAGGTTCATGATCTGTATCTTCATCTGAAGCAACACTGTCATAGTCGGGCTGATCATTGTCATGGCTCACACTGCCATGATCACTAATGCTCTTCAGTACAAGCTCCACATTTTCTATGTTAACAAGCAGAAAAAATACTGAGCATCTTCCAAACAGGTTATACAAACTCAGAAACATTTAAAAAACCAAATTGAAATGAATTAAATTGTAGATGCCTACTCATTACATATCTACAATGTTAACCTTTGGCATGAGAGATCAGATTTTAAAAATTAGAAAAAACGAATATGGTATGGAATAACCTGTCATTTTATCCAAGTATTGTCAAGTAGCTACCAACTACTCTTAATGTATTAACAATTATCTTCTTTAGCTCCATTCTTTTTTAGAAATGTTCGGCATAACAATTCCTTGCATGGAATGGGGTATGAAAAGATATGCAATCATTCTTAAACTAGGTGTGAATGATCAAGGAGCATTAAACAAAGAAATTACATCATTCTAGCACCCCATTTATATCAATCTGTTATATTGAGCTCTATAATTGTCTCAATATCTGTGACCTTGGATTCTTTCTGGTGAACCATTATAAATCATTATCCACAAATTATGAGAAAACATTGATTTAAATTGTTCACCTCTACTGGCCAACTCTGAACCAATCTTCAGATCTGTCAAAAATAAACTCTGATCTGACGCACCCTGATTCTCATTTTTTCGGCCATTGTTTGTCATTCTAGTTGGACTACAACAGAACCTTGTGGTTATACACCCAATTGACTCTCAATGACGAGGACTCTGTCCGTCAGGTTGACCATCGATGCTGCATCCTGGCTGTCTAGATACACAAGCCAGGGCAGAACAAAATGGAGAGCAAGCTCCCCCTCCCCACGCATCTGATAAACCCAAGCAATGGCAGAGACCGATAGTTTGGGACCAGCAGTGTCACCGCAGGAGTTGCAAGACTGCATTGAACTCAATGTAGGACTGCCTTAAGGACTCCAGCTCCGGATTTTTCACTCTGGATTTACTCCTGGAGCTTTCCCCATGAGTGGGTATAGCCACAAGGCAGCGGAGGTTTGAGATCAGAGTTTTCCTTCTCCTAGGTGAGCTGCCAACCACGGCTGACGAGCCTTATCTGCCTGAAGCAACTGGTTTTAAGGTGCCAGTAACCCACTTTTACCCCGTTAGTAGAAATGGTTCCGTCAGGCTTAGCAGCTAAGCCACACATGAAGGCCAGGAGCTGGACTTGGTTGGCAGAGGCTATTTGAGCCGCACGTCATTGGGAGCATTTAATAGATAGTGGGAGCTTAACCCCACTACCAAGTTGATTCTTAATATAACAAGATCATGGGATCTGCCCTTAAGAACACAAATTGACTATCTTACAGCACACTCTAATAGTGAAAAATGGTCTAATTTTAGACTAAGATTTCAAGAAAATTAAACATTAATATAAGAAACATGTGCAATCCTCTCACCAGAGCTTGTATGCCAACTTGGCTTGTCAGCTAACTCTGTTTAACAGCCCTGTGACTCAGCGGTGAGCAGGCCACCTTTCTAAACAATACAAGTCTAGGATCAGTACGATTTGGGGCTCAACTAAATAGGAACACTGGGAATTTTGATTAAAGGAATGTCGATTTTAGCGAATGCTGTGTAAATAATGTCCATACACAATTATCGGTCGCTTTTCTCCCCCATTTAAAAATTTTCATTAAAACATCTGCGCAGATAAATGGTACAAATCATTTTACTACAAAATGCTTGGCTAAAGCAGGATACATTTTTGTTTTTCAACTGAGCACATTTTTATCTAAACAACTATTATTTTCCCCAATGCATACTGTATGCCCAATTATAATTTACAGTTCAGAAAGCAGGCCTGATGCTATAAATATGAATTCAACATTATGAGGTGAAGAAGATGGGTAGCAAACTTACATTAATGCAAGTCACTTTTATTTAAAAGTATAAGCAAAATTTGTTAAAATATTAATTTATAACTCTTATGTGGTGTTTCAAAAATATTGAAATATTCATGTCCATCATGACCTAGTTGCACATTTTCCAGTAAATATGTTACACCATATAGAAGCATTACTTAAAATCTGTTTAAAAATTGCCCACATCCCAAGCGTGCACATTTCCCAAAATAACACCAATTTCAACTATATCCTGTCAGAATCTACTTAATTTCAGGACAAATTTAATTCCCATTTGGTAGAACTTCTTTGGAGTGAGGAAAATACACACTTACAAATATTTAACCAGTATGCACCATTCTAACATTGTACCAACAATTCAAGGTTAGGGTTAACCATTTCTCAATGACAAATTATATAAATTAAATTACGGAAGGGAGAATAAAAGCCTCTATTCAATGTCCATGCAAATCTCCATTCACGATAGAAACAAGCGCTAAGTTGTAGCCAACAGGATTATAATGCTCTCCTTTATAGTATGCGATAAAATAATTACACTAAATATCTCTCCAAATATACAGTATTACACTGTCTAGTTATTAATGTCATCATCATGTGCAGTGTCATATGACATAGGCGATTGTGGTCTTTCCATGACCATGATTGTTCTTGGCAAATTTTTCTACAGAAGTGGTTTGCCATTGCCTTCTTCTGGGCAGTGTTTTTATAAGATGGATGACCCCAGCCATTATCAGTACTCTTCAGGGATTGACAGCCTGGTGTCAGTGGTCGCATAACCAGGACTTGTGTTATGCTCCAGCTGCTCATACAACCATCCACCACCGGCTTCAAGTGACCCAGATCAGGGGGCTAAATAGGTGCTGCACCTTGCCCGAGGATGACCTACAGGCTAAAGGGAAGGGGCACCTTATATCTCCTTTGGTAGAGACGTACCTGTATCTCCATCCCACCACCCAGATTGATAATTTATCACACCAAAATACATCTTGGTACAAAAAAAAGACAAGTAAATAAGGTGGAGATCATCAAAATGCTGTGAAATATCTCAACCTTTAACTTTCTTTGTTCTTCTTTATGAAAACTAAACTAAAAGGAACAGGTAACACAATAACTGCAAGATGGAAATACCATCGATAGAGATATTCCAACAGAATTCTGAACTTGGGAGTAGATTACAGCTTTCCAAAGGTCCAGATTCTCTTTCACAGATATACACATTTCATGTAAGTGTACATTTCATGAAAGTAAGCATGCAGGTACAGCAGGCAGTGAAGAAAGCTAATGGCATGCTGGCCTTCATAACAAGGGAAATTGAGTATAGGAGCAAAGAGGTCCTTCTGCAGTTGTACAGGGTCCTGGTGAGACCACACCTGGAGTATTGTGGCAACACACATTACACCCTTACGAAGGACCTCGGCCTGAAACGTTCGACTGTACCTCTTCCTAGAGATGCTGCCTGACCTGCTGCGTTCATCAGCAACTTTGATGTGTGTTGCTTGAATTTCCAGCATCTGCAGAATTTCTCGTGCCTGGAGTATTGTGTACAGTTTTGGTCTCCAAATTTGAGGAAGGACATTCTAGCTATTGAGGGAGTGCAGTGTAGGTTCATGAGGTTAATTCCCAGGATAGCGGGACTGTCATATGTTGAAAGACTGGAGCAACTGGGGTTGTATACACTGGAATTTAGAAGGATGAGAGAGGATCTGATTGAAACCTATAAGATTATTAAGGGATTGGACATGCTAGAGGCAGGAAACATGTTCCCGATGTTGGGGAAGTCCAGAACCAGAGGCCACAGTTTAAGAGTAAGGGGTGGACAATTCAGAACGGAGTTGAGGAAAAACTTTCACACAGAGGGTTGTGGTTCTGTGGAATGCTCTGCCTCAGAAGGCAGTGGAGGCCAGTTCTCTGGATTCTTTCAAAAAAAGAGTTAGATAGAGCTCTTAAAGATAGTGGAGTGAAAGGATATGGGGAGAAGGCAGGAAAAGGATACTGATTGTGGATGATCAGCCATGATCACAGTGAATGGTGGTGCTGGCTCGAAGGGCTGAATGGCCTACTCCTGCACCTATTGTCTTTCATTCATGGAATCATACTTGTGAACCTCCTCTGGACCCTCTCCAACACCAGCACAAAGATGAGGAGCCCAAAACTGTACACAATATTCAAGGTGAGGCACTTAGAACAAAAGCGAGTCCACAGACACCAAGCCTGAGCAGGCCTCAGCCTCAGTTCAGTGCAGGGCTGAGTTAACGTCAGAGCCCACAGGCACAAAGCCCGGAGCAGACAGAGTAAATGTTTATATAGTACAATTGAACAAAAGCATACACACCTTTGGGACTAGTGACAGGATTCCCAAGTTGTCTCCGTTTGGCATCACTTAAGATATCAATGACGAGAGTGGCAAATTCATGAGCATTAAACCGTGCCAGCTTCTGCCTCCCCTGCAATTTATAATTAAAATAACATGTAGATAAGAGACTGATTGTGTACACAAACACTGCAACAAAAACCTTATAGAGGAGAATAATTAACTACTACAAGTGAACTTCCTGACTTTAAAATTCCAAATAAAGTATTGGCTTCCAAGTTATAAGTTCGTTCGTTACGTGCCATGTCGTACGATGTTCGCGGTCGTGGCCTACCCATGACCATGATTTTTTATGGCAAGTATTTTTAAGCAACAACTATGAAATCTAGCAGCAACAAAAAAAAACACTAAGCCAAAAACAAAGATAAAAGTTCTAAAATTCTAATATAGATTTACTTAGTTTATTAACACTGCCCATTGTCAAACCAGTAAAATTCACAATAGTTTGACAAGTTAAACATATTTACACAAAGTGTACCTGATTTCTCGTTGCTGAATACTCTGGATTAACAGGAAGGAAGGGAATGACTGTTGTTTCAGTGACCAGCGTGCTGTGATTTTGAGTTGTTAGCCAAACTGCATACAGAAAAAATAATTCAACTTTGTTCCAGCACTACACAAAACAGAGAAGCTCATCTATTCAGGCCTATATTTAACAGTGAATCACTGAAATTACCAGAACTAAATTCAGAGACAGGACCATGAAGATACTGCAATTGTGAAAAAGTTAATCTGGACATTCACACTCATCCTCCTAAAAGGTAACAGGAGCATGACCACATCACTGGCCTCTCCATCCATTCGTTTGACCATCATGCTCTTCTTGACAGCCGCTGCACATGCTATCTGTCACTAATCCTTCTGGCACCTTCTACTTTTGCAATTCCACCTCCGAAATTAGAACCTCACGATTTGAAATTAAATTAAACTACTCAATCTCAGTTTAATGTTGACAAGTATTTTATTTGAAACTCTAGCAGCAATCAAAGTGCAGATGATCCCTGCGTTATGGCTCTTCAGGTAATGGAATTTCACAAACCACTACCCAACAATATGAGATACAGGATAAAATGCATACAGAATAACTTGGGGAAAAAAATAAACATTTTTTTCAACTTGCATTTCTCCACATGTGGGCAGGTGATAGATCTTCATGTTACAGAAAATTGTGATACTGACTTGCCTAGGAACTTAAGCACTCCCCCCCCTCCCAATAATATGGAAGTCACCTGCACACTTAGTGAGTGAAGCATAGTTTACGCTTACACACAGTATACAGTGTGTGAGTGTAGAGACATCAGTAGGTACACAATCACCAGAGCTCATATTTTCAGTTCACTCCATAAAAATGGGCCCTACATACAGCACTATTATATACGGATATTGTCAGACAAAGGGACACAATCTGAGCTTACATATTATAAGTATATTGCAAAACAAAATATTTACCCTACTAACTAAGTCAGAACTATCATAGAACAATATTCATTTTTCAAGCAATGAAAACATAGAAAAACATTCATTTAATTTGCTCCACAAAATTGTTGCTAAATTTTCAGAGAAATCCACATGGACTTACTTCCAACTAGCTTACTACATAAAACAGACTATGACATATTTGTGTGGGAATAGACCATGCACAATAATTTCTAGTTTGTTCTACAAGATCACATAGTATATTTAATACCTGAAACAAAAATATGGACCCAACTGAAAGAGCAACTTCCAGGAACAAGCATTGAGGACTGGAGAGAGGGTTATTTAAAAAAAAAGTTCTGATCCTGTAAGGTCAATGCATTGGTATTACTGCTTTTGGATAATTGTCATCAGTTTTAGGGGAAATTGTGTTCTGAGAAAAGCAGAAAATGATTTGAGTACTTTAAAATGAAAAGTAGTGCATCAGATATCCCAAACAGATTATCAAAGCAAAGCAAGTTACTTCATAAAAGCAGGCAAGGTTGTTAGAATTTCACAACATTAGAACAAAAAAAAAACACTGCAAGCCTCACCTGCATCAGTTTCTCTTCGATCTACTTCATCATATACATCCATAGCTAGCTCCTCGAATAAGTGATTACTTAACTAGAAAGAGAAAGAACATTTTACTGTTGAGATAAAACACAAGATGCAAACTATTTGAGAATGTTTAAGATGCCTCTTAAATATATAACTAAAACATTGGAAAACATTGAAGTTTGGAAAAATGATCGCTGTACAGAGGAAATTGTGAAAATAACCTACGTGCAGAAGATTTAAATAAAACACTAAAAGGGAAAGTCTGCAGATGCTGGAAATCCAAAGCAACACACGCAAACTGCTGAAGGAACTCAACAGGCCAGGCAGCATCTATGGGAAAGAGTAAACATACGACATTTGGGCCAGACCAGAGTTCTGATGAACAGTCTCGGTCTGAAACATCAACTGTTTACTGTTTTCCATAGATCCTGCCTGGCCTGCTGAGTTCCTCCAGCACCTTGTATGTGTTGCTTTAAAAAAAAAACAACTACCTTTGACTCCAAATTTCTCTTTCTGAAGAATTAGAAATCAAAAATAAATTTCCCTCTTTAGCTCTCAGCAAAACTTCCAGTTCTTTCCTTCCTTGCACATTTTTTTCTATACAGGACAAGTAAGGAGTTTGCATGCCTTCCAAATGTATTAGTAATACCTGGAGGCTCACCCACAAGCAACCCAATACCCTACTATGGAAGGTGGTGATGGTGGGCAGAAAACAGCCAGGCATGAGGAGATGGCTTTGCACTATAATGTGAAGTGTGTGGTTGTTGTGGAAGCAGAGGCATGAGCTCACCAGAAGTATGCCAGATGACTCCAGAGTTGTGGCAGGAACAGAGAGATAAATTGGTGAGTGGTGAATGCAAATACATGCAAAATTTACTTTGATATGGGATGTTATGTAAGTTCTTAATTCTATATGGCATATACATCCATTACATTTTGTTTAGTATTAGTATGAGAGGCTACACACCTACTATCCTGAATTTCGCTGATTTCTTCAAATGCTTTCACAAGGTCAAAGAACAATTAAATAATTCTTGCAAAGTGAATGGGGTAAGTGCATCTTTAGGTTGAAGGGTCAAGCCAAACAGTAAATGTAGCAGTCAAACTGCAATAATTATTAAACACTAGTTGCTTGTCACCCTTGCTGTGCAAGGTATCAAATAATTACACATCTTCTTTGATTTATCTGCTTTCCCTAGTGGTCAGGTCAAGGGTTTTGATGAGTAATGGAAGAAACCAAATGTCCTAAACTTGCATGAAAAGGATTTTTTCAAGCCAGTTGTGGTAAGACAATGATTTTCCATGACAAACTACATTAGTTAGGGTGTTAGAAACAAAGAAAACTTACCGACTGAAGTTTTTTCTTTGCTGCCTTTGCCAATTCTGACAAATCTAAACTGCTAAAGAAAGATGACAGAAAATACCATTGTTAATGAAGTAATGAAAAGACTACTTTGATTGTTTTCAGTTTTGTTACTCCGATTTCCAAACAGTATAGCCACTGTTCTGGGCTACAAGCTTTGCTGAGAATGGACATTGATCTTTTACTATGAATATTAATGAATTTTGAAAAAATAAACCTGTATGAATGCATTGTGCCTAAGGTAATATCTTATCCCAGTGATAATGAGGGCAGTGTTGTAGTCATCAACAGTAAAAAGTTCATAATTTTAACAACGCGAGCATAAATGATTCTTAGTTTTACAAGCGTTCAGGAGTCCAACTTCAAAAAGCTGACAAATGTTGTCAGTGCCACACAAGGTACCTAAACATATTACATCCCTGATCCAAATCCATCGTCAGACAGTTAAATCACCACAGTGACAATTTGAGGTTGGTGTTATAGGCTCATTTTTCGCAATTAAATATCAGGACCACAACACACATTCAGCATTAAGTCAAGTATCTTTACGGATATTAAACTGATATTCAGCTAATGGACTTGCATTTATTTTGTTATGTATTACTTACAGGTGCCTTCATTCCGAAGGGTTGCATTTAAGAAATAAGTGGAAATATATTTAATTGGATTTATACAACAACTTGACAAACTATAATGTGGCAGAAACGAACACTGATTAGCATTTTGATTATAATGTACTCTTTTCATTATAAAAATATCAACTGGCCCATAACATAGCTAATATATAGATGTAGAATGAAACTGAAACACCGATCAAATTGTTGTCAACATGTTAGGAGAGCAAGTAAAAAAAAAACTCCCAAGATCTCCACTGCCAGTAATTATCCAGTGACAGTCTAGCGAGTTGCATATAGAAAGCTAGCCCAAGACTGACACTGGTGCACTCCAGCAGCAAATAATCTGTCAGGATCTAGATTTATTGAAGAAGAACCTAAAAGCAAAATATTGCATAACTTGGATATCTATAGTAAAAACAGAAAATACTGGAAACACTCAGAGAAAAACAATTAACACTTCAGACTGATGAACCTTCATAAGATCTGATCAGTTAGAAATTGTACAAGTCTTACATTGTAGAGAAACTGGAAGTGCTCGTCCACTGCAGACTTCCTATTTGGTTCTCCCTTGCCTCTTTCTCAGCAATGTAAAAATACAAGCACTGGAAGAGCACGAGGTATACTCAAATCTATGCTTGAAAAATAGCCATTTAGTTCAGATGCCAGGTGCCAGTGAAAAAAAAATCAAGTATTATTGCCATACAGAGAATAAAATTGGTAAAATGAATGAAAAATAATGAACCATTAGTTTACTGGAAGGACAGTGATAGTAAGAGTTGCTCAGTCCTTTTTGCTTGGTCCTTTTGTTTCAGTACATTTCCCCCCCCCAATAAACCTAGCGTTTAATTCTATTCAGGAAGGCACTAGACATCACTACAGTCTCCCAGCCAGAATATAAGGAATGGCAGCTTGAGTTAGCCAGATTGTGCTTGAGCCTACTTTGCAGATCATTAAAGTAATGACTTATCCGATCTTGCCCTCAGCTCTACTTTTCTGCATTTTCCCCACAACCATTGTCTTCCTTACGCAACAAAAAAATTCCTTGTCATTCTTAAATGTATCCAAGTGCTCATCCTCCACTGCTTTCTAGGACGAGAATAATATTCATGCTCTTCTGTGAGAAGAAATTTCTTCTCACCTCACTTCTTTGTCAATCTTTATCCCAATATTTGAAAATTCCCCTCATGAAAGGAAAAATTCACTCAACATTTACCTTGTGTAATCCCCTCAAAATTTTATATATTTCAATAGTATAGTACCACATAAATAACTTCTCCAGGGACAACAAAAAATTTTGAATAAATTTAATGAAGATAGCTTAAAGTGAACTGTCATTTATGCCTTAAAAACCTCTTTTCAGGAAATAAACTTGGAAAATAAGAACACCATTACCCCTGCTCAGACTGGTTTCTCTATTGAACACAACCATAAGTGGTCATCCACTCCAGTACTTACAACTGTTTCCGCAATATCACTTTGGCATTAAGCAATATATCTACCTCCCTCACTAATATACTTAATGATTTAATATGCACCGCTGTGTGGTAGAGAATTCCACAGGCTCACCACCTTCTGGATGAAGAAGTTTCTTTTGACTATTGTTCTAAAGGGCATGCCTCTTTCCCCAGGTTGTGGACCATTAGTTCTGAAATCTCTATCAGTCAGCAGCATCCTTCCTGTAACTGATTTTTTTTTTTCTGGAATTGAATATAGGCCAAACAACATAATGCCCTTTGTACATCAGCCCTTCCATCCAATGAATCAGTCCAGTAAATTTTCATTACACTCTCTCTATAGTAAGAACATCCATTTTCAGAGACCAAAACTGTATTCAGACTTCCAGATGGGGAAGACATTCTTGCTTCTGTACTCAAATCCGAGATGTCTGTGATCTCTGTATGGTACATTAACTGTATTCAAGTTTCAGTCTACAATTAATTGGTAGCAAAACTCCCCACAATATCATATATCCTAGTAAAATATTGAGAAGATTCTCAGTTTTGTGCCTATGCTGCAGGAACTCATTGATCCAGCAGATGGCAGCAACTTGTCCATTTCATTTCGTGACTTAACTGAATCAAAACCATTGAGGGAATAAGTACAATTATAATATACTGTAGGCAACACCTTTATGCTTAAGAATATACTGCTCACCATTCAAAGTATTAAATTTCTACTCCATTAATATTGTTTAAGTGCAGCATAGCCATCAATAATGGTTTTTTTAGTAAAAGGAAACATATCACCATTCATTGCATGAACTTTAGTCCAACACATCTTAGGTATTCAATTAAAGATTAAACACATCTCCAAGTATTTACCCAGTAGTGACACCTCAGGATCAGGTTCCTAGGCCTTACCAGCTATTCCAACTGTGACAAATGGTTCATATTTCCCTCCTGCTGTTATTCTGCACCTGTTGTCTCCCATGTCCCATTACCAGTAATTACGTCTTACATCAGTCACTGCAGGCCTCCCTCCATCTTACTGCAGACTTTATCCCTTGCTTTTCATCTGTCCCCACTATTGCTAAAAGTCATTAAATCTATTACAGCTTCCTGGCCAGATGGAAAAGACGTCAACACAAAACAGTAATTTGTTTTCATCTCACCTGCTGAGTGCAGTACTTTTTTTTTTGTAGATTTCCAGCTTCCATATTTTGTTTTTAATGAGACCAAATTAACATTGGATGTGTAAATGTGAAACAGCCTCCATTTTGAAAGCAAACATTTTGACCTTCATTATATATTTCTAATCTCCACATTTATTAACCTTAAATCCTCTGTTCAGTTTGCTCACTTTTTTTGCTGTTTGGCACTCATCTTCAAAGACAAAGAGAAAACTTAACTATTTAAACTTGCTATATCTTTAAGTATTAAATAAGCTACTCCAAAAACCACAATAGCAATGAGTTCAAAATTGATTACTGCAGCATCACATCGGTTAAAGCTAGTTAGATCCTGTCTGTAATAACATACAAGTCAAGATTATCGTCATTTATACCACTAGATGAGACAATGTTTCTCCAGACCAGGATGTAAAACACAGTAGCACACAAAACACAGAATAACTAAGGAAAATAAAAATTACACCTACATAGATAAACAGAGTAAAGTCCACAAATTAAATAGTGTAGGGTGCAGTATAAATTATCCAGTGACATGTCAAATGTGATGTGGCAGGGAGTTCAGAAACCTAATAACCTGAGGGAAGAAGCCGTTTCCCATCCTGATCTTTCTTGTCTTTATGCATCAGAGTTTCCTACCTTACAGTACAATGTCAGAGGATGCTGGTTGGATGGGCGGAATGACACTTGATAATACTAAGGGCCCTGCCTATGCAGTGTTCCTGATAGCTCCCCTTGATGGATGGTAGAAAGATCCCTATGATCCTCTCAGTCCTTTGGACAGACTTCTGGTCTGATGCTCTGCTGCTCCCATGCCAGAAGATGCAGCTTGTCAGAATGCTCTTCATGTCTTAATGGTGCTTCTGTAAAATTCAATTAAGATGGGATGGGGTGGGGTGGGAGGGGACCTCGCTTGCCTCAATTTCCTGAGGAAGTGGAGGTGCTGCTGTGCCTTCTAATTCAGGGAGGTGAGAGGGGGACCAGGTAATATAGATGTATATATTCTAAGAGAAAACAAGATAAAATAACAAGAGCACATGAAAACAAACTGTGAAAATAAATGGAAGGAGATTACTTTCTCAACAATTGGTGCCCTTGTAGACTATTGATGAAATTGCTTAAATGGCAAGTTAAAGGAAAATCATTTTAAAACTTTAATATGCTATTTGCCTCTTCTATGGAAACATCTTATTGTACATTTTTGATAACTTAAAGCAGTATTTATTTGCTTCCTGCTTCACCAAAATCTTTCAACTGATTTGACAGGGAAAATAGCACTTTGATAAAGGATTGCAGTCAACATTCAGCAACTGCACTAAAAGAAAAATGGAAGGGACGGAAGAAACCTGTAGTGAAAACAGAAAATGCTAGGAATTCTCAACAAAGATCAACAAGAACTGAAAGCCATTTTTACAGATTACAAACACAAGAGACTGAGAAAGGAATTAACAACAGATGGCCACTTTCTAGGGCACGAACCAATAAACAGACACAAAGTCAAAAAAAGGAATGATAATCAGTAACAAACAAAAAAACAGTCCAAGGTTCAGTTTCTAAAAAGTAGTACAAGTTCTCTACAGCAACCTTTTTTTGATGCCATGGACCCCTACCATTAACTAGGGGGTTGGTGGACCCCAGCTTGGGAATCCCTGCTCTACAGGTATTGCAAAGTCAAAGTCCAGTTTGAAAAACAGCAGCACCACAGACAAAACATTGCATTGAAGAATATAAATTATGCAATTTTGTACAAGAACAAAAGTAGAACAGAAAAAGGTTCATTGTGTTGCTATACAGAGGTAGGATTTAGAATTTTAGGGTGAATAAGTCTAATTCTTGAAGGCATAGCATAAAGCTGAGAGGGGTGAGGTTTAAAGGAGATTTTTACTAAGTCCATCCCCTCATTGCCTCCATGCTTTCTCACACACGGTGGAAACTGCTATGAATGTGCTGTCAAAGAAAGTGGTGAAAGCAGATACAACAGCAACATTTTAGGAGCCATTTAGACAGGCACAAGAACAGGAGAGAATGGAGGGAGATGGGCTAAATTGGAATTGCCATCATAGCTGTTACAGACATCATGGGTGGAAAGAACTTTTCCTGTGTTATTCTGTGCGCTGTGCAAATTGACAATGATATATTTGACCAATAAAAGGCACTTCAGTTTCACAGGTCAGCAAAATACCCTCAGACCAGAAAATAGAGAACAAAAACTACACTTGAGAGCAAGCTCCATTTCACACTATCCCACTTCCTATTAATGTAGAACATGGTGTAAAAACATGCACTACTCTGTAGTAATAGGCACCAAATCCAAAATTATACTACAAAGATTATAAAATAATTCAACAATTCCATTAAGTTGGTCCAAAGTACAAAAACTAAAAGTGTAAATAATAATGTCTTGTGTTCTCAGTGCTTTGTTAAAATTCCTTTATAAAGCCGATAGATATGTTAATAGTGAAATTACATTTGTAACAAGTGTGAATCAAACAACTGGTATGGACAGCAATCAATTCATTATAAATGAGAAAAATAACGATCTGCTGGGGAATCTCAGCAGGTAAAACAGCATCTTTGTAGGGAAAGGAATGTTTGCACTTTACAACAAAAAACAATCTGTTGGAGGAACATAGCAGGTCAAGGTGTGGTGTAGTGGGTGGGGAAGGAGTGTTAATGTTTTGGATTAGTCTCTTGTGTCAAAGTGTTTGCCAATGTTTGCCAAAGTTTTATTCCAAGTTAGAGAATAACAAATTGAAAATTGAAACAATACGTAATTTTCAAAAGTGATACTACACATCACAACAAAAATAGAGTTATGGGGTCAAAATGTTAAACAGGTTACTTGAGCAAATCTGGAGAGAAATTCACAATAAATGAAGATTGAGATTGACAACAGGATATGCAAGTGAAGTCAATGAATTATAATTATCACCTCACAGAATGAAATGTGGATAAGGGAATTTATAGCAAGAAAGGCAATTAGTTGCAGCCCGTAAACTACGTGCAGGAGCCATGTCTCTATTTTCTGTCTGTATTGTAATTTGTCACGTGGGTTTGGGTGTAGTAGATGGCTAAATTTGCTATCGCTAAAACTAGTTTCATGAGTTTTTTTTTAAATCGCTATTTTTGATTGTTCTTTGCCGATTTCCTAATAAAGGATCGAATGTACTTTTATTTTTGACTTTGAACTCAGTTATCTGGAAGCATGTTAATTCCCTCACTCAGTCTCTCGGCAGTTTGTCATTTGTTTTTCCAAGTGGTCGCTACTACAATTACCATAGCTTAAAATGGAGCTGCATGTTTCAACATAATGAGCACTGGATGGCACATCATCATCTTGTAGGAACTCCCAAAACCATCAGATCAGAATAGTGATTGGTGGACTTACATTCACAGTGTCAGTCAAGCACCAATTCATTCTGTGTCACAATAAAAATCTCTGGCTCACCTATCAGCCATCTGTGGAATTATGAAGTGCTGTCCACTCTTGTGATCTGGAATACAAGAAGATATTTGAATTGTGGTATGGTTTGAACAAAAGCATAACAGGCATGATAGAACTGTCCGCAAGTGCAAGGTGATGACAAACGACAAATAACTGAATCAGAAGCTGTCAATCACACTATCACACATTCTATAGCAAGTCTAGGTTGAAGAAATGCCTCACAGGACCTGAAGAACGCATCCCTCATTGCAGTCCCTGGTCAGATGCAAGTACTCCTTTCTTACTGAGGAAGGGAAGTTGTTCCTCAGAGCATAATGTGCAGTTCAAGGATATTGCAGAAGTGAACTATGTGAAGTACATAACAAGTTTGCTGAAATACTGCTGCATGACACAGCATTACACAATGGTTTGCAGATGAATATCAAATAACAAAAAGTGAGAACAGAACAATGGATTTAGAATACAATTTGAAAGCATTTTAAAATGCAAAGTTCACAAATGGATCTGTAATGTTGTATTGGCCATGTATTAATACAAGCATTAAAGGGAACCGGACTCAGTAAGTTAAACAGATAATCCTATCGAGCAAGTATCTTTGCATACAGTATATAACCAGTACGGAGGACTCAAAGTACTAAATAACCTACTCCCTAAACCACTACAGCAATAGAAATTCCAAACTTTTAAACAACCTGTTATATGCAGCCCATAAGCATATAAATGGATAATATCCCTCAAAAAGAAAACAAGAAAAAAATAAGGACAAATTATTACAATGAATGGGAAGGAAACAATTTTCTAAATGGCTGCAGTCCACACAGCACGTAGATGAAATTGCATAAACTTAATACAGTTTTTGCCTCTGCTGTGCAGGTGGAGTTTTACCGGACATTTTAAAATTTAGAATAACATTTATTCCCTTCACCAAAATCTTTCCAATGATTTGAAAAGGGAAATTATAACTTACAATGAATTGTGGTCAACATATTTTAGCTCACTCATTTTCCCCTCTCATTTTAAGGTTCAAACATTGAAGCAGAGTAATTGTTTTCTCCTCATCCAGTAGTCTCCAGTGCAGTGAAAAAGTTTGGCTCTTCTTAACTTGCAGCCAACTCATTGCAAAGTACTTTTCAATCAATATTTATTTTCTGCTCAACTGTGAGTTATTGGATAAATCTAGAATTAAGAAGTGTTCCCCCATTCTTTCCCCTGGCAGGCAAACCAGAGTCTTAACACAACTGAAAACTGCACCTTGTCCCTTCCCTTCTTGCTTCAAACAATCAATACAACTATTTTCTTCCCCACCTAAACCTAGTCATTTCCTCACTTACTGTATGGTATTGACTTCCTGCCTAGTAGCTCCTAAACACCCTTTGTTCTTGTGCCATAGAAAAGGGGTGGAATTATTTAATAGATTCTTTAATTTGTACATTTCTGTTTGCAGAGGATACCCTTGGTGAACATTTGTAAACATTACAGTGTTATAATTAAAAACAGTTGTTTGGCTTATTGGAATCACAAGTGTAGTCAAGTTGCATTCCTCAGAGCAGCCCTTTGGCAAAATATTGGTTGAATTGTAATTGTCTATGAAACAGGAGTGAGCAATTCTGCAGTACACCTCTTGCATACCTACCTGGTTTCCTTCCACAGAGAAAGAAGGCAAGTCTGTCAGTGAGTTCATACTGAATTTCTACCAAACGATCTGCTAGCTCATGGTGTCCTGCTTGCCTACAACACAAGAACAGCATTTTGTCAGTTACTAGAAATTCATTTCCAAATTTCCACTATTTAAACTCAAGGCAAAAAGTGGATAAAGTATTCTAAGTGCTTCAAATTTCACAGGATTGAAGACCACAAAAACAGTGATATTATATACTGAATAGCAGGTGCCAAAACAAATAATTCAATTCTCATTCTTGCATAAATTGAGACCATCACACACACTATTTTTTCACCAATGAAGTCAGTGTTCAAGATAGAGAGGTTTTAAGACAGTAATCAGGGAGAAATCATTTTGCCAGAAGTTAAAAAATTAAAGATTGGGATATTTTATTATTAAGTGAATAGCTGAGCATGTTTTTGTGAATTGGAAAATTCTTTCCAATAGCTCACACATTGGAACACATGGGCTTCTCCTTTGCCATGTTAAGGAGACAAATGCAGAATGAATTAGTCAACAGTTCCACATCCCGGCCTTTTCTTCTTGTACTCCATAGAATAAGTAATGTTACCAAAAGATTATTTATTTATAATGACACAAGAGGCTGTTTTTAGCCCACTGGGTCTGTGTCAGTTCTCAACAGACAAAATCTCACCAGTTTCATTTCACTTTTTTTGTGTGGTCCTACAATGTATGCACTTTCACATACCCATTCATTCCCATTTAATTCTTTTTGCCACTTACACCAAGGAGTATTTTACAGAAATTATCTTCCCAGCCCAGCTTTGAGATTTGGAAGGAATCCAGACCAGCCAGTAGAAATCTAAAGGATCATACAGGGAACGTGCAAACTTTATAATTATAACAATATAACACAGAACAATACAGTACAGGAATAGGACCTTCAGCTCATGATATCTGTGCCAACCATAATGCTAATTTAAACTAATCCCATCTACCTGCATATGTTCTATATAATGTAACCTATCCTAGTTGTATTAGAGAGCATTTCAAAATGAATGGACCCAATTATTAATCCATTTCATGAAAGGTAAAGCAGCCAATACTATCCAAAATGTCCTTCATAACAGAAAATGATTCCGTTGACTTTGAATTAGCACAAGATCTACAATATTCTCTACTATTAAGAGAAAGGCACCTAAAAGGCCTTTTATGGTAGCTAACCTTGCATTGTCACTTGGAGTTTTGCCATTGGCATCAGGGGCACCAGGATCAGCACCATACACTGCCAGTAGTTCAGCCTGTAGAATCTGGCCTCCTTTGCTTGCCACATGAAGAGGAGTGTTGCCTTTCTCCTAAAATTCAAAAGGATTTTTTTTTTTTAAAGAATCGAAGCAACTTCACTTTCATATTAAGTGAGCATTTATGTTCAACAAGATGTCAGTGCCCTACGAAAAGAACTTCCATACAACACTGAGGGTGATGTTGGCAAGGCTATGTTTATGGCACATTCTGAGTAAGAATAAAAAGATTAAATGTGCAATGGGAAGCTTGTTAATCTGTTCACTGGATATGAACAATCAACCAATCAGTTCAAAACAGGAGTCAGAGATACTAAACAGGAGCAGGGATAGAATTTTACTCCCTTCAATAGAAGAACTGGTCCTTTAAGTATATAGTTGGGTGGTTTGCAATTCCTTTCTTGGTACTAAATTAGGACGTTAATTGATAGTGTGTGGCGGCCCGCACACGCGGAACTCGAATTGCCATCGGGAGCTGCTGGCAGACACGCAGTACCGTGTTTGGAACTAGCCGCTCAGGGCGGACCTTCCAGGGACAGTCTGACGTCACGTCCACCCCGCGGGTCACAGGGGCCCATGGGAGGGGAGATTTAGTCACGTGACTTTGAATCGGTAAAGGCATTCTGAGTTCAGCTCTCTCTGCCTCCATGTGTTTCTTTAGTAGCGCATTTGCGCATGACTACAAGTGATACTTTTTAATGATGAGATTTGAATGCACAAGCTCTGTACAGTTAATTGTCATATCTCTAAAATTAATAACATGATAAATTTTCTTAACTTTTACAAGGAAGTATTTTTTTCCCCTTTCATGTCCTAAACCAACATCTCGTTCTCCCACCTTTGATAATTTCAAATTGAAAACAATTTAGACCGCAGCCTTTACAAACCATGTTTTAAAATAAAGAATATCCATTTGAGGTTACAACAGTATGAGAAAAATGTGCCTTTCAATATTTGGCTTTTTGTTTTATTTTTCTTAGTATGATGGATGCAATTTGTCAAACATTTGACAAATTTGCAGATTGACAGTTTGCAGATTATGTGAAGATTTATGGAACTGTTGTTCATGTGGAAGGGACTGTTAAAATGAAGAAATAATGGTATTTTGGTAAAACATGTTGAAAAATGGCAAATAGGATGCATTATGAAAAAGTACAATTTTGGGAGTACCAATGAGTCTAGGTCAGGACATACAATATGAATGGGGTCTCAGGAAAAATTATGAGCTCTAGTCCATGGAAACTTGAAAGTTACCGCACAGAGACATTTGGGATACTGTTGTTCATTATTTGATGCATTCAATACAGAAGTAGGGAAATCATGCTCCAGCTTTATAAAACTTTGGCCAGACCTCAGCTGGAGATGTCCCAAAGATATAGGGAGGATGTGATAATGCTGGAGAAGTGTGGAAGAGATTCACAAGGATACGACCTTGGACAAAGCAGTCAGATATGAAGAGACTGGAGAAATTAGGTCTGTTCTTCCTAGAGCTCGTTGGTGGTTGGGGGCAGGGGTGGTTATAGTGGAAAAGGTAATCAAGATCTATCAATTAACAGGAGCATAGAGTAGAATGCAGGTTGCTTTCTCCACATCAGAAATAGATAAAATTAAAGCACATTGTTTTAAGTTAAGGGGAAAAATTCAGTGGGAATGTGTAAGTGATAGAGGGTGGGGTGGGGGGGGGGGGAGAGAGGAGAAAAGGAAAAGAGGGAAATCTTCTTTCCAGAGAGTGGTAACTACCTGAAATACACTATCAGGGAGTGGTTGAAGCTCGATCGCTGATAGCATTAAGAGCAGGGTTTCACAAACTTTTTTTTTGTGTCATGGAGCCTTACGGGTGGGAGGGGGGGTGGCATGGAGCTCAAGTTGAGAACCTTTGGTCGAGAGATGACCATTTCAACATAGGTGGCCAAGGACCAGGTGTGGGACAATGGGGGCACCTACTGACTGTGTTGATGGGCTGGGCCAAATAACCTGCTTTCGTGCTGCATGATTCGATGGCTCAAACATCAAATGCTAAATAATACTAGAAGCAATAGTGGCATAATAAAACAAGACACTGATGGAAATGTTCAGTAGGTCAGTGGGAAGAGAAACAAAATTAACGTGTCAGATCAAAGACCCAGTAACTAAAAATGGTGTCACTGAACACTTACAGGATGAAAGAAATTTGCTTGTGCTCCTAAGGAGAGCAGTCGTAGGCAGGTCTCCAAATTCCCCGTCCGTACGCTTGAGTGCAATTGCTGAAATATAACAAAAAAAACACTGCAGTAACAGGCATTGCAACTGGAAGCAAGCTTAATCGTAAAAGAAAAACAAACAGTAAACCTAAAGAAAAGTATATACCACTGACCGTTTTTTGGTTACTTATGTAATTTAATCCTGCCAATCAAATGGGAAACACCTGCCTGATTTATAACAAGCTCCTTTTACAATGCAATTCAAAAATACTTCGCAGAAGACTATCTCAGATTCAACTCCATATATCAAATTGTGGAAATAACGTTAATCCACTATTGCCAAGTATGGAAATGTCTCATTTATAGGATAACTCAAGTACAGATTATTTTTAAAATACACTTTAATATAATCATTTGCACAAGCTTGTACAGATAATGGAAGAAGAACTAAAAGATCAGAGTTTTCTATTATCAAATTAACACCTGCAAGTTTCTTTGCCTTGTTATTCATTCTTTGTCTGTTTATTGTTTAACAACTTTTAAAGGAACAACAGGAGAATGGAATCAGTCATCTCCTCTCTATTTAACAGAAATTATGAACACACTATTAGGCTGCACTTCCCTGACAATGTACATGAAACATATCACGTCAATATAATTATGACAACTACTACATTTTCATTTTGTAGATTTGAAATCAAGTACTGTATTTATTTCCCTTTCACTGTCCATCCTCTTTAAAAAATATGCTTTAATAATTTTCTACATTATATCTCACTACACTCCCAAAATATTTCATTGGCAGCATATTATTTGCAAAGTGATGAGGTTGTGAAAGTCGTTGTGTGCTTTGAAAATCTCTTTCATTCTTATCGTGGGCAACATATAAATTAGATTTTTTCCCATTTGTAAAGAACATCCTTTGAGTTAATTTATCATGAAGGCAATCTTATACCAAATGGCACAACAAAAAATGTAAAGGATGTCCATTTCTCTAAAACAACAGAAATGCATGATTTATCCATGCATTTCAACTGTGATTCCACATTTACACCTAACTATAGATGCTGCAAACAACCTTAATACCTCAAATAGAAGTGAAAGGGTAAAACAAGTGCCAGTGTTTCTTCGCTTGATAAATTTCTCCTGAAAGTATGTGCAAGCCTACGCATGTGCTTAAGTATCAAGTTAAGAAAGAATCAGTCATAGCTATAATTTCTTGAGCAATATTTAAGTCTAGACATGAAAACAACATTTTTTATTAGCTTTCCTTGCACAAATGTTTTCAGGAGCAAAGCAAAATGTTTACAAAGGATAAACTTTTTTGAAAGCTCAAAATTATCTCATCAGATATGGTGGAAGAATTTTGACTGGACTGTGAAGTTACAGATCATCATGCAGGAAAAAATTGGACAGATGTGATACAGAAACCCAATGACCTCACTGTTCTCTTTTCTGCTATTAACCACTATTGCCAGAGGCCAAGGTTGATGCAACAGAGGTGTGCACTCTGAGACACAGTCATTTCACTTTTTCCTTGGCCTGCCACATTACCCCACTCCTTACCCCAAGCCACTGTTCCATGATCACAGTTAGCAAACAATTCAATATTGACAGTAACAATCATATTACATTTGCCTCTCTTTTTGCAGCCTATTATTCACATGTACCTAAATTCCAACTGCTGGGAGTTGGGATATTCTGGCGCAAAAATATTCATTTTGTAATTAAACTCCAATAGCATACACATTACAAATTAGAGAAAATGTCTATGTACTTCTAGTAGGAAAGAAACTAATAATTTCCATTTTATGCACTTACACATGGCTTTATTTCAAAGATTCAATTCACAAGATGAACTGTTTTCATGTAACATCTGTCTACTGGCCTGTCAGGACAGGTATATATAATGATACATTTGCTGATATAAATTTCCTTCATCATCAACTCACTAAACATCAAAGCAACACAAAAAGCGTAGAAGCATTATAATTACTAATAAAACTAATTCTTCTAAGATGTTGTCTCCTCCTCACAGGTCTAATACAATTAAACAATAGTCCAATTTCACATTCACCATTGATCCCTCATCCAGTTTACAACTGTGTATAGTAACTTCCATGAGACCTAAAGGTCCCAGAGACATCCCCATTTAATTTCTCTTCAAATTTCAGTCTTAATTTAATGCTTTGCCTTGAAACATAATATCAAATTTACTACCACTCTGAATTATCTTAAGAAAGGAAATAGGTTTTCTGTTATTTAAAATTCAATTATTGGAGTTGAGAATTGCTGACAAGTTTAATACCATTTCTAATTCTCTCAAGAAAACATTTGGATCAGCCTTGGAGTTGAAATGGAACTATCTACTTGCAGGGTAATGAAAAGCATAAAATCAAGTAGGGTTGTTGCACAATCATTTAGGTCCAGGATTCATAAGAGAATGCAGCTTCTAAGCTAGCCAAACTTCTGTCTCCACATGGGCAACAACAGCTATTGTTAATCTTTGGTTTAAACCATGGGTTCCTAACTTTCGGTTAATGATAGGAGTCCATAGCATAAAAAATTGTTGGGAACCCCTGGCTTAAACTAAGACGACTAAAACAGTGAAAATTCTAATGCAGCTAATCTGTCTAGCACTAAACTTTTCACCTTGCTTTTAAGCAGACCAGCAAATAACAGCCCCTTGCTCAATGTCAATAGAACTTCTGACTTCAGAAAGGGGAACATGCGCCAGTCAACATTGGTGGATTAGTGGTGGAGAGGGTCAGCAACTTTAAATTCCTGGGCTTTGCATATTAAGTTACCCATCCTGAGCCCAGCACACACAGAAGTAATCACAAGGAAGGGACACAAATGTCTTTACTTTCTTAAAAGGTAAAGGAAGTTCAGCTTGTCGCCGAACACTCTAATGAAGTTTGAAGTTCCACAAATGTGCTCTTGAATGTATCATGAGTGGTTACATCATGATCTGGTATGGAGGTTCAAAAGCACCAGAACACAACAAGCTGTAGAAAGTAATGGACTCAGCCCAATACACCACATTCACGTACCACCCCATCATTAGCAGAATCTACACGAAATGTTACATAGTGAGGCAACAACTATCAGAGATCCACAACAATCAAGCTATGCCAGTTTCTTGCAGCTACCATTTGTCAGGAGGTAGAGAACCTGAAGCATCACACCTCCAGATTCAAGAACGGCTACGACCTTTCAACCATCCAGCTCTTGAACCATCCTACAGAACCCTAATCGCTATCAGAATTTAGCAACCTTGTGACCAGTTTGAATTAAGATGGGTTTCTTTTTGTTCAAATTGTGCTCTGTCTTGTAAAAATTGTGCATATACGTGCTTGTACAGGACAATAAATTAAGCTTTATGAAAGATGTGGTGGGATATTTGTTAGACCAGCAGAGGAGACAATGACACTGAAAATCAGAATTAGTTCTGCAATTACAATTTTCACATTTGACGAAGTCAATGGAAAATAGAAATTGCTTTCGATCATAGGAATAGCAGCATTGCAAACAGAAGGAAAGTGCTCATGCAGTGAAATTAAACTGAACAATTTTAATGCAAGACAAAGAGGTTGCAATGGCTGCATTATAATTATTACTGCATCATCACTACAAGACACTTAAATTTAGCCATATACTCCCAGACCAAATCTGCAAAGTTCTCCTTAGAAAATGCTCTACAGTCTCCTTTTAGGTAGTATCTTTGCTTACTTTGCTCAGGTCTTTGGCTGCAGCACTGTCATCCTCGCGACATGGCAAACGATGGACGTATGCTAGCATTGAGTATTTGGCTCTGATAAAGTCTGCTTTATTGGGACTGAATAATAAAAAAAAAGTTAACAATTTGTTTAAGGAAGCAAGCATGCTTTTAAACTCTACCGCATTTGAAAGCTTTGGGAACAGCAAATAACACAATTAGCTATCTGGCAGGTAATGTTTAATTGCGACGTAAGTGTGTGTGGTAAGTGAATGGGGAGGGAGGAAGAAGCAGAGCACATTCCTCTTTCAGGCACTCAAATAGCGATGTAAGAGCAATGGCAAGAGCTGAGAGTCAAATACAACAACCCTATGGTCCACTGAATCCATGCCAACCAATTATTTTACATAATCTTACACTAATCCTGGAGCTGTAGGCTGCGCCTTTAGAAAACACTGAATTTCTGAATACAGAAGACAATTATGTACAGTACATTGGTGACATAAGAGACCGCAGATGCTGGAAATCTATATTGGTTTGACTTTCTAATTGCTCCACAAACAGCAGCTACAATGGAATAGTAGCCAGTGGGTTTCTGAGGGATGGTGATGCAAGCAGGAGGGCTGGCTGGCCACCTGGGTAGGGGAGTTCTGCATTGGTGTGAACGTGAAGAAAAGAGATTAGGGAAAGTAAAGAGAGAGCAGATGAAGAGAATGAAGAACATACATGTGCTGGGATGCACTGGGTATGATTAATTAAAATATTGGACAAGATTGAGATAGGGAGGGAAGTAGTGGAGGAGCAGTGAAAGAATTAAAAACCGTAGACAAATAATAAGAAATAAAACATGTTGGGATGGTCGTACCTAACTGGCATCAGGATCATGCAAATTGCTAGATTAAAATATTTTATATTCTTTAGCTGAGGATAAAGGATTCAAAGCCAAGAAAGAACTACAGGCAAATAAGAATAATGTTTCCAGTTCTATGTAAATTGTAAAAGTGTGCACAAAAGTGCTCACATTTTCTGATTCACTGGACAATCATTGCTAAATCTATCTGTCTTGTTGATGTGATTGTCTATAAAATACATGTTCCAAGTGGAAGTATACTCACTGTACTTTATCCTGTGGGCTGGCCTTGCGCTTTCCGCTTACTGTCGATGTAGGATCCAGCAAGGAGTGCTCCCAGATTGAATTTGCCCCATTGCCAACAAGGGTTTGTACCATCTGAAATTTTAAAAATATCATTTTAAAAGTCTGAGTTATGCTTTGGTTTTAGTACTCAGACAACTGATGTGGCTCTGCCTTGGCCATTCATTTCTTTCTGGAGACTTAAAAATTTAACCAGATTGTTTAGGAAAACGTCCCAAACAGAACCTAAACTAACTCAAGAAGAAATGATCTGTCAAGACACAAGTGCAATATGCACAACAAATGGGAAGATTTACAAGTAAACATAGAAATAAGCACTTTTTATTAAAAATTCCTTTTGCAAATGTAATTAAGAACCACAGTAATTAGACAATCTGCAGTTTAAAGCCCTGTGCATGTCTACAAAGCAAGATGAAAATATCTAGAATACTAATAATATTGGAATCTTCAAATAATTATCAATGTGTGCACACAAGTTAAAATACTGTCATCCTCAAATGAAATGAAGGCCAGGCATGACAAGCACTTTCATTTCTATCTAATAACCTTACTACCCTAAACGGTAGAAAAGTAAAAGGAAACCTACTGCAGTTTAAATTAAATTTACTTATTTTTCCTGGATTCCTTCTTTTATGATCATTGCCTATCCATTTCTAAGTCTCATTTTACCCTTTAAAGTTACAAACAGTGATATCCAAGAGACATGCAAACTTTACTTCATGCTTCTATTAATTATTAAGAGTGTAACAACCTGAAATTTTTGTTTTTCTTTAAATGGCAAAAATGAAAACACTAAAAACTACTAGAATGGACATCTGTGATTCCAAAGCCCTTGAATTCATGTGACCCCACAATAATATCAGACGTCAGCCTTATGACATAATATTATCTCCTGCTATAGTTGCATTTTTAACCGATACAAAGGAGATAATAATCTCAAAAAAATGCTGACCAACCTTTCACCTTTGCCAAGAAGTGGCTGCCTTTTCCTCAGAAGACAGCAAAACTGGGTTGATTTGCAAATACACAATTATAATTAAAGATACGCATTGACCATTAATTAGGTACAAGACCTTCAAAGCACTACAAACAAGAGACTGCACACCAGAAAAATGTTCACCAGCTTGTTTTTCTATTTAATCTGAAAAAAAATCAATAAATCAACTGGGTAGCTCCAAGGTTCAATTTTGTATACCACAAAGACAAAGCTATACCACCCTGTATTATTGGAGATTAAGGAATGCACACATTTCCTATAACATGAACATACAAAACCCTTGGGTCTGGAGAAAACAGATGGTCCATAAACCAAATCACATATAATCAAATTATAATTTTCAGTGCTCTCAATCCTTTAAGCAGCTAATTTGAAAGAACTTCTGCAGTTAAGGGTAATTCCTCATTGACCAAGGTGTCTAGGGTGAGTTCCAGGAATTCACATGACCCGATATTCTATTTTGTACATTTCAATATCAGCATTTGCACAGGAACTCATTCACTTTTGATTTGAACCCTTGAGACAAATCAGCTCTTAAGGGGCTACAATTACGAAGTATTTCTTACCTGCAGCAGAGTTGGAGGCCATGGTGTATGTGTCAGGTGTCGTACCTGAGAGATATGTCGACCCAAACTGCGGTGTACACTGCAGCAGTCATCACAGATCAGAACACCCCTGTTAATTGATGCCCAGCGAGGATCTAGAAAAGATATAAAATTGGTAAATAGGTTTGTTATTGTCATGTTTACAGAAAAGAAATCTTGCATTCTGTTTATACAGATCAATTCACTACAATAATAACCATATAACAATTACAGCACAGAAACAGGCCATCTCGGCCCTTCTAGTCCGTGCCGAGCTCTTACTCTCACCTAGTCCCACCGACCTGCACTCAGCCCATAAACCTCCATTCCTTTCCTGTCCATATATCTATCCAATTTAACTTTAAACGACAACATCATACCTGCCTCAACCACTTATGCTGGAAGCTCGTTCCACACAGCTACCACTCTGAGTTAAGTAGTTCCCCTTCATGTTACCCCTAAACTTTTGTCCTTTAACTCTCAACTCATGTCCTCTTGTTTGAATCTTCCCCAATCTCAATGGAAAAAGCCTATCCATGTCAACTCTAAAACACCTCTATCAAGTCCCCCCTCAACCTTCTACACTCCAAAGAATAAAGATGTAACTTGTTCAACCTTTCTCTGTAACTTAGGATAAGTTAATAATGTTTGAGGTAGTACAAGATAGACAAATAACAGTGCAGAATAAAATGTCAGTTACAGAAAAAGTGCACTGTAAGTGGTAATAAAGTGCAAGGTCATAGCTAGGTAGCTTACTGTAATGGGAAACCATTGAATCATTTTATAACAGCAGGTTACCCTTGACCTGATGGTACTTGCTTCTGGCTTTGTATCCTCTGCCTGATAGGAGGGGGAAGACTTGCAGTGTCTCATGGTCACAGAGAGTTGCCTATTGCCATACCAACCCATGATGCATCTGAATAGGATGCTTTCTATGATGCATCAATAAAATTTGAGGGTCAAAAAGGAGAAATTTCTTTAGCCTCCTAAGGAAGCAGGAACACCAGTGTGCTTTCTTGGCTGCAGTATTAATGCGGTTGGACCAGGACAGGTTAAACATTTTAAAAAATGTTTAATGTACTTTATCTGTGGGTGGCAGGATGGTGAATGCACTCCTTCCCTCTGCTAGCCTGCAAGTCACCCTCAAGAAAGGTGTAACACCTGCTTAGCCAGCCCCCGCCCCCCCTCCCCAACGGATTAGGGTCATGAGAGCTACTGGAGCAGACGGTGCACATCACAAGTCCTGGTTATGCAACCACTGATACCAAGCAACCAACTTCTGAAGAGCATCGATAATGGCTGAAGTCACCATCTTGTAAAGACACTGCCCAGAAGGCAGCAATATCAAACCACTTCTGTAGAAAAATTTGCCAAGAATAATCATAGTCATAGAAAGATCATGATCACTCATGTCATATGACAGGCACATAATGAACAAACAATGCTTCAGAACGCTAGTACATGTTTAAATTTCAATTTCTTAAATTCTTCAGCTTATTCTTATAATGGGATAACACAAACACAGTAAAACAGCCACCTTCCCAGGCCTCAATTTCAACTATAAAAATGGCAAAAGTCTCAAAGTTCACTACAGCATTATATTCTTATGATGACGTGATACAATTTCTCTGAAAATGCAACCTACCAAAGCTGTTTCACTTTTGTGTTATGCTTCCCCAAAAACACAAGCATCGATCACAAGTTAAACTGGAAGCCTTTGCTGCAATGTTCAGATTTGTAAATGACAGAAAGACAGGACTGCTGAGGACATTTGCAGGGAAAAGGGGGCAAATCAAAACCTTCACAAGCATCCTCCAGTTGTAAAGTTTCCACTTCAGTCATAATTTAAGCATCCAGTCCAAAATCCAACATGCATCTTGTGTGGTTTTTAAATCACTGCCTTTAGTAAAAATCCAAAGCACTTTTCACTCTTGGTAAGAATACATTTTAAAAGGGTCACAATTTATTTTTATTTATGAAATGCTTCTCCTGGTGCTAAGTATCAAAATTTAGATTTTTGGAGTTTATAATGCAACATTTTGAAATTGAATAAATCCTTTGGTTTTGCTCCTTTGGAATTTTGGGTTTAAATTTATATTGCTTTTAAACCACAAAACTTGGCTTGGCAATGTTAAGCAGAAATATGTAATTTCTTTTTGTAGCATCACTTTGATCTACCTCATTTGTTCTCAGTGAGATCTCGTGTATAGTCTCCAAGGTGCTGTATTACAAGAGATTTGAAACATTTTTGTACTAACTTGTGTTTACAGATCACAGTGAAGCCAGCAGTATCAATAGCAAAATAGGCACAACTTTGATTTTTAACTTTCCATACCCACTAGTGAAATGATTATTGCTGGCAACCATTATCAAAATTTTGACTGGGGCAAATATTAGCCAAAATTTAACACAAAAAGCAAAGTTCCCCCCCCCCCATCCTTTATCAATCACATTGATTTTTTTCCAAATTCAAAAGCAGATAAAATTTATTTTTGGTTATTAGCACTTATGTTACGGAGCACCTACAACTTAAACTGTTATGCAAATTTATGCGTAAAATAGAATATTTTAGGGCCCAGCATCGATTCCAATTACCTATCTCCAGATCGTACATGAATCAGGCCAGATGTCACTTGAAGATCACTCTGCTTTCCCATTAAAAGGAACCATTTTGGTAAGTCATGATTGCAGGGAAAAATTGTACAGTAGCCTCTGAACAATCTTACTTACGGCCCAATGAGTTTGCGCTGACCAAATAGACTCATGTGACCAATTACCTACTAACTTGCAGTCTTCGAAATGTGGGAGGAAACCAGAGCACCTGGAGGAAGCCAATGGGATCGCTGGGAAAACATACAGACCGCGATGGCTATTAAACCTGGGTTGCTGGCACTGAAATAGCTTTGCGTTAACCACTACAACACGATGGCACAACAACAAACTTGAGTTTGTATTTTCTAATAGAAATCCAGGGCTAGGAAGGTTGTTATATTCATACTCTCTTGTCATTACGTCCCAAAACAGTTAAAGTTGCAAGAAATGGAATTTTAACTAAAACTAGATATTCTTACTTTGTGATGCAATTAAACAATTACATTGCTGGTCACAAACTGAATTCAAGGTTAGAATTTGTTTTCAACTTTCACTCAAACTATCAGCATCTGGATTTAAAGCGTACTTTGCAATATCAGAACTTCTGGCCAATACGGTCCACAAGAATGGACATACAGTACAGGATACTGCAAGAGTTTAAAGCTCAAGCAAAAAAACGTGAAAGCAGGAAGCTGAACAGGAAATTCACGTACAACTTTTTTTTGTAATTTTTTTATTGAATTTCATCATCAAACATTTCCATAAGATGTATTTCAGATACTGTACATATATATCATAAAATCATATTTGTCACAAATCTCCACATAATATTTATCTGAAGTATACTCTTATAGAAAGAAGAGGAAAGAAAGAACAATCAAAAGAAGAAAACTATGTACAGAGTAAGGAGTGATTTTTTTTAAACAACATATTCATTGATTGAGAGAATAAAATCAGGCCTATAAGATGTTATGTAGTTAAACCATTTTTTCCAATATGAATAAAATTGTTCCAACTTATGATTAACAGATGTTCTCCATTTTGTAAATGTCCATTGTAATTTCCATCCATACATTTAAAGTTGGGCTCTCCTGAGATAACCATTTCCTGGTAAAGGTCTTTTTACCAGTCACCAGCAGTACACTCATTAATTATTTATATTTATCTCTTTTCAACTATTCTTGAGGTATATACCCAAAATATATGGTCTTACTCTCTAAGTTAGTATATCATTGAAATTTGCAGAATATAACTTAATCGATCTACTCCCTGAACAAATAAGAACCACGAAAAGTGAATAATAAAAAGAAAGGTAAGGAAGGTGTGGTTCCAAGGCTGGGGTCTCTAGATGACAGTGGGTTGGGCTAGAAGAAAAGTCTAGCCGTGGGGGATAGTCTCTCCTACCTGTGGGTTGAGGGCCCCCGTTGCAGTACCTATAAAAGTAAAAAAAAAACTATGTCCATTACACAGAAATTATTTTCCTGTGTATTCCTCCCATGTATATATTCTCATTTAGGTGGGGAAAAAGGAATGAATAAATGAATTTTTAAAAAAATTGAGTAATATAAAACCCACATTATAACACGTATTTCTCGGGGTAGGCATATCACTGTCTATTTTTGCTTCCGTTTAGTTTATCAGCACTTTTAAAGTTAGCCAAACGTTATGGCTCTTCTGGAGGAGGTGAGGGCTGTCTTCGGAGAACTCAGTCTCTTCCTAATATCCTTCTCTCCTGTTCCTGTCCCCGCTTCCTAGGTTCTCTTACTATTTCCCAAGCAGATCAGGATAACTGCTCAGCCAGACTTTCCCTTGGTTTGACCACGCTAATGGACAGTCCTTGGTTGTTCATGTCTGTAGTCGCCTCTTCCACCGTCTGGTACGGTCGTATCCCTTCGTGGTAAAATACTCTCAGTTTAGTAGGGTACGGGGTTTGAAATTTAATCTTTTCTTCCTTTAATATTCGTTTCACTTCAGAATACTCCTTCTGTTTCTGCAGGAACGCCGGGGGGTAATCATGAGCGAAGTATATTAACTTCCCGTTCCAAAAAAACACACTTCTTACTCCAGGCCCTTCGTAGAATCTCCGCCTTGCTCTTGAATTGGAGAAATTTAAGTACAATGGATTGCAGTTTATTTTCTCTGTCTCTGGCAGGCCGCTGGGTGAGAGAACGGTGTGCTCTTTCTATTTCCATCTTCATATTCGGGGGAATTTCCAGCGCTTCCTGCAGCCGCTTGCCTACAAAGTCTATCATCAACACTCCCTCCGCTCCTTTGGGAACATTATAAATCCTGATACTTTTCTGTCGTGACCTTCCCTCCTGGTCAAGCAATTTACTTTCCTGTTGATTTAATATTTTTATCGTCTTACTTAGTATCTGTTCCACACTTTGCACGTGATCTTCCACCTACTCAATTCAAGTCTCTGCCATCACTATTTCCAGATTGACGTTGGCAAGCTCTGATTTTATATCATTGAGTTGTTGTTTTATCTCTTTTTGGACTTCCCTTATCTCTTCCAGAATCTTCATCATATTTGCCGCTTCACCCACACGAGGCCCAGTGTCAGCCTCGCCGCCATGCACATTTGTAGGAGAGCCACGTGCTGTACCTCTCTCTCCCATAGGCTCCGCAGTGATGCTTTTTTTTAATCCCCATTCTTTCTCCCTATTCTTGCCCCCCTTATCAATTCAGATATGTTCGAAAGATCTTAGATTTGATGCATTAACGGGGCAAAATATCCGTTTTTCTGGAGGAGCTGTTGATTTAAGCTACCATTCTGAACGATGACATAACCGGAACCGTCCCACGCACAACTTCTAATAAAAATGTACATTTCAATTCCTGCTACAAATCTTTAGTTATCCCAATGCATACTATTTTCACTAGCCGGATGAGTGGAAACAAGTAACTCTGTTTACAAAAGTAAAAAGGCTAATAACAAGGCAGAGATAAGGTTGGAAAATGCAAACTAATAAAAATAACAGATTTTGTTACTAATCTTACTTAAAAAATCCCAAGACACAGCTTTCTTTTCCAAGAGATCAGAGATGTCATCCTCCTTTAGAGGACACGGCTTTCCCCCCCTCTACTATGCTGCCCTCTCCTTTATTTCCCGTATATCTACGCTCACCCCATCTTCACATTGCCTTAATGATAAGAGATCCTCTTGTCCTTACCTACCATCCTGTAGCCTCCACAACCAACACATCATCCTTCACAACTTCCACTCTTCCACCATCTCCAAATGGATTCCACAAGTTTATCTTTACCTTCACCACCCCTCTTCCCCACTTTCTGCAGGAATCGCTCCCTCTGCGATTCTCTTGTCCATTCACCCCTCCCCACTAATCTCCCCCCAGGCACTTACCCTGCAAGCAGCCCAAGTACACTTGCCCGTACACCTCCTCACCTCCACTCAAGGCCCCAAACAATTGTTCCCCAGGTGAGGCAACACTTCACCTGTGAACCTACTGGGGTTGTCTATTATGTCTGGTGCTCCGAATGCAACCTCTTCTACATTGGTGAGACCTGTCATAAGTTGGGGGACTGCTTTGTTGAGTACCTCTGCACCATCCACCACAAGTGGGACTTCCTGGTGACCAAACATTTTAATTCTGATTCTCATTCTGCCATATTAATCTATGACCCCTTCTTGTGCTAAAATAAGGCCACCCTCAGGGTGGCAGAGCAACACTTTATCTGGGTAGCCTCCAACCTGATGGTATGAATATGTATTTCTCTTTTCAGTAAACAAATCTCACCCCTCCCCCCACTTCCTCTATTCCCCACTCTGACCTTTCTTGTCACCTGCCTATTACTTCCCCCGGGCGGCCAACTCCTTCCTTCCTGTTGTCCACTCTCCTCTCCTATCAGCTTCTTTCTTCTGCAGCCCTCGACATTTCCCACCCATTTGGCTTCATCTATCACCTTCCAGCTACCCTCTTTCCACTCGCCCCACCTTTTTATTCTGCCATTTTCCTCCCTTCTTTCTTAGACCTGACAAAGGGTCTCAGCCTGAAATGTCGACTAATTATTCATCTCCATAGATGTTGCCTGACCTGCTGAGATCCTCCAGCATTTTGTGTGCAATTTGCTTTGGATTTCCAGCATCTGCAGACTTTCTCGTGTCTGTAATTTTCATATTAGTCATTTGAATGTCCTTATTTAGCCAATTTTAATACTTTCAAGAGAATGGATGGAGAGGGGAAGGGTGGTGGTCTCTTAAATTTCTGTAGGAAGGTGTGTGGCAGATGTGGTGTGGATTTCTGTTCCAACTCGCCACGCTCTTTTATTGTATTCTCTCATGCAAATTATTTTCCAGTTTAACACATTGTCTGAGTGGCAGGATAAGGTATAAATGTTGGTCATGCAGTAAAACTGGCAGGATCTTACACATGACAACTGAGTTGGGAGTATCAGTGACCTAAATGACGTTAGGAAAGCAGCATGTACAAATTTACTAATAGCACAAAAGCAACTTCAGGCTGCAAGGGAGGAAACATTAAATTACTTAAGACCATAAGATATAGGAGCAGAAATAGGCCATTTGGCCCATTAAGCCTGCTTCACTATTTCGTCATGGCTGATCCATTTTCTTCTCAGCCTCAATCTCCTGCCTTCTCCCCATACTCCTTCATGCCCTAACCAATCAAGAATCTATCAATCTCTGCCTGAAATATACCCAATGACTTGGCCTCAACAGCCACCCCGGCAATGAATTCCACAGATTAACCACTATGTAAGATGTTAATAAATCTTATGTTGCATCCAGCAACACTTTCTACTTCTGCTTATAAAAGATCTGGCTCTAGTCTTCAAGCAGTGTGTCCTATTCCCAGGTACTCAAACTGTCAGTAATAGCTCACTCTCAAGTTAATAAATACAAAGGCACTAGCCTCAATAGTATCCAGGACATCTTCAAAGAGCGATGCTCTCATTGTTAATGTCAGGTAGGAGGTACAGAAGCCTGAAGGGACACACTCAGTGATTCAGAAACAGCTTCTTCCCTTCTACATCCGATCCCTAAATGAACACTGAACCCATGAACACTACCTCACTTTTTTTTAAATGTATTTCTGTTTTGCACCATTTTTAATCTATTTAATATACAAAAATATATATTTACTGTAATTTATTTCTTTTTCTTTCTATATCATGTATTGTATTATACTTCTGCTGCCAAGTTAACAAATTTCACAACATGTGCCAGTGATAATAAACCCAATTCTGATTAATTTTGAGAATCAGTGACAAAAAGGATCCCAAAGTAAGCAAATGTATGGGCATCCACTTTGGACTGGAAAAGATAGATTAGCAAGAAAAATACTTTAGTTCCTGTAGGTAGACAATTATAATGCCAATACAGGGACAGGAAACTATCAAACAGGCCAATAGAGTACATGGCTTTATGTTTGAGGACTAGATCAGAAGAGGATGCACACATTCGTACAGCTGCACCTGACAACACTTGGTTTACAATGTTCAGTTGCAGGCATCATAATGAATTGAAAAATTCCCACCGAGGAATGCAGTGCTTTAATCCAGATGATAAACCCAAACTTCACGGGATAAATTACTAGTTTCCCAGTCCACTAGAAATTAGTATAGTAATATGCAACTTGATCATGATACATGAAGAGATCTATTACTGACAGCTTGAGTGCCTGGGAATAGGATACACCGCTTAAAGACTCGAGCCAGATCTTTCTTGAATACAAGTAGGAATTGTTGCTAGATGCAATGAGATATAGCAAGTCACTGAAAAAAAACAGATTCAAACAACATGTCCCCATCACCGAGGACTTGTATCTACCTCACTATCATTGCTTGATTCTACTTCAGATCAACTGCTGCTGAAACTTCCAGTGCTTTTATTGGCTGTACACTGACTAACTCCAACATTCCACTGTCTAGTCTTCCAACATTTTTCCTATGCAAACGAGAGATAATCCTAAATTCTACCACGCTTATCCAGCTTAATCCTGTATGCCCATGCATGCCAAGCTTCACTGATTCAACAACCAATCCCACCACAAGAAAGTAGTTTGCAATAAGACATGGCATGCCATAAGACCATAAGATATTGGAGTAGAATATCCTATACATTTTATTTATCTAGAGATGCAGTGTGGAACAAGCCCTTCCAGCCCAACCCACTACTCAGCAACCTACCTTCTTGCCTAATCATGGAACAATTTACAATGACAAATTAGCCTAACTGGCAAGTCTTTGGAATGTGGGAGGAAACCTGAGCACCTCGAGAAAACCTACACACTCATGGGTAGAATACACACATATTCTTAAAAAGAACGCCAAAATGAATTCTGAACTTTGACATCTCAAGCTGTAAGTGTCAGCTATCCACTATACTACCGTGTTGTCCCACCTCACCGCCTATCCACCACAATCACTTCCATAATTGCTTTGTTCCATACAAACTTTATAAATCTCAGCGTTCTGTTCCTAGCCAAAAGCTCTGTATCTTTTAAGTTCCTCCTTAAAGTCTGTGGTCATCTACTCTGGTACCCCTGCAGTTCAATTGCAAATTTGTTTGATAACCTTCCTGTTGCATACACTGGATGTTTGAAACAGTACCAATGTTTTACAAAAGGAAAATGTTGCTCTCAAGTTCCATTCTTCCATCTGCTGCTTTATATGCCATGAAAAAGATTTGAACATGCAACAAAGTGCAGGTTTTCAAGATGTTTTACTTCAGGACTAACATACATAAAACTAATATATATGTCTTTGTTTGAACTGATTTAATCTGGACTGGAGAAGATCACAAGTTTCAGAATTTCTGCATTAAGCTTGTTTTGCATGATTACACGCACTACAAATTGTGCATCCTTAATGTACTTCAGCAAAAGTAAAAGCTTCAGAACGATGGAAGAGACTTCTATTTTCTGGACATGTAAAACCCAGCCCAGTGTGAAGATAGCATTTTGAAGTGTACTGACGATATTCTTCCTATGGTATTAAATCTTCCCGTACCTTTCAGTGGCAGAAGAAACAAATAATATGGCACTATTTTCTTCTGTAGTAATAGCACTATTTTCGCATTATTGGAAACTGGCAACCATTTCACTACCTTTTGTTCTAGGGAGAAAAGTCAGAAATATAATGCTTGAAGATATTTGGAAAGCAAGCATCAAATCAATAGTATGTTTTAAAAGTGGTGCAGGATTTGCCTAGCCATTTACATTACTGATCACTAAAAAGGAAATCAATACAAACAAAATCTGATGTTGGCTGATCAACCAACCAGGTGATCGCCATCTTTTCACATGCTAAACTCCATCCCTTTCAGAGCACAGAAACAGGTTTTACAGCTCACCACATCCATGTCGATCATAAGTACTTATCTGCACTAATCCCACTTTCAGCACTTGGTTCTAATGAGTACCAATTCATGCCACACCTACATGCCAGCTTTATTTGATGGTATGTTTTGGATAGGTGCTTATAAAAGCCACTTACCACTTGATAATTCAAATGAAATGCATTTTTAACACATTGGAAGCAGACAGAGAAGAGATGAAGGAAAGCATGCAAAAACACAATGCTAATTGCAATTATATCAGGTCTTAGTAAAACTACCCAAAATATTGTGAACAGGTTCAGCCACTCACCCAATAAAGGGTATATACGCGATAGAAAGAATGCAATGGAAGATCACCAGACTGATTCCTGGAATGGAGTAGATTTCTCTTTTGAGAAGTGATTAAGCAGAAAGGCCTAATTTTTTATAGAATTGAGGAATAAGACAATAACATAACAAAATCTGAGCTTTTAACAGGGTGGAGATGGAAATGGCAATGGCGTTTCTCCTGACTGGAGAGCTTAGAAACAGGGGTAAGTTGAGTAACAGGGTTGGCCACTCAGGATTGAGATACAAAATGTTTTCACCCAGAGGAAAGTGAATCTCCGGTATTCTCTACACATGATTGTAGAGGTTGTATGTTAAAGACAAAGATCAGATTTTTAGATATCAAAGAATATAGATTTAGTGCAGGGAACTGGCACTGACTTAAAAGATTGACCGAGAGCTTAACAGATGGCAATGCAGGCACTAGGGGCCAACATTTTCATGATTTTATAAATATCATGCAAATACGGAAGTCAAGATTCAGCAAGAACTAAAACAGGAGATGGCAATTTGAACTTTGAACAGCAGTAAATAAGATCATACAATGTTTTTCAAAACTTCATTTTCTGAACATACCTTCAGTTGTAATACCAACTCAATAAGCCTCAAAGCACAAAACGTTTCTCAGGGTATCCCAACGCACTTGATCATTTACAGAAAAACTCCCACAATTCACTATCAGCAAACTCGAAAGCTTAATGCTTTGGCATCTGGCTCACTGGTGATGTTTCTCACATTTCCTTTAAACTGAGGGGTCGAGTTTCTGTGCACCACTTAAATGTATCAGTTTCATTAGTAAATTTATAATATAGCGTGACATCTTAGAAAAAGTAAATTTAAAGTCTGTTGAGGTAAAAGGAATAACATCTTAATCTGGAAAATCCACTAGTCCAGCATCAAAATCTCAGGTGTGATAGAATACCACACCTTTTTAAAGAACTGGCATCACAAACCAGACAAGTACTGACAGCACTAAAACATATTGAAGCTATTATTATAAGACATGAATTATTTGCAGGTGACAGTGCTTTTCTTTGCTTTTTGAATGCATGATCTCATGAAAAACAATAAATTATATGCAAGGAACCACAATGCAATATATTGCTATACGATTCCCTGTGTTTGTGTCCTTGAGCAAGGCACTTAACCACACGTTGCTCTAGAGTCTGTGCGAGGAGTGGTGCCCCACACAGACTTCCAGTCTGCACCTTGTAAGGCATGAAAATGCCCGATGCAGGCCTCTCATGGTCCGAGTCAACGTTCCCCTCCCCTCCCTCCCCATAGAACAGACATTTCTGCACACCCTGTTCCTTGCCATAGTCTCAGCAAAAACACTGCTCACATATTTCTCTTCATTTCTCCCGCACCTCACTTTCTATTCCTCCCCTGTTGATACTGCACCTTTGACCAACCATATTACTTGCTGGCCTTTATAGGTGGGTGCCCAATCTAATTTAACTCACCTCCTGTACTATCAAACAAATAGTACTTCAGAGGTCTAAAAAGTGTTTTTATAATTTTATTAATAACGAGACAAGTCATACTTAATGCCTGGTTCCGAATGCCCTCTAGGTGGTAGGAGTGAGGCCACACCTCCAATCACTGCTGCCCTGCCAGAGAAGCCACTCCCATAGACAGTTGGCAAGTAGACGGCAGAAATGCAGGGATAGTATGATATTTCCAAGCCAACATAGTAAATGCCTTGCACACGAATCTACATCTAGTGGTACTCTCCTGCATTGTGTCAAAGATCATGGGTTTAGGAGATGAAAATTAAGTGTGTAGGTGGGAGGGAAGAACTGGACTTGTTTTGTCGTTTGTTGTGCTCTGTGTTATTCCGCCAAGCATTGTGGGCATGCGATGTTGTTGCCGGAATGTGAGGGAGACACTTGCAGGCTGCCCCCAGTGCAGTTGGGTGTGTTGGCTGTTAACACACGACACATTTCACTGTATGCTTTGATGTACACGCGATAAACATGAATCTTGAAATTGATAAACTGCATTTTACACACTGAACACACTCGTAGCCACGGAGACAATATCAACCTCAAATATTAAGGTTGGTATAGCTGAATTGGAAGTGACTCTGGAAGAAGCTCGATCACTGGCTGTTCTGCCTCCAGAGGCGCTGATCCTTTTGTACAAACATCACTTCCTGTTCGTAAGCTGTTCTTTCACATGATCCGGTGCAAGTTAATTTGGATTTCAACTTGGAATAGCTTTCTTAATGTTGGCAAACATTCAGCAGATGTACTTTGAAGGAAGCATTACGTTTATCGTTCATCACACCACAAGTTCCCTCTGGTCCACAGTATAGTATTAGAATGTTGCATGTGTGTACTGCCTTATTTAACACTGATCGTGAGAATATTTGATAATATTAGTATATCAGGTATGCGATGATTCTGTATTGAATCAAGTATGCATTTGACTTAACTTTCTGCAGTTTCACACAGTTTTCTCATTAAAAACCTTAAAGAAAGCTTCTGGCTTGTGTGATTTTTGAGAAGGCGTTTAATTCCCTGTCTAGCTTCGTACACAATGTGAGGGCAGTAGACTGGGAGATATCCCATTGATATCAGACCCTTGAAAGGATTTTTCATATGCTAAAAAAAGATTTCATCTCCCTGTTTGCCACGTTGTTGCCTTTGCACTTTTGTCTAGTTTCACTCCACTTTCCTTGTAATTGCAACAACATATTGATTTCTCTTTTTCGGTTCCGCATTCAAAACTATTGTCCCACAAACCTTGGTCAACAAACTCCTACTCCTCAGTTTAAATAGACCACTGTGCAACCGGGTGTTGGGTTTCATAACCAACAGACCTCAGATATTCAGGATGCACATCTGCTGTTTTCTCATCATCCTCAATACAGGTGTCTCCCAGGGCTGTGTGCTGAGCCCAATGATGCACTCTTCTCATACATACATAACTGCACCGCCAAACGCACAAGTTCAACAATCACACGACAGTGGTGGTGGGACTCATCATCAACAATGATGAGACGGCCTACAGAGCCAAGGTGGAAGAGCTTGAGGCCAAATCTCTTCATCAATGTTAGCGAGACAAAGGAGATGGTTATACACAAGTGATCGCAGCACTCAAACTCTTCTTTACATTGGTGGCACAGCAGTGGAAACTGACCAGCTTCAAACTCCTGGGAGTGCACATCTCACACAACCTCGCAGAAGACCATAAGATATGAGCTGAATTAGGCCATTTGGTCCATTGCATCTGCTCCACCATTTCATCATGGCTGATCCATTTTTCCTCTCAGCCCCAGTCTCCCACCTTCTCCCTGTACCCCTTCATGCCCTTACTAATCAAGAATTTATCAACTTCTGCCTTAAATATACATAAAGACTTCACATTCACAGCTGCCTGTGGCAACAAATTGCATAGATTCACTCTATGGCAAAAGAAATTCCTCATCTCCAGTTTAAAGGGATGCTCCATATTCTGAGGCTGTGTCCTCTGAACATAGACTTTCGCACCAGAACCCTCTCCACACCCAATCAATCAAGGCCTTTCACCATTCAATAGGTTTCAACTAAGTCAACCCTCTTTCTTCTGAATTCTAGTGAATACAGGGCCAGAGCCATCAAAAGCTCTTCATACAAGCCATTCATTTTTGTGAACCTCCTTTGAACCCTCTCCAGTTTCAGCACATCCTTTCTAAGAGGCCCTAACCTGTTCACAATACACCAACTGAGGCCCCACCAGTGCCTTATAAAGCTTCAACATTACATTCTTGTTTGTATATTCTAGTCCTCCCGAAATTAATGTCAACATCACATTTGTCTTCCTCGCCAGTCTCAATCTGCAATTTAACCTTCAGGGAATCCTGCACAAGAACTCCCAAGTCCCTTTGCACCTCAGATGTTTCTATTTTCTCTCCATTTAGAAAATAGTCTACCCTTTTATTTCTTCTACCAAAGAGCATGACCATACATGAATTTCATCAGGCACTTTGCCCATTCTCCTAACCTAAGCCCTTCTGTAGCCTCTCCACTTCCTCAATATTACCTGCCCCTCCACCTACCTTCACATTGTCCATAAACTTTACAACAAAGCCATCAATCCTGTCATTCAAGTCACTGACATATAATGTAAAAACAAGCGGTCGCAGAACAAACCCATGTGGAATACCACAAGTCACCAGCAGCCAACAAGAAAAAGCTTCCTCTATTCTAACTCTTTGCTTCCTGCCAATCAGCAACTACTTTATCCATACCAGCATCTTTCCTGTAATACCAGAGCTCTTAACTTGCTAAGCAGCTTCCAGTGTGGCACCTTGTCTGAAAATCCAAGTACACAACATAAACCGATTCTTTGTCTATCCTGCTAATTATTTTTTCAAAGAATTCCAACAGATTTGTCAGGCAAGATTCTCCTTTGAGGAAACCATACTGTCTACAGCCTATTTTATCATGTGCCTCCAAATACCCCGAGTCCTCATCCTAAAAATCAACTCCGACATCTTTCCAACCACTGCGGTCAGACTAACTGGCCTACAACTTCCTTTCTTCTGCCCCTCTCCCTTCTTGAAGAGTGAAGTGACATTTGTGATCTTCCAGTCTTCCACAACCATTCCAGAATTTATTGATTCTTGAAAGATCATTAGTAATGCCTCCACAATCAAGGGGTAGTGGAGGTATAATTTGTCCATCTGTGCAGATCATCCCATCCTTGACTAAGCTGTTCCGCCGTGAACACGATCTGTTATGAGTCAACATGATGCTTTCAGATCAGGTCATGCATAGCACATTCCCCCGCCACACCACTCAGGTGTGTTTCTGGGGTACAGGGGCTAGCGACCCTTGTGCCTGATTTTGTGTTCTATTGCTAAGCAGCAGTGAACCATCTGATTAGCCTATCAGAGCTCTCTTTGGGAACTAGTTGACTTGATCAGCATTTCTGATCTGGCTATTGTTCACAATTGCACTTAATAAAAAAAAAATCTCTTGAGCCACCTCTTTCAGAACCTTGGGGTGTAGACCATTTGGTCCAGCATCTACTTTCAAACCTTTCAGTTTCCCAAGAACCTTCTCCATAGCAAGGGCAATTTCACACACTTCTGACATCACACCTCGAACTTCTGGCATACTGCTAGTGTCTTCCACAGTGAAAACTGTTGCAAAATACTTATTCAGATTGTCTGTCGTTTCCTTGTCACTCATTACTACCTCTCCAGCATAGTTTCCAGAAGCAGAATCTGGTTTATTATCACCGGCATGTGAGGTGAAATGTGTTAACTTAGCAGCAGTTGTATTGCATTGAACATAATCTAGCAGAACAAAAAATAAGTAATAATAAACAAAGTAAATCAATTACATATATTGAATAGATCTTAAAAAATGCAAGAACAGAAATACTGTATATTAAAAAAGTGAGGTAGTCGCCAAAGATTCAATGCCCATTTAGGAATCGGAAGATGGAGGGGAAGAAGCTGTTTCTGAATCGCTGAGTGTGTGCCTTCAGGCTTCTGTACCTCCTACCTGATGGTAACAGTGAGAAAAGGGCATGTCCTGGGTGCTGGAGGTCCTTAATAATGGATGCTGTCTTTCTGAGACACCACTCCCTAAAGAAGTCCTGGGTACTTTGTAGGCTAGTGCCCAAGATGGAGCTGACTAGATTTACAACCTTCCGCAGCTTCTTTTGGTCCTGTGCAGTAGCACCCCCCCCCCCATACCAGACGGTGATGCAGCCTGTCAGAATGCTCTCCACGGTACAACTATATAAGTTTTCGAGTGTATTTGTTGACATACCAACTCTCTTAAAACTCCTAATGAAGTAAAGCCAGTCTTGCTTTCTTTATAACTGCATTGATATGTTGGGACCAGGTTAGATCCTCAGAGATCTTGACACCCAGGAACTTGAAACTGCTCACTCTCTCCACTTCTGATCCCTCTATGAGGTTGGTATGTGTCCCTTCGTCTTACCCTTCCTGAAGTTCACAATCAGCTCTTTTGACTCACTGACATTCAGTGCCAGGTTGTTGCACTCCACTAGCTGGCATATCTCATTCCTGTACACCCTCTCGTCACCACATGAGATTCTACCAGCAGTCCGATATCCACTTTCACCTCTCTTTTACACTACGTATACTCTTTAATATTACTGTCTAGCTTACTTTCATTTTCTATCTTTACCTTAATGACTTTTTTTTTTTTTTAAGTTGACTTCTGTTGGTTTTTAAAAAGCTTCCTAATCTTCTAAATTCCCACTAATTTTTGCTCGATTATATGCCCTCTCTTTGGCTTTTATGTTGGCCTTGGCTCCTCTTGTTAGCCATGGTTGCACCATCTTTCCTTTAGATGGCTTCTTCCTCTTTGTGATGTATATATCGTGTACCTTCTGAATTGCTTACAGGATTTCCAGCCATTGTTGCTCTGCTGTCATCCCTTCTAATGCTCTTTTCCAATCAATTTTGGCCAACTCCTCTCTTATGCATCCAATTTCCTTTACTTCACTGTAATACCGATGCACCTGACTTTGTCTTCTCAAAATTCAGGGTGAATTCGATCATACTATGATCATTTTCCCCTCAGGGTTCTTTATCTTAAGCTCTCAGTTCATTGCACAACACAATCCAGAATTGCTGATCCCCTAGTGGGCTCAACCACAGGCTGCTCTAAAGAGCCATCTCGTAGGCACTCTAGAAATTCCTCCTCCTATAATACAACACCAACCTGATTTTCCCAATCTACTACATACTGAAATCCCCCATGACTATTGACACATTGCCCTTTTGGCACACATTTCTATCTCCCATTGTAATTTATAAACCATATCCTTACTACTGTTTGTGGGTCCATCAGGGTCTTTTTACCCCTTGGAGTTTCTTAGTCTACCCACAATGATTCAACACCATCCAACCCTATGTCACCTCCTTCTGATGATTTGATTTGATTTTTTTACCAATAGAACCACACCATCCCTTCTGCCTACCTGCCTCTCCCTTCAATACAATGTGATTGCTTGGATGTTAAGCTTCTAGCCATAATCTTCTTTTAGCCATGATTCAGTGATGCCTACAATATCATAGATGCTAATCTGTAACCGTGCTACAAGTCCATCTACCTTATTCTGTATACTGTGCTCTTTCAAATATAAATATAGGATCTTCAGTCCTGTATTCACCCTTTACAATTTTGTCCACCTTTGACATTGTTACTCATCCTGTTGACTGCAATTTTGCCCTATCATCAGCCTCTGTTTGCTAGGAGTCTCACGACACGTTGCCTCTGTTTGTAAACCAAATACCTCATCCTGAACACTGTCACTCCAGTTCCAATCCCCCTGCCAAATTAGTTTAAATCCACCCAAACAACTCTAGCCAATCTGCCTGTTGGACCAAAAACACATTCTACACTATTAGGAAAGCTCAAAGCCTCTACATTCTGAGGAGGCTGAAGAGAGCTGGATTATGTACATCTATACTCCTGTCTTAGAAACACTGAAGACCTACAGCACAATACAGGCCCTTTGGCCCACAATGCTGTGCCTTACTTTAGAAGTTACCTAGGGTTACCCATAGCCCTCTATTTTTCCAAGCTCCATGTACCTATCCAGGAGTCTCTTAAAAGGCCTTATCGTATCTGTCTCCACCACCATTGCCGGCAGCCCATTCCACGCACTCACCAATCTCTGCATAAAAAAGACTTACCCCTGACACTTCCTCTGTACCTACTTCCAAGCACCTTGAAACTGTGCCCACTCGTGATAGTTATTTCAGCCCTGGGAAAAAGCCACACAATCAATGCCTCTCATCATCATTCTACAAATGTGGAGAAGAAAACATCCTAACAATCTGGATTACTGCTTGGTGCAGAAACTACACTGCGTCGAACAGGAAGGGTCTACAATGGGTAGTCAAAGCTGCCCAATGCATCACCAGCCTACCCGACATCAAGGACATTATACAGAAAGGTGCTGGAAAAGAGCCAGTATCATCATGCACCATTCCACCTTCCCTGCTCATAGACTGTTTGTTCCACTCCCATCAGGGAGGAGGCTACTTAGCTTCCATGCCAGGACCACCAGAGACAAAAAGTTATTTTCACCAAGCAGTAAGGCTGATCAACATCTACACCCACTGACCCACCCTCCACACCCCCCACCACCATTTTATAATTTCTTGTCAGTCACCTCATTACAGACACTGCTGTACCTAGTGTCACTTTCTGGACATACATCAATATTTATTGGGCCCCTCAACTTAAATTGTATTTTTGTACTACATAGGATCTGAAGTCACAATTGTTTCATTCTCTTTTACACTTGTATACAGGAAATGATATTAAACAATCTCGAATCTTATGTATCATGTGATCTGTCTGGATTTGAAGGAAAACAACAGCTTTCCACTACAACTTGGTACCTATGATATTAATAAACCAATAAATGTCAACTAAAATGCTTAAGTATAGGGTATTTTCCCCAAGTGCAGGGTATTGAAAAAGCATTCCTAATAAGCCCTCAATACAGATTGGGAGTACAACTGGGATAAACAGTACAGGGCGGTGCAGAGACAAAAGCATCCTTTCCCTGTGATCTCAATTTATCAGTGTCATTTTGTGTGCTAGTTATTTAACACGCATATTTTTATTTTTCCTCACATATTATAACAATTTTAGGGCATTTTTGGTCAATAGTGGGGGGGGGGGGGGAGGGGAGGAGACGGTGTAGTTGCTGTGCCAAACATGTACTTGGCAAGAAGTGGATTGAGGAACGACCGCGCAGATGCGTGGATACCAGCAGGAAGAATTTAAAAAGAAGACAGTTTTATAGAACAGCGTTGGAGGAGCGGGCGATGAAGTAGGAGCGCTTTGGCTCAATGGGGCTTCGGTGATAACGGGTCAAGGAGAGGCAGGTTTCTTGTGAAGAATAGGAAGAGGAAGTATGTGAGGCCGGTGTTCTGTACTGGGTGTCAGATGTGGGATATCTGGGAGACTCAGAGCCTCTCGAACAGCCACATCTACTACAGGCGCGTCAAGCTGCAGCTCCTGAGGGACTAGGTGAGGAACTGGAGATGCAGCTCGATGATCTTTGTCTGGTCAGGGAAAGTGAGGTGGTGATAGAGAGGAGCTATAGGCAGGTGGTCACTCCGGGGCCTGGGGAGACAGATAAGTGGGTAACAGTCAGGAGAGGGAAGGGCAAGAGTCAGATACTAGAGCAGGGATCCCCAACTTTTTTTGCACAGCGGACCGGTTTCATATTGACAATATTCTTGCGGACCGGCTGACGACCGGCGGCCGGGGGTGGGGGGTAGGGTTGCCAACGGACAAGAGTAGCAGTCAAATAGGTTGTATTTACCCAGATAAGACTACAATGACCATGAAGCCTTGTGCGGGCACCAGTGCACATGCGTGACTTACGCATGCGTGCACATGCCGATTATTTTTCTCCAAATTGTTTTTGGTGATTCTGTTCGGGGGGGGGGGGTGTTAATCACGACCAGAATATCGGTAATAAGTGGCTAATACACTCAATTTCGTTTCTAAAGGGTTTATCTAACGAATTTAATATTAAACACACAGCGCATATTTTCCTCATATGAATATAGCGATAAGTCTATTATCAGGGGAGGACAGGGGAGCTTGAAGTAAGTGTTGAACAAACCTCCAGTAGAAATTGTAGAGGCAGGTTCGATATTATCATTTAAAGAAAAATTGGATAGGTATATGGACAGGAAAGGAATGGAGGGTTATGGGCTGAGTGCAGGTCGGTGGGACTAGGTGAGAGTAGCATTCGGCATGGACTAGAAGGGCCGAGATCGCCTGTTTCCGTGCTGTAATTGTCATATGGTTATATAAATCAGTCAATAGCACCATAACATTTTAAGTAACGTTTGGATATTAAACACACAGTGCATATTTTCCCCACATGAACATATAAAATCATTGCAACGCACCAATATCGCTAAATCAGTGGGAGCCCTGGGCTTGTTTTCCTGCAACGAGACTGTCCTATCGAGAGGTGATGGGAGACAGCGATACTCAAAGGGGGTTCCTTATGTCCAGTCTATTCCGCAATTTAGTTTTTGTTACCTTCATTTCAGAGATATGTTGGAAGCAACGCTTTCGGTGCTTCTGTGGCTATCTCAGGATATTTAGCCTTGATTTTGATCCAGAATGCCGGCTGAGATGTTACGTCAAACATACTTTTCAGCCTGCCGTCATTTGCAAGTTCAAGGAGTTGATCTCCTTCCCACACTGACATGGACGACACGCACGTATTGACCTCACGTGTGTAATGGCTCAACAGTGGGCGTGACAGGGAATGAGGAAAGGTGCAGCTGACTCATATCGTTTCCTCGCAGCACAGTAGTGCGTGCTCTGCGGCCCGGTGGTTGGGGACTGCTGTACTAGAGAGTACCCGTGGCTGTCCACCTTAACAATAAGTACTCCGGGGGGGGGCAGACGCGGGGAGGACCTACCTGAGGAAGTATCAATGGTCGCGCCTCTGGCACAGAATCTGGCCCTATGGCTCAGGAGGGTAGGGAAAGGAAGAGGATGGCAGCAGTGATAGGGGACTCTATAGTTAGGGGCTTAGACAGGCAATGGATGGTAGTTTGCCTCCCAGGTGCTAGGGTCCAGGATGTTTCTGATCGCATCCACAATATACTGAAGTGGGAAGGTGAACAGCCAGAGGTCATGGTACATATTGGTACCAATGACATAGGTAGGAAAAGGGAGGAGGTCCTGAAAGCAGACTACAGGGAGTTAGGGAAAAAACTGAGAAGCAGGAACTCAAAATCTTGGGATTACTGCCTGTGTCATGCGACAGCAAGTATAGAAATAGAGTGAGGTGGAGGATAAATGCGTGGCTGAGGGATCGGTGCAGGGGGCAGGGATTCATATTTATGGATCATTGGAACCTCTTTTGGGGAAGGTGTGACCTGTACAAAAAGGACAGGTTGCACTTAAATTCAAAGGGGACCAATATCCTAGCAGGAAGGTTTGCTAAGGCTATTGGGAAGAATTTAAACTAGAATCGCTGGGGGGTGGGAATCGAACTGAAGAGATGGAGGAAGGGGCAGTTGGCTCACAAATTGAGAAAGCTTGTAGACAGTGTGAGAGGGAGGACAGGCAGGTGATAGAGAAGGGATGCGCTCAGACCGATGGTTTGTGATGTGTCTATTTTAATGCAAGGAGTATTATGAACAAAGCAGATGAGCTTAGAGCGTGGATCAGTACTTGGAGCTATGATGTTGTGGCCATTACAGAAACTTGGATGGCTCAGGGGCAGGAATAGTTACTTCGAATGTCACACTTTAGATATTTCAGAAAGGACAGAGAGGGGGGTAAAAGAGGTGGGGGCGTGGCACTGCTGATCAGAGATAGTGTCACAGCTGCAGAAAAGGAGGAAGTCATGGAGGGATTGTCTACTGAGTCTGTGGGTGGAAGTTAGGAACAGGAAGGGGTCAATAACTCTACTGGGTGTTTTTTTATAGACCACCCAATAGTGACAGGGATATCAAGGAGCAGATAGGGAGAAAGATTCTGGAAAGATGCAATAATAATAGGGTTGCCGTGGTGGGAGATTTTAATTTCCCTAATATTGATTGGCATCTCCCTACAATGAGGGGTTTAGATGGGGAGGAGTTTGTTAGGTGTGTTCAGAAAGGTTTCCTGACAATATGTAGATAAGCCTACAAGAGGAGAGGCAGTACTTGATCTGGTATTGGGAAATGAACCTGGTCAGGTTTCAGGTCTCTAAGTGGGAGAGGATTTTGGAGATAGTGATCACCAATTCTATCTCTTTTACCATAGCATTGGAGAGAGATACTTTATACTTTCCAAACAATTGATACTCGAGTGTACAATCATCACAGCAATATTTGATTCTGCTCTTCGTGCTTCCTGGAGTACAAATCGATAGTAAATATTAAAAATTTAAATTATAAATCATAAATAGAAAATAGAAAAGGGAAAGTAAGGTAGTGCAAAAAAACCGAGAGGCAGGTCCAGATACTTGGAGGGTATGGCCCAGATCCGGGTCAGGATCCATTCAGCAGTCTTATCACAGTTGGAAAGAAGCTGTTCCCAAATCTGGCCGTGCAAGTCTTCAAGCTCCTGAGCCTTCCCCCGAAGGGAAGAGGGACGAAAAGTAGATAGGAACAGTTTGGAAAGCATTTAATTGGAGTAAAGGGAAATATGAAGCTATCAGGCAGGAACTTGGAAGCATAAATTGGAAACAGATGGTCTCAGGGAAATGTACAGCAGAAATGTGGCAAATGTTCAGGGAATATTTGTGTGGTGCTCTACACAGGTACATTCCAATGAGACAGAGAAAGGATGGTAGGGTACAGGAATCATGGTGTACAAATGCTGTTGAAAATCTAGACAAGAAGAAAAGGTTAAAAAAACTAGGAAATGATAGAGATCTAGAAGATTATAAGGCCAGCAGGAGGGAGCTTAGGAATGAAATTCGGAGAGCCAGAAATAGCCATGAGAAGGCCTTGGCAAACAGGATTAAGGAAAACTTCAAGGCATTCTACAAGTACGTGAAGAGCAAGAGGACAAGACATAAGAGAATAGGACCAACCAGGCATGACAGTGGAAAAGTATGTACATCTCCCCTGGTTCTAGCAAAGGTACTTAATGAGTACTTTGCTTCAATATTCACTACAGAAAAGGACCTTGGCGATTGTAGGGATGACTTACAGCAGACTGAAAAGCTTGAGCATATAGACATTAAGAAAGAGGATGTGCTAGAGCTTTTGGAAAGCATCAAGTTTGATAAGTCACCGGGACTGGATAAGATATATTCCAGGCTACTGTTGGAGGTGAGGGAGGAGATTGCTGAGCCTCTGGCAATGATCTTTGCATCATCAGTGGGGATGGGAGAAGTGCCAAGGGACTGGAGGGTTGCAGGTGCTGTTCCCTTATTCAAGAAAGGGAGCAGAGATAGCCCAGGAAATTATAGACCAGTGAGTCTTACTTCAGTGGTTGGCAAGTTGATGGAGAAGATCCTGAAAGGCAGGATTTATGAACACTTGGAGAGGCATAATATGATCAGGAATAGTCTGCAGGGCTTTGTCAAAGGCAGGTCGTGCCTTACAAACCTGATTGAATTTTTGAGGATGTGACTAAACACATTGATGAAGGTAGAGCAGTAGATGTAGTATATATGGATTTCAGCAAGGCATTTGATAAGGTACCCCATGTAAGGAGACATGGGATCCAAGGGAACCTTGCTTTGTGGATCTAGAATTGGCTTGCCCACAGAAGGCAAAGAGTGGTTGTAGACAGGTCATATTCTGCATGGAGGTCGGTGACCAGTGGTGTGCCTCAGGGATCTGTTCTGGGACCCCTTCTCTTCGTGATTTTCATAAATGACCTGGATGCAGAAGTGGAGAGATGGGTTGGTAAATTTGCTGATTACACAAAGGTTGGGGATGTTGTGGATAGTGTGAAGGGTTGTCAGAGGTGGGACATTGACAGGATGCCAAAAAAGTTCAACCCAGATAAGTGTGAGGTGGTTCATTTTGGCAGATCAAGTATGATGGCAGAATACAGTATTAATGGTAAGGCTCTTGGCAGTGTGGAGGATCAGAGGGAACTTGGGATCTAAGCCCATAGGACACTCAAAACTGCTGTGCAGGCTGACTGTGTGGTTAAGGCAGCATACGGTGCCATGGCCTTCATCAACCGTGGGATTGAGTTCAAGAGTCGAGAAGTAATGTTGCAGCTATATAGGACCCTGGCCAGATCCCACTTGGAGTACTGTGCTCAGTTCTGGTCACCTCACTACAGGAAGGACATGGAAACTACAGAAAGCATGCAGAGGAGATTTACAAGAATGTTGCCTGGACGGGGAGCATGCCTTACAAGAATAGATTGAGTGAACTTGGCCTTTTCTCCTTGGAGCGATGGAGGATGAGAGGTGACCTGTTAAAGGTGTACAAGGTGATGAGAGGCATTGATTGTGTGGATAGTCAGAGGCTTTTTTCCAGGGCTGAAATGGCTGCCACAGGAGGGCACAGTTTTAAGGTGCTTGGAAGTAGGTACAGAGGAGATATCAGGTGCAAGTTGTTGTTGTTGTTTTTGTTTTTTTTAAAACACATAGTGTTGAGTGCATGGAATGGGCTGCCGGCGACGGTAGTGGAGGCGGATACAATAGGGTCTTTTAAGAGGCTCATGGATAGATACATGGAGCTTAGAAAAATAGAGGGCTATGGGTAACCCTAGGTAATTTCTAAAGAAAGTACACATTCGGCACAGTATTGTGGGCCAAAGGGCCTGTATTATGCTGTAGGTTTTCTATGCTTCTACGCCTAAAATTAAATCACTTTCATGTTTAGAGGATAGAATGTGTGCACTGCCAAACTGAATAGCAAAATAAATGATGGGAAGAACTATGTTGCCTAAGAGACTAAGCTTCCAGCATAAACTGAACAGATGGCTTTGATCTTGCTAATGTAAACTGTAAAAATAACTGGTTCATTAACAATTTAATGTTAAACAACAAAGAAATCAGCAGGCTTTGAAATTTGGGTGTCATCAGTAGATATGTAAAGACAGTTCAAAAATTGCTCATATAAACAGCTGAAGATGTATTAAACTCAATAAGCCACAAAGCATTTCTCAGGTTATCCCACAGCACGTAACATCACAATCCATGGCTGGTTAGTACCCAGTTTCTAAGATAATAGACTGTTGGACTAACCAGCCATGTTTTGCAGGACAAGGGTGGGGATGAGTTTCCAGAACAATGTCTTTCTATTGGATTCACTGTGTCTAATGAGAACGGGGATGAAATTTCTCTACTACATTACCAAGACAGCCTTAGCTACAATGTGAGACACACTTCCACTCAGTCAATACTGTCATTTTCTTCCTAGACCAACTGCACAGTATAGGAATATTAACCTCAGATAAGCTACTTTATAAAACGGAACTTAAATCAACACTTTCATTAGCTGTTCAGTTATCTAAAAAAAAATGCAGCATTATGGTTGGTACTGTCTTTCAGACCAGATATTAAACTGAAACTTTACCTGGATATCCAGGCAGCAAAGAGTACAAGAGTGAAAATGGTTGATAATTTTACAAATGGGGAAAGCCTGCAGATTTTCTTTAAATACATATTTATTCATGCATGAGGATATTGCTCATCAGACAAAAATGTGCTCCCCATCTCCAATTGTACCATTTACTAAGGCCCCAAATCCTCCCCCACCCCACCCCCAAACAACCAATTTTTACAGGAGCACCACTGACAGTGTCCTGACCAGCTGCATTATCACCTGGTATGGGAATTGCAAGGCGTCTGGCTCAAAGTCCCTTCAAAGGATTGCGAGGACTGCTGAGAAGATCATTGGGGTCTCTTTTCACCTATCTGACATATTTATCAGGAACACTGCGTACACTGGGTCCTTGGCATTGGCAAGGATCCCTCCCATGCATCCTACAATCTCTGTGACAAACACCCCACACCATCAGGCAGGGGGTATCATAGCATTAGGTCGAGGACTGTTAGGATAGAAAATAGTTTCTTCTTCCAGGCTGTGAGACTACTGTGCTCCCTGCCACCACCCAGGTTTCATCACTTAAAAAACACCAGTAGAGTTATACTGTTTACTTCTAAACTTGTTGTAAATACACCTTATGCTAAATGTCAATCTTTCAGAAGATATTTTATTATTTGGTATTTGTTACATGTATACTACGGAATGACAGACTTGAAATTAATTTCAGACAGCAGTTAACAATCAGTGTGCTTGGAGGAATACACAAGTCATACAGCATTTTAAGTTTATTTAATTGACTGAATTTAAAACTCCAGCTGCTGCAGTATGATTTATACTTGTGTAACTGGATCTCAGACCACAACTCTGCATTTCCCCATCAAGTAGATTAACCATTAAAGCACTGCACACAGTGTGAAAGTATATAAAGGGCAATGCTTTCAACTTGTAGGCAATTCTGATGGATCAATAATTGGATGCAAAACATCAAAGTAACCAAAAGAGGGATATAGTTACATCATGTCTATGGTTTCAGCAGAAGTAATACATCTCCCACAACATGCCACATCTAAAAGAGCCATCCTTCAAATTTTGTGTAGCATTAAATACAATCTCCTTAAAATCTTGTCTAGCCTTTCACATAAATCAGTATTCATCTATACCTCCAGCAATTTGGCACAGAGACAGTAGTTGGTAAACCCTATCTCACTGAATATAATGATGTTATAATCCAGAGCAATAGGTCAGGACCTTCTGATCAGTCTAAATTAGCCCAGAACAGAGACTGGAGTTGCAGAGTGTAATGCAAACTAGTTTTCTTCAGACAATCCAACAATTTACTAAAATAAAAACAAACAATGTGAATTATACTACAGATAAAAATCATTCAAGAATACAGAAAGCCACTGCTGAATTTTGTCAGTTAATAGAACCAGCTGACGGAGAAATTAGAAATAATGACGTAACTATCTCACAACATAGCTTACTCATGTGGTCACACTTAGTGCACTCTAGAAAGTAACCAAACACTTCTTATGAGCATAACTCAGTACTTGCATCACCTATTGTCTCTGAGGCTTAACATGTGTCTCAAGTTATCCTGTAACTAGGTGGAATTGTAGACAAATACATTTTTAAAGACGCCTGCCTCATTAATTAATGAATGTGAGAGACCAAGGCAGTATCTGTGATGCAGGCTCTTTCATGTGAAACAAACTGTTTCTCTTTCTGCAAATACTGCCTAGCCAGAGTGTGTCTAACAGTTCATGTTTTCTTTTCAGATAATGACCATCTCCAGTTAAAATAATCCCAAACAAAATTCACTAACAAATTACCAAATTAATTGAAAACAAACAAGATGTCTTCCCAATTTACTGGTACCTCCTGGATTTACAATGAACCAGAGGAATAGATAAAGGACTCAATTATGAAATTCGGAAACTTACAACATAGAAGTCCCAAATCCCACCTATGTTGTGTGAAACCTTTCTTCTTTTACTCCATTCTAATCTCCCAAATACCTTCAATCAAAAGGCCAGTAACTACCATCCTCTCTAAAGTGCAATAACTCCATCTGAAGGATCTCAACGCTGTAGTTGTTTCAAGTATTTCTTCCCTCAGACCTTGTTTTACAAAAAACAGATCCAGATTAGCCAATGTTTACTCAACTAAACTTCTCCAGCTATGACTAAACCCTCTTAAATCTCATCTGCACTTCCTCTATACTGTCACATCCCTCCCATATATGATGACTAAATCTGTGTGCAGTATTTCAGTGATGCACTAACATTTTACACCATGCCCTAGTGAGCTCCAACACAGACTGGGGGACTGCTTTATCACGAGCCTTTGTTCCTTCCAGCCAAAAGACAGGATTTCCCAGTGGCCACCCATTTCAATTTGACTTCCCACTACGACACGTGGGACCATGGCCGCCTCCTCTATTGCTATGATCAGGACACAGTCTGGAGGAGCAACATCTCATATTCTCCATCCAACCTAATGGCATGAACATCATTTTTTCTAACCTGGTAATTTCCCCCCCCCCCCCACCCTCTTTTTCAATCCCCCATTCCAGCTTCCCCTTATCTGCCCATTAGCTCCCTCTCCTCTCTCCTTTTCTTTCTTCCACGGTCCACTGCCCTTTCCAGCAGATTTCTCTTTCTTTAGTCACTTTACCTCCTCCGCCCATCACCTTCCAGCTTTTTACTTCACTCCCCCCCCCACCTACCTTCCCCCTTCACTTGGCTTCACTCATCACCTGCCAGCCCCCCCACCACCAACAATCGTATTCTGGCTTCCTCCCCTTTCCTTTCAAGTCCTGATGAAAGGTCTCGGCCCAAAACGTCGACTATTTATTCCAATCCACAGAGGCTGCCTGATTTGCGGAGCTCTTAAAACAGTACTTGTGTTGTTCAGGATTTCCAGCATCTGCAGAATTTTGTGTTTAAACCATGCTCTTATCTTCCAAGCCTCAGCCAACAGAACAAAGCTATATGCTCTCAACTTATTTTTCTGTCCCATACATTCAAAATCACTGAATATGAACTACAAGGTCCTTTATTCCTCCAAATATTTTGGCATTTCATATTTGAATATTTCTATACCTCGTTTGCTCTCACTAAATAAACTGCATCACACTTATCATTTTCCCCCAATGACCAGTCCACTAACTGCATTTATGTAGACTGCAGGAAGCAAAGAGTACTCGTTACAAGTTTTGATGCTTTTACACAAAAAAAAAAATTACCTTTTTTTATGCTTAGAGTTCAAATTTGCAGTAACTAAGCATAACAACTGGTACCTAATCAATAAAATTCTCTACATTAATTTTTAACTATGTTTAAATACATTACAATAAAACAACTGAGACATTTAGACGGGTGCATGGATAGGAAGTGGTGCATGCAAACTCGATTTCAATGTTTAAGAGAAGTTTGGATAGGTACATGGATGGCAGGGGTATGAAGAGCTATGGTCCCAGTACAGGTCAATGGAGTAGGCAGTCTGAATGGCTTGGCATGGATTACATAGGACAAAAAGCCCGTTTCTGTGCTATATCTTTTATGATTCTAAAAGAATATGAATGAAATGAAGGCAAATGGGACTAATATAGATGGGCACACTGGTTAGCAAGGATAGGTTGGGTCAAAAAGCCTGTTTCTATGTTGTATGGCTCTACGACTCTAAATATAACATCTTGATTACAAGAACACGCAGAGCCTTGGAAACAGCACGCAATGTGAATAGGATATGCTGATAAAAAGTTTGGTCACCTTTCTAAACTTATCTAGAAAGAGCACATTAATTTTGATAATCTATCAAATGACAGAAATCAACATGTGGCTTACTGCATTTTTAATGATTTTCTCGTCAGTTTGCTCAACAACAAACTAATATTTGCTATGAGCCTATAACCTTTCTCCAAAAGGTGCCAAAGAATCCTCTCCAATAGTTTGCCAACCACTGATGCAAGACTCATTAGTCTATAATTCGCAACAGAACAGTTGCAAATTTCTAATACTCTAGTGCCACTGCTGTGGCCAGTGAGGCCACAAAGATCATTGTCAATGCCCCAGCAATCTCTTCACTTATTTCCCATAGCAACACATGCAAAACGCTGGAGGAACTCTACAGGCTAGGCTGCATCTATGGAAAAGAGTAAACATCCTGTCTGGCCCTGGAGACTTACAATCCTAATATTTTTCAGAAGCCTCAACACTGCCCCTTTCTTAAATTCAACAACTTACACTGACTTCATGTTATCAAGGTTCCTCGTGATAATATGAAGCGAAGTGAACACTGAAGCAAAGGTATTCATTAAAGCAGCGGTCCCCAACCTTTTAGATTAGATTAGAGCCCTGCGCGGGCACTTGTGTGCGCATGCCTGTATGTGCCGATTTTTTTCTACAAATCGTTTTTAGTGATTCTGTTCAGTGAAACGACACTGTACATACATTATTTCTACTTTATATAGGCTGTGTATTTATCATATCATTCCTGCTTTTACTATATGTTAGTGTTATTTTAGGTTTTATGTGTTATTTGGTATGATTTGGTAGGTTATTTTTTGGGTCTGGGAATGCTCAAAAATTTTTCCGAGATAAATTAATGGTAATTGCTTCTTCGCTTTACGCCATTTCGGCATGAAAGGTTTCATAGGAATGCTCTACCTTCGTGGGGGAAATACAGGACAAGGGTGGTCCTGTATGGGACAAACCAATTTTGTTAATACAGGACAGTTGGCAACCCTGGGGGGTGGGGGGCGGGGGGTGTTAATCACGACCGGAATATAGGTGATAAGTCAACTATAAGTCACTTATAAGTGGCTAATACACTCGATTTCGCTTCTAAAAGGGTTTATCTAACGAATTTAATATTGAACACAGCGCACATTTTCCTCGCATGAATATAGTGATAAGTCACTTATAGGTCAATAGCATCATAACATTTTAAGTAATGTTTGAATATTAAACACACAGCACATATTTTCCCCATATGAACATATAAAATCATTGCAACACACCAATATCGCTGAATCAGTGGGAGCCCTGGGCTTGTTTCCCTGCAACAAGACAGTCCCACCGAGGGGTGATGGGAGACAGTGATACTCGAAGGGGGTTCCTTATGTCCAGTCTATTCCGCAATTTAGTTTTCGTTGCATTCATTGCAGAAAACCCCGCTTCGCAGAGGTATGTTGGAAATAGAAGCAATGTTTTCAGTGCTTCTGTGGCTATCTCAGGCTATTTAGCCTTGACTTTGATCCAGAATGCCGGCAGAGATGTTATGTCAAACATACTTTTCAGCTCGCTGTCATCTGCATGCTCGAGAAGTTGATCTTCTCCCCGCGCTGACATGAATGACGTGGACGTAATGACCTCACGTGCGTTCAATTCAGCAGTGGATGTGACGGGGAACGAGGAAAGGTGCAGCTGACTCATAACACCAAATCATATCGTTTCCTCGCGGCCTGGTGGTTGGGGACCACAGCATTAAGGACCTACTCCCACCTCCACCTCCAAGCATGTTTCCTCCTTTATTCCTGAGCTATCCTACCCTCACATCCTCCTGTTCTTCACACAAGTGTAGAACACCTTGAGACTTTCCTTAATTCTACTCACCAAAGCTTTGTCATGTCCCCTTCTACCTCTCCTAAATTCCTCAATCTCTTTTCTAATTACATTATAACTTTCAAGAGCCCTCTGATTTCTTAAACCTTAACTATGCTTCCTTCTTCCTCTTGACTGAATGTTCCACTTTTGTTAACCATGGTTCCTGCACCCTACCATAATTTCCCTGTCGCAATGTCCCCATGCAAGTACTCCCTAAGCAACCTCCACATCTGTTGTGAATGTTTCTGAGAACATCTGTTCCCAATTTATGCTCTGTTCCTGCCTAATATACTCCTCCCCCAAACCTCCAATTAAATACCTCTCCATATGGCCTGTTTCTAACCTTGTACATGACTATACTAAAACTCAAGAGTTCTGCTCACTGTCCAGAATGCTCTCCTACTGAGAGATCTGTCACCTGGCCATGTTCATTGCCTAGTACAAATCCAGTATGGCCTCTCTTGTAGTTGACCTGCCCACATATACCAGGAATCATTCCATCAAATTTGCCTTTTCTAAACCTTCTGCATGGAGTTTCCAATCATTATTTTTGCACTACCAAAATCTGCCTGCTTCTCTGCTCCTCAGTGTCTCAGTGGCTACTGAAGGACACAAGGAAGACTCCAGAAAGAATGATTGCTCCCTTTCTGTTTCTGACTTCCACCTACACTGACTCTGTAGACAATCCTGCCACTATCTTCCTCCTTTTCTGAAGCTGTCATACTCTCTCTGATTAGCAATGCCATTCCCCCCAACTCTCTAGACCCCCCACCTTTTGAAACATCCAACCTCCAGAACATCCGGCAGTCAATCTTGCCCTTGTGACAGCCAAATCTCTGAATGGTCACAAAATCATAATTCCATGTTCTAGGTTCTTCATCCTTATTCTTAACACTTCAAGCATTGAAGTGAACACATTTCAACCCATCCATCTGACTGCATTTATACTTATGTCTATCCTACCGCTCAGTCTCTGCAATGCCAACTGCTACATTATCTGGCCTACCACTCTGGCTCCCATACCATACCCCTGCCGACCTAATTGAAACCCTTGCAAACCTTGCTCTAGCAAACCTGCTCGCAGGACATTGGTTCCTCTCGAGTTCAGGTGTAACCTGTCCCTTTTGCACAAGTTGTACCTTCCCAGAAGTTATCCTGATGATCCACAAATCTGAAACCCTGCCCCAACTCTTCAATCACACATTCATCTGCCATATCTTCCTATTTTTACTTTTAGTGGTGTGTGGCACAGACAATCCAGAGATTGCTATCCTTTTAACTCTTCAGAACCCATCCTTTACCTACCCATGTCATTGGTATCAATGTGTACCATTGCTTGCCCTCCACTTTAAGCATGCTGTGAACTCTATCTGAGAAATCTGACCCTGGCACCCGAGAGGCAACATTTACCATTAGGGAGTCTTGTTCTTGTCCACACAATCTCCCGTCAATCAGTGCAGTATTTTATAAGTTTGCCAGACCACCAGACGGTATTTGGTGCTGACTTTTGTCACCGCCCATATTTAAATTTTCTAAAGTGGTCTGGTTTGCATAATGCAAATAAGCTAAGCGTTTTCTGAATGGATACAATGACCCAAGGCAAAGAAATATAGTAAAGCAATGCCCAATGTTCAGCTACTTATGGAAAACATTTCACACAAACTATTTGCTCCAATCATAAAGACAGACTTGTTACTAATACCCATATGTAGAATTCAAAATACTCTCTCATTATCTAGCAAACATCTTGAAATCACTGCTTAGGTTCTTTTGTAGTCCAAGGATGTGGTGTCCAAAGTTCACATATTCAAATAAGGATAGGAAGAGTGAAACATTGGTGTAGACATTGACATTCCTTCTATCATGTTAACTTTAGCTCGAGAAATAATCAAATACTCTTTTCTCTCCTCCAAGGAAGGTAACCCCAGCTTCCTGAGAATTTAAATAGTTTGAGTTTGCTCAAAGATTCCTAAACAAAATTAGAAAACTGAAGGTAAACAAAGTACTTCAAGTAGCACGAAAGAAATAATTAGTAAGTAGGGGAGAAAAACTGAAAAGGAATACGGAAAGAGTTAAACTAATAATCTTGCCTGGAATATCACTGTGCGCATTTTCAATAGAAATCAGTTGAACACAGCGTGGTCTTTTTGATGCCTTCACATCATGCAAAATAAAGATATATTTAAATCATGTTTGCAAAGGTAATTTGTGTAACTACTATCCAGAAAAAAGCTTGTACTTCAGCTCTTGTTCTTCCCCAGTGAGAATACAGCAAATTGAAAGCTGTAATCTGTTTTAGACTCCCAAATAGCAGTTTTGATACAGTTCTCTCTAAGCAGCCTGAAGATAACCATTATTATATAATGGCAATACCACACATTGATTTCTGTAGTAATTGAATATGGCTGTCTTCAAAACACACAATCTATTATGGTGCCTTCAATAATTTAGTTTACAAAGTTACATAATGAACAAGCAGGAAAAGTAATTTCTTTTGTGTAAATGCAAGAAAATTTATAAAAGAATACACACAATGATGACTTTGCCCTCAAACCTTAAAAGCAATCTTGAAAAGTGTCGAAAGCTCAGATGCCATCTTGCAGCCATCTTTATTTTGTAATTCAGTATATGTTGTACTTTCAGACTTAACAAATACTATAAGCATGGGCCAAAATGCCTAAGTAAGTTCCTTTCCTAACAATATCATACAATGGAATCCATTACTACTGGCACAAGCAATTGACAAGGCATGGTGCTATAAACCAAGCACACACTTTGTAAACCACACTAGGATTATTTTAAAAGCCTGGCAACAAGACAAACTTCTGCCATCTCCAAAGGAATTCTACCACAAAGCATATCCTTATCTCTCTCTCCCATCTTCACTTTCCACAGTGATTGCTCCCTCCGCAATTGCCTTGTCTATTCACCCATTGCCACAAATCTCTTTCCAGACACTTATCCCTGCAAGGGGCCTAAGTGCCACAGCTGCCTGTACGCCCCTCCCTCACCTGCATTGAAGGACCCAAACAGTCCTCATGGGCGAGGCAACACTTCACCTGCAAATCTGCAGGGGTCGTCTATTGCGACCGGTGCTCCTGATGGGTCCTCCTCTACATTGCTGAGAATTGGGCACCCACTTCGTCAAGCAGCTCCACACCATCCGCCACAAGCAGGGCTTCCCGTTGGCCAAACATCTCAATTTCAATTCTCATTTTGACGTGATGATCCATGGCCGCCCCTTGTGCCAAGAGGTCACCCGCAGGGTGGAGGAGCAACACCTTATATTCCACTTGGATAGCCTCCAACCTGATGGCATGAATATTGATTTCTCCTTCCAGTGAACAAATTTCATCTTCCCCCTATTCACCACTCTGACCTTTCACTTCTCTCCTGCCTATTACTTCTCCCTGGATCTCCACCTCCTTCCCCTTCTCCTATTTTCCACTCTCAACTCCTATCAGATTCTTCCTTCTCCAGCCTGTTATCATTCCAATCCACCTGGCTTAGCCTATTACCTTCCAGCTGGCCTCTTTCCCCTGCCCCCTGATTTTTTATTCAGGCATCTCCCCTCTTCCTTCTCAGCCTGAAGAAGGGGCTCAGGCCAAAATATCAACCTACTCTTTTCCATAGACGCTGCCTGGCCTGCTGAGTTCCTCCAGCATAGTGTGTGTTGCTCTTGACAAACTTTCACTGGTTTGGGCAAGGAAGAAAAGTTAAAGTATCATTCCTCATTATCACACGTGCTATGTCATATAACATGGGCGATCATGCTCTCATGACCATGATTGTTCCTGGTAAATTTTCCTACAGAAGTGGTTTGCCATTGCCTTCCTCTGGGCAGTGTCTTTACAAGACGGGTGACCCCAGCCATTATCAATACCCTTCAGAGATCGCCTGCCTGGCGTCAGTGGAGACATAACCAGGATTTGTGATGTGCACCAGTTGCTCATCCGGCCATCCACCACCTGCTCCCGTGACCCCGATTGGGGGCTGAGCAGGTGCTACACCTTGCCCAAGGGTGACCTGCAGGCAAACAGAGGGAAGGAGCCCCTTACACCTCCTTTGGTAGAGACATATCTCTACCCTGCCACTCAGGTATCATTCGTAAGTAATTTAATTTACATCATGCAGCATTTATAAATACAAAATCTGATATACATTAACCCAAAGCAAAACAATGTTTTGTAGAAATCTCCTGAAATGCTTACAAAGTGTGTTTTCTTCAAATAAATAGCAACAAATGGCAAATTAGTCATGTAAATTTATACTAGAAGGAACATCAAGAACAGAACATGTTTGTTCACAACAAACTTTAACAACATCCACTCAATGTGAAAATCAAAGATCTGCAGATGCTGGAAACCTAAGGGAAATAAAAGAACATGCTGGAAAAAGCCAACAGGTCAGGCAGAAACTTTTACTTATTTACTTTAGATATCACCAGTTCTTCCATTTTCTACTCAGATTTGTCTGTTTCAGTGTTTTTTTAAAAAACTTTCTCACTTTGGATGAAACATTAACACTGTCACTCCTTCTACTAATAGTGTTTGGCCTGTAAATATTTCTAGCATTTCTTGTCTTTGTTTAAAACACCTACACAAGTAGAGTGCAATAATTTTCCTGTCATTCATTCACAGACCCCAAGGCCCACAGAACATTGTCAACCCACAAATAACAGGAAATGCTGAATTTACATGCTCAATGGCATTTGACAATACAAGTCATTTTTGTACTTTTTGGAAAAAAACATTACCAGATAATTTGTACTGTACCCCTGTAATATTTAACTCGCGCACTTAACATTGTTTATGCATGCACGATTCATTTGTATGTCTAATTCTTTCTTTTCGTGGTGATGGTGTGTTAGGTGTACTACTGTGGTTTGCACCCTGGCCCGGAGAATCGTTGTCTCGTTTGGGAGTATACATGTATATAGTTAAATGACTATAAACCAGACTTAGCGAAGGGGCTGATGATGAAGGAAGACAGAGTGGGGGAAAAATTAGTTGATAGCACCCGAAATATGGTGGTGAAGAAATGAGTGAACAAAAGAGTGGCTGGAGGATGTATAAATGGTGAACAGTTCCAGACTGAGACTAGACTGCAGCTTTCACGCGTGTCGAACTTCCCTCACTTCCTCTCTGTAACGAAGGACTAAACCTTGCTTGCATTTCCTCTCTCAGCTGCCAGACCCAGCGCAGCACGAATGTCTGAGCCGCCAGCCGCCTACCCACACCGATCCACTCACCGGGGACACCGCAGTCGGCGCAGATGTCGTTGCTCCTCAACCTTTTCGACATGGACAGCCGATAAATCGCGCCACTCCAGATTTTTTTTCTCTCTCTCTTTCACAGAGGGAGGAGGAAAAGGAGAGGGGGGGGGAAGTGGGCAGTAAAACGTGCGGAGCGTTGCCCGGTACGAACTGCGCCTGCTTGACGTTAACGCCGACCCGCCATCAGCACCAAGAGTGGAGCCGGGCTTCCAGCCGCCGCTGCCGCCGCCGCCTCCGCTCTCATCCCCGGCCCTAGCTGCCTGGAGACGCAGATTGGCATGACGGGATGTCGGAGGACCGCTAGGCGCAGTCCGCCCGTGCGCATGCGCCCAATGCCGGCCCAACCACAACCTCATCCCCGGGGGGGGGAGGTATCTGTAAATATTAAGGATTAGCATGGACAGTGAACCTTTCATACACAAGAAGACATTAATTTTGATCAATTATAGTAAAATACCATGCACACGATAACATTAGCCATGTTATGTTAAGTTCTTCGAGGGAAATAGAGTTTGTAATGCCATCGGCTTTACCTACTACCAACACAGGGGTCCGATTTGGAACTAACCACAGTGAAAGGGAGGAACGGGGTGGCTCTGCTCCCCAACTAATTAATGTTTTAAAACATTAAATCAAAGCTTCTGGATCCGCCGAGCAGCAAGAAAGTGCAATATTTTATGATACGTTTCTTTGTGAAAGTATAGAATTTAGCAGTGTCTGGGAGAGGCGCCGGGGTGTTTGCGTGCCCCCTCTGATCTGTGCGAAAGCATTTCCTTGTTGCGGATCCTTTTCCTGTAAAGTTTGGAAAGTTTGAAAGTTTTAATTTTCCCCAACCCCTTCCCCCTCTGCCCGCACCGTGCCTTGATTTGGAGGAAAAGAACGGAGGGCAGGGGGTCTGCGTGGATGCTGAGGCTCAGCTACAAGGATGTGTACATTGGAAGACATCAAGAACAAATACAGGCTCCATCTGTACGTGTGGCACAACCAGTACAGAGAGGTTGAGAAGGAACTAAAACAGGTAGATCAATTATACAACAGAGAATGTTAATCTATTCTTTATTGTACAACGTTATGATGGAAGTCATCTTTGTAGTGGCTGTTTCGAAAATCCTATCAACTTCCTGGATTGTCTTAACAGATTTTCAGGTGGCGTCTATTTTGAGCGCCGGGTTTCATGTCTCCAAGTACACTTGGTTACTCAGTTTCCTGATCGAATCGGTTCCCTGTCCCATTCAATTGTTATCGAAATGGTCGTGAACGGGATTTTCGTGATTAATTGTAAAGTGGTCCCGGCCGGGGCCTAATTTTTCAGTTATTCCGTAGGTAGGGGCAGGTTCTGTGTTACAAGCAGTTGAATCTAAATTAGTTATTGTTAATGTGTGGTTACGATGCTGGGGATGATTAATGGAGATGTCTGATCAACACATTTCCCTCTTCTGAGTTCATGATTTGTTATTAACGATCTCGTTGATTTTTTTATAAGATCTTTTGGAATTAAGTGAAAAGGAGACATTAGCAGTTAAAGTAAGATCATTTGCCACAGAAGGTGATCATTCTGTCATTCATATTTATACCAAACCTTCACTCCATTTTCCCAATTGTCCACTAAGTTTTCCCATCGAACTTTCTGTCCACTTCCACGTTGAAAGTTGCTATGAATCGGTTTGCTATGAATCTCAAGTAGTACACAGCAGAATGTCGCAACCTGCTGTGTCCATTTTTGCAAATGAATCTTCTACTTCTCTTGCATCTTCTGGTCCAGCAAACATTTCCACTGGAAACAATTTCTTCCTGTGTTCTCCCCACTGCAATCGTTTGCTCGAAAGAAAAGAACTCCAGTCCCCAAAATCCATCATTTCCGATACTATTCTAATAACTCTTCCTTTGAAAGCCAATAACATTCTTCCTGAAATGTACTTCTCAGAATTAAAGGCACTATTTCAGCTAAACCCAAGTAAGCATTCTGTACCTCCTTGCTTTTCATAATTGATAAACCCAAGAATTCTTCATGGTCATCTTCAAAGATTTTGTGTCTTAAACTCCTTTTCATTTCTTACACTTTAAATGGAACTGTTGGTTTTGCTTTGCAAGATGCTTCATTACACATTTCTCTACAATAAATCTCAATTGTTATCCAGCTCTTTTTTCTGTTTTGTGAGGGATTCTGGAACCATTTCAGATGGATGAGATGAATGTTTTTCTCAGAGAGGGGCATAAGTCTTTGAAACCCCTTTTCTCAAAATGTAATAGAACATAATCATTATCACTACCTCACTATTTTTGCTCTCTCTGTGCACTACATAATTTTCTCTCTATATACAGTATATAAAATTTGTAATTTATAGTGTATTTTTTATATTGCACTTTTCTGTCACTCCAAAACAATAACTTTCACAAAATACATCGGTGATATTAAACCTTATTCTGTTTCTAATTCTGAAGAAGATTCTTAGAATATTTTCAAGATAAAGGTAGACTTATTCTTGAAAGACGAGGGCTATTAACAGATAGGATTGTGGAATTAAGATTACAAGCAAATCAACTTCAATGTCAAAGTCAAAGTAGATGCATTATCAAAGTATGTATGCGTCACCCAGAGATTCGTTTTCTTGCAGCTATGCACAGCAGAACAAAGAAATACAATAGAATCAATGAAAAACTATGCACAAACAAAGACTGGCAAACAACTGCTGTGTAAAAGGAGGCAAACTGTGTAAATACCAAAAGTAATAACACAAAGTAAATAGATAATACTGAGAACGTGAGTTGTAGAGTCCTGGAAAGTGAGTCAGTAGGTTGTGTTCAGTGTTGGGGTGAGTGAAGTTATCCGTGCTGAGCCAGGAACCTGGCGGTTGAAGAATAATAACTGTCCTTGAATGGCAGAGCAGGTTTGAGGAGCCACATGATGTACCTACCTGTTATAGGACAAACATATATATTCAGCTCATTCATTTGAGTTCAAGCAGATCAAATTCCATCAATCCTACTGCTCTTCTCCTTCTTACCTTTAACTACAGCAATGTGCTCTCTCTCACATGTCCATCAGCTTCCCATTGGTTACTTTTGCCTACATTAAGGAATAATTTACCAGAGCCAATGAACCTACCGGTACATCTTCTGGAGCACCCAGTAGAAAACCATAGGGAGAAGATACAAAGTCCAGTACTTGGGGGTTAAACATATCAAAGTTAACAAGTGCAAAGTAAATTTATTATCACAAACAATCCTGTGATTCATTTTCTTGCAGCCATATTCTGTAAATCCAATAGCCATAATAGAATCAATGAAAGACCGCACCCAACAAAGCTGTCACCAGTGTGCAAAGGACAACAAACTATTTTTTTGTGATTCAAATTCTTATTATTATTTATTCTTATTTTACAAAGCAGCACAGCATATCATAGAGCAGATAGAGTACAGCATATTTGCACAGCCATCCCATGACAGGAAAACAAGTAAAATTTACAAACAGAAAGAAGTTCTAATTTAAGTTTAAATTAACATACAACCAAAATTGATCCCACGCGCCTTGCACTTTTCCCTCACTGTTAATTCTTCCCAACATGTGTTCATGTGATGAAAATCTTAATCATTTCAGGACAACAAACTTTGCAAATCCAAAAGGAAAAAAAAAGAAAGAAAGAATAATAAGTAAGAAATAAATATCGAGAACATGAGATGAAGGGTAATTGAAAGTGAGTCTGTAGGTTGTGGGAACAGCTGAGTGAAGTGAAGTTATCCCATTTGGTTCAAGAGCCTGATGGCAGAAAGGTAATAATTGTTTCTGAAGCTGGGGCGTGGGTTCTGAGGTTCCTGTACCTTTTTCCTGATGGCAGCAGCGAGGAGAGAGCATGGCCTGGATATATCTAGTGCTGACTGTCGAAATGAGAAGAGAGCATGGCCTGGGTGTACCCGGAGCTGAAGGGGTAGCAAAGCTAACGGCTGCATCACCCTTCTCCTGTTATTAGTTGGTATTCCTGGATGCATTGCCATCCTTGTAAAGACTGCTGCCCTTTGTTGCATAAACTTTGAAATTATGTCCTGGAAACCCAAATTCACCTTTAGTTGTATATTCAAAAAGGACAATCAGTGATTCCAACATTGACCCTGATAAAGACTACTTCCTTACAATCTGGATATCAACTGTTTTGTGTCACTTAGCTAATTTCATGTCCATGTCTAATGCCCATCTAATTCAACTTGCTTAAGTTTATTATGTAGCACTAGACAGGGGTTCCCAACCTGGGGCCCACAGACCCCTCTGTTAATGGTAGGGGTCTGTGGCATAAATAAAGGCTGGGAACCCCTGTGACTAGATTCAAAGAGATTTACAGCATAAAAATCAGCGTTTCAGCCCAACTCGACCATGCCAAGCCAGATGCCTTCCTGAGCTAGTACTACTTGCCTGCATTGTGCCCATATCCCTCTAAACTAGCGGTTCCCAACCATGGAGCCTTACCGTTAACCCAGAGGTCCTTGGAGACCAGGTTAGGAAACACTGCTCTAAACCTTTCCAAGCAATGAAACCGTTCAAATGTGTTTTAAACTATAAATTGTACCCACCTCTGTCACTTGCTCTTTCATAAACCCACCGCCCTCTGTGTGGGAGAGTTTGCCATCAGGTCCCCTTTAAATAATTTTACTCTCACCTTAAACCTGTTTTCGAATCCCCTATCCTGGAAAAAGATTGTGACCGTCCACCTTCCCTATTCCACTCAGCATTTTATAAACCTCCATTAGGGCCCCCCTCAACCTCCATCGCTCCTAGCCTATTCAGTCTCCTTATAACTCAAGCAACAATCGTACCGCAGGAGAATTGCAGAGTACTCCAGGTCTGTCTCACCAATGTTCTCTACAGCTCTGGCATCAGTTATAACAAACATGCTTCGACATCACAGCAACTTTTCTGAACAAGATATAGGATACAGGGATCAAAAACACAAATTATGAAATTTCTTTTAAAAAAATCATTAGGTATTAATATCGATCTGGTAAAATGGATTCAGCAGTGGCTGGATGGGAGACGCCAGAGAGTAGTGGTGGATAACTGTTTGTCAGATTGGAGGATGGTGTCTATTGGTGTGCCTCAGGGATCTGTACTGGGTCCAATGTTGTTTGTAATATACTCTAATGATCTGGATGAGGGGATGGTAAATTGGAATAGTAAGTATGCAGATAATACTAAGATAGGTGGAGTTGTGGATAATGAAGTAAGTTTTCAAAGCTTGCAGAGATATTTAGGCCAGTTAGAAGAGTGGGCTGAAAGATGGCAGATGGAGTTTAATGCTGATAAATGTGAGGTGCTACATTTTGGTAGGACTAATCAAAATAGGACATACCTGGTAAATGGTAGGGCATTGAAGAATGCAGTAGAACAGAGGGATCTAAGAATAATGGTGCATAGTTCCCTGAAGGTGGAATCTCATGTGGATAGGGTGGTGAAGAAAGCTTTTGGTATGCTGGCCTTTGTAAATCAGAGCATTGAGTATAGGAGTTGGGATGTAATGTTGAAATTGTACAAGGCATTGGTGAGGCCAAATTTGGAATATTGTATACAGTTTTAGTCACCGAATTATAGGAAATATGTCAACAAAATAGAGAGAGTACAGAGAAGATTTACTAGAATGTTACCTGGGTTTCAGCACCTAAGTTACAGAGAAGAGTTGAGCAAGTTGGGTCTTTATTCTTTGGAGCGTAGAAGGTTGAGGGGAGACTTAATAGAGGTATTTAAAATTATGAGGGGTATAGATAGAGTTGACGTAGATAGGCCTTTTCCATTGAGAGTAGGGGAGATTCAAACAAGAGGACATGAGTTGAGAGTTAGGGGGCAAAAGTTTAGGCGTAACATGAGGGGGAACTTCTTTACTCAGAGAGTGATAGCTGTGTGGAATGAGCTTCTAGCAGAAGTGGTGGAGGCAGGTTCGATATTGCCATTTAAAGTAAAATTGGATAGCTATATGGACAGGAAAGGGATGGAGGGTTATGGGCTGAGTGCAGGTCGGTGGGACTAGGTGAGAGTAAGTGTTCGGCACAGACTGGGAGGGCTGAGATGGCTTGTTTCCATGCTGTAATTGTTATATGGATATATGTTTAAAATTCCTTGCTTCGGTTTGTTTTGTCTCCTATTCTTACTGCCCATTACACTACTGTTGTTTAGGGCAGCAAAGAAGGTCCTCTAACTCTTGTCTGCCCATACCGTCACACATGTAGAAGGATGTGACGGATTAGAAGGATTCTTCTTTGCTCTTTCGGTAACAATTATTTTTTGACCAGTCAGGGTTGTTGGCCCTGAGCTTAAACCTCTGAACCTGGAGGACCGGTGCACCATTCTTAGTCTGGCCTCTGCCCTTTGACCTGTTTGGCATGGCTGGCCCTACCAAGAGTCAAAGCACAAGGCCCTGACTCCAGCCAGCATAGCTCTCCGGTCATTGAGGCACATGAGACTCCGAGCCCTATGACAAGGTTGTAGTTCTCTTGGAGGGTTGTCTCCCTTTGGGAAGGTGTTACTGCCTTAACTGACATCCCCTAAAAGAACACAAAAAAGGCACTGAAACTGAAACATCCCTGATATGTGGATTGATGCTCTGTCGCGAGGCATATTCAGCCACTTTCAAAATGAATTTCTTTACTTCATCTTTTTGCTCCCACAGCACGACGTTGAAGCAGTTGATCCAAGGGGTCGGACACCATTACACCTCGCCGTCTCGCTAGGACACCTGGAATGTGTTGAAGTGCTACTTCAAAACAATGCCTCTGTTATTAAGGAGAATGCCAAGGGATGGACAGGTCAGAAATGCTTAACAATCAGCCCAAATCAATTGCAATATTTGAGATCATGGGACAACCTGAGATACGAAATTTCCCTCTAAATTTTTTTTTATAGCTGCACGAACCAATAGGAAATTTTTACACGGCCTGAAAACCATGCAGCACTTTAAATGTTTCAATTTGTAATATGCATACTATGAATATTTAGAATGAAAACGGTGTCAGTGTTCAGCAAGCCAATGGTTCATTAACAATGAGCTACTGACTTCCATTCTGTGTTTATTGTTACAGTTTGTAGCAGTGTTGTAACTTGAAACACTGACAATGTAAATAGGTTGAATTTCTAAAATGTTTCAAAGTATTGGCTGTAGTACATTTATTAGTTAGAACATTTATGGATTATATTCATTAACATATAATTAATTACAGAGCATTTCACAATTTGAATTTATTTAAATCTAACATCCATCCCACAACGCGGTGGAGCAAACATCTTTGTGTTATGACTCCGTCGCAATGTACAGGCATGTGAATTTATAAATCTAGTGGCTTGTAGAAAGAAGCTGTCCCAGAGCCTGTTGGTCCTGGCTTTAATCCTGCAGTACCTTTTGCTCGACGGAAGCAGCTGAAACAGTTTATGATTGGGGTGACTGGTGTTTTTACATTATTTTAACATGGATTTCAAAATTACATTAACATTGTATAAAAGCAAATTCCCACTGTGTGGAAACAGAGGCTGTGCGCGCAGGATCATTGCAGTTACTGCGCGGCCACGCACCCGCGCAGCTCAGAGGGAAAGCAAGTAAAATTGAAAAGGGCATGTTGTAAGTCAGGGGAGTTTCCTCCGAGGGTAGACCTGTAACAGTCAATCTGGATCTGCCTTTCTCCTTTCTATTTTTGTGCTCTTTTTTTTCCTCATTTGGTGAGGAAGTGCAGGCCTCTGACAACAGTGGTAGAACTGCAATTTGTAATGTGGGGAACAGCACTTTTCAAACCACACCCTTAGAGTCTGTGGTCAAATGGCAACCAGTAAGGCAATACAGACACTTAAGAAGAGAAACTTTTTTTTAAGCAAACCAGGCAGTATCTCAGCCACCAACAAAATACAGTGGATGTGGTCTCATGGACGGGCTCATTGTCCCCATAATGAATACCCGACTAGTTTCCCTCTCCAGATTTGTTAAGAGGAAATTACAGGAGGAATTTTATAAGAGGTTCTTTAATAGCTGAAGCATTAGGTCTTCCCTCATGCTTCGCCAAGACCTATCCCTTTGTTGTGGAGCGTTGTGACCGACAAGCAAAAAAGTTTCACAGCCCTTTCACAGAAAGGCTACAGCAGCTCACTTACCAAGGGTTGTATGTAAAGTACAAGCATGTGTTTATATACAGTACATTCAGTGTAGACACTGGACATGATACATACTGAGGCAGAGAGAGACTCAGACAAAATGGGTCTACATGGGGAACCCTGGTTAAAGAGTTAACAAGTGGCTAAAAAGTCTTGAGGTTGAAAAGTTATGAGGAAGTGCAAGCTTCTGCTCCTAAATATGAATGAAACATAGGGGTGTGTTCAAAATTGTGCAGTGACAGAGCACAAGAGAAAATTGTCAAGCTGTAGAAAGTTGCAGCTTTTTCACAAGGATAATTCCAGGAATGAAAGGGTTATCATACGAGGAACGTTTGGCTCTGGGTCTGTACTCACTGGAATTCAGAAAGACGAGGGGGTATCTCATTGAAACCTGTTGAATGTTGAAAGGCCTAGACAGAGTAGATGTGGAAAGGATGTTTCCTATGGTGGGAGAGTCTAGGACAAGGGGGCACAGCCTCAGATAGAGGGGCACCCTTTCAAAACAAAGATGCAGAGAAATTTCTTTAGCCAAAGGGTGATGGATTTATGGAATTTGTTGCCACATGCAACTTTGGAGGCCAGGTCGTTGGGTGTAGTTAAGGCACAGATTGATAGGACATGGCATCAAAGGTTACGGGGAGAAGGCTGGGAACTGGGGTTGAGGAGGAGAGAGAAAAATGAGATCAGCCATGATTGAATGTTGGCGCAGACTCAATGGGCCAGGTGCCTAATTCTGCTGCTATGTCTTATGGTCTATGTTTGAAAAGGCCTTGGAGGAGGGTGAACACAAGGATTTTTAAATTCTTTCCATTGGGAAGGATTGAGTATATATAAGTGGGGATGGATGTTGATTAAGTGAAACACAATGGGAAATAGGGTATCAGTAGATGTGTCTTCGACATTGAAACTTCTTAAATTCTCGCAGGCCTCAACAGGCCAGATGCAGACAGGATGTTTCTCCTGGCTGAGGAATCTGGAGCCTGAGGTCATAGTGTCAGAGAAAGCTTCAGGCAATTAGGACTGAGATGAGAAGTTTCTTCACTGAGGGTGATGAATGATTGGAATTCTCTAACCTAACCTTAAGCATTTAATTACCCATACTTAATTGCCCTTGAGAAGATGGTGAGTTGCCTTCTTGAACCGATACAGTTGTCGAGGTGTGGGTACAACCACAATACTGGTGTTGAAAGAGTTTCAGAATTTTGACCCAGCGGTGGTGAAGGAATGGCAAAATAGTTCCAAATCAGCATGGTGTGTGGCTCGGAGAGCATCTTCCAGATATTGGTGCTGCCCTTGTCCATCGTGCTGGTGGACGTCATGGGGTTTATCTTGGTGAGCTGCTGCCAGGCATCCTGTAGATAATGCAATGGTTGAGAAAATGAATGGTAGTGGGTGGAGTGCCTGTCAAATGGGCTGTTATGTACTGTACAGTGTCGTGTTTCCTGAGTGGTGTTAAAGCTGTATTCATCCAGGCAGGTGGAGAGTATTCCATTACTCTCCTGTTTTGAGGCTTGTAGATGGTGGACAGGCTTTGGGGAGTTAGGAGGTGAGTCACTCACTGCGGAACTCCTAGCCTCTGACCTACCCTTGTAGTCACCTAGGTACATATATAAGCGACACAGTAGCATGGTGGTTAGCATAACATTTTACTGTATCAGCGACTGCTTCGTGATGTGAGAGATTGTGCTTGTTGCTAAACATTGTGTAATCAACAGTGAACAATTCTACTTCTGACCTTACAACTGAATGAAGGTCATCTATTTATTTATGAATTGAGATGCAATGTGGAATCGTCCCTTCGGGGCATGCCGCCCAGCAACCCTGCCCGAATCGTGGGACAGTTTACAACACCAATCAACCTACAAGCCGGTATGTCTTTGGACTGTGGGTGGAAGCTAGAGCACTCAGTTACCCCCCACAGTTCTCCATGTGGTATCGAGAAACTGTGGGGAAAAAAACAAAGATTTTGTTTGATACAGCAAAGACTAAAGGCTCTGACAACAATTTGGCGATGGAACTGAAGGCTTGTATTCTGCAACGCCACGCTCTTGGCAAAGGAAACCCAGGTAATCACTGGGAGAATGTACAAGCTGCTTACAGAGAATGGCGGGAATTGAAGCCAGGTCGCTAGTGCTAACCACTACGCTACCGTGCCGCCCTGGTGAAGCATCTGAAGAAAGTTGTGCCTGGGTCACTACCCTGCAGAGATGTCTTGTGGTGAGATGATTGACCTCCATCCATCTTCCTTTGAGCTGAATATGATTCCGTCTTGCAGAGGTTTTTCCTTCTGCTTCCCATTGGCCAGGGCTCCTTGATGTCATACTTCATCAAAAGCTGCCTCAATGTCAAGGGCAATTGCTCTCTCTTCACCTCTTCTGGTCATATTTGGACCAAGGCTGTCTGAGCCAGGATCCGAATGACTTCACATTATTGACTAGCCATTCTCTTACTTTGCTGATGATAATGGCGAGGCTGATGGGGAGATGATTGGCTGGGTTGCATTTGTGGGACAATTGGTCAATTTCCACATTATCGAGAAACTATCATTGTTGTAGCTGACTGAAGCAGCTTGGCCAAGAGCACGCCAAGTTGTGGAGCACAAGTTTTCAGTCCTATTGCCAAATTGTTGTCAGAGCCCTTGGTCTTTGCTGTATCCAATGTTTTTTGCTGTTTCCCGATACCATGTGGAGTGAATTGAATTGGCTGAAGATTGTCATCTATCATGCTGAGGATTGACTGTACACTTCTGGGAAGATTCTTACAAATATTTTGGTTTTGTCTTTTGCATTGATGGGCAAGACTTGCTGTGAATGGGGATTTTTGTGGAGACATCTTCACCAGTGCATTGTTTAATTGTGCACAGCTGCACAATTCATGCACAACTGAATGTCGTATATTTGATAACTTTCCTGCAAAGCGCCCTATGCTTCATTAACGATGTCAAATAAATCCACTTTGCTGTTGTTGGTACATTAAAAGTTAACAGGCAACTCAACTAGTAAGTACACTACTAATTGTTAATTCCAGCTTTAATGTTCCATTCTCTTCAGTTCTGCAAGAGGCGGTCAGCACAGGAGATCCCGAGTTGCTGCAGAAAATTCTTCAGTATCGGGACTATAATAGAATAAACTCTCATCTCAATGGAGTTCCAGAACTGCTTAACAAAATACAAAAGGTAACAACTGCTCTAACACCAGACCATATTCACAGTAATGTATATGGGCTATTCAGTTCAAAAATTTCATTTACGTAATGAAATTTTATTTGCAAAAGGTAACATCTGCTCTGATACCAGACTATATTATCAGTAGTATATATGGGCCATACAGTTCAAGAATTTAATTTACATCATCACCCTTTCCTCAGAATCAAATTCAAAGTATAAATCGTGTGTAACATTTTTCCTGTGTATATACTGTGCAGTTCTAAGCTAGCACTGGATAATTTTCAACTTAATTCAGACCCATATTGCTCGACTTTCTGCCAAACCAGAATGCTGGCCAAACCATTCTTAACACTATTGATTCTTGCATTCGGATTTTCTATTTGCATAAAAAAGGCATTAAGGCCGATCTCTCATTTTCATCAACTATGTTTATTGATGTCTTTGTCCCCATCATTTTCCTTATTGACTGCTTTGGGATTTGCTGTACATCTACAGTAAGTTAAAATAACTTGGTGTGTATCAAACATCTGTTTAATTCAAAGTTCAAAGAAAATTTATTATCAAAGTACATGTATATCACCATATATGAAGATTCATTTTCTTGTGGATATTTCATGTGAAATCTTCACTTGATCATCTTCCCAACAAGAGTTTATAGATTGTAATCAGGAACAATGAGCAAGTGCAGGATGATGTAATTGATTTAGCTCTGGGGATTTTTCTGATTTGTAAGACTGTGCTGTAGTTTGAATCTTTGGAGAAATTGCTTCATGATTTAACTTTAGAAACAACATTATTTATTTACTATCCTTTGTGTTTTTTTTCTTGTTTCTTATTTTCAATTTGGGGAAGCTAAACTCCTCTCTGCAGTTCAAAGATCATCCCAACTATCTTTCTATAATTCACTCTGCAATCTTCAGACTTTTTTAAAAGAGGGATTGCTGCTAAAAGATGGATTTCACCAATAAAGCAACTTTCCTTTTTAATATTACATTGCAAGAGAATGCTAGGTTAGTATTACATAGTGGGTTTGAATGAAGAGCACTTGCCGTAATTAAGTAATTCATACAGCTGATTCTTGTTGGAAAATGGAAATTTAATTCTCTAGCATCAGAGTCAATGCAAAATCTTAGGCTTAAACTACATTATAGGGCTGGTGTAGTGGAATCATTCTTGCCTAGAAATTCATCCCTGACTGGAGACACTTAACAAAACAGTGGCATCAACATGTTGAACTCAGAAACAGATTTTTATAAAAATATCATCTTTGGAAAGCAAAATTTGCTGTAAAATAATTGTAGGCTGTATCTCGGGTAATGATGAGTTTGAGTACAGAGAGGAAATTAAGAACCTGGTGGCATGGTGCAAAGACAATAACCTATCCCTCAACGTCAGCAAGACGAAGGACTTGGTTGTTGACTTCAGAAGGAGTAGTGGACCGCACGACCCAATTTACATCCTCCTCCTCCTCCTCTTCTTCTTCCCAGCTGTTTAGACGCATGTAGGCGTAATACAGGATGTATAATTAATTATAGATCTTCAAGGAACTCAAATTCTCGAATACAACCTAGTCTCACGTATAAACTGAATAATAGACTCTTCAATCAGATGTTGATTCTCTTGATGGCCAAAGATTGAATAGAAAACCAAAATAAATTTAAGCCAGATAGCCTCTTGAACAACATGCTTCTTTCAATTTTGTATCAATTACAGCTCAGCAAAACATGCTGGACTGTCTCTGGACTACCACAGTCACATAATCCAGTAAGATGTTTTCCTATTACCTTTAAATAATAGTTTAGCCCACAATGCCCCAAACTAAGTCTTGTAAATTTCACCATATCTCTACGACTTAAAAGGTAACAGTCTGAGACCTTTTTAACTAGTGGGTGACTAGAAAAATAATGCCTGCCCCTTAATTCATTTTTCCAATCTTCCTGCCACTTCTTCTCTAGACCTTTTTTTAATCCTACTTCTCAATTCTGCTCTGCCTAGGGGAACTCTAATTTCTGCTTGCCTGCTCTGTAAGGAAGACTTTGCAATGCCATCCACAATTTCATTTCCCTCTACCCCAACATGCCCATGTATCCATGAAAATGTAACTGCACAACCCATCTTCCCTACTCTAAACAACACTAAGAGAATCTCAATAACTGTCAGGACGAGCTTTTGATTTACTCCCTTTTATAGAGTCTAAGGCAGCAGCAGAATCCGAACAGATGATAACCCTCCGTGGTCGAGAGCTTTCTATCCACCATAAGGCCCAGAGGATTGCTAATAATTCTGTTGCAAATCAGAAAAGCCATCTGAAACCCGGTGACCAATCTTAACTCCAAGACAGTTCCCATCTCCATTCATGCAAAGATAAGACTAATGACCCTCTCATTGCCTCCACGACTCTTAACGACCCTCATGTGATTGCAATATCTTCAAACGACTCACAGAGATTATAAACTGGAAAACTACTCACCTTGATCAGAATTGAAGAAGCCTCTTGAATGAATGGTGAAAGGTCTTCTAGACAACACAGCAAGTCCAGTTGCCTTGATTTACTACTGCTTGATACACAATGACCTGGATGACTGAGGACCTTCATAGACATAACATAATAACACTTGAACACTACCAACTAGAAATGAATTTCTAGACATACATAATTTTAATAGAACAGCGAACACTACAGCACATTACAGGTCCTTTGGCTCACTATATTGTGCCGACCTTTTAACCTACTCCAAGAGTTTTATGCTATTAAAATATCTTTTGACTTGAAACATTAAAGTTCAATGTAAATTTATTATCAAAAACATATGTCACCATATACAACCCTGAGATTCATTTTCTTGCGAGCAATCACAGTAAATACAAGAAAGGCAATAGAAATCAGTGGCTGCAGAAAAATTAATCTCAGGATTGTTTATAGTAATATATATCTGTACTTTGACAATAAACTTTACTTTCAACTTTGAAAGACCAGGACAGACATCAACTAACATTCAAAAAAAATCTTTTTCTCCACAGTCGATTTCTAGCTACCGAGTGCATCCAGCTTTTTTATATTTTTGGTTCAAACTTGTGTGAGGAAGATTTTATTGACCAGATAATTTTTCCCAGTTCTCTCCTCTTTTGAAAAAAGCCAATTTTTTTTTTTTTACTTTCCTGGTTCAAAAGAAATAATAGAATATTCTATGTTGGTAAATACGCTTTGTACCCCAAAACAAATCTACCTTTTTGTTACACGCACAAGATGCTGGAGGAACTCAGTAGGTCAGGCAGCGACTATGGAAAACAGTGAACAGTCAATATTTTGGGCCGAGACCATTCTTCAGGACATTTTCTGTTAGGTCCCTTAATAATATATTACTGATTACTGTACTACCTTAATTAAAATGTACCTTAATTTTCAATTAAAGAATATTACATTAAGTTGTAAATATATAGTGCCGATTTTAAAAATATTCACCCCCCTGGAAGTTTTCATGTTTTATTGTTTTACAACATTGAATCACAGTGGATTTAAGCAACACACATCAAAGTTGCTGGTGAACGCAGCAGGCCAGGCAGCATCTCTAGGAAGAGGTACAGTGGACGTTTCAGGCTGAGACCCTTCGTCAGGACACAGTGGATTTAATTTGGCTTTTTTTTATACTGATCAATTGAAAAGGATTCTTTCGTGTCAAAGTGAAAACAGATATCTACAAAGTGATATAAATTAATTACAAATATAAAACAAAATAATTTATTGCTTAATTATTCACCCTCTCGAAGATGACACACCAAATCGTCACTGGTGCAGCCAATGGTTTTAGAAGTCACGTAATTAGTTAAATGGAGATCAACTGTGTGTAGTCGAGGTGTTTCAATTGATTGTGGTAAAAATACACCTGTATCTGGAAGGTCCAACTGCTGATGAGTCACTATCCTGGCAAAAACTACACTATGAAGACAAAAGAGCCCTCCAAACAACTTCATAAAAAGGTTATTGAAAAGCACAAGTCAGGAGCTGGACACAAGAAAATTTCCAAGTCACTGAATATCCCTTGGAGAACAGTTAAATTCAATCATCAAGAAAGTAGAAAGAATATGGTACAGCTGTAAAACTGCCTAGAGCAAGCTATCCTTAAAAACTGAGTGACCGTGCAAGTAGGGGACTAGTGAGGGAGACCACCAAGAGACCTATGACAACTCTGGAGGAGTTCCAAGCTTCAGTGGCTGAGATGGGAGAGACTGCACATACAGCAACTGTAGGCCAGGTGCTTCACCAGTCGCAGCTTTATGGGAGAGTGGCAAAGAGAAAGCCACTGTTATTAAAAAAAAAACATGAGATCTTCACTAGAGTTTGCCAGAAGGCATGTGGGAGACTGAATTCAGCTGGAAGGAAGGTTCTATGGTCTGATAAAACCAAAATTGAGCTTTTTGGCCATCAGACTAAATGCTATGTTTGGGATAAGCCACACACCATTCCTACCATGAAGCATGGTGGTGGCTGCATCATGCTGTGGGGATGCTTCACTGCAGCAGGTCCTGAAAGGCTTGTGAAGGTAGGGGGTAAAATACAGAAAAATCCTGGAGGAAAACCTGATGCAGTCTGCAAGGGAACTGCGACTTGGGAGAAGATTTGTTTTCTAGCAAGACAGTGACCCCAAGCATAAAGCCAAAGCTACTCAGGAATGGATTAAAAACAAAGTTGTCCTGGAGTTCAGACCTCAATCCAATTGAGAGTTTGTGGTTGGACTTGAAAAGGGATGTTCACTCACCATCCCCATGCAATTTGACAGAGCTTGAGCAGTTTTATAAAGGAGATGGGGGGAAATTGCAGTGTTCAGGTGTACAAAGCTGATAGAGACCTATCCACACAGACTCAAGGCTGTAATTGCTGCCAAAAGTGCATCTATTAAATACTGACTTGAGGGGGGTGAATAATTCTGCAATGAATTATTTTGTGTTTAATAATTGTAATAAATTTAAACCAATTTGTAAAAAGTTGTTTTCACTTTGACACAAAAGTATCTTTTCTGTTGATCAGTGTCAAAAGAGCCAAATTAAATCCACTGTAATTCAATGCTATAAAACAATAAAACATGAAAACTTCCAGGGGAGGGTGTGAGTACTTTTTATAGGCAATGTATCAGCTAATTTAGGCCTTTTACAGGTCTGACTTGGTACTGAGAAGTTAATTGTTCTATTTTGGGTTTAAACGCTACATTCTATTTGATGTACTGAACCTATTTTTTTTTTACCAGACCTCTGATTTCTATGTGGAGATGAAGTGGGAGTTTACCAGCTGGAGTAAGTGACCCTCGTTTACAAATTAACGGATTTTCTGAATGTCTATGGTGGCAGTGATCCTATCTGGATGGGTTTTGTTTTATCTTGGGGGTGATTTACTCCTGAATAGAGCTGCCCTGATAATGAGACACCAAGAGGCAGATAAGAGCTAATCACAATTCACAGTTCCTACCATGGGCTATAAATTTGGATTCTTACCTAGCTCAGATTGTGAAATATTACAGATGTCCAGGGCATTTCACCTCCCTATTGTGTAACTTTCAAACTGACATGCATTAGCTGTTTCCTGCAATCACGTGGATTTTTACCCAACAATGTTTCTATTGTCTAGAAATTCAATTGCATGATGATTCTTTTTCCAGCTTCATCCAATTAAAGTCAGTTGTTTTCTGGAGTGAAATACAAACGCATGTCTTTTGTATCACTCAACAATTCAACCATTTCCTGTCATGAGCTCCCCTCATAATCCCACACGATGTTTGTTTTGGAGTCGTTGGGTACTCCAGGAGTAAATACTGGTGCTGAACTGGGAGGTCTGCAGACTAGGTCAAATACATGCCACTCCGTTGAACCCTCTCCAATATCAGCACATCCTATCTTAGATAAGGGACCCAAAACTGCTCTCAGTACTCCAAGTGAGGCCTCACCAACGCCTTATAAAGCCTCAACATCACATCCTTGCTTTTATATTTTAGTCCTCTTAAAATGAGTGCTAGCATTGTATTTGCCTTCCTCACCACAGACTCAACCTGCAAACTAACCTTTAGGGGATCCTGCATATGGACTTCCAAGTCCCTTTGCAGCTCAGACATTTGAATTTTGTCTCCATTTAGAAAATGGTCCGCACTTTTATTTCTTCTGCCAAAGTCATTGATCATACACTTCTCAACTCTGTATTCCATCTGCCACTGATTTGCCCATTCTCTTAATCTGTCCAAGTCCTTCTGTAGCCTCTCTGTTTCCTCAACACTACCTGCCCCTCCACCTATCTTCATATCATCGGCAAACTCGGCCACAAAGCCTTCAATTCCATCATCCAAATCATCGATTATGTAACATAAAAGAAGTGGTCCCAGCACAGAACTTTGTGGAACACCATTCATTACCGCAGCCAACCAGAAGAGGCTCCCTTTATTCCAACTCTTTGCCTCCTGCCAATCAGCCACTGCTCTATTCAGGCTAGTATGTTTCCTGTAACATCATTGGCTCTTGTTAAGGAACCTCCTTGGTGGCACCTTGTCAAAGACCTTGTGAAAAACCAAGTGCACAACATCTACTGATTCCCTTTAGTCTATCCTGCCTGGTATTTCTTCAAAGAATTCCAACAGATTTGTCAGGCAAGATTTTCCCTTGAGGAAACCATGCTGACTTTGGCCTATTTTATCATGTGCCTCCAACTACCCTGAAACTATATCCTTAATAATCAACTCCAACATCTTCCCAACCACTGAGGTCAGACTAACTGGCCTATAATTTCCTTTCTTCTGCCTCTCTCCCTTATTGATGAGTGGAGTGACATTTGCAATTTTTCTGTCCTCCAGAACCATTCCAGAATCTATTGATTCTTGAAAGATCAGTACTAATGCCTCCACAATCTCTTCAGCCTCCTTGTTCAGAACCCTGCGGTGTAGGCCATCTGGGTCAAGGTGATTTATCTACCTTCAGACCTTTCAGTTTCCCAAGCACCTTCTCCCTAATAATGGCAACTTCACACACTTCTGCCCCCTGATACTCCTGAATGTCTGGCATGCTGCTAGTGTTGTCCCCAGTGAAGACTTGATTTATGCTTTTGGTGAAATGTAATTGTATTTTAAACTTGTATGATGAATCTTTATGTAAAGGAACAGACATTAAATTTCAAACAATATTTGTACATGAAAGACCGAATTTCAGTATTCAAAGGTCCAGAAGTAAAAGTTTTTTTCTTTTCACTTCCAGCAACAAATTAAGGCTTAAAATATATTTTTTCCCCCCTGCACATTTCGCTGATTCTTCTCTCTTTCCCAGTTCCCCTCGTTTCCAAGATGTGCCCAAGTGATGTATACCGTATATGGAAGAGTGGTGCCAACCTACGAGTAGATACTACCTTACTGAACTTCGAGAATATGAAATGGGAAAGGGGCCATCGCAGCTACATTTTTAAGGGCAAAGGTAAATGTGGTAACTTCAAATTTGGGTAACTAAGCTCTGTTGGTTTTATTTTCATTTCCCTCAGTTTATATCAATCTTGAGGCAGTCATATTGCAATTCATTAAACACAGTTTACCTAAGAATACAGTGGATTCCAATTAATTGAATCAGCCACTGATTTGGTTCGTAAAGAACAAAAAAAACTGAGAAAATAGCCGGGATTCCCTTCGTTTATTTAGGACACCATGCCACTTACTTGGGGCAGGAGACTGTTGCTGATCAGTGTTAGTTGCTTGCACTTTTGTGGCCATTCGACACTACACCATGCTCAGAGTGAACGGTTTTTAAATAGCTTCAGTTCCATGTGCTTATGTTCAAAAAAGCAGGTGATTTTTTTGTCCCTGATCGTTGGTGAGAAATAAGCAGTAAGACAATTCAGAACTGTTTTGCTCACTGTGGTTTCAAGCATGCAGGCTTGGAAATGCCACAAATGGCCAGGAGTGAAAATGAAATGATTTTACTACTTCAGCAAATTAGGAACTACCAAGAATTTGAAGGTATTGGCCATCATCTTGAATGTTACAATGAAAATGAAGATTTGGAGGATTCAATCATCGACAGCATTGTATGAAAGCAGTCCATTACCTGCACTAGGTGCCCATGCTGATTTTGTTCAATGCGTCCACTGGATGAATTCCTCCATCGCTAACTATTAGGAACTAATACACAGTTTTATTGTACTGTAGTACTTTTGGTAGTGTTCTAATTTGTTCTGTATTTCATTTGCTCAGTTTTTTTTGTTATACCTTTTTAACCATTTCCAGGAAATTTTGGCTAATTGAGGCAGCAAAAATAAACTGGCCCCAATGTATAGCAATTAACCGGGATCCAATGTTTAGATTAGATTATGAGGACACTCAGTCCTCATTTATTGTCATTTAGAAATGCATGCATTAAAAAATCATGCAATGTTCCTCCAGAAAGGTATCACAGAAACACAGGACAAACCAAGACTAAAACTGACAAAACCACATAATTATACCATACAGTTACAACAGTGCAAAGCAATACCATAATTTGGTAAAGAGCAGACCATGGGCACGGTAAAAATCTCAAGTCCCGATAGCCCCATCATCTCACGCAGACGGGAGAAGGGAGAAACTCTCCCTGCCATGAACCTCCAAAGTGCCGCAAACTTGCCGATGCATTGGAAGGACCCGACCGCAGCCAGCTCTGAGTCCGTCTGAAAACTTTGAACCTCCGACCAGCCCTCCGGCACCGAGCACCATCTCTGCTGAGCGCTTTGACCCCGCCTTGGCCGCCGAGCAACAAGCAAAGCCGAGGACTTGGGGCCTTCCCCTCCGGAGATTCTGGACCACACAGTAGCAGCGAATATGGGAACATGAAAAATAATCTGGATATAACAAGACTACCACAAAGGAATAGTCTTAGTATAGTGGGTGAATATAAAGCCTGGTGAAATTCTGAGTCATATAAATCAGAAAGACTCAAAAGTTCCACCTTGTTCTGATCCTCATTAAGGGTGTTACATTTGGTTTCTTTCCTCTTTGCTCTTTGGCTAACAGCATGTTGAGGAGGGAAGTACTAAGACAGGATTTGAACTCTGTAGCCTATATTTGACTTTTAATGGAAACTATGCAAAGATATACATTCAGTGGCCACTTTATTAGGTACCCCCTGTATCCAAAAAAAAAAGTGGCCACAGGACTGGACTCCATGTGGTTTACTCCTATCCACTTAAAGGTTTGATGTGTTGTGCAGTCAGAGATAATCTTCTGCACACCACTTTTGTAACGCATAGTTATTTGAGTTACTGTCTCCTTCCTGTCAGTTTAAACCAGTCTGGCCATTCACTGGATTTTTTTGTTCTTTGCAGAATTCTCTGTAAACTTTAGAGACTGTTGTGCATGAAAATGCCAGGAGATCAGCAGTTTCTGAGATACTCAAACCACCCCATCTGGCACCAAACCATGATCAAAGTCACGTAGATCATATTTCTTCCCCATTCCGATGTTTGATTTGAACAACAACTGCATGTGTTTATGCACTGAGTTGCCACCACATGATTGGCTGATTTAGGTTTTTGCATTAACAAGCAGCTTTACCTAATAAAGTGGCCACTGAGTCTGTGCTAGTTTGGCCATGCTAACTCTCATTGGCAAAGCACCTGTATGTATTGTCTATAACCCCAGATTAGAATGGTAATTTATTACAGTTTGACAGCTTGCCTTTTTGAATCTGAATTAAATCAGTCATCAAATGTCAAGGTGAGAAGATCAATGCAGAGAAAACTTTTATCTTGCAAAATAAAAAAAAAGGAATTGAAATTGCAAGTCTTCATGAACTATTTTGTCTAAATATGTAGATGATTTTTGATTTGCAATGATCTGCCAGTAACTTTCTTTAACGTTGTTGTGATTTTCTTTCTGGTAAAGCTGACAGGGCCGAGTTTATAGAAGTGGACCATGATAACCAAGTCGTAGACCTGGAACACTTCGAGCTCTCACAAGAACAACAAGGTCTCACACTGTCGTCCGTAAGGCCAACAGCAGATCAAGTTGCAAGCCGTCTTACTTCCCCCATTGTTTCCACGTACCTTGATACAAAAAACATATCCTTTGAAAGGTAACATTAGACTTGCACCATACTTGAAATTCTAGTCATCACTGAAGTTCAGTACTGGTGTGTCAGGGGAATGTTAAGTATAAACAATCAAAAATCTGAAAATGAGAAAATCTGCAGATGCTAGAAATCCAAGCAACACACACAAAATACTGGAGGAACTCAGCAGGTCAGGCAGCATCTATGGAAATGAGTGAACAGTCAACATTTCAGGCCAAGACCGGAAGAAGGGTCTCAGCCTGAAACATTGACTGTTTACTCTTTTCCATAGACATTGCCTGACCTGCTGAATTTCTCCAGCATTTTGTGAGTGTTGAATCAAAGATCTGATTTGGCTAATAGTTTGTGCGATCAAATGCAAGCCAATTACAAGGAAATTTCTTCAAAGTTCCAAGTAAATTTTACTATCAAAGTACATATATGTCACAGTATACAAGCCTGAGATTCATTTTCAAGTGGGCATACTCAGCAAGTCTATAGAATAGTAACTACAACAGGAATTTATGAATAAAGTAGTCAAATACTTTATATTAATTAACCAATATATAAAAGAGAAATTTCTTTGGCTAGAGGGTGGTGATGGCTGTGGAGGCCAAGTCATTGGGTATACTTAAAGGGGAGTTTGATAGGTTTTTGCTTAGTACGGTCATCAAGTGTTATAGGGGGAAGATAGGAGAGTGTGGTTGATAAATCAGCCATGATGGAATGGTCAAACAGATTTGATGGGCAAATGGCCTAATTCTGCTCCTATGATTTATGGTCTTAAGTTATTAAAGACCATGTTGTGTAATTAATTTGATTACAAAGTAACCTTTTCATTATGCAAGTTGTGTAGATGTCCCTATCATGTGGACTCAGTGCAGGCTTCAAAAAAGACTAAAATAATATAATAGTAAATAAAATGACAAAATAAGATGAATTTATAAATTTGGCCTTGCACGGTAAAGTTACATATGCACGAAAAAGGGAAGAATAAGAAGCAAGTGACGTTCTTTTGGAGGTTAAAAAGGGATGAACAATAATGGGGTAGAAATGGCTGTGCACTTGTCTGAGCAGAGCAAACATTATGGCCGAAATGTATCGGTCGTAAGTACATTCGGCTAGTCATAAATGGGGTTCTCGCATAAGTAGTATTGGAGCATGAAAGAGATCATCCAGTTAAACCTTCCTTCCATTTTAGGTGGCCTGTCGATACAAACTTCCCCTCTCTGCTTTCTATAGGGATCGCTCTCCATGTGACTCACTTGTCCATTTGCCCCTCCTGGTACTTTTCCCCACAAGAGTGACAAATGCCACGCTTGTCCTTTCACCCTCATCACCATTCAGGGGGTCCAAACAGCCCTTCCAGGAAAGGCAACACTTTACCCTGTTAGGGTCATCTGTTATATCCAGTGCTCCAGGGGTGGTCTCTTTATCAGTGATACCCAAAGCAGATTGAGGGACCACTTTGTCGAGGATCTTAGCCCTGTTTGCACACAGAGGCAGGACCTCCTGGTGGCTACCTATTTCAGTTTGACTTCCCACCCATTCCAAACTGGCATCTCTGTCTATGGTTTCTTCTACTGCTATGACGAGGCCAAACTCGGGTTAGAGGAACAAGACCTCATATTCCGTCTGGGTAGCTTCCAACCTGATGGCATGAACATTGGTTTCTCCAATTTAAGGTAATGTCTTCCCCATTCCCTCCTTAATCCTTTCATTCCCCCCACCTTCTTATTCTGGCTTTTTTTTTTCCAGTCCTGAGGAACAGTCTTGGCCCAAAACGGCAACTGTTTATTCCCCTCAAAGATGCTACCTGACCTGCTGTGTTCCTTCACAGATTCAACCTCTCTCCTCATTTCTTCTCATTTACTCTCTTTTTAATCTCATTTTTACTCTTACACTCCTCTCAAAGACGTTAGAACTCCAGGTCAGTCTGACAAACATTTGTGATGCGTGTGAGATGTTGAAGTGGTGAATCAATTGGGAATGGTCCTGAAACATAGAGTACATGGTAAGATGTTTATTTTTAGAAATCATGTGCATTTGGTCATGTGATAGCTTTAAGATGAGTAATGTGATAGCTTAAAGAAGCCCCTTGCCCAAAAGTGCTGGGGGTTTTCATCACAGGTAAAGCCCTCACCACCAGCGTGCACATCTATACAGTGCACAGTTGTATCATCCATCATCAGGGAGCCCCACCACCCAGGACATGCTCTCTTCTTATTGCTGCCATCAGGAAGATGGTACAGGAGCCTCAGGTCTCACATCACCAGGTTCAGGAATAGTTATTACCCCCCAGCCATCAGGCTCCTGAACCAGGTGGGGATAACGTCACTCAATTTCACTTGCCTCATCACTGAACTGGTCCCACAACATATGGACTCAATTCGAGGACCCTTCATTTCATGTTCTCAATATTTATTGCGTATTTATTATTATTCATTTTCTTGCGTATTGGCACAGTGTGTTGTCATTGCACGCTGGTTGTCTGCCCTGCTGGGTGTGGTCTTTCATTAATTTTATTGTGTTCTTGTATCTACTGTGAATGCCCACAAGAAATGAATTTCAGGATTGACATATATGTACTTTGATGATGGACTTACTTTGAACTTTTGATTGAGACAATTTCATCGCTGTTTAAAGAAATTCCTTGTCAACCAATGCTTGTGATTTTGATTGAGGAGCTTGGAAGGAAGAGAAACAGGAATAAACCTGAATTTCAGGAAATTTTAGCTAGCATCTATGTACTTTGATTTTGGAACTCTTAACTTGTAACCCCTCCAATTTTATTTGACAAATAATACTGAAGCATGGGGTAACGTAATGCCATACGGCCTGTTTTAGTTTCCCTGAAATGTGAACATGTTGGAATGTTCCTATTTTATATCCAGGTTGCTGATTTGAAACTGGATATTTTAATGAATGTCATTCAGCAGTGGAACTCTAAATGTTCGTTCTTACTAAATCTAATTTATTTAACATTCATTTTCCACATTTAAGAGAGGTTTGGATATGTACGTGGATGGGAAGGGTATGAGGGTTATAACCCAGATGCAGGTTGATGGGACTAGGTTGAATTAGTAGCTTGGCAGAGAATAGATGGGCTGAAGGGCCTATTTCTGTGCTTTAATGCTGTATGATTCTATTTGATGTGTTTATTTGTGTGGGGAGTGTGATGTAATTAATTCTCTGCTTACCCACCAGGAATAAATCTGGATTCTGGGGTTGGCGGACAGACAAGACTGATGTTATACAAGAGTATGAGGCCAAGGTACAGTAAGTTCTGCAAATAACTCGATTCATTATTTTCTTTCTTTTTAATTAAGGCATCCGTTAGTCTTGCAAGACCATGGATCTGCGCCTGGAAAGTCTTCACTCTCCAGGGCGCAGGCCTGGGCAAGGTTGTATGGAAGACTGGCAGTTGCCCATGCTGCAAGTCTCCCCTCTCCACGACACCGATGTTGTCCAAGGGAAGGGCAAGGGTTGATACAGCTTGGCACCGGTGTCGTTGCACAGCACTGTGTGGTTAAGTGCCTTGTTCAAGGACACAACACGCTGCCTCAGCTGGGGCTTGAACTAGTGGCCTTCAGGTCGCTAGTCGAATGCCTTAACCACTTGGCCACATGCCCACAACACATTCTTTTTAATATTCCTGTCAGAAACATGCTGTTGAAAACTTCTGAGGGGACTTTTCACAACAGCTGTCATCTCCTCACAGTTCTCTGAAAATTTTAATTTGGGGAGATCATTTCATGATTGTAGTATAGTTCCTAACTCAAAGACAGGTTGAAACTTAATGTTTCAAATCAGGAAGAAAAGTTGCATGTCATTGAATATAATTCTGAATCAGAATTAGGTTTAATATCATCAGCATGTATCGTGAAATTTGTTAACTTTGCGGCAGCAGTAGAATGCAATACATGGTAATAGAGGAAGAAAATGAATTACAATAAGTGTATATATCTGTATTAAATACTTTAAATAAGTAGTGCAAAAACAGAAATAAAAAAGGTAGGTTGGTGGTGTTCATGGGTCCAATGTCCACTTAGAAGTCAGATGGCAGAGGGGAAGAAGTTGTTCCTGAATCATTGAGTGTGTGCCTTCAGGCTCCTGTACCTCCTTCCTGATGGTAGTGATGAGAAGAGGACCCGTCCTGGGTGATGGGGGTCCTTCTGAGGCATCGTTATTTGAAGATGTCCTGGATAGCCCCTCCCATGCCAGACAGTGATGCTGCCAGTCAAAATGCTCTCCACGGGATATCTCTAGAAATGCTGTAGTGTCTTCGGTGACAAACTGAATCTCCTCAAGCTCCTAATGAAATATAGCCACTGTCTTGCTTTCTTTATAGCTGCATTGATATGTTGGGTCCAGGTTAGATCCTCAGAGATATTGACACCCAGGAACTTGAAATTGCTCACTCTCTCTACCTCTGTTCCCTCTGAGGACAATTTCCTCTGCATAATTAACTTTTTTCTGATGGGAATGAGATTCAGAGAAATGTGAGATAGGGATAATTGTATTGGTAGTTTACCTAGATCAGGGGTTCCCAACCCATTTTATGCCATGGACCTCGACAATTAACCGAGGGGTCAGTGGACCCCAGGGTGGAAACTACTCTCTGAGAGTGATGTGTTACATAGTTAAAAAGACTTGGCAGTCGTGGTTTAAGGGTGTATCCCCCATCTGAATGAAAGAGTAAAGGGTTTGCACTTTGGGAATCTCTGTCCTCAGGAGGTAACAGAAGATTTGAAGCTTTGCTGCCTTTTTGTTTCTAGGTTTTCACTGTGAACAATGTTAACGTGGTGACCAGGAGCCGAACTGAGCATCTCACCGAAGACGAAAAGGCGAAATATAAAGGTAAAGCAAACCCTTCAAATCCTGAGGTGTGAAATACAAAGAGACCATTTAACACATGGAGTCTAAGAGCTTTGGATGGGAGGGCTATACTCCAGGTGCAGGTTCAAAGGCTCATTTATTATCAAAGTATACAACGCTGAAATTCTTCTTCTCCAGATAGCCACGAAACCAAGAAAGAAAAGAACATAGCACCATCATCAACCCCTAAATCCCCCCTCTCCGCACACAGAAATGGAACAGGCACATCAACCCCCAAATCCCCCTCCCCCGCACACAAAAAAATGAGGAGGGTAGCGTGACATAATATAAAATAGTATAAAACTTCAAAAAAAAAAGGTCCATAGTCCAAGTGCATATCCAAAATGCAGCAAACCAGGCACAGTGGCAGGCTCTACCCTGTCCAGCAGCAGTGATCACACCAGCAGTCAATAGGCAGTCTCTCCTCTCCGGCTGCAGAGTGATCAAAAAACAGGAAGTTGGTGCTCACCTTCCACATTCACCTCAAAATTTCAATCTCCCTCTTTGCTTTAATAGGCGAAATGGAGTTGAACATCAGCTCTCGCCTCATCCCGCAGCCTTCTCGCCACAAGGTTTGTGCACGTTGCCTCCATCTTCCAGAATCCTCTCGGAGACTGCAGAGCGATGAAACACCCAACTGATTTTCCAAACTGTAAATCACAGGCTCCAATAGTTCCAGAATCACATTCAAGGTGAAAAACAAACATAAAAGAACTGAAATATACAGTTTCATGGTTTATGTTGACTGTGGAAGCATTGCCCTCTGGGATATCTTGACCAGAGGATGATGGGAATTAGGCTTTTTAAATGGTTCAGCACAGTCTAGATGGGATGAAGGGTCTGTTTCTGTGCTGTATTTCTTGATGATTCTATATAATTTGTATTCATGTAGTTTATTTATACCCACTTCCCATGCACTTTGCAACATGTTTGATCGGGTAAAGGCTGATGAATTTGAATAAAATTTAAGGAGTAAAATATTTTCCCAATTTCTTCCCAATAGGCGTAGAAGTCCCAGGATATAGTGATGACAATACATTTTAAATCTGATCACTATGCCTGGTATTCTCATGGTTCATGAGGACCAGGGTCTTGGTGTATATTACAGAGAAGAGGACATTCACAAGGGGAAGCACCTGAGTAATGCCAGTTAGGAATCTACAAACTTGTAGAGAAGCCGACTGAGCAAGTTTAGTTGTCAAGTGCCCGAAATCTGGCATTACACTGAAGTACAAAGGAAAACAAAATGATTGATCCGGAGTAACAATCATCTCATTGTCCTTTACACTTGTGTACTGAAGGATGACAATAAGCTATGTTGAATCTTGAATGAGGCAAACAGCTTGATGAGATCATACCGTATTTGAAGACTTACAAACTCGAGCTACATGCATAGTAAAACGACTACTTGTATTTCTTCAGTCATCACCATTATGTGCCATGTTGTATGATGTGGGCGATCAAGGTCTTTCCAAGACCATGATTGTCCTTGGCCAATATTTCTACAGAAGTTGTTTGCCTTTGCCTTCTCCTGGGCGGTGTATTTACAAGGCGGGTGACCCCAGCCATGATCAATACTCTTTAGAGATTGTCTGCCTGGTGTCAGTGGTCACATAACCAGGACTTGTGATCTGCACCAGCTGCTCGTACGACCATCCACCACCTGCTCCCATAGCTTCATGTGACCCCGATTGGGGGCTGAGCAGGTGCTTCACCTGGCCCAGAGGTGACCTGCAGGCTACAGAGGGAAGGAGCACCTTACATTATATTTATATATATGTATATTGCACCAAAACAACACCATGTTTTTTAGAAATCACTTGCGATATAAAACTTGAAGTCATTTACGTTGAAGAAACACTGACATGCGGAGGGAAGGAGCGTCTTACACCTCCTTTGGTAGACACATCTCCACCCTGCCATTTCTTTAGTGGCTCTCCTAATTCTTTCAGGATGTCTCAAAGCACTTTAGGATTAATTATGATGTGTAGTTATTTCTATAATCTGGGAAGCATGACTCTAGGAGCATTGTGCAGAAAAAGCTCACAGGATTAACAATAGCGATGTGATCAGGGAGCAGATAATGTTTTAGTGGTACTGGTTGAAGAATAACTATTAGCTGGGTCAAGGATCGAACACCATTCAATCATTAAACCTAAGGTGAACCCCAATTTAACCCTTAATGTCAGTGGTGTGTCTTAATTGTAACTGCAGAAATGTAGCTTCTAATTTTCAGTTTTAATTCTGAGAGGCTCTGGTCAAATGATCTGACTTTGCTGTGCCTTTGTTTGTTTCACAGATGAGAAAAACCCTCTTGAATCTCTACTGGGAAAGGTGGAGGAGCACATCAGCCCACAGAATGAAGTAAGTTGCTGACAAACGTTTCTCTACAGCCTTTCTATCCATTTCTACAATTCAAGGAACCTGGAGGTCACCAGCGAGATATTATTTACCTTCTCCTTCTCATTTCTTATGACTCCCATCTTACCACCCCCTAGCTTAATGAGAGTAGTCTTTAAACATTCGGCAAGCATAATCTTCAAGTCCTTACTAGATGGATATTGGGATTCCGCGTGAGAAGGAAATGTCTTCATTTGTCTGCTGCTGTATCTTCTAAGAGGGCTTGAATATAAACACAGGGGTGTAATGCTGAGACCTTAAGGCACTGGTCACATCACATTTGGAATATTGTGAGTACTTTGGGCCCCATATCTAAGAAAGATTGTGCTGAAAGGCCTGGATAGAATGGATGTGGAGAGGATGTTTCCAGTAGCGGGAGAGTCTAGGAGCAGAGGTCACAGCCTCAGAATGCAAGGTTGTCCCTCAGAACAAATGTGGCAAAACTTCATGAGCTAGAGGCTGGTGAATCTGTGGAATACATTGCTACAGACGGCTGTGGAGGCTAAGTTATTCATTATATTTAATGCAGAGGCTGGTTGGCTCTTGATTAGTCAGGGCGTGAAAGGTTACGGAGAGAAGGCAGGAGAATGGGGTTGAGAGGGAAAACAAATCAGCCATGATTAAATAGTGAAGCAGACATGTTGGGTTTAAATGGCCTAATTCTGCTCCCATGTCTTTTGGCCTTGTATATTGTATTTAAAAAAGGAGCATGTGGTGATTGACAACCCTTCCGAAAATTCATTACCTCTGGGGGGGGAGAAAATGATTCCACAGTTCAGTCCTAGATAGATGATACAGCTAGTTTTATAATACCAATCAAAGTTCAAGGTAAACCACCCAGAAAAGGTCGTATTTTCTTGTGTGTACATAGCCGCCTTACTATTCCAGTTGATGTATTTAAACATTTGCTTGTGAAACGTTGCCTTGTATTGTTAACCTTTTTACTTTGTAGCACCTTGTCACAGAAACTGCAACGATTAACAACCCCACGTCAATCACTCCAGAAGAATATTTCGACCCAGATTTTGACCTTGGAGACCGGGACATTGGGCGCCCCATGGAGCTCTGTGTCAAACTACGCAAGTAAGATATTGACAATAGCCGTAAAATTTCGAAGGAAGTGTGGAACTCCCCATTCATGCCTGTAATTTCCCATCCTGGCTGTTGGTAGAAGGACTGAATGCTGTGGGATAGGTGAAAATTATACAAAATACCCTTCCTCTCTCATCCAATCTCTCCCTAACCTCCAGTCCAGACAACATCCTGGTGAATCTCCTCCGCACTCTCTCTAGCAGAGTTGTAACTTTCCTATCGTGCGGTGAACAGAACTGTACTTAGTACTGCAGAGCACCACGGTAACAGTGTGGCTGGAGCCAAGCTATTATAGCTCGGGGCATCAGAGTTCAGAGTTCAATTCTGGAGCCATTTGTAAGGAGTTTGTACGTTGTCCCCCCCTTGACTGCCTGGGTTTATTCCGGGTGCTCCGGTTTCCTCCCACAGTCTAAAGATGTACCGGTTAGTAGGTTAATTGGTCATTGTAAATTGCCCTGTGATTAGGCTGGGGTTAAATAGGTGGGTTGCTGAGTGTCGTGGCTCGAAGGGCCAGAAGGGCGGGCATTGTATCTCTAGATAGATAGTTGAAGTCACGCTGACATCAGTCTGGCACAGGTCAGAGTGCCAAAAGTGGGAAGAAATATCAATTTGTCAGTGGGAAAGAATGTACATGGTTTGAGTTGCACACAAATGCCAAGTATAATTATGCAAATGATGGTGAAAGAGATCAGCTTATCACTTCACCTGAAGCCAGCAATAAGAAGAGTTTACATCATGCTCCTCCCCGGCCCTACTATTTAAAGAGAATTAATTGGGATCTCAACTTCTGATAGAACCTGCACGTTGTGTACACGTTTCTAAGATTAGACAGAGTAAATTTTCAGATGTAATTTGAACACAGCTGATGATTTGCGCTATCATCGCATGATGTTCTTATGTTTCCTTAACTTTCAAGTTAAATTCTTGTGATTAGAATTCCCGCTCTTTTGATACTGTTCTCTTCTTTGTCCCTGCAATTAAGCAAGTGTTAAGTTTACTTCCTGATCTCAGTACTCTGTTGTAGGGTGAGTACTGTGATGTATCCAGGTAGGTCAAACTATGCCAGAGCTTACTTAAAAGTTGCACCATCTTGCAGGCGTTGCAGGGAAGGGCTGTGAGCAGGTGGGTAATATACTTTGAATGAGTTGATGGATGGAAAACAGGGTGTAGAACTAATGGGTGATTTCTTGAACTGATACATGCCCCCTTATTTTAAACTCTCCAGCTAGACAAAACAGCCTTTCAGAATTTTGCAATTTTCAGTGAGGTCACTTCTCTTTCTAATCTTCAGACTCATTACCGGTCAGCGTTTAAAATAATCCATTCTCTTCTCTAAGTCCCCACACCAGGAACCAATAGAGAATTTGTTCAACCACTTATCACTAATTCCTTACCCCACCCTGGATAATATTTCAGCCTGATAGTCTGTGACCCTAGTTGATCCTAACCTGAAATACTCACTCTGAAGAAGGGTCTCGGCCTGAAATATCGACTGTTTATTCATTTCCATAGATGCTGCCTGACCTGCTGAGTTCCTCCAGCATTTTGCAGATGTTTCTCACTCTATATCTCCCCAACAAAGGCCATCTGCTTTCAGATACCACTTGGTTTAGTTCATCTATTGAAAATGTATATTTTTGCTCCATTTAGATTCAGCAATTTCAATGCTCTAGTTTCCTACCTTCCACCACCTCAAACTTGAGAAAATCTCTGCTGCCCATTTTCTAAGCTGCACCAAGACTTGCTCAGCCTTGCCCAGGTAATGACTCCCGTGCCACCAAAGCTTCAGATTTAATATCTTCATTCTCAAAGACATTGGCTCATTCATTCATTATGTGCTGTGTCATACGACGTAGGCAATCATGGTCTTTCCATGGCCATGATTTTTTTCGACAGAAGCAGTTCACCATTGCTGCCTTCTGGGCAGTGTCTTTACAAGACGGATGACCCCAGACATTATCAATACTCTTCAGAGATTGTCTGCCTGGTGTCAGTGGTCGCATAACCAGGACTTGTGATATGCACCAGCTGCTCAAACGACCATCCACCACCTGCTCCCATGGCTTCATGTGACCCTGATTGGGGGCTGAGCAGGTGCTACACCTTGCCTAAGGGTGACCTGCAGGTCAGCAGAGGGAAGGAGCCCCTTACACCTCCTTTGTTAGAGACTTACCTTCACCCCACCACCCTACGTATGGGCAAGTAGGTTAGTTAGCCACATGGGTGTAATTGGACGGCACAACTCATTGGACTAGAAGGGCCTGTTGCCATTCTGTATCTCTAAATAAAATATATTAATTTATGTCCTGACCTTGATTCTCTCTGCAGCTCCACAGGTTGAGTATTCCTCCAAATCTCATCTCATCTGCTTTTTCCTTCTCTGGAGATCGTGTTTCCTTCTGAGCTCAGGAATTCCCTACATCCCTGACTTTCAACACTCTCCTTTTTGAATAACTTCCTTATGACAACATATCTCTGATCAGGAATTTTATCTAACTCATCAGATAAGTTGGAGACAGGAAACAGCAGGCGCTGGAGTCTGGAGCAACAAGCGATGCTGGAGGAACTGAGCTGGTCAGGCATCATCTGTGGAAAGAAATGGACAATGTATTAGGTGACATTCTTCTTCTAGATGTGGGAGATGAAGAGACTCAACTAGAAAAGCCAAATGTTCATTTCCCTCCATAGATCCTTCCTGACATGTTGTGTTTCTTTTCGGCTCTGAGTTCTATAAAGCACACACAATTTTTTTTACATTAATGTACAATTTCAGTTATTTGTTTGTGCAAAATCTAGGACTTTTCAAACTCTTCAGTTTACTTTATTTCTCTCTGGTCTAACCAGATTTAAAGCAACGCTGTGGCTGTGTGAGGAATACCCACTGTCCTTTGTGGAGCAGGTGATTCCAATCATCGACCTTATGGCAAGGAGCAACACGCACTTTGCAAAACTCAGGGACTTTATCACTTTGCAACTGCCACCAGGATTTCCTGTCAAAATAGGTAAAAGTTCCACTACATTCTAATTACCTGATTTTTGTTGCTGTTGTTGTTTTCACTGCTCAGAAAGCTCTGATCTGCCAACATCTCGTCAGAATCAGGTTTATTATCGCTGACGTACATCTTGAAATTTGTTATTTTTTGGTAGAAATGGAGTACATGTCACCAACAATCTCTATAGATTACAATAAATAAATATTGTGATAGAGAAATAGCAGGGTCATGTTCATGAACCATTCAGAAATCTGATGAGTTGCTCCTAAAACATTGAACATGGGTGGGTCTTCAGGCTCCTGAACCTCCCTGATGGTAGTCATGAGAAGAGGGCATGCTCCAGGTGGTGAGGCTCCTTATTGATGGATGCCACCTTCGTGAAGATGTCCTCAGTGGTCAGGAGGCGTGTGCCTATGAACACAAGACATTTTGGAAATCCAAAGCAACACATACAAAATGCTGCTGGATCCGAACTGGTCAAGCAACATTTATGGAAATGAATAAACAGCTGATGTTTCAGGCCGAGATCCTTCACCAGGACTGCAGTCTTAATGAAGGGACTCAGCCTGAGACGTTGACTGTTTATTCATTTCCATAGATGCTGCCAGGGTTGTTCCCCTAATGGCCGGGTATAGCTGAGTACACAACCTTCTGCAGCCTCTTTTGATGCTGTGCATTTGAACCTCCTTACCAGTCTGTGCTGCAACCAGTTAGAATGCTCTCTATGGTACATTTGTAGAAATTTGCTCGAGTCTTTGTTGACATATAAAATCTCTTCGAACTCCTCATGAAGTATAGCAGCCGGTATGCATTCTTTGTCATTGCGTCAGTATGTTGGGCTCAGGATAGATCCTCAGAGATGCTGACAACCAGGAACTCGAAGCTGCTCACCCTTTCCACTGCTGATCGCTCGATGAGGACTGGTGTGTGTTTTTCCCCCCAGCTTCCTGAAGTCCACAACCAGTTCCTTGATATTGGTGACATTGAGTGTGAGATGGTTGTGACACCACTCAGCCTGCTCGTCTATCTCACTCCTGTCAGCCTCTTCATCACCGCCTTAGCTTCTGCCAACAGTTGTGTCATTAGTAAATCTACAGATGGCCTTTAAACTGTGCCTAGCCAGCGTAGAGAGTGTAATGAGTGTAGGGAGAATAGGGCAGTGGGCTAAGCATGAGCCTGTGTTGACTGTTAGTAAGGAGAAGGTGCTATTACCAATCTGTACTGACTGTAGTCCCCCAGTGACAAAGGTAAGAATCCAATTGCAGGGGGAGGTACGGGAGCTTGTTAACTAGTACTGTTGGGATAATGATGTTAAGCACCAGGCTGTAATTGATAATCAGTAGCCTGACGTACGGTGAGGATAGAAGCAGATTTGCCCTCCAATGCTTCTAGCTCACTCTGTTTCAGCTCAGCAATAAACCGGTTCTCATCTGCTCGAAGTGTAGAACATTGACAACTGCGAAGTGATATCTTACTAAGTTTGAGCACTGTCAAGGAAGTAGGAGAAAATATCGGAAGTGGGGTTTGGAAGCAGTGGAAGAGAAGATTGGTGGGGGGGGAAGTCTTTCCATATAAAGCCGTACAATTAACCTCTGACTCCAGAAGCTGGAGTTGATGACCCTCGCTAATAGTGCAGTACAGATGGAAAACTGTACTGATGTCTTTGGAGGACCATCTGTATCACGAGTGAGACCTCTGTCGGTCTGAGTCGACCATGAGTGTTGCATCCTACTTGTCTAAATACGCGCGCCTGGGCAGAACAATGTGGAGGGGAAGCTGTTGCCTGTGTAACAGGCTCCCCCTTTCCATGCATCTGATGAACCCAAAGGAACTATATAGTTTGGCACCAGCGGCATTGCAGGAGTTGCCAGCATTGAACTCGAAGTAGGACTGTCTTAGGAACTCCCAGCTCTGGATTTTTTCCTCGGGGTTTACTCCTGCAGCCTTCCCCATGAGGGGATATAGCTGCAAGGCAGCAGAGGTTTGAGATCAGAGTTTTCTTTCTCCTAGATGAGCTGCCAACTACAGCTAATGAGACCCATCTGCCAACAGCGGCTGGTTTTAAGATGCCAGTAACCCACCTTTGCCCCTCCTTCTGTCAGTGGAAACAGTTAGTAGCCTAAGCCCCATGTGAAGGCCAGAAGCTGGACTTGGTTGTCAGAGGCTATTTGAGATGCAGGTCCTTGAGAGCATTTAATAGGTAGGGGGAGCTTATCCCCATTGTCAACCCCCCCCCCCCCCCCGGCTATAACAACCTTAAGAGACCAGCGGTATCATTATCTTTAGTAAACCTGGTAGACAGCAGGGCAGCGTAGCAGTTAGCATAACGCTATCATGGCGCCAACAACCTGAGTTAATTCCTACCACTATCCGTAAAGAATTTGTACGCTTTCCCTGTGACTGTGAGGGTTTGGTTTGGTTCCACAATCCACAGACATACGGGTTAGTGTGTTATTTAGTCAGATGGGTAAGATTGGGCAGCGTGGGTTCACTGGGTTGGATGGGCCTGTTACCATGATGTATCTTTAAATAAAAACAATATTTTTAACAAATCCTTTGCAGCTAATTGTAGACACTTTGTGATGCCCTATGGTTATAAAATATAAATGTAAGTTTGTTTTTTTTCTGTGTGAGTTAATTTTGCTTGTGTACACCTCTGAGCAATAAGCATCTTGGTTTAAGTCCCAGCTAGTCAGAAAGATAATGTTTCAGTTCATTTAAATTGTTTATTCAAAATCCTCCTGTTTTATTTATCCCAGAAATTCCTCTCTTCTACGTACTGAATGCACGAATTACGTTTGGAAACGTCAATGCATGCAGCACCCTCAAGGCAGCAGCATCTCAGTCACACCAGGGGTCACAGAGCAACCTAACGGCACCAGTGTTTATCAGAGGTTCGTACCCCGCTGCTTGGCAACTTTGTTGAAAGATCCCAATCTGACTTTGGGTTAACGTGTTTCAGCGATTTGTGTGGGGTTGGCTAAAATTTGCTCGTTTTCTGTAGTGATTGTAGACTTAACCGAAATAACTTTTCACTGACACCTTTGAATCTGTGTGGAGTTCCATCTTTCCCTTTGTATGAGGGGGAAAAAGTGGTTAGAAGCCGTTTGTTTACCGGAATGGTTAAGTGGAGAGTGTAGCACTTCACTCTAGGTGGTAGCACTACCAAGTTCTGAACATGAAACTCTCTAAGATTCCTAACATGTAACTGCAGTTACAAATTGTAGCATGAGAAAGGCACATCACGTTGAGATTTCACACAATGAAATATGCCAACCAGCATGAGAGCTGCTACCTTGTTTCCTGTTAGTTTAATCATTGTCCAGTTCTTTGTTTGTTTCTTTTACCCCCTGCATTCTTGTCCCTGCTGAACATGTAATTACCTCTTCTTTTTACTCTCCTCTACACGTTAGATTTTTTTTTACCCAATCACTCATTTTCTCAATTGTTCTCTTTTACACTCAAGCTTCCTTTTACTTTGCTCATAAGATATAAAGCATTTCTGCTCCATTCACCAAAAGCAGAACTTCTTGGTGGCCAAGCATTTTAATTCCCATTCACATTCCCGTCCTGACACGTCGGTCCGTGGCTGCCTCTTGTGCCGTGATGAGGCCACTCTCAGGGTTGGAGGAGCAACACCTTGTGTTATGCCTGGGTAGCCTCCAACCTGATGGCGTGAATATTGATTTCTCCTTCTGGTTTTAGAAAAGAATTCCTTCCCCTCCTCTCTTCTGTTCCCCACTCTGGCCTCTTACCTTTTCTCAGCTGCCTATTACCCCCGGTAACCCTCCTTCCCTTTCTCCTGCGGCCCATTCTTCTGTCCCATCAGATTCCTTCCCCTCCAGCCCTTTACCTTTCCCACCCACCTGGCTTCACCTATCACCTTACAGCTAGCCTCCTTCCACCTTTTTATTCTGGCGTCTTCCCCCTTCCTTCTCAGCCCTGAAGAAGGGTCTCTGGCTGAAACTTATTCATTTCCATAGAGTTCCTCCAGCATTTTGTGTGTGCGTGTGTGTTGCTCTGGATTTCCAGCATCTGCAGACTTGTATATAGATATAAGATCTATATATTCCTTTTTTTTCATGCTTTTCAATCTCTTCCCACTCCTTTTAGCCACTTTACTGTTCCCTCTCTTTCCCTTTCCTCTTTTCTCCACTATTTTACTGTTTCTTGGGCTCTATGTACGTCTGCCGATTTGGCATTTTGGTGATTCTTGTGCTGAATCCGAGGGATGTTCGTTCTGGAGAATGGAACATGTTCCATTTTGGACACTGTTTGCCTTGAAATTTGAGATCAGGAATAGTGAGGTATCACACCAGTATGATATTCATTGTGATTATCTGTCCATTTGAAACTGCCCGGTAGTCTAACACTAGGTACAAAAAAAAGCTTTTGTGCTGTATCCTTCTAGAAGTACACGCAGTGGACATTTTATTAGGTACACCTGTTCAATGAAACAAATATCTAATCAGGTAATCATCTGGCAGCAATTCAGTACGTAAAGGCATGCAGACACTGTCAAATTGTTCAGCCCAAATCTCAGACGCGGGAAGAAATGCGATCTAAGTGACTTTGACTGTGGAATGATTGTTGGTGCCAGACGAGTTGGTTTCTGTATCTCAGGAACTGCTGATCCATTGGGATTTTCACACACACAATGGTCTCTGGAGTTTACGAGAATGGTGCGAGAAACAAGAAACATCCAGTGAGCGGCAGTTCTGTGGGCGAAAGCACCTTGTTAGTGAGGGAGGTCAGAGGAGAATGGCCAGACTGGTTCAAGCTGATAGGAAGCTGATGGTAACTCCAATAACCACGTGTTACAACAGTGGTGTGCAGAAGAGCATCTCTGAATGCACAACACATCGAACCTTGAAGTGGATGGGCTACAGCAGCAGAAGACCACACCGGTTTTCACTCCTGTACCCAATAAAGTGGTGACGGGGTGTAAACTGAGGTCAGGAGGAAAGTAGTTTCATGCCAGCGCAATCAATTTAGGCATTGTGCTCTGCAAAAATAAAGCACTCTGCAACAACAGCAAAAAATGCTGGAAACACACAGCAAGTCAGGTAGAGACAGTGCAGGTCCAGGATCCTTTTATCAGAACTGGCATTCAATAAGGCATATTCTGTCTCAAAGTTTCAGATTCCAGCAATGTAGACAAACAACATCTACATGTTTGGAAAAGCAACTTCAGTAGTCCTGAACAATATGCAGAGTCCATGCCTCCATAGTAGTTGAATGTCCTACACTTGTACTGTCCAGCACCAAGAAGGGCAGCAGATACATGGGAAAATGATCATCTCCAAATGTGTGTTAGGAAAAGGTGGCAGCAATCCACCATCATCTCCAATCGGGCTAGTTAGAAATGGGTGACTAATGATATCTGTCCCAGTGATGCTCACGTATCACAAATTGTATAAAAGAAAATTTGCAATTACTCATGTAACTACTAACATGCCTAGCTATGCTATCTATGCAATCCTTACAATTGTACCAAATGTTTGTATTTGGGAGTTAATCTGTCGTATTTTCCACTGTTTTTAGAATCTGGCTTTGAAGTGGACCCATCGGTTTTCGCCGTTCCAGAAGATTATCACGTCCGTGGCGGCAGGCGGAATGTGGTGCCTGGAATTGACGAGGACGAGAATGACCAGCTGATCCAACTTGCAATCCAGCAGAGTCTGTTGGATTCCCAACCTGATGGCAGTGGCGTGAGTTTAACATTAGGGCTTAAATTTAAAATTATGACTTGATATTTAATGAGGTACTTGCTTTTGCACACTATTTAAGGTGACTGTTATGGCATGTGGTTCCTTTGTGAATAGTAAGTATGAACATGAGTGACTGTGATCGTGAGCGAAACAACATTACTCAGGCTGCCAAGAGGTATCTTGCATCAGTTTAACCAGCTGTATGGTCTCGCAATCTAAGAAAATGAACCAAAATATCTAAGTTGTAATAAATGTGGACGGTTTGGCATTAATTTGCAATTTTATATCTAGAACTTGCTATCTGCTGAAGCATACATATGTCTTAATGCAAAACCAGCAATATAATAGTTCTTTTAGATACAGTAAACTCTTCCATTCTGAAGCTTTGATATCCTACCACAATTTGCAAGATAAATGTTGCAAGATAAAAATTAAATGTGATGCTTCTGTTTTTTTTTAAATTTTAGGGTGTGTGGGAAGAGATACCGAGTAGGACTTTGCTGTCAGAACAGAGCTTGAACCAAGATAGTGAGAGGTAAAGGATTATTATTCCACAAAAAAATGTTTCATTTCTTCTACCTTCATGTTTTGTACTGAAGTAAGCAAAGAGCTGGAATTAAGCTGGGCTCTTTTTTTTTCTCCAATGAAGTACTAACTGTGGTAAAGTCAAGAATTCTTGCGGTTAATGGGAGAACATTGCCTTCAGATCTGGGAACAAAATACTTGCGTTGGGGGAAAAAAAAGTTGTATAAACCCACTGTGAAATTAAACCATCTATCTTAATATTCATTGGGTCATCTAGCTTTCCCCTCTCAATCCTGTAAATCTAGTTAACAGGGTTTCGTAGTGCTTGAGTCTTGTGAAGAATATCTTCACTAGCAGCTTGAAGACGTCCGTTAGTTGTTAGCACTGGATAAATAACCTTCAGAGATTTTCCACGAGCTTAGAAATGTTGTGAGGTTATAAACATTTTTTGGGTGGGTGTGGCAAGCAGTTTGGAAGACAAATGGTATACTTGTTAGAAGGAAGTGCAAGAAAAATAAATACTTGTTACAACTCTACAAAGCTTTGGTAACACTACTATGTTGGTCTTAACTAATCTGACAAACATTTGGGGTTTTCCTGTTTTTACTACAAGGTTCAGGGGGAATAGCTTTAGATTGAACAATGAGTGCCTCTTCAATGTTACCATTGCTGTTCTGTTAATCCAATGCTTTTAGGGCCATCAGCGAGAGCTTTCCAGGCTCTCAATCCATAAACCAGTTTGCCAACTACAACACTCAGTTGCAATATGCCATGGAGATTTCTGCCAAAGAGCTCGAGGAGCAAGAGAAAAGACAGCGAGAAGAAGAAGCAATGCTGAACCGTATATTGGAGCTCTCTCTTCAGGAGCAATGAAGGCTCCTTGTGGGCCAGTTGAAACGGGTGCACAGCACTTTATTAACCTGCTAGACAGTGAAATTATTCAGACTGTTTTTAAAGAAAGTATATTTTTCTCCATATTTTTGACATTTCAGTGGAAAATCTGCATGGCGAGCAGATGGTGTTAATGTTTCTTTCTTACCTTGATGCAGTGATATGTAGCATTCACCAGCATTGGCTATTAGCCTTCCTTGCACAGTCCTGATTAGTCTTGGAAACCACAATATCATCCAATGCCTAGTTTACGGATCAGGATCAGGAATGTAGTCAACCTTCTGATGCAATTATCATTTCCTGAGCTTATTTTTATTGCATTGTTTTTCTGATAGAAAGAACCAAATTGCCTTTGCATTGAAACAGACTTAAACAACAGGCAGATCACATACAGCTTTTATAAGATACAGAAATGTGTTGCCATTTCCACGGTCATACATTCACAGAAGTTGCACTTATAGCCATACTAAGTTTTTTAAAGACCACATTTGAATTTTGCACCAGAATTGTTGCCTGTCTGGGTTAAATTGGAATGCTGTTATTGGCGGGGAGGTGTGAATTGCTAAATTATTTCATGGGGATTGCTCACTTAATCTGTATAGCTGGGCATTTTCCTACAGGGTTTGCTGGATAGTGACCAGTAGATACTATCTGATTCCTAATTTCCCCCCACATCACCACTCCAAGCTGCAGCCAAGTTAGCTAATAACGCCACCTACTGAAGGTCGTCATTACGAACTTTTCATGTCCGAGCAAGAGGCTGAATCTCCAGAGGGTTGTTCCAAGGACACCGTTTGCAGACCCTAGCAATGAATATGTTGTTTAATCTAAAATGGAAACAAGATTCTTATTCGCTCTTTGAGCATTTAAACTTGCTCTGCAGAAGTGAATGCCCCACACTCCTACTGATTCTGGTGAAATGTGAAACTATACATTTTTTCCCTATTTATAAAAGGAGGGAAATATATAAGAGCTATGCTAATCATTTCAAATATCTTAATCTTTGTAAAAAAAAAGTTTAACTTATACTTTGAAATGAAACTGTACACTGTAGTTTTGCAGAAGTGTGCTTTTACTCTTTTCTCTGAATTATGTAAGTAAAAAAAATTAAATCTAGTTTATTTGTGAGTTTATTTTAATGATTGTTGAAAACAAGAAAATGCCTTTCATTTGGTTGCTATGTGAAGCAAGATAGTCTTCCCATGGACTGTCTCATTATGATCAGCTCTGATATAATTTTAACCTCCTGAGGAGAAAATTCTGCATAAATTATCACTGATTCTCAAGGCAATCAAAAAGAGTATGTACGATAGCATTTGTTCACCTGTAGTTGACGTGAGCTTTTCCTGTTCAGTCACATTGAGGAGATAATAATCATGCAGGTGATTTTGGCTTCTGCTGATGACCAAGTTAACAGTTGGAGGGGTTTCCAAGTATAGCTTTTATGGTGTTAGGTATGTCCTATTTATCATAGTCATCATGCTACCTTGCAACACAAAGGAAGCTGTCACAGCAGAAATGTGACTTTCTTTGTCAGCACCATAAAGTTGTTACGTTGGTCAGCTCGCCATTTGAAACCCAGCATGGTAGCTTAATCAGTAATAACGATTTAGTTGAAGTTCTTCACCCAGAAAGCATCCTGCAACTATGCTTTCTTGCAGAAGTTTTATGTAGGAACATGTGCGCACAGTGCTAGAAGACAAGGAAAGTTGATTTTGTAAGTTTTTAGGTGCAACTACAAGGAATTTTTCTACACTCACTTGGGCAAACAACTTCTGTTTATTGAAGTGCCATATTGGATGTAATTTATATAATTAATTTCTGGAATATTATTTAAGGAAATTACAAATCTGAAACAGGGGATTTGGGAACTGGCTATGAATACAAATTTGTTTAAAAGTTCTGCATTCCTGTGTGCCTGTAATATAAACAAGGATAGGAAATCATACATAGAAAAGGTGTTCAAAGAAAGGATGTAGTTAAAGGTTTATACAGTACCTTCAGTGATTCAAGACCTTTCAAATTAATTACTGACCAAGGAACTGCTTTTTAAGCCTGATGACTTGTAGGTAACCAAAGCAACCAATCTGCACAATTGAACTGTTTATTAAGCATAAATATTGACCAGACTATTAACTCTGTCTGATATTATGAAATCTCTATTTGAATAAACACGTTCAATTGTCTCACCTAAAACCTGACGAAACAACATTCTATCAGTGGCTAGCCTGGGAACCTTTCATTAGTGTTAATATTCTTGCAAGTGCTTTATAAATACACCCCAGGGATACGTTGCCTTATTTCCAAAATAAAATCCTACGTTGAATTATGAAAAGGGATCATTGGTATCAGAAGTGTTTAGTCAGTGTAAATAATATGCTGACAAGATGACGGTGTGACAGCCAGCTGTGTTATTGAACACTCCTGGATTAAATCGGCAGTCTGCGATCGGCACGAGAGGTTGCTTGTTGGTGATGCAGTGCAAGGTTTAAGATGGGCTCTGGTGCATTTACTCTTCGGTGGGCTGAAATCAGCGGCGGGCCAATCACAAAGGTGTAACCGGAGCGGACATTGTTGGAGTGGCGGTGTTAGGGTGGTCCGGCTTTCGCTCAGCGGGCTTGGGCAAGCACAGGCAGAGGTTCCAAGTTAGTGAATTTCTTTTTCTCTGTTGGCACACAGTTAGTGCGCTGAGAATGGGTTCGGAGGTAATGTTACATTGTTTTTGCAAGATGTGGGAACTCCAGGAGATCTCAAGAGTCCCTGATAACTACATCTGCATGAAATGCACCAAGTTGCAGCTCATGAAGGAACTGGAGCTGCAGCTGGATGACCTTTGACTCATACGGGAGAATGAGGAGGTGATAGACAGGAGCTACAGGGAGGTAGTCACCCATAAATTGCAGGAGGCATGTACCTGGGAGACTGCCAGGAGAGTGAAAGGGAATAGGCAGCCAGTGCAGAGTACACCCGTGGCCAGTCCCCTTAATAATAAGTATACCGCTTTGGATATTGTTTGGGGGTGGTTCATGACCTTCCAAAGGAAAGCCACAGTGACTAGGTTTCTGGCACTGAGTTTGGATCTGTGGCTCGGTGAGGTGGGGGGGGGTGATTTCCATAATTAGAGCAGAAAGCAGATTCTGTAGACATGAAAGAGACATCCAGATAATCTGTTGCCTCCCAGTTGTCAAGATCAAAGATGTCTTAGATTAGGTCCGCAGCATTCTTAAGAGAGAGGGCGAACAGCCGGAACTTGTATATATTGCTACCAATCACATAGGAAAAGGGAGGAGGTCCTGAAGAGAGAATATAGGCAAAAAGCTATAAAGCAGGACCTCCAGGGTAGTAATCTTTGAATGCCACATGCCAGTGAGGGTAAGAGATTTTGGATCATTAGGATCTCTTCTGGGGATGGTATGACCTATACAAAAAGTTACGGGTTATACCTGAACCCAAGGGGGACCAATATCATTGTGGGCAAGTTTGCTAGGGCTGTGGGGGAGAGCTTAAACTAAAGTGGTAGGGAGATGGGAGCCAGAGTGATGGGGCTAAGGATGGGCAGTTGATATAGAACTAGATACAGTGTGTAGTGAGACTATGAGGAAGGACAGGCAGATGAAAAGGCAAAATTGCAGTCAGTGGGATGACTTAAAGTGTAACAGGGAGCTAAAGTATAAAAAGGTGATGAATACAGGGCTGAAATTGTTATAGAATGCCGTTAAGTATATGGAATAAGGTAAATGATCTTGCTGTGCTTTAGAGATTGGCAGGTATGGTGTTATGGGCATCTTTGAGTCATGGCTGAAAGGGAGCTTAACATCTATGGATACATCTTGTACCGAAAGGACAGGTAGGTAGGCAGAGGGTGTGGGGTGGCTCTGTTGATAAAAAATTAAATCAAACCCTTAGAAAAAGGTGACATAGGATCAGAAGATGTAGAATCCTTGTGGATAGAGGTAAGAAACTGCAAGGGTAAAAAGACCTTGATAAGTTATATACAGGCCTTGGAATGGTAGGATGTAGCCTACAAATTACAATGGGAGATAGAAAAAGCATGTAAAAATGGAAACACTATGATAATGATAGAGGATTTTAATACACAGTTTATCTTGAAAAATCAAGTTGGTACTGGATCCCAAGAGAGGTAATTTGTACAATGCCTATGAGATAGCTTTTTAGAGCAGCTTGTAGTTGAGTCTACTAGGCTAGGGAAACGGCAATTCTGGACTGGGTGTTACGTGATGGCCCAGATTTGATTAAGGAGCATAAGGTAAGGGAACTGTTAGGAGGCAGTGATCATAATATGGTAGAATTCACCTTGCAATTTGAGAAGCTAAAATCAGTTATATCAGTTTAAAGTTCAAAGTAAACATTTGTCATCATATACAACCCTGAGATTCTTGTGGTCGTACTCAATAAATTCATAATATTATAATAACCATAATAGAATCAATGAAAGCCCTCACCAACTTGGGTATCAGTACTACAATAAAGGAAATTACCAAGGCATGAGGGAGGAGATGGCCAAAGCTGATTGGAAGGGGACACTAGCAGGGATGATGGCAATATTGCAATGGCTGGTGTTTCGGGGGGAAATTAGGAAGGCGCAGGAAAGATACAAAGATGAAGTAATATTCTAAAGGGGCAGTGAGGCAACAGTGGCTGACAAAAGAGTTCAAAGACAGCATAAAAGCAAAAGAGAGGGCATATAATATTGCAAAAATTAGTGAGAAGGTAGATTGGGAAGCTTTTATAAACCAACAGAAAGCAACTATAAAGCAATAAAGGATGAAATATGAAGGTAATCTAGCCAATAATATGAAAGATAATACAAAAGGTTTTTTCAAATATATAAAGAGAGAGAAGAATGGATATCGAACAGCAGGAGAACAACACTGGAGAGGTAGTAATGGGGGACAAAGAAATGGCAGACAAACTTAAAAAGTATCTTGTATAAGTCTTCGATGTGGAAGACGCTAGTAGAATGCCAGAAATGAGACTCCCGGGGGCAGAAGTGGGTGTCAAAGTTATTACTCAGAAGATGCTTGGGAACATAGAAAATTCTGAAGGTAGATAAGTCAACTGGACAAGGTGGACTACACCTCAGAGTTCTGAAGGAAGTAGCTGAAGAGATTGTGGAAAAATTAGTAATTATCTTTCAAGATTCACCAGATTCTGGAATGGTTTCAGAGGACTGAAAAATTGTAAATTTCACTCCACTCTTTAAGAAAGGAGGGAAACAGAAGCAAAGAAATTATCGGCCAGTTAGCCTGACTTCAGTGGTTGGAAAGATGTTGGAGTCTATTATTGAGGATGAGGTTCCAGGATACTTGGAGGCACAGGATAAAATAGACCAAAGACTATTTCTAAAGCGGAAATCTTGGCTGACAAATCTGTTGGAATTCTTTGATGAGATAACAGGCAGAATAGTCCATAAGACAATAAGATATAGGAGCAGAAGCAGGCCATTCGGCCCATCAAGTTTGCTCTGCCATTCAATCATGGGCTGTTCCAATTCTTCCAGTCATCCCCACTCCCCTGCTTTCACCCCATACCCTTTGATGCCCTGGCTAATCAAGAAACTATCTATCTCTGCCTTAAATGCACCCAATGACTTGGCCTCCACAGCTCATGGCAACAAATTCAACAGATTTACCACCCTCTGACTAAAGTAATTTCTCCGCACCTCTGTTCTAAATGGACATCCTTCAATCCTGAAGTTGTGCCCTCTTGTCCTAGACTCCCCTACCATGGGAAATAACTTTGCCATATCTAATCTGTTCAGGCCTTTTAACATTTGGAATCTTTCTATGAGATCCCCCCTCATTCTCCTGAACTCCAGGGAATACAGCCCAAGAGCTGCCAGATGTTCCTCATAAGGTAACTCTTTCATTCCTGGAATCATTCTCGTGAATCTTCTCGGAACCTTCTCCAGTGTCCGCATATCCTTTCTAAAATAAGGAGTCCAAAAATGCACACAATATTCCAAGTGTGGCCTCATGAGTGCCTTATAGAACCTCAACATCACATCCCTGCTCTTATATTCTGTACTCTAGAAATGAATGCCAACATTGCATTCACCGCCTTCATCACCGACTCAACCTGGAGGTTAACCTTTAGGGTATTTTTCACGAGAATTCCCAAGACCCTTTGCATCTCTGCATTTTAAATTCTCTCCCCATCTAAATAATAGTCTGCCCGTTTATTTCTTCCAACAAAGTGCATGACCATACACTTTCCAACGTTGTATTTCATTTGCCACTTCTTTGCCCATTCCCCTAAACTATCCAAGTCTCCCTCCAGGCTCTCTGTTTCATCAATACTATCCGCTCCTCTGCCTATCTTTGTATCATTGGCAAATTTAGCTACAAATCCATTAATCCCATAGTCCAAATCATTGACATACATCATAAAAAGCAGCGGTCCCAATACCAACCCCTGTGGAACTCCACTGGTAACCGGCAGCCAGCCAGAATAGGATCCCTTTATTCCCACTCTGTCTTCTGCTGATCAGCCAATGCTCCACCCATGCTAGTAACTCCCCTGTAATTCCACGGGCTGTTATCTTGCTAAGCAGCCTCATGTGTGGCACCTTGTCAAAGGCCTTCTGAAAATACAAGTACACCACATATACTGCATCTTCTTAGTCTACCCTGCTTGTAACTTCCACAAAAAATTGCAATAGGTTTGTCAGGCAGGAATTTCCTTTCAGAAAACGATGCTGACTTTGGCCTATCTTGTCATGCACATCCAGGTATTCTGTAATCTCATCCCTAACAATCGATTCCAACAATTTCCTAACCACTAATGTCAGGCTAACAGGTCTATAGTTTCCTTTCTGCTGCCTCCCACCCTTCTTAAATAGTGGAGTAACATTTACAATTTTACAGTCATCCGGTACAATGCCAGAATCTATTGATTCTTGAAAGGTCATTGTTAATGCATCCACAATCTCTCCAGTTACTTCCTTCAGAACCCGAGGGTGCATTCCACCAGGTCCAGAAGATTTATCCACCCTTAGACCATTAAGCTTCCTGAGCACCTTCTCAGTCGTAATTTTCACTGCACATACTTGACTTCTTTGGTATTCTTGAATGTTCGGTATGCTGCAGATGTCTTCCTCTGTGAAGACCGATGCAAAATATGCTTTCAGTTTCTCTGTGTCACATTACAATATCTCCAGCTTTATATTCTATTGGTCCCATATCTACCCTCAACTCTCTTTTACCCTTTATATACTTGAAAAAGCTTTTAGTATCTTCCTTGATATTAGTCGCCAGTTTCCTTTCATAATTCATCTTTTCCTTCCTAATGACCTTCTTAGTTTCCTTCTGCAAGTTTTTAAAAGCTTCCCAATCCTCTATCTTCTCACTAACTTTGGCTTCTTTGTATGCCTTCTCATTTGCTTTTACCTTTGGCTCTGACTTCACTTGTCAGCCATGGTAGTGTCCTTCTTCTATTCGAAAATTTCTTCTTATTTGGAATATACCTGTCTTCATTTCCCTCATTTTTTGCAGAAACTCCAGCCATTGCTGCTCTGCTGTCCTTCCTGCTCGTGTCCCTTTCCAGTCAATCTTGGTCAGTTCCCCTCTCATGCCATTGTAATTTCCTTTATTCCACTAAAATACTGACACACTGGAATTTAGTTTTTCCTTCTATCTTTCTGATACATTGTATATCCTTGGACATTCAACTCCCAATGGCAGCCATCCTTTAGCCAAGTTTCAGAGATGGCCACAACGTCATACTTGCCAATCTGTAGTTGAATTTCAAGATCGTCCATTTTATTTCAGTCCAGTATTTGTTGCTTTCTTTTTTTAACTGCACCATGTCTCTATTGTCATGTAACTCATCCCATTAGCAGTGAATATGCCTCATCTCCTGCCCGTTCTATCATCTCTGTTGCCTGCTTTGATTTATTTCTGTTTTCCCTTTCCTCACTATCACTCCAGATCCCATCCCCCTGCCAAATTAGTTTAAACTCTTCCTAACAGCTCTATTAAACCCACCTGCTTATTGGACCACTTTGGGTTCAGGTGTAACCCATCCTTTTTGTACAGGTTGTAGCTTCTCCAGAAGATGCCCCAATGATCCAAGAACCCAAAAGCCCTGACCCCTACACCAGTCTCTCAGCCATGCATTAATATGCCTGATCTTGCTATTCTTGCACATAGCACGGGCAGCAATCCTGCGATTACTCACCTGGATGTCCTGCTTTTCAGCTTCCTTCCCAACTCCCTGAACTCTCTCTTCAGGACCTCCTCCCTTTTTCTACCTACATGTACCAAGACTTCTGGCTATTCACCCTCTCCCTTCAGAATACTCTGCACCCAATCAAAGACATCCTGTACCCTGGCACCTGGGAGGCATCACATCACACAGTTATCTCTATCAGGCTGACAGAACCTCCTGTCTATCCCTCTCACTATGAAATCCCCTATGACTACCACATTCCTCATCTTCTTCTCTCCCTTCTGCACCACAGAACCAGGCTCAGTAGACAAAGAGTCAGTGGATGTTGTTTATTTAGATTTTCAGACGGCCTTTGACAAAGTGCTGCACATGAGGCTACTTAACAAGATAAGAGCCCATGGTATTACAGGGAAGGTACGAGCATAGATAGAAGACTGGCTGATTGGCAGGAGGCAGAGTGGGAATAAAGGCCTATTCTGGTTGGTTGCCAGTAAATGCTGGTGTGCCACATGGTTCAGTGATGGGACCACTTCTTTTCACATTATATGTCAATTATCTGGATGAAGGAATTGTTGGCTTTGTGGCCAATTTTATGGATGATACAAAGATAGATGGAGGGGCAGGAAGTTTTGAAGAAGCAGGGTATTTGCAGAAGGACTTAGCTTGGGGGAATGGACAAAGAAGTGGCAGATGGAATATACTGCAGTGATGTGCACGTTCAAACATTTTGGCAGAAGGAATGAAGATGTGGAGTATTTTCTAAATGGGGAGGAGATTCAAAGATCAGAGGTGCAGAGGGACTTGGGAGTCCTTGTGCAGGAATTCCTAAAGCAGAGGTTCCCAACCTTTTTTAGTGCCATGGACCAATCCATTAAGCATGGGTCTGTGGATTCCAGGTTGGGAACGTCTGCCCTAAGGGTTAATTTGCAAATTGAATGAAGACAAATGCTTTAATTTCAAGAGGATTAGAATACAAAAACAAAGATGTAATGCTGAGGCTTTATAAAGTATTAGTCAAACTGCACTTGGAATATTGTGAGCAGTAGTGAATCTGGAATTTCGTGTCACAGACAGCCGCATAGGCCAAGTTATCAGGTATATTTAAGGTGGAGGCTGATAGGTTCAGGGCGAAGGCAGGAGCATAGGGTTGAGAAGGATAGAAAATTAAACATAATGGAATGGCAGGGCAGCTCGATGAACTGAACAGCCTAATTCTGCTCCTATATCTCATGGTCTAAACTGCAGTCAATGCCAAAATAAGTCATGCATGGAAAAGTAAAGGAAGGAATTCATTCCCAGTCTCCTCCCCATTTAAAATATAGTGGAGGTTCCACAATATTTTTTGTTGGGCAAAATATTCAAGCAAACTATTTCAGTAATGCAATGATGTTTGTCTTTTTTCAAAAGACAATTAACACCAGAAAATAATGTGTAAACAGTAGCAAAGATTCTTTTCAATGGGTATGACTTTGATTTCCCTTCCCCCCCAAAAAAAAGTTCCAAAAAGAAACAAAATTTGAATCTTATGACAAAATGAATATTAAGATATATTTAAACGATTGCTACCATTTATTAGAAAGATATTAACAATTTTCTGAACGCAATGAGAATAGCAACAAATGCCAGACACAAGACACTGTATCTGTACTTTGTTCTTTCACTAACAGTAAAGAACATGCAGATTTACTTCATTCCTTAACAAGTCAAGTGAGCTTCGAAATGGAATGATGGTTTTACAAAGAATGTACACACAGGTTCTGTTTAATCATGCTGTCACCAGACAGAACATTTTGGAAGTAATAGGCTGCATAAGTACATACTGAGCCAATTTATCATCATTATTTTACAAGTTACCATTGTCCAAAACAAAAAAAATTTCTGTCTCTTAATTAACTTAATCTTTACCATTCTTTAAATTGTTTTCTACTTGTCAACATCTAAAAGTCTCTAGTCCTCTTTCTCTTTTGTCCTCAAAACCTATACCACCTTTGACCCTATTTAAATATTTTTCTTGTTAGAGTAAATCTTGCCTTCAAAACTCAAACTGTCTAAGTCCCTTACACTTGTACTAAACCAATGTGTCCTGTAGTAACTTACATCACAAAGGCTGGTTGAATGAGATATCCTTTCCAGATAAGAGGGTTACCTATCGAAAGGGTACTATATGAAGTCAGTTTGTTAGGAATAAAATGGTTATTTTTACCAACTTAGAACGCAGCTTACTGCCTTGACAAAGTTTACACTTATGTTTTTACTAAAGTTAAGGCAGTTCTTTATGCTTCTAATCGCTATGAATTTTGTAAACTTTGACTGAATAGGAATAAAAATGAAACAGCCAAGTGCAACAATGCACAGTGGTACAGCTTTCCGCTAAAACTGGAGAACAAGAATTCTAAAAACTTTCTTTAATACTAAGAGGAAAACTGGTCTCATCAAATAGCAGCATTTTACATGTAAATTCCATACACTGCTAATTGCAATTACATCATTGACAGAAACTTAAAAACTATTAAAATAAATAACTTTTGTCCAGTGTTCAAAAACATTCAAACAAAAATTCCAGTTCATATTTAAAACATTAATAATTAGTGCAAATTAAAACTGCTCAGTGTTAGTACCACAAATATGGTAGGTTTGTTTAAGTCTAGGTGTGACAAAAGATTAGCTTTAACAGATGGGATAAAGCTGGTTCAAGTTTAGTAACACAGCTTTAAGAGTGCCCGGTCTGTAATATTTTTAGCTGGTTTCTTTAAAAGGTACAAATTAAACACAGAAGCCATATTTTAAAGTGTATACTATTACTAAAAACTGATTAGTGTTTCAGTATTTAGGAACAAATATCCTGTTACTTACACAAAAAGTTCTCCTCAGCTCCACTTCCACTTACTAACCCCATAACCTTTCATATCTAATCCCATCCCAAATATTCACAGCAGCCAAGTCCCCACAGCCCTCATGTAGCGTATGCCAAATATTTATTTCACCACGCCATCAGTTAAAAAAACATCTCTTCCTCTGCATTCTGAATGTTCAATTTGTTAGATCAGAGTGTGATCTCTGATCCTCAACACTCCAATCAGGAGAGATATTATCCCTACTTCTATATTGTCAAATTATTAAGAATTTCAAGTTTCAAAGAGATCCCTCTCACTCTTCTAATGTTCAGGGAGCAAACTTAATTTCTCCTCAAACTCTTCATCCCAGGAATCAATCTAGGCTGCTCATTCTCCATGGCAAGTAAATCCTTGGAGATAGAAAACCAACCTACACACAGTATTCCAGTTATTACCTCACCAAACTGACATCTTTACCCTTGTATTACCATAATCAACCAGAAGGAATGTAACCTTTTAGTAATGGGTGTTGCTAAAGCATGATCTACTTATAATTAGAATTGATTTTAGACATAAGTATCAATAAACCAGAAGATGTTGAAAGAGTCCAGGGTATGCTTAACAAGGTGCATACTGCTGCGTAGCCTGGGCGCTGTCCAACGTTATCTGAAAGGATAGCATTAAGTCAGCAGCATCAATAATTAATAAAAAATTTATATAGATGCTTCTTCACTTAATTGTCTCCTATTATCTTGAACATATTAAAAGATTAACCTGGTTTAATTTTTTTTAAATATCCAGGTCATAGAGAGCAGCTTCTCAAATCAACAGATAATTCTGTAGAACTGGTCTACAGCCCTGTAGCAATAAATGACTAAATATTGTTCCTTAAAGGAAATAGCTGAATGGTTAGGTAGCTCCAGCTTTTTCCTCATGTGTCTCACAGATTCAGAAATATGTAGTTTTGCATTGATTGGTGTTTCAGAGCAAGGTTCTGCATCAGAACCTTATGCAGGGTCTGGACCCAAAATGTCAAACGTTACTTTGCCTTCAGAGATGTTGCTTGACCTGCAGATTACAGCACCTGCTGCTGGTTCTCTTCTGTAGTTTTGAGCTTTTTTTTTTTGAAAACTTTATCCAATTCTTTAGATAAAGACTTACTTAAGTCAATTATAATGAAATTTCAAGATCTGTCATTGTTTAGGAAATTAAAATTTAAAATTCCTGGTTTATCCTGATTTACTAGTAATAAATTCAAAATAAAAAATAGGATAATTATTCATGGCACCACTTTACAGCAAAATCCTTGAAAAATATAGTGTTTTCATTGGAACAAAAACATCAGTTGTCTTTTTGGGAGACTGGAAGTTAAAGGAGTATTAGTGTTAGTTGTAACTTTTACTGTGTAGTAGTATACACGAGGTCAACTTCATGTATCAGCCAAACTGGTGAAAACCATAAATCACCAGTGGTGAGGAAGAACCTGTGGAGACAGAAAGAATAAAAGCTTCATGTTACAGAAGTAATGCCATCTGGAAAAAAAATCATCAGTCTAAAACTAACTCTGCTTCTTACTTCACAAATGCTGCTTGAATTATGAATAATTTCCAACATTTTCCATTTTCCTGCAGTTTCCATTAATCCATCCAGAATGCAAAATACTGATTTTGATTTTCAAGCTTCCTGTTCTAATATACAGTCCAAAATACACTCAGTGACCACTTTATTGGATACAGAAGGGGAATCCAGTGAGATCTTCTGCTGCTGTCACCCATCCACTTTAAGGTTTGACACGTTGTGCATTCAGAGATGCTCTTCTGCACACCACTGTTGTAACAAGTGGTTATTTGAGTTACTGTTGCCTTCCTGTCAGCATTAAACAGCATGGCCATTTTCAACTGACCTCTCTCATTAACAAGGCGTTTTTCATCCACAGTACTGCTACTCACTGGATTTTTTTTTTTTTTTTGCACCATTTTTATAAACTCTAGAGCAGGGGCTCCCAACCTGGGGTCTATGACATCAAAAAAGGTTAAGAACCCCCGCTCTGGAGACTGTTGTAAGTGAAAATCCTTGGAGATCAGCATTTTCTGAGATACTCAAACCACCGTGCCTAGGATCAACAATCATTCCATAAAGTCACTTAGATCACATTTCTTCTCTATTCTGATGTTTGGTCTGAATAATAATTGAACTTCTTGGCCACATCTGCATGCTTTTATGTATTGAGTTGCTCCCACACAATTGGCTGATTAGATATTTGCATTAATGAGTGAATGTACAAGTGTATCTAACAGAGTGGCCACTGAGTGTAACTACTTAAACGTGGCACATTTAGTCAGTTAAATTACAGGCAGGTTTTGGGCTTCTCACTTTCAATACATCATGAAATGACTCTTGGACTTCGGCTAAGATTTAACCAAAGGTGCATAGCAGAGACCAATTACGTTGTAATACTTTAAATTTACAATTTTCACAACAAATATGTTGCTGGGACTTGTGTTATAGGGAAAGGACGAATAGGGTAGTTTATTCCCTGGAGTGTAAGAAAATGAGGTGAGAGCTTACAAAGCAGGGGTTCCCAAACCCCTTGGTTAATGGTAAGGCTCCATGGCATAAAAAGGGTTGGGAACTCATTATAGTGGTATATAAAATTATGAAGGATATAGACAGGGTAAGCAGACTTCTCCATCACCCCACTGTTAGGAGAGACTAGAACTGGAGGTCATAGGCTTAGGGTGAAAGGTGAAATATTTAAGGGGAACTTCCTCATTCAGAGCGCGGTGCAAGTGTGGAATGAGCTGCCAGTGGAAGTGGTGGAGGGGGTTCAATTGCAACACTTAAGAAAGGTTTGGATAGGTACATGGTTGAGAGAGGTATAGAGGGCTATGGTCTGGGTAGACAGGACTAAGGAGGAAAATAGGTTAGTACAGACTAGATGGACCAAGGTGCCTGTTTCTATGCCATAGTGCTCTATGACTCCATCTCACATGTAAGTAAGATCAATGTCTGTCCAAGTGCAACATACTGCTTAGCGTCTATCTGGTAAAACCTGCATCGTGCAGAGATGGTCAACAAGGGGAAGGAAAAAGATTATGGCAGTCTGTCACAAAAGGATACCTGATAGCTTATGGCACAGTACAATGTCTCACTTCCCAATGTATATAAATACTCTGCTGATTGTAGATGAAAATCTGGTAGTAGATATCTTCTCCCCAACACTGCAAATGTAGTTCTTAGTCACTTTAATTGCACAGGACTCCCAGCCTGCAGCCATGTTCAGATGCCACCAAATTCTTGTGTTGACTCCACACAATCAGTTCATGAAAAGTATTCCAATCCTTTGGCAAAGATGTCAAAATGAAGAGATGTGCTAAAGTGATGGGCTTCACACCAAGTTAGTTTGCCAGAGGGAAAGTGGACCTAATTAATGGAAAAATAAAAATCCCTTTTTTGATTGAAATCCCACAAAGAAATCCCAAGTCTTTCACCGCCGACGGATGGGTTTGTACACGCAGATCACCATTATAATCATGATAAGCAGCAGAATGCTCAGGATACTGACAGTCAGAACTGTAAGAAAGCAAAAGGGACACATTAAATATATCAGTAATTTAGTCTATATTTGCAAAAATGAGATATAGGTTATCCTATGTAGCTTCGAGCTGTAGTTCTGTATATATTTACCAGAATGGGATATATATCATGATCCTATTTCTTGTCTCTAGTCTTTAGCAGAATATGGTACGTAACATTACCCTATGTAGTTTCTGTAGCTGCAAGCCAGTAGTTCTGTATAGGGTATATATTTACTAGAATGGCGTATATAACGTTATCCTGTGTGATTTCTGTGGTTTTAACCCAGTAGTTCGGTAATGGGGTGTACAGTATATTTACTAGAATAAAGTATACATCGTTTCAGGCCTTTCTTCATTGTCTACTAAAGATGTGATGGCTCAAGGACCTGAAACCCAAAGTCTCCCTTGGTTCAAGATTCAAACACCTACCGAACCTGCCTAAGGAGGCTTTCCTTCCCCTGTAATTCTTCTCTTAAAGGTCAAGTTCCCGCCGACTTTTTTGCGTACCAGGAGCAACGGCCGATCGCTGCTCCCCTCAGTCGGGCAACCCGCAGGCCGCCCGGCTCGAGTCGGGACCCGGATTGTTCTTACCGACGTTCTGGTACTTCAGCACACTGAAAGGCCGCTCTGGGGAACCCGGAGCTCGGTCCTGGCTCAGGACGAGCGAGGGTAAACCAGCAAGAAGGCAGAGGGACAGGGAGCGCATTGCACCACCTAGCCGGCTCGTAGCGCCCGTCATTGCGCACGCAAAACCTACGTAATTGCGTCACCACACAAACAGCGATGACGTCATTCACACTCTGATTTCTTAGACACGAGGAATTCTGCAGATGCTGGAAATTCAAGCAACACACATAAAAGTTGCTGGTGAACGCAGCAGGCCAGGCAGCATCTGTAGGAAGAGGTGCAGTCGACGTTTCAGGCCGAGACCCTTCGTCAGGACTGACTGAAGGAAGAGATAATAAGAGATTTGAAAGTGGGAGGGGGAGAGGGAGATCCGAAATGATAGGAGAAGACAGGAGGGGGAGGGATGGAGCCAAGAGCTGGACAGGTGATAGGCAAAAGGGATAAGAGAGGATCATGGAACAAGAGGTCCGGGGAGAAAGACAGTGGGGTGGGGGGAACCCAGAGGATGGGCGAGGGGTATAGTCAGAGAGACAGAGGGAAAAAAAGGAGAGAGAGAGAAAGAAAGAATGTGTCTATATAAATAAATAACGGATGGGGTACGAGGGGGAGGTGGGGCATTAGCGGAAGTTAGAGAAGTCGATGTTCATGCCATCAGGTTGGAGGCTACCCAGACAGAATATAAGGTGTTGTTCCTCCAACCTGAGTGTGGCTTCATCTTTACAGTAGAGGAGGCCGTGGATAGACATATCAGAATGGGTCCAACCTGTAGCCTCCAACCTGATGGCATGAACATTTACTTCTCTAACTTCTGCTAATGCCCCACTTCCCCCTGGTACCCCATCCGTTATTTATTTATTTATATAGACACATTCTTTCTCTCTCTCTCCTTTTTCTCCCTCTGTCCCTCTGACTATACTCCTTGCCCATCCTCTGGATTTTCCCCCCTCCCCCTTTTCCTTCTCCTTGGGCCTCCTGTCCCATGAACCTCTCATATCCCTTTTGCCAATCACCTGTTTAGCTCTTGGCTCCATCCCTCCCCCTCCTGTCTTCTCCCATCATTTTGGATCTCCCCTCCCCCTCCCACTTTCAAATCTCTTACTAGCTGTTCCTTCAGTTCTGACGAAGGGTCTCAGCCCGAAATGTCAACTGTACCTCTTCCTAGAAATGCTGCCTGGCCTGCTGCGTTCACCAGCAACTTTGATGTGTGATTTGAGGTCTGGTTTAAGCTGAGTTTCATTGGGTGAATCATTCTGGTTAATCAAAGTCATCAAGAACGTTAATCTTTAAAGTCCATGATGGAAAGTGAAACTTTTCATAATACCTTCTGAGAGAAATTATGTTATAAATAACACCATAATTTTGTTGCTTATGATGACATTGAAATGGCTTACTGAGTAGTCCCTCTGAGTTGAGGAAGACTTACTTGCCCTTAGTTTTGTGGGTTTGGGGGTTTCTATTATGCCAATGTCACCCTTCCACAGATGGGGCAAGTGGTAATTTGTGGGACTGATGGGTTAGTGAGTTGGAGAGCCCTTACCTCTGCCCAGACCGGGCCTTTGTGTACTTCTCTAGCCTTGAGGTTCTTCATACCTTCCCTAATGTCCCTTATTGCTACAAGTGGTCATGTGCCAGAGATTCCCTAGAGGGGATGTTGCATTTTCATACAGAGGCTTTAGTCACATCCCTTGAATCTTCTGTTCATCTGTTTGTCTTTAGTATGAGGTGTATAAGCTATCTGTCCTACCCTGCATAGCTGATTGTAATTAAGACCTTCATACCAAAAATTTAGTGTAGGAAAGGGGCTGATTAATTTGCCAGTTCTTCCAGTGAATTTGGAGTATCTTGAAATTCAGCTACAGATTGGCAAGTATGACGTTGTGGCCATCTCTGAAACCTGGCTAAAGGATGGCTGCCATTGGGAGCTGAACTTACAAGGCTATATGGTGTATCAGAAAGATAAGTTAGTAGGCAGAGGGGGTGGTGTGGCCCTGTGTATAAGAAATAATATTAAATCATTAGAAAGGGATGACATAGGATTGGAAGGTGTAGAGTCTCTATGGGTTGAGTTAGGAAATGGCAACAGTAAAAGGACCCTAATGGCAGTTGTATACAGGCCTCCAAACAGCAGCCGGGATGTGTACTACAAGTTACAGCAGGAGATAGAAAAGGCATGTCAGAAGGACAATGTCATGATAATCGTTGGGGATTTTAACATGAAAGTGAATTGGGAAAACCAGGCCAGTACTGGACCTCAAGAGAGAAAATTTGTAGAATGTCTAAGGGATGTCTTTTTAGAATAGCTTGTTGCTGAGCCCACTAGGGGATCGGCTGTGCCGGATTGGGTGTTGTGCAATGATCAAGGGGTGATAAGAGAGCTTAAGGTTAAGGTACCCTTAGGAAACAGTGATCACTATATAAATGAGTTCACTTTGAAATATGAGAAGGGGAAATTAAATTCCAATGTGTTGGTATTTCAGTGGAATAAAGGAAATTACAATGGCATGAGAGGGGAAAAGGCCAAGGTTGACTGGAAAAGGACAAGAGCAGGAAGGACAGCAGAGCAGCAATGGTTGGAGCTTCTGCGAAAAATGAGGGAAGTGTAAGACAGGTATGTTCCCAATAAGAATAAATTTTCAAATGGAAGGACACTACCATGGCTGACAAGTGAAGTCAGAGCCAAAGTAAAAGCAAAAGAGAGGGCATACAAGGAAGCCAAAGCTAGTGGGAAGATAGAGGATTGGGGAGCTTTTAAAAACTTGTAGAAGGAAACTAAGAAGGTCATTAGGAAGGAAAAGATGAATTATGAAAGGAAGCTGGCAACTAATATCAAAGAAGATACTAAAAGCTTTTTCAAATAGATAAAGGGTACAAGAGAGTTGAGGATAGATATAGGACTATTGGAGAATGACACTGGAGATATTGTAATAAGAGACGCAGAGATGGCAGAGGAACTGAAAGCATATTTTGCATCAGTCTTCACAGTGGAAGACATCTGCAGCATACCGAACATTCAAGAATGTCAGGGAAGTGAAGTATATGCAGTGAAAATTACGACTGAGAAGGTGCTCAGGAAGCTTAATGGTCTGAGAGTGGATAAATCTCCTGGACCTGATGGAATGCACCCATAGGTTCTGAAGGAAATAGCTGGAGAGATTGCAGAGGCATTAACAATGATCTTTCAAGAATTGATAGATTCTGGCTTTGTACCAGATGATTGTAAAATTGCAAATGTTACCCTGCTATTTAAGAAGGGTGGGTGGCAGCAGAAAAGAAACTATAGACCTGTTAGCCTGACATCAGTGGTTGGGAGGTTGTTGGAATCAATTGTTAGGGATGAGATTACAGAATACCTGGAGATACATGACATTATAGGCCAAAGCCAGCATGGTTTCCTGAAAGGAAAATCCTACCTGACTAACCTACTGCAATTTTTTTTGAGGAAATTACAAGCAGGGTAGACCAAGGAGATGCAGGAGATGTGGTGTACTTGTATTTTCAGAAGGCCTTTGACAAGGTGCCGCTCGTGTGGCTGCTTAGCAAGATAAGAACCCAGGAATTACAGGGGAGTTACTAACATGGGTGGATCGGCAGAAAACAGAGTGGGAATAAAGGGACCCTATTCTGGCTGGCTGCTGGTTACCAGTGGAGTTCCACAGGGGTCGATGTTGGGACCACTGCTTTTTATGATGTATGTCAATGATTTGGACAATGGGATTACGCCACAAAGATAAGTGGAGGAGCAGCTAGTGTTGAGGAAACAGAGAACTTGCAGAGAGACTTGGATGGTTTAGGGGAATGGGCAAAGAAGTGACAAATGAAATACAACGTTGGAAAGTGTATGGTCATGCACATTGTTGGAAGAAATAAACAGGCAGACTATTATTTAGGTGGGGGAAAGAATTCAAAATGAAGAGATGCAAAGGGACTTGGGAGCCCTTGTGCAAGATACCCTAAAGATTAGCCTCCAGGTTGAGTCGGTGGTGAAGGCGGTGAATGCAATGTTGGCATTCATTTCTAGAGTATAAAGTATAAGAGTAAGGATGCGATGTTGAGGCTCTATAAGATACTCATGAGACCACACTTGGAGTATTGTGTGCAGTTTTGGGCTCCTTATTTTAGAAAGGATATATTGACATTGGAGAGGGTTCAGAAAAGATTCATGAGAATGATTCCAGGAATGAAAGGGTTACCGTATGAGGAATGTTTGGCAGCTCTTGGGCTGTATTCCCTGGAGTTCAGGAGAATGAGGGGGGATCTCCTAGAAACATTCGGAATGTTAAAAGGCCTGAACAGATTAGATATGGCAAAGTTACTTCCCATGGTAGGGGAGTCTAGGACAAGGGGGCACGAATTCAGGATTGAAGGAAGTCCATTTAGAACAGAGATGCAGAGAAATTACTTTAGTCAGAGGATGGTAAATCTGTGGAATTTGTTGCCACGAGCAGCTGTGGAGGCCAAGTCACTGGGTGTATTTAAGGCAGAGATAGATAGGTTCTTGATTAGCCAGGGCATCAAAGGGTATGGAGAGAAGGCAGGGGAGTGGGGAGGACTGGAAGAATTGGATCAGCCCAAGATTGAATGGCAGAGCAGACTCGATGGGCTGAATGGCCTACTTCTGCTCCTATATCTTACGGTCTTACTTTTCTCATACCTAAAGGCCTGCTGTGGATATCCAGGTCTCAGTTTGGGCTCAGATCCTGCAGGTCTTGTGCATTGCCTCCCTGCTGGCCTTTTTACCCACTGCCAGCTTTGTTGTAGTCACCATTTCCTGAGCCTTATCACCTAGGTTCACTTTAACACTTGATTTACACAAATTGGTAGAGTTTAATATTCAAGATATAACTATTTTTTCCTTTTGTCTTTTGGAACACGGGAGTGGGAGTAAGTCATTTTGCTTTGCAAGCATATTCTGCCAGTCACAGCTGATCTGTATCTAATTCTTTTACCCACATGCCTTCACCATTGAGAAGTGAATTCTAAACTTCCTATTCTCCTCAAACCTGTGTTTTTAAGTTTGATTCATTAAAGACTACTTCTAATTTTTTGGCTTTTCCTACTATTATAGATTCCTTAATCAGCACTTATCGTGTACATCTCCTCTGTCAGTACCCTGTAATATCGAAATTGCTAATCTAATTTATTTTAATCTAAATTTAGTTATATAGAAAAGCAGTTGAGTGGCGGGGTGGAGATACGTTCCTACCAAAGGAGGTGTGAGGCGCTCCTTCCCTCTGCTAGCCCGCAGGTCCATTTAGAACAGAGATGCAAGGCATAGCACCTGCTCAGCCCCTGATCAGGGTCACATGAAGCCATGGGAGCAGGTGATGGATGGTCGTTTGAGTAGCTGGTTCATGTCACAAGTCCTGGTTATGTGACCATTGACGCCAGGCAGACAACCTCTGAAGAGTATTGATAATGGCTGGGGTCACCTGTCTTGTAAAGTGACTGCCAGGAGAAGGCAATGGCAAACCACTTCTGTAGAAACATTTGCCAAGAATAACTGTGGCCATGCAAAGACTATGATCACCTATGGCATACAACACGGTACATAATGAACGAATGAGAATAGCAGATTGGCCAAGTTACTAAACTAATAATTTTAAGGAATGAGCTAGTGATTTAGAGACATACGTTTAAATCCCATTTCCACATCCGTGGGATGTAAATTAAGTTAATTAAATAAACTGGAATAAAGTTGTCTCTGCAAGACTGCAGGATTCTCATAAAAGCCCATCTGGTTCACAGCAGGATATTTGGAAAACAAATTTTCCATCTGTTCCTGGTCAGGCCTCTGTGTAATTCTGCAACCACTGTGGTTAGCTTTTAACTCACTGTGGAATTCCCTGGCAATTCACACAGTTAAAGGAATGAACAGTAAATTCTGACCTTGCATCAAGGTACAGGAATGTAGTCTTCTTTAATTTATTCTTTGGAGCTAAGAAGGGAGATTCAGGAAGGTATCAGGAACCTCGAGGCCAGAGAACAGGAGTACATAAAGGCCCGGAGCAGAGGGAAGAGCACTCCACTTCATTCACTGACCCGTCCCATGAATTACCACCTGCCCCATCTGTGGAAGGGCGAGCATTTCCCGCATTGGACTCAATAGGAACCCCCAAACCCACAAAACTGAGTCTTCCTTAATTCCTTTGGTGCCACAGTAGCGTAGTACAGCTCTATTACAGCTTCGGGCATCAGAGTTCGGAATTCGATTCCGACGTCATCTGCAAAGAGTCTGTACGTCCTCCCCTTGGAATGTGTGGGTTTTCTCCAGTTGCTACAGTCTCCTCCCACATTCCAAAGACGTATCGGTTGGTAGGTTAATTGATTATTGTAAATTTTCCTTTGATTAGGGTTAAATCGGGGGTTGCTTGTTGGCTGACTTGAAGAGCCAGAGGGCCTATTCTGCACTGTATCTTAACAAAAATATGTAAGTATTATCCTCTTGGTAAATCTAATCTGTATTCTCTCTAGGGCTTATATATATCTGGCGCGTGGTCAAGTGGTTAAGGCGTTCGTCTAGTGATTTGAAGGTCGCTAGTTTGAGCCTTGGCTGGGGCAGCGTGTGTGTCCTTGAGCAAGGCACTTAATCACACATTGCTCTGCGACGACACCGGTGCCAAGCTGTGTGGGTCCTAATGCCCTTCCCTTGGACAACATCAGTGGCACGGAGAGGGGAGACTTGCAGCGTGGGCAACTGCTGGACTTCCATACAACCTTGCCCGGCCTGCGCCCTGGAAACCTTCCAAGGTGCAAGTCCATGGTCTCATGAGACTAACAGATGCCTATAATATATATACTAAGAAGTGGTGCCTAGAATTGTTCTCACCACCTCAGTTGCAGTCTACCCAGAAAATGTCCTTATTTTCACACACTCTTCACCCTTGATCACAATACAGCTTTCTTTCACAACTCCAGACATCTCCTAATACTCTACAATTCCCAGTTAACACTTTCTCAAGAACACCATCAGGAGAAGATTGCAGCCTCTCAAAGCAATTAGATATTCTAATTAAATGCATTGTTCATAACCCCAAAACAAATCATAAATAATAACCACTGTTTCCTCTAAGTTGCATGGATGTACAGCTGTGCAGTAACTGAAATGCTCCCATGCCGCACAACTGGAATTTTCTTTTAAATTATGCTCATATAATTTTGAAATCTAACTTAATATTGTGAAATGCTTTGTAATTAATTGTGTATTAATGAATATAATCCATAAATTTTCTAAATAATAAACATATCACAATCTTTACTTTGAAACATTTTAGAGCTTCAATGTATTTACATTGTCAGTGTTTCAAGCTACAACACTGTTAAAAATTGAAACAATAAACACAGAATGGAAGTCAGTAGCTCATTATTAATGAACCACCAGCCTGCCGAACACTGGAGCCGTCTAAGTGTGTGATTTTTCAATTTTCATTCTAAATATTCATATAATGAAAAAATACATCTAAAGCGCTGCACATTTTTCAGGCCATGTCCAAATTTCCTGCTCAGAGTAGTGGTTGGTCTGCGCAGTCTTAAAAAACATTAGAGGGACTGTTTGGAGACGTATGTGAGTGATGATAAACCTGATATGGGTCTCTATCATGGACTGAGTGTGGGGAAAGGGGAAGGGTGAGGGGAGGGAGCAGGAAGAACCAGAGAGACATTCTGTAATGATCAATAAAGCAATTGTTTGGAGACAAATAACCTTGGCTGGTGTCTCAGGGTGGGTGTCCTGCACACGTGCCACCCTCCGTCCCTGCCACTCTTTCTCTGCCACCTGTCCTACACTCCTCCCTCAGCACTCCACCCTTGTCATTCCAAACTTCGTTTGCTCCCACCAGATTTACAATCTCGCTCTCCACTCCACGTTGACATATACATTACTGTGCAAAAGTCTTTGGCACCCTAGTTATATGTGTATATATATACACACACACAGAGTTTTGCACAGTACTGTAACTTTACAATTTTATGACTTGGTCTTGTCAGAGTCCAGTCTTTATAAAGAGTCTCCAAACCAAAGATTTCAACTGTTTATTCTCCTCCATAGATGCCGGCTGACTTGCTGAGTTCCTCCAGTATTTTGTGTGTGTGTTGCTCAAGATTTTCAGCACCTGTAGATTCTCTTGTGGTTATGATTTTGTGACTTTTTTTGCGGAACAATTCAGGAATGCAGGTACATTTTTTCGGAATAGAGAAATTTCATTATTTGGCTGCAGTGTTTCTTTTTGTTAACCCAAGAAGCTTTTTTCAAATGGCTTCCTGGGAAATACTAAACCATGAAATTTGGAAGGCTCTCAGCTTCTCAATATGAAACAGCAGGGTGGTGTTGTTACAACACTGCTAACTTCAGTTCTGTAGCCACAATCAGCTGGTATTCAAATTACTTATCATGGTTCAATAATTTCTGCTTGGAAATGGTTGCGTGGACTCACAGATGAAGGTGGAGCAGGGGTTCCCAATGTGGGATCTACAGACCCTCCATTAATGATAGTGGTCCTTGGCATAAGAAGGATTGGGAACCCCTGAGCTGAAGCTATATTCTATAATGATTCAAAATCTGTATCAGAACATTTCTGATAATTCATTACAGCCTTTTGAAATAAAGGAAAGAATACCATAACCATGAAGCCTTGCGCAGGCACCTGCGTGCACATGCGCGTATGTGCCGATTTTTCTCCCCCACAAATCCGTTTTGTCTTCATCTTCCTGACTACACTGTACATACATTATTTCTACTTTATATAGGCTGTGTATTTATCATATCATTCCTGCTTTTACTATATGTTAGTGTTATTTATTTTCAGTTTTATGTGTTATTTGGTATGATTTGTTAGATTTATTTTTGGGTCTGGGAACACTCAAAAATTTTTCCCATATGAATTAATGTAGTTGCTTCTTTGCTTCACACCATTTTGGCACGAAAGGTTTCATAGGAACGCTCTATCTTAGCAGGGGAAATATGGGACAAATCATTTTACCCCAATATACGGGATGTCCCGGCAAATACGGGACAGTTGGCAACCCTATGATCAAGTTCAACAGTGCGTGACAGGGAATGAGGAAAGGTGCAGCTGACTCATATCGTTTCCTCGCGGCCCAGTGGTACATCCTTTGCAGCCCGGTACCGGTCCGTGGCCCGGTGGTTGGGGACCGCTGTCCAAGACCAATACCATTTTCAGCTGACTTTTCAATGATCTGTCCTGTGTCACAGTGTCAGACACAGGGGTGTCTGTGTCTGCTCTGCCCTGTGTCACAGTGTCAGACATGGGGTGGGGGTGTCTATGTCTGCGTCTGCTCTGTGTCACAGTGTCAGACACGGGGGTGTCTACGTCTGTGTCTGCTCTGTGTCGCAGTGTCAGACACGGGGATGTCTGCGTCTGCTCTACTCTGTGTCACAGTGTCAGACATGGGGGTGTCTGCATCTGCTCTGCCCTGTGTCACAGTGTCAGACACGGGGGTGTCTGCATCTGCTTTGCCCTGTGTCTCAGTGTCAGACACGGGGGTGTCTGTGTCTGTGTCTGCTCTGTGTCACAGTGTCAGACACGAGGGTGTCTGTGTTTGTTGTGCCCTGTGTCACAGTGTCAGACATGGAGGTGTCTGCGTCTGCCCTGCCTTGTGTCACAGTGTCAGACACGAGGATGTCTGCATCTGCTCTGCCTTGTGTCTCAGTGTCAGACACAGGGGTGACTGCGTCTCCTCTGCCCTGTGTCACAGTGTCAGACACGGGGGTGTCTGCATCTGCTCTGCCCTGTGTCTCAGTGTCAGACACAGGGGTGTCTGCGTCTCCTCTGCCCTGTGTCTCAGTTTCAGACACGGGGGTGTCTGTGTCTGTGTCTGCTCTGTGTCACAGTGTCAGGCATGGGGGTGTCTGTGTCTGCCCTGCCTTGTGTCACAGTGTCAGACATGAGGATGTCTGCTATGCCCTGTGTCACAGTGTCAGACACGGATGTCTGTTCTGCCTTGTGTTACAATGTCAGACATAGGGACGTTTACCATTTAAATTGGTTACTGATTCATTTATATATTTAGGGATAACAATCACGAAAAAGTATAAAGACTTATTTAAAGCTAATTTTTTACCTTTAATTGATCAGATTAAACTTTTGTTTACTAAATGGTCACCAATCTCTTTGTCTTTGATTGGTCGGATTAATGCTATTAAGATGATCATTTTGCCCAAATATCTATATGTATTTCAATTAGTTCCAACTTTTATCCCAAAATCTTTTTTTGATAATGTAGACTCAAAAATTTCCTCATATATATGGCAGAACAAAAATCCTAGGTGAGGTAAAAGGTATTTACAGAAATCTAAAAAGGAGGGGGGGGGCTCGCCCTCCTGAATTTTAGATTCTATTATTGGGCAATTAATATTCGATATTTAAAATTTTGGTTACAAGATTTGGATGTATCTTTAAATCCACAGTGGGTAAATCTTGAATGTAATTCATTGCAAGGGTTTTCACGAGAGGGCACAGTTTTAAGGTGCTTGAAAGTACATACAGAAGAGATGTCAGGGGTAAGATTTTTACGCAGAGAGTGGTGAGTGCGTGGAATGAGCTGCCAACGACGGTGGTGGAGGTGGAAACGATAGGGTCTTTTAAGCGACTCCCGGATAGCTACATGGAGCTTAGAAAAATAGAGGGCTATGGAATTCTCCAACTTCCGGTAATTCCCTCCCCCTCCTTCCCCTATCCCTATGTCACTCTGCCCCCTCCCCCAGCTGCCTACCACCTCCCTCTTGGTTCCGCCTCCTTCTACTACCCATTGTGTTTTCCCCTATTCCTTCTTCACCTTTCCTGCCTGTCACCTCCCTGCCTCCCTTCCCCCACCCCTTTATCTTTCCCCTTACTGGTTTTTCACCTGGAACCTACCAGCCTTCTCCTTCCCACCCTCCCCCCATCTTCTTTATAGGGCCTCTGCCCCTTCCCCCTACAGTCCTGACGAAGGGCTCCGGCCTGAAATGTCGACTGATCATTTCCACGGATGCTGCCTGACCTGCTGAGTTTCTCCAGCGTGTTGTGAGGGCTATGGGTAAAGCCTAGGTAGTTGTAAGGTGTGGACATGTTCGGCACAGCTTTGCGGGCTGAAGGGTCTGTATTGTGCTGTATGTTTTCTATGTTTCTATTTCACCAGCCGATGACCATCACCAAAATCAACCCCACCCTTGATTTTCAACACCATCTCTGGGTTCCCTACCATGAAGGTCTTTGGTGACCAGAAACATCACCACGTCTACAACGGCAGGCCATGTGTTTGAGGGTGTGGTGAAATATTGTCCACTCATCTGGATGAACTCAAATCCAATGACACCCAAGAATCTAAACACCATTCAAGACAAAGCAACTTGCTTGATTGGTTTACCATACCCCATCAACCACCCTCCTTTCCACACCCTGGCTGTAGAATAGACCACAATTATTCATCACGGTTACTACCATAGCACGTCACAGTCCCCCAACCTGTACCAATGAGAGGGACAAGGAAGCGGGAATGGGGAACAGAAACAGCAGCAGGATTCCTTTCAAATAAAGTATAATTCCAACTTAGAAATATAGAGGTACCTTAATAGGAAAGTCTGCAGAATTTAAAAGTCAGATTGACAGCACCTTCTCAGGGAATATTAGTGATGGCAACAAGTAATGGCCAAATCCCATGTACCCTATTGAGAAGCTCACAGCTTGGTCACAAAATAATCTGACCCCACTTCAAATGTTGTCTGTTGGAGACCTTTCTAAAACATACTTATCAAAAACCACACTCAAGGCAGGTGTATTCAAATTACACTTTACATATGAAACACAAGGCTGTTGGACATTCACCTATTATCTTACAACAGTGCGATATAACCAATTGTCACTACATTTTATTCAGTACTTCGGAATGTTGACAACAAGGGGAATGATTAGATTTAGCCAGATGCAATCTTCAAAGTTACAAACATTATATCTGTTATCTTACAAAATTGTAGTTAAAAATAATCATAAACTTCAATGTTTCTGTAAGAACTTATTTGCAAAAAAAAAACAGCATTTTACTTGTGTTAGTCTATACAAACATGCACAAATACGACGTTTTGAACTTTGTAACTGTTTAGAGACTTTAAAGTCATTAAATAAGGTACTTTTAACTGATTCAAGTCAACAAACTCTATTCAGCATATCCTTATTCCCCTTATTATCTGGATGTATTTGCAACGGCTGTTAAAATGGGACTTCATGGTCGTGCAGAGGTGAGCACAACACTTTACCGTACCAGTGACATGGGTCTAATTCCAGCCGTGGTCTGTAAGGAGCTTGTATGTTCTCCCTGTGACCACGTGGGTTTCCTCCGGGTGCTCCAGTTTCCTCACGCAGTCCAAAGACCTACCATTTGATAGGTTAATTGGTCATTGTAACTTGTCCCGTGATTACTTTAGGGTTAAATCGAGGTTGCTGGCCAGCATGGTTCAAAGGGTCAGAAAGGTCTGTACCACGCTGTATCTCAGTAAATAAAGCCTAATAGGTCATTTGTCAATTAAATGTTTTAACTTTTATTATTCCTTCTTTCAGAACTTTTATTGGGCTCATTGATGCAGTATCTTACCCAAGTAGCTGTGTTTCACATCTGAATCAAGACAGGAACAATCTGATAACTAATTTATTAGGGAGCAAAATGTGGGAAACAAATCCCGAGGTTGTCTGATGTAATATCACTGTCCAACCACCAGGTGACAGTACTGTACTTTAAACCCACATTTTGAATGCACTTGGCTCAGCTGTGGGTTTGAACCTCAGGGGGTGACGGGTTTTGGGGTCTGACTTCAACTTGCATTTCAGACTTCTCATTCAAGTTCTGTGTGTGTGTGTTGTTGGGATTAGGAAGGAGTGAAAAAGGCAGAGGGAAAATATAAAAGGACAAAAGGATGTGGAAAGGATGTTTCCAACAGTGGGAGGGTCTAGGACCAGAGGGCACAGCCTCAAAATAGAAGAATCCCCCTTTAGAACAGAGGAGTGTCTTTAGGCAGAGGACATAGAAAATAGAATAGTACAGGATGGTGAAACAGGAATTTATATTTAAAGCGGGGACTGATAGGTTCTTGATTTATCAGGGAAGAAGGCAAGAGAATGGGGTTGAGAGAGAAAATAAATTAGCCATGATATAATGCTGGTGCAGACTCGATGGACTGAATAGCCAAATTTTGCTCCTATTTCTTATGATCTAAAAGGAGTAAGGATTTAAGGTTGGTAGAAGTTACAATAGAAAGAGCGAAATATCATTGGGAGAATAGAACTCAGTCTAGAAACAAACCTTAGCTCCCCTGCTTTTTTCAATACATTTCACACAATTCTTCTCAGAAATTTATCCTGTGGTTTTCTTGTGTGGGTGCGCTTATGTTTGTAGTGACCAAGCTTTCAGTCTCACATGTCACAGTCAAGGGTGATTCGGTCTTCATTTGAGAACAAAGTGTGTCCTTTTGCCAAGGGCTAATGAATAGCCCATGAAGAAAGAGGTGGTGAACTTTGGGTAGGGAAGAAGACTTCATTTGGTTCCTCTATCATTACCCTAGCTGAAATCAGTTAACCCATCACAGTTCAGGAATTGAACGTGGAATCTTTCTAGTTCCAATGGACCTATGTAACAAACTGCATGACCGAATCTTTTGGGAAGTCATCAGGGACCCCCACCACTCAGGTCATGCTCTCTTCTCACTGCTGCCATCAGGGAGGAGGTACAGGAGCCTCAAGACTCACACCACCAGGTTCAGGAACAGTTACTACTCTTCAACCATCACGATCTTGAAACAAAGGCAATAACTGCACTTGTCCCATCAATGAAACGTCCCTACAAACTTACTTTCAAGGACTCTTCATCTCATCTTCTCAATATTTATTGCTTATTTATTTATTATTATTTCTTTCTTTTTGTAAATGCACAGTGTTTTGTCTTTTGCACACTGGTTGAACATGGTTATTATTCTATGGATTTATTGAGAAAGCCCGCAAGGAAACTAATTCTCAGGATTGTATATGGTTACATACATGTACTTTAATAATACATTTACTCTGAACATTAAATACATTTTGAATTACTGCACTGTCTGCATCTGACAGTTTGGATCTACAAGAGGTTGTCTGCAGTTAACAACACCAAATTAATGGCCCCTGGTGCATTCATGTCAAATCTAAGTATTGCCAACTGAAAGACTTGTGTTGAACCCAAGTTACAAAGCATCTGTGAGCTTTACATTGATATCTGAAAATGAAACAAAAGAGGAAACACCAGCTGTCTGCTGAACTCACAGTACCAATCAGTCATCTGCCTTCCCTGCAACCTCATGACCAGTTCAGGGACTCATTTTAGATAAACCTTTTACGAGGGGGAAAAAAATTGGTGTTATTTGTATCGGAAGGTTTTCTCACCAAAAGCCCTTCTACAGTAAAACATGGTCTTTAAATTCTGTGATATTCAAATCTCTGGAGAGGAAGGATACTTCGATTTGAAGAAAAGTTCAGGTGGCAAAAGCTATCTTAAATTTTGAACACTTGATTACAAGTGAAAATTTTTCATGACACTTTCAGTTGAAATAGCAAAATATTCTTTTTTGCACCACAAGAATAACAAAGGGACAAGGTGAAAGGTCATGCTGTGTAAATTACTGATAATGCATCTATAAATATCTTGTATTCTTTTCTGAACCTTCTCCAGATTTCCGCAATCCAGTTTATTCTTTTGTTCTTGCCGGAGCTGGAGCGTTAACGGTAGTAACACTATTTCCAAATCCCACAAGTCCTGTAATGGACTTTTAAACATTTCCATACAAATCCTAACACTAAGCTCTGATATATGTGTACAGGGAATTACGGAATGGTATTCATGCAGAAGGAGTCAGGCTTCTGGTCTTTGACCGTCTTCTCTGGGCGAATGCAGACTGCCAGGCGCTGTGTAGAGAAAAGAATATTTAACATATAATAAAAGTGGTAAAGTATCTAGAAGGTTTGCTTCTTTAGGTTAATATTAGAACTTTGTACAGAACAATGGATCATACAATGCAAGTAGCTGACATTGGTAATAGGGATAGAGTTTCAGTGGAATAAGTAATTTTGAAAACGTGAGTAAATGTAGAATAGTTTCCCTGTGGGCTATGAAAGCCATGTGTTGGGCTTGAAAATCTTCTACAATCTTGGGCAGGGCTGGCAAACACTTTTGAGAGCATATGCCTAAATTGGCTATTGTTCGTTCATTCATTATGTGCCATGCCATATGATGTGGCTGATCATCGTCCTTCCATGACCATGATTGTTCTTGGCAAATTTTTCTACAGAAGTGGTTTGCCACTTCCTTTTTCTGGGCAGTGTTTTGACAAGATGGGTGACCCCAGCCATTATCAATACTCTTCAGAGATTGTCTTGTGTCAGCGGCCGCATGACCAGGACTTGTGATATGCACCAGCTGTCCTTACAACCATCCATCATCTGCCCCATGGCTTCACATGACCCTGATCGGGGTGTAGGGGGCTAAGTAGGTGTTACACCTTGCCCAAGGGTGACCTGCAGGCCAGTGGAGGGAAGGAGCTTCTAACATCTCCTTTGGGACAGATGTTCTGTATCTCCACCCCACCACCCTAAAAATCCTCCCATGTGCCAATGTAATTTTGAACAGAGATTATAATTTATTAATAAATTAGTAACAATAATTATGGACTTTTTAAGGAAAAAGGATGTTTTCATTGTTTTACTATTAATAAAAGTATATCAGAGACATTGAAATAAATGAGCAATGTTAGAAGGTCTGTTCAAAATGATTAATGTTAATCTTTTTAAACTAATTGAAAAATCATTTCTATCTAGTATTGTCACTGTGTGAGCCGGGGTGGAGATACGTCTCTACCAAAGGAGGTGTAAAGTGTTCTTTCCCTCCGCTAGCCTGCAGGTCACCCTTGGGCAAGGTGTAGCCCCTGCTTTGTCCCCCTCCCCCCCACACCCGATCAGGGTCATGTGAAGCCACGGGAGCAGGTGGTGGACGGTCGTACGAGCAGCTGGTGCATATCACAAGTCCTGGTTATGTGACCACTGACACCAGGCAGACAATGTCTAGAGAGTATTGATAATGTCTGGGGTCACCCATCTTGTAAAGACACTGCCCAGAAGGCAGCAATGGTGAACCACTTCTGCAGAAAAATTTGCCAAGAACAATCATGGTCATGGAAAGACCATGATCACCCACATCATACAACACAGCACATAACGAACAAATGATTTGTTATTGTTACTGTTTACTGTCCAAATACTGATGTGTACACCAGGTCTGTGAGGATTTCAAAACATATCATCCAAGGTCATGTATTCTTGTGAACATCTAGCTGCTGCCTAGGTGGTGTAAGACATTTCCTGTGAAAACATCTCACTCTTGGGTTCCACAAAATCACTCATTGCTTCATTTGGCAGTAGGGATAATCATTAGGTATCTTTTAATTATGGGTGGGGGTTTAAAGAACCGAGGGCAACACTGCATGCCATGTGCCAACAGGGCACATTGGACACATCTTCCTTAGGGTATTTGGGTTGTCACTGTACAATCCCAATAGGAAAAGGTTGTGTGCGAAAGATTGAGGTGGGGGCTGAGAGAGAGAAGCACAAGGTGATAGGTGAATCTGAGAGCAGGGGGAGTGAAGTAAAGAGCTCGGAAGTTGATTGGTGAAAGAGATACAGAGCTGGAGAAGGGGGAATCTGATAGGAGAGGACTGAGGGCCATGGAAGGAAGAAAAGGGGAATGGGCAGGCAAGGAGATAAGGTGAGAGAGGGAAAAGGGGATGGGGAATGGTGAAGGGAGGCATTACCGGAAGTTTGAGAAATCGATGTTCATGCCATCAGGTTGGAGGCTACCCAGATGGAATATAAAGTGTTGGTCCTCCAACCTGGGTGTGGCCTCAGTGGAGGAACCCATGAACTGACATGTCGGAATGGGAATGGGAAGTGGAATTAAAATGGGTGGCCACTGGGAGATCCTGCTTTTTCTGGCGGACGGAGCATAGGTGCTCAGCGAAATGGTCTCCCAATCTACTTTGGGTCTCACCGATATACAGGAGGCCACACCAGGAGCACCAGACACGGTATATGACCCCAACAGACTCACAGGTGAAGTGTCACCTCACCTGGAAGGACTGTTTGGGGCCCTGAATGGTAGTGAGGGAGGAGGTGCAAGGATAAGTGCCAGGAGGGAGATCAGTGAGTGGGGAGGGACAAATGGACAAGGGAATCACGTAGGGAGCGATCCCTGTGGACAGCAGTAAGTTGGCGGGGGGGCAGGGGGAAGACATGTTTGGTTGTTGGATCCCGTTGGAGATGGTGGAAATTACAGAGAACAATGCGCTGGACACGGAGGCTGATGGGTGGTAGGTGAGGACAAGAGGAACCCTATCCCTGGTGTGGTGGAGGGAGGATGGGGTGAGGGCAGATGTATGCAAAATGGAAGAGATGCAGCTGAGGGCAGCATTGATGATGGAGGAAGGGAAGCCCCTTTTTTTGAAGGAGGAGAACATCTGGAATGAAAAGGTTCATCCTGAGAGCAGATACGATGGAGACGGAGGAATTGAGAGAAGGTGATGGCATTTTTACAAGTAACAGGGTAGGAGGAGGTATAGTCCAGGTAGCTGTGAGAGTCATTTGGTTTATAATAGACATCAGTAGATGAGCTATCTCCAGAGACAGAGAGATCAAGAAAGGGGATGGAGGTATCGGAAATGGTTCAGTTAAACTTGAAGGCAGGGTGTAAGTTAGAGGCAAAGTGGATGAAGTCGACGAGTTCAGCACGGGTGCAGGAAGCAACACCAACGCAGTCGTTGATGCAGCATCGGAAAAATTGGGGAAACTTTAAATTTTGTTTATTTATGAAGAGTATAGGAGCTCAAATCAAATAAGTATCTTACTTCAACAGATATGATGTATTTCATATACAGAGACATTTTAAGTTACTCAAATGGGAGAAGTAGTGGAAATTCTGATCAACTTCTACAGTCTGCACATTGCATTGTAAATATTATATACATGGTATCACACATATTCTATATACATACTATTTCCACTGCAGTAGAGCAGAGAATATATTTGACTTCAAATCCTCACACTAATTAAGAGCACAGAAGAAGTATGAGTAACTTGTGAATTTATGAATGATTGACTCTAAGGTTAGTTTAGTTGGCTTGTGTACACCGGATAAGACCGATTGAAGAAAGTTCAATGATGTTGAGATCCGGAGGGAGAAAGGAGCTTAGAAGACAGCGAAACAAGTCTCAGTTTTATCAGTCTGAACAAGGTGAGCTTGGAGATTGTGCATTTTGCTCACATGAGAGAACAGTGATAAGAACTTTCAGGAACTTGTTGAAGGAGTACAGAGAAAATTTACAAGGATATTGCTGGGTCTAGGAGTCCTGGGTTATAAGGAAAGATCGAATAGGATAGGACTTTATTCCTTGGAATGTGGAAGATTGAGAGGAGATTTGATAGAGGTTTACAAAATTATGTATTATAGGTAGAGTAAATGCAGGCAGACTTTTTCCACTGAGGTTGGGTAGGAGTACAACTAGAGGTCACGAGTTAAGGGTGAAAGGTGAAAAGTTTAATGGGAGCATGAGGTTAAACTTCTTTACTCAGAGGGTTATGAGAGTGTGGAACGAGCAGCCAGTGCAAGTGGTGCATGTGAGCTCGATTTCAATGTTTAAGAGATGTTTGGATGGGCACATGGATGGCAGGGGTATGGAGGGCTAAGGTCCTGATAGAGGCCAATGGGAGTTCAAATGGCTCAGCATGGACCACGTGGGCTGAAGGGCCAGTTTCTCTGCTGCACTTTTCTGTGACCCTACGACTATATTTGCCTCAGTATAAAGCGAGGGCAGCAAGTGAGTTAGAAGCTTATCTTTGATCCTCTTACCTGCTTAAGGGATCCCGGTGTCCACACCAGTTTATACACCATGTATATTGGGATCCATATAAAGGATGAAGCTCCAATCACATACCCCACTGTTATACTCCAGTTCGGATAATCATAGCCAAACAGACTGAGAGGGGGCTGGTACACAATTGAGCTCACTGTAATGAACTGAAATCAGATAGAAAATCGGCATGGTAGATCCAGATTATATCAATAAATACATGTAAATAGCAAGATAATTTTATTCTTTTATAGATCTTTTTAAGCAACTTCTCCTTCAGACAAAGAACATCATCTGCTGTTCCTAACCTGGCAGTAACTGCTCTTTTAAATGGACTCTCCTGTGGAGTGTCTCATTGTGGATATATTGGAGTTGGACATTGGACAATAAATGTATTTTTTAAAAAAATATACATACTGGAGTGGAGTTGAAGTTTTACTTGCTGCTCAAAATGAACAGTTACTTCTGAGGTAGTGCATGGATGTGTTTTAATCTTTTCCCTACCTGAACTTCTCTAACGTCACAGTTGAAATACTATCAGGACATGGGATGCAATAATTTACGTATAAAACTGACCACCATGTATGAGTAATGCATCACGACCTTGCTGGCACTGCCCAGTTGTCTAGAATGATTTTTAAATAGTCTGGTGTCTCATCTTTCCCTCAACTGTGTGCAGAGTTGCTGATCGTTTTCTTGATTTCTTTGAGATTTTGATTATAAACAATAGTATAGTTGACTTAGAAAATCAATTTAATCGGAAACACATCAATAATTTAAATATGAAAAAAAATTGATTTTCAAAATTGTTTATTCATTCTCTGTGTGGTTTTGAATGTGGCTTCAAGCCCAGTATCAATACCCTGGTTTCTGACCTACAGTGAAGAGATTCTTTGGAAAGGTGGAAAGAATGGGTTTTTCATCCCTTATAGGAAGAAACTGAGATGGAAGTACAATAGATCCCCTGTTAATTGTGACACATCCAGGACCAGCACACTTCGGCCCAATTGACTCTCTGTCCCAATTAACCAAAGTTTCATGAAAATAATTTAAAAAATAAAAAAGGATAAACTACCATTTAACTGAGTAACAAGTTATGTATTTAAATAAAATACAGAATAAATTAGAATACTATCAATACTACTACAGAACTATAAAAGTATATATTAGTTCTAAAACAAGAAAACCCTTAATTGGAGGAGAAGATGGCGGCGCGACGCAGCGCGCGCAGCCTCTCCGGTGAATGATATCTGTAATCTGTCAAGTAGGGCACCGTGCACAATTCTGATTTCATGGAGACAGACGTGAGAGTACAGAGGAACATCTGGAAAACTTCTGAAATGCCCGCTTCGCTGGCGCTGCTACTGTGTGGTAACCGGAATCTCCGGAGCAGAAGATCCCAAATCCTCGGCTTTGCTTGTTTCGGCGGCAGGGGAGAGGTCGATGGCGCTCGGGAGGTTGTATCAGAGGGGCTGGTCGGAGGCTCGAAGTTTTCGGACAGACAGACTCAGTGTCGGCTGTGGTCGGGTTCTTCCAAGGCATCAGCAGGTTGATGGTGCCTGGAGGTTTATGGCAGGGAGTTTCTCCCTTTTTGCCACCTGCTATCGGGGACTCGGGAGTCAATCGACTCGGGGACTTTGAGACTTTATTTACCGTGCCCATGGTCTGTTCTTCATCAAATTATGGTATTGCTTTGCACTGCTGTAACTATATGTTATAATTATGTGGTTCTGTCAGTGTTAGTCTTTGGTTTGTCCTGTTTTCTGTGATATCACTCCAGAGAAACATTGTATCATTTCTTAATGCATGTATGCATTTCTGAATGAAATAAACGAGGACTGAGTGTTCTCATAATCTAATATAGTTATTGTCAGAGGACTTCAGCATATGTTGCCCAGTTGACTGTAAGTGAACAAAATCAGTGCAGACACCTTGTGTAGATAATGGACTGCCTTCATACAATGCTTTCAATGACTGCATCCTCCAAATCTTCATTTTCATTGTAACATTCAAGATGATTTTCGATACCTTCAAATTTGTAGTTCGCAACTTGCTGAAGTAGTGAAATTATTTTCATTTTCACTCCCGGCCGTGTCTAGCATCTCCATGACACCATAAGACTTAAGATATAGGAGCAAAGTCTCCAAACTTGAATGCTTGAAACCACAGTGAGTAAAACGGTTGTGGGAAACTGTTTTTTCTCGCCAACTATCAGTGACAAAAATTACTGACTTTTGAACACAAGCACATGAAACTGACACTGTTTAATAACTGTTTGCTCTAGACAGTGTCGTATCTAACAACCACACAAGTACACACGTTTGACGTTTCGCAACAGATTGTTGGGGATCATGAGGGAACAGCCCTTTTCAAATCCAGCTGCAAGTTCTCAAATGGATTGAGGTCTGGACTTGCCCACTCCAGGACTTTAACTTTGCTGCTTTTAAGCCATTCCTGTGTAGCTTTGGCTTTATGCTTGGGGTCATTGTCATTCTGGAAAACAAATCTTCTCCCAGGTCACAATTCTTTTGCAGACTGCATCAGATTTTCCTCCAGGATTCCCTGTATTTTGCTGCATTCATTTTACCCTCAGTGACTTGGAAAATTTCTTGTATCCATCTCCTGACTTGTGCTTTTCAATAACCTTTTTGCAGAGTTGTTTGGAGTGCTCTTTTGTCTTCATGGTGTAGTTTCTGCCAGGATACTGACTATCCAGCAGCTGGAGGGTGAGGGCCATGTTTTTTGACTTCTCCAGTGCGTTCAACACCATCCGCCCTGCTGTGCTGGGGGAGAAGCTGACAGCGATGCAGGTGGATGCTTCCCTGGTATCATGGATTCTTGATTACCTGACTGGCAGACCACAGTACGTGTGCTTGCAACACTGTGTGTCCGACAGAGTGATCAGCAGCACTGGGGCTCCACAGGAGACTGTCTTGTCTCCCTTTCTCTTCACCATTTACACCTCGGACTTCAACTACTGCACAGAGTCTTGTCATCTTCAGAAGTTTTCTGATGACTCTGCCATAGTTGGATGCATCAGCAAGGGAGATGAGGCTGAGTACAGGGCTATGGTAGGAAACTTTGTCACATGGTGTGAGCAGAATTATCTGCAGCTTAATGTGAAAAAGACTAAGGAGCTGGTGGTAGACCTGAGGAGAGCTAAGGTACCGGTGACCCCTGTTTCCATCCAGGGGGTCAGTGTGGACATGGTGGAGGATTACAAATACCTGGGGATACGAAATTGACAATAAACTGGACTGGTCAAAGAACACTGAGGCTGTCTACAAGAAGCGTCAGAGCCGTCTCTAGTTCCTGAGGAGACTGAGGTCCTTTAACATCTGCCAGGCGATGCTGAGGATGTTCTACAAGTCTGTGGTGGCCAGTACTATCGTGTTTGCTGTTGTATGCTGGGGCAGCAGGCTGAGGGTAGCAGACACCAACAGAATCAACAAACTCATTCGTAAGGCCAGTGATGTTGTGGGGATGGAACTGGACTCTCTGACGGTGGTGTCTGAAAAGAGGATGCTGTCTAAGTTGCATGCCATCTTGGTCAATGTCTCCCATCCACTACATAATGTACTGGGTGGGCACAGGAGTACATTCAGCCAGAGACTCATTCCACCGAGATGCAACACAGAGCGTCATAGGAAGTCATTCCTGCCTGTAGCCATCAAACTTTACAACTCCTCCCTTGGAGGGTCAGACACCCTGAGCCAATAGGCTGGTCCTGGACTTATTTCCTGGCATAATTTACATATTACTATTTAACCATTTATGGTTCTATTTAACCATTTATGGTTCTATTACTATTTATTATTTATGGTGCAACTGTAACGAAAACCAATTTCCCCCGGGATCAATAAAGTATGACTATGACCTTCCAGATACAGGTGTATTTTTACTACAATCAATTGAAACACCTTGACTGCACACAGATCTCCATTTAACTAATTACGTGACTTCCAAAACCAATTGGCTGCACCAGTAATGATTTGGTGTCTCATTTTAAAGGTGGGGATGGATACTGATGCAATCAATTATTTTGTGTTTTATATTTGTAACTAATTTAGATCACTTTGTAGAGATCTGTTTTCACTTTGACACGAAAGAGTCTTTTTCTGTTGATTAGTGTTAAAAAAGCCAAATTAAATCACTGTTAATCAATGTTGTAAAACAATAAAACATAAATATTTCTGGGGTGGGGGGGGGTTGATACTTTTTTATAGGCACTATATATAATATAGCAGTGGTTTCTAGTAGTTATGTATCTGCAGTATATACCTGGACCTGGTTTAGAGGGCATGTGCTATCACGAGAGGCTGGATAAACTTGGGTTGTTTACTCTGGGGCGGTGGTGGCTGAGGGGAGATCTGATAGAGGTTTGTAAGACTATGAGAGGCACAGATAGAGTAGACAGGGAAAATCTGTTTCCCAGGGTGAAAATGTCTAATACCAGACAGCGTGCATTAAAGATGAAAGGGGGTAGGTTCAAAGGGGATGTGAGGGGTAGGTATTTTTACTCAGAGAGAGGTGGATGCCTGAAATGCACTGCCTTGTATGGTGGCAGAGGCAAATATATTAGAGACATTTTAGAGACGTTGAGATATGTACATGAATGTGAGGAAGATGGAGGGATATGGGCATTGTATAGGTAGGAGGGATTAGTTTTGGTGGGGGGGGTTGATTTACTTTTTAGCTGGTTCAGCACAACTTTGTGAGCTGAAGGGCCTGGTCCTGTGCTGTGTTGTTTGTGTTTGTAAGGCCCTGGGAACGGTTTCACTGCTAATGTAATGGTTTCTCTGCAGTAGCAGTGTTTGGGTTACGACTAGAGGTAACGGGGGCTTTGGAATGTGCACCGTCCAATGAGGGGGGTGTTATTCTTTCTTGTGTGCCTGTGAGCGAGGGATTCGCAGGCTTTTGTTCGGCAGGAGATGGAGAGAGAAGATGCCAGAATGGAGAGGTTGTAGACTACAGGATGGAGTGGACGTAGAATGGGGTCGGGAGTCAACGATGTCCGGGGGGAAATCGATGGAGAACAAACAGACAGGAAAATCGTGAGCTTCAACATGCGCTTTAGACTGTTTCATTAAAATGGGCCCTTTTTGTTTCCTTTACTAACCCTCCAGTCAAATTAATTATAAAGCTAAATCGTTTGATTGCGTATGGTGCACTGTTTGTTATTTCGTGGTACTGATTTGTAACGGGAAAACATCACGCAGCATCTGCACAAACGAGATTTCACAAGTTTGGCGGGCCAGAGAGTGTCTTCCCCTAGACTAATACCGTCAGCCAAGCCTGGGGTTACATGTTCTGTCACCATGCTTTGAACAGCAATGCCTACTTTGTAACAATTTAATACTGATACTGACTGAAACCAGCAGCCTGCAGTACAGGTATTAGCTCTTCAAGTAAGCTTCTCTCTTGACTTATCCTGTAACCTTAGATATTTTAAATTGGTAATAGCACAAAGTGCTGGAGGAGATCTGCAGATCCAGCAGCATCTTTGGAAGAAAATGAACAGTCAACATTTCAGATGTAAGACCCCTCAACATGAGTCCTGTAACATTAATTGTTCATTTTCGTCAATCGGTGCTGCCTGACCTGCTAAATTCCTCCAGCATTTTGAGTGATACTCCAGAATTCCAGAATCTGCAGTTCTCTTGTGTCTCTAGGATAAAACTGTATTGATGGACTTTGTTGTTCTAACTTGTAACTCCAGAACACAAAACTAATTGAAAACTAATCACAAAGTCAGGAATGCATGTCTAGTTTCATTTTTACTTCTAACAAGATGCACATGTATAATGAGGTGGTGTGCTGTCTTATGCCATTCACATACTATTAAGTATAATCTGTAATGAATCATTTAAACTGAGAATGCTTAATCAAACAGTATAGTTACAATATTATTAAAATATTAAATACACAACACTCCTCCCTGCTTAGCTATAAACTCCAACTCAATATAGAATGTATCTCAACCCAAACATGTAAGATATTGTTTTCTATTAGTGTGTGTACTCTGTGTGTGTGTGTGTATACACACATATACGCACACACGCGTGCACACACATGTACATACACACACATACATACATACGCATGCAGTACACTATATAATACAAGGACTATATACAAACATCCACAGCATAGTAAATCTTAAATTGTCCCATTCAGGCTTAAAGATTTAATCGCTGTGGAGGATTTCTTACAAAATGTGTGATTCTGTCTTGCCCGACAGGGCGGTGGAAGAGTCAATGCTTGGCAGGTGAGACTCATGGCTGTGAAACAACCTCAGGTTCGGGGCCCTCCTCTGTGATTTGCAGAAGTTGACTCTGGGACTGCAGGACGTGGTTCTGATGGCCGGGGCGTATCTACGGAAAATAGCGCCTATGGCAAGCACTGAAATTGTGCCCCGTCCAAACATCTGACACCCATCTTTTAGATAACTTTACCATAATGTCAGCTCAAAAATACAAGTCAACTCGTTAATCTTTTAATTAACAAATTATGGCACTACATGAAAATTAGAACTGCACCTTCCTTGCTTTCACTGATGCAAATTGGTCTATGATGTGATCAAAGTCAGTTTTATCAGTTTCTTCTCTTTCTACACTCAGCAGAGCAAGATCACAGAGTCTGCCTTGACCCATGGAGGCTCTCAAATACAAAAGTATTAGTTTTAACTTGCTGAATGATCTTTCACAGCTGGCGATGGAAACTATGATGGTTAGCATTATCTGAATAGCAATGCGAAGATTGGGGAAGACGCTCTCATCTCCATACTGAATAATAAATTCAAGAAGCTCTTCAGGTCTTGATATTTTCCTGTTGACCCACTTTGATAGCAACATTCTGCAATCCAAAATTTTCATCATATAGCTGCTGTCCATCAACATCAGAGCTGTACAATTCACCCAAATTTTTGCACTTCTTCTTTGGGTCGTTACCGTCAGTCCCTCGACATCGAAAAGGAACCCAAACTTGGCATCAGTGTTGTGCAAACAAGCGAACGTTTCATCCATTTCTCTGTGAAGACGGTCGAGTGTTCCCTTCATGACTCTTTCCATTTCCCCCTTAGCTGTTAACCCAGCGTCTCTCGAGTTCTCATCAGCTATTCGTTTCTTTCATCTCTGACGTCTTTCAACTTCAATATTCCATTCTTGATAGAGACCGAATCCTTCTTCGAGTGACTCACTGACCAACACTTCTCTTTCATCATAAAAATGATCTCAGAGGGCTTTCAAATCCAGGGTGGCATCGTGGAAGTTCTTGCTAGGACCCTGCAGCCTCTTTTGAATACGGTCAATGCAAATGTGTACTTTGTTCCAAAATCCTAGCAAAATCAGAAAATCGTAACTCAACATGTACAGCTGCCTTGCGTCACTTCTTGTTTCACCGGTCTCGTTTTCATTGTCTATCATGTTCTGGAGAACTTGAAGTATCTCCTCAAGGTACTTGTTGACGGGCTTGACTGCTTCTGTCCTTGCACTCCACCTGGTTACAGACTCCGACTTAACAACCACAGGCACGGTGTTTTTGAGTTTTTCCCAGCGCTGTGTTCAACGAGAGAAAAACACGTAGAGAGCTTCAATGGTTCCAAAAAACATGACCATCATTGTATCCTGCTCGGCTGCATGTACACTCACCAAGTTGAGTGAGTGATTGTCACAATTCACAAACACTGCCAGGTTGTTTTTCTCACTTATTCTTTGATGAACACCACTTCTGTGTCCAGCCATCACAGCAGTGTTGTCATAGCACTGTGACCGACAATCATGTAGCTCCATCTCGTCCTTCTCTAGCTGTTTCAAGATGTCTTCAACCAAGCTGTCAGCAGCCTTCTGGCTTACCTGGATAAAACCAAGGAAGGACTCTCTAACACGGACTGTTTTCCTCTCAAAGTCAACTTCCACATACCTCACTACTTCTGACATCTGCTCACGGTGTGCCTGATCAGGAGTTCAGTCGAACATGAGACCATTGTACTTGGCTTTACGAATGCTTCTCAGTAAACTCTGGTGAACAGTAGATGCCATCATGTGGATGAATTCATTCTGGACACCCGGTGAAAGATAAGACGTGGATCCAGGATGACTTTCCAAATGAGTGAGGTGTTCTTTTATGACAGGGTCAAAGATGGCCAGTAGTTTCAGTAAGCCAAGGAAATTTCCCACATTGGAGTCATTGTCCAGCTGAAGTGACTCCCTGTGTCCTCGCAAAGCCAGGTTCTGAGTCGCAAGAAATTTTATGCAGTGACAGATTCTCATCAAGGTATCACGCCACTTCTGATTTTCCTTCTCAATCTGTGACTGAAATACCGCGTCAATAACTCCTCTGTTTCCAGCTAAATTTCTTTCCATTTCTTTCCACTGTGTGAAGCATTCCCAATGATTCTTGGCATTTTCATGAACACTAATCCTTTCAGGTGCTTCTTTTTGGGGGGAATTGTGGAAGGGGAGTTAAGGATAGAGCGGGTGGGTTGGGGTGGGTATTTGATCCTCCACAATATTCCACGTGGGAATTTAAACTGGAGGTGGCAGTGATTTTTTTTGCAAGGTCGAGTTGCGAGCTCGACATCAACCTGGTACGGATGGAGAGCGTGCTCAGGAGCGGTCTGTCATGGGATTGAACTCGGGAACCTCCGTTCTCGAGTACGGCGCTGATCACACTGCGCCACCAGCCGACCAACTTTCCACTGATTGAATCCACTTTCCTGCTCCAATGAGGATTGATGGTCTGATCGGGAAAAGAGAAGCCAACAGATACAAAATGCAGACTTTTTAGAAGGGGAATAGACCAACCATGAGCGAGTCACTTCCTCACCACGACCATTTCCCAATTTCCTCTTGAACCAAGTTTTGTTCATTGACCGGTTATTTGTTGGTAGGAAAGGCCCCTCACTGTTCTGGAAATACTTCAAACCCAGCTCTATTATTTCTGTTCTCAACGCGTCAGGCAGAATTGATTTTCCAGTATCCTTGTCGAACTTCAGAAGTCCAGTGTCATGCTGTTCAATCACTTCTGGTATGACAGTTCCAGGCTCTTTGCCACCGACCAGTTCACTAGGTTCAGTGTCATCAGGTTCAATCTCGTCAGGTAAAATCTCGTCAATAAACTCAACATCACCACCACCACTATTGTCTTCCCCTCCTTTCATGTCCAAGTTCTGTGTGGCAGCCTCACTCTTAATCTCGTCATATTCGGATTTATCTGACTTGACTTCCTCCTCGGCTTGTGACGTATTTGTACTTGATCCACCTTCGGATTCTAACGAACTCGTAGCAGGTGCAGGCGACTCCATGGAACGTGTCAAACTACTTGTTCCGGGCTTTTCAAAGAAGGGCATGAAGAACTTGCTCGACTTCTTGGCTTCCTCCGCCTCCAACTTTCGTCTCTTCCGTCCTTCAGCTCCACTTTCCTTCTTCTTCGTGAAGAAACGTTTCATGGTCTTCTTACACAATGCTCTGAAATAAGGCCATCCTAATGCTTCTCACCCATGATAATCAAAGACAGATGACACATCTGAAGAAAATTCTTTTTTCACTATCCAAGGATGGCTTGTCTGACTTTAACAGAAACTGCTCAGTGGCGCCCCCTTCACGTGGCACCCAGGGCACGTGCCCTCCCTGCCATACCTTAGATACGCCACTGCTGACAGCTCTGGACACCTTGCCTCTCTGACACTTGACCCTGCTCTCCTCAACTGATTGATGTGTCATTTCCAGATGACACTAAATGCAATCTCCACTGTGTAGGATAGTGGTCTAGTTCTGTCTTTAATCTTTCCGAGTACTCCCTTTTGATCATCTCTCTGTAGTCCCTGCCTGTCCAGGAGTGAAACATTAAACCTCCTTATTTGAAAAGCCTTCAACTCGTCTCAGCAGTTTGTCCTTCGTACTCCTTCTGAGATTGGCTTTGAGGAGATCCAAGCATGAATTCAAGGGATGACCCTGGACAGCGTAGCCGGTAAGTGGTTGGTTGTGGAGTTTGCTGCATTGTGATATGCAAGGAGGAAATTGGCGGGCTTCTGATTCAGCGGTAGTGTAATGTGTTCTGCTGACATTGTTTGCAATGCATTCTTTGGGCAAACCTCTCCACCAAGCCTTTTGTAACTGGGTGGTACAGTGCAGATGTAATATGTCTTATTCCATTCATTTTCAGGAATGACTGAAACTGTTCCACAACAATCTGTGGTCCATTGTCACTGACTGAGTATTCTGGAGCACCAGTCCTTGAGAAGAGGCTTCTCAACACATCAACAGTGTGCAAAGTTATGGTGGAGGCTATTGGGAACACTCCTGGCCACTTGGTAGCTGCATCTGCTACTACCAAGAAATTTGTGCCCATGAATGGTCCAGCAAAATCTACATGAATCATCTGCCAGAGCAATGCAGGACATTTCCAGGGATGAAGTGGCATTGCTCTTGGCATCTTCTGCATATGTTGGCATCTCAAACAGTGCATGGCAAGCTACTCAATCTGCTGATCTATGCCAGGCCACCAGACAAAGCTTCGAGCCAATGCTTTCATTTTGACCATGGCATGTAGCTCCTCCAACACTTTAGCTCTCAGCTTGGATGGTACAACAACTCTCAACTCCCTCATAAGGCAGCACCTGTCAAGGGTCAGTTCATCCTGGGCTGGTAAAAATGGGGGAACTGGAGTTTCTGCTGCTCATTCCAGCTATTTTGGGTGGCCATGTACACCCGAGAGTGTGGGGTCTTTCTGGTTTCTCTTTGGATCATCTCTGCCATTACAGGAAGGTTTTCGATTTGCATTTAGGAGAACACTCCAAGAGGAGTGTCCTCTATAAATTTTTCGGGTATTTCCTTTTCCAAGGGTAAACATGACAGTCCATCAGCATTTCTGTGATTAGTCCTATTGAATTTGATCTTGTAACGTGTCCTCCAAGAAACAGAGCCCATCTCTGAATTTGTGCTGCTGCTGTTAGTGGAACATCCCTCTGTGGATTGGAAATGAACACCAGTATTTGATGATCAGTAATGAGGGTAACCTCTCTCGCATACAGGTATTGGTTGAAATGTTTTACACCCCAAACCAGACTCAAGGCCTCTTTGTCAATTTGTGCGTGTTTTTTCTGTAGCAGTAAGGGAACACGATGCAAAGGCTAGGGAGTGTTCACTTCCATCACTCATAACACTTGGCATGATTGCAGCAGAGGCAAGCTTCACTGGATGATGTGGATCATAATGAGTGAGTACGGTGTCTAACATCACTGCTTCCTTTGCGCCCAATCTAATGAGTTCCAGAGGTTGATCACAGTAGCCAGGTATGTCAAGAACCTATTATGGCAACTGATAGACCCTAAAAAGAACCACGACCCATGTCAGATCCTTTGGCCTGGGGCTTCCACCACTGCTTGAATCTTCTTAGCACATTTGTGTAATCTTTGTGCATTAATGGTGTGACCACAGTAAGTGATGTTTAGTTTAAATAAATCACACTTGTTGCATCATGCTCTAAGCCCATAATCTTCTAATTATTTTAACACTGTCTTGAGATTTTGGAGGTGTTCCTTGTCATCCTCACCAGGTAACGCTAAGTGCCTGAGCAGCCTTGCAGCACTTGGTTCATAACTTTCTGCCAGAGTGCAGGTGCAGATGCTGCTTCAAAAATAAACTGATTATTGCGATAAAGCCCTTAGTGAATGTTTATGGTGAGAAGCACTTTGGACTCTTATTCAATCTTCATCTGTAGGTAAGCCTCGGCGAAGTTCATTTTGCTGAAGTGTTTCCTTCCAGAAAAGATAATCTCTATCCTGGACAGAGGGTGTTGATCTACTTTCAGTACTGGGTTGATGGTGACCTTAAAATTACTACAGATCATGACAGACCCAATCCTTCCTGGCTTCTGCCTGACATGCTCTTTGTATGTGTCCTATTTTATTGCAGTTTCTGCTAGTTTAACCTTTAAACCTGCATTGGTCTAGGATACGTGGACCCCTGCCACAACATAAATTACCAGGCTTGGCAAGCCTCCATCTAGAAGCTGCAATTTTGTTCACGCTCACTTTCATTCCCGACTGCAACTCAATTGCATCTCTGGCTGCTGTTTCCATTGATACAGCAATTTCAACTGCTCTTTTAAATGTAAGTGTGCTTCAATTAGCAGCCATCTTTGAATGCTTTCTAGTAAGATTGCACAAACTAAACAATCACTCAGTGCATCACTAAGACCATCGCTGAACTGACAATACTCAGACAATCCCTTAAATTCAGCCACATATGCTGAAATGTACTCCCCTTTCCATAAGACCATAAGATATAGGAGCAGAATTAGTCTATCTGGCCCATCAAGTCTGCTCCACTGTTTCATTGTGGCTGATCCACTTTCCCTCTCAGCCCCAGTCTCCTGCCTTCTCCCGTATCCCTTCATTCCCTGACTAATCAAGAATCTATCAACCTCTGCCTTAAATATACCCAATGACTTGGCCTCCATAGCTGCCTGCAATAACAAATTCCATAGATTCACCACCCTCTGGCTAAAGAAATTTCTCCCCATCATTCTAAAAGGATGTTCTTCTGTTCTGAAGTTGTGTCCTCTAGTCCTACACTCTCCCAACATTGGTAACATCCTTTCCATATCCACTCTGAGGCCTTTCAACATTCAATAGGTTTCAATAAGGCCACCATTCTTCTGACTTCCAGTGAGTAGAGGCCCAGAGCCATCAAATGCTCTTCATATGCAAGCTTTGCAATCCCGGAATCATTTTTGTGAATGTCCTTTGAACCCTCTCCAATGTCAGCACACCCTTTCTTAGATAAGTGGCCCAAAACTGCTCACAATACTCCAAGTGAGGCCTCACCAGTGCCTTATAAATCCCCAACATTACATCCTTGTTTTTATATCCTAGTCCTCTCGAAATGAATGATAACATTGTATTTGCCTTCCTCACCACAGATTCAACTGCAAATTAGAGATTCCTGCAGAAGGACTCCCAAGTCCCTTCGCACCTCATATTTTTGAATTTTCTCTCCATTTAGAGAATAGTCTACCCTTTCATTTCTTCCACCAAAGTGCATGACCCTACTTCATGACACTGTATTCCATTTGCCACTTCTTTGCCCATTCTTTGGGCAATCAGCCACTGCTTTAACCATGTTAGTATCTTTCCTGTAGTGCCATTGGCTCTTAATTTGTTAAGCAGCCTCATGCAAAGTACCTCGTCTAAAGCCTTCTGAAAATCCAAGTACACAACATCCACTGATTCTCCTTTGTCTATCCATTCCTGCTATTTCTTCCAAGAATTCCAACAGATTTGTGAGACAAGGTTTTCCCTTAAGGAAACCATGCGGGCTTTGGCCGATTTTGTCATGTGCTTCCAAGTACCGTGCAGCCACATCCTTAACAATCGACTCCAATACCTTCCCAACTATTGAGGTCAGATTAACTGGCCTATAGTTTCCTTTATTCTGCCTCTCTCCCTTCTTGAAGTGACATTTATAATTTTCCATCCCATCCATACTGTCCTAGGGCCTTAACAGTCACATACTTACAGATATCGGTTGCAATGTTGCAACCAGTATCAGCTAGTATGTGACTGTTAAGGCCAAAAGATAGTATGGATAGATTTGATAACCAGTCATAAAGCTTCCGTAGTCAATTTTCCATTCCTCCATTACTAGTACCTCCACAATTTCTTCAGCCACTTTTTCCGGAACCCTGGAGTGTAGACCACCTGATCCAGGTGACTTATCTACCTTCAGACCTTTCAGTTCCCCAAGAACTTTCTCCCTAGAAATGGCGACTTCACACGCTTCTACCCCCGATACTCTCGAACTTTGGGCATGCTGCTCGTCTCTTCCACAGTGAACGCTAATGCAAAATACTTATTCAGTTCATCTTCCATTCCCTTGTCCCCCATTACTGCCTCTCCAGCATAATTTTCCAGTGGTTCAATATCTGTTTTTGCCTCTCTTTTACACTTTATGTATCTAAAAAAAGACTTTTGGTATCCTCTTTAATATTATTGGCTAACTACCTTTGCATTCCATCTTTTCCTTCTTAATTACTCTTTTTTGTTGCCTTCTGTTGGTTTTTAAAAGCTTTCTAATACAGTACTCTAGCTTCCCACTAATGTTTGCTCTGTGATATGCTCTCTCTTTGGCTTTCACGTTGGTTTTAACTTCTCTTGTTAGCCATGGTTGTGTCCTCCTGCCTTTAGCCTACCTCTTCCCCTTTGGGATATATATATTCTGCCCCTTCCAGATTGCTCCCAGAAATTCCAGCCATTGCTGCTCTGCTGTCTTTTCTTTTGATTCCACTTATGAAACCTAAAGTGTTCTACAATCAACAATGGTTTGGGATCTAAATGTTCCTGCATTAATAACACAATATCAGCAAAGCACATTTTAACTGGTTTGGCTGGATCAGTTAAACTTCTAAGCAAATTGTATAGACTTCCACCCAACGCACTTGGCAAAACTGGCACTCACTTCTCATTGGTTATTTCATTTGCTTCAAAATACTGCTCAGTACACTCAGTATACAATGACCTGATATTGCTTGTGCAATTGAACACATCTATTTTTCAATGTAGCCAGTCACTTTTGCTTTTTTTTTAAGTTTATGATTATCATCAGTCAGTACTCACTGCTTATGAACCCGTGAATTCAACAATTTCCTGCCTTTTTAAAAAAAAACTCAAATGCCTCACTGCGCCTTTTAAAAAAGCTTCAACGTCTCACTGCGCTTCAACAGGTGGGTAGTTGTCTCAGGTTCATTTTAAACTTCCTTATCACCACTGTTATGTTTTGTAACTCCTAATCATAAAACTAATTGAAACACAGCCGGGAATACATGTCTATTTTCGTTTTTACTTCTAGCGAGACGCGCATGTATAACGTCATGGCATGATACCGTCTCACCTACTATTAGATAAAAATGAATTATTTAAACAAAGAATGCTTAATCTAACGACATATTTACAATATTACTGAAATATTAAGTACACAACAATTGCTGAGTGTAAGTTGACAAATTTTTGATGGTTTTTTATACCAATACCTTTTCCACAATATTTTCCTGCAGCCATCCACATGAAACCTTTTTGTATGCTTTTGCAGATTCCAGAGAAAATGCAGAACACATCCAGATAAGGCAGCTAGAGACAGCATTCCATTGCATGTACTGAGTTTAGCTTTTGCTTTTGAATACGAATGGAACAAGTTGCCCCAGCGGTCTAAATTATCAACTTCAGAATGCATTATGTAACTAGTACATCAAAAAGAATTGATAAGATATTCACATCATTGTGGATGCTGAAGGAGAAGATTATTACACAAGAGACCAAAATGTGGTATGTGTGCACTACTGATGTCAGAAACCTATGGCACTCTGTCAAGTCTTATCGAGCTGGAAGTTTTATTTAATGGTGTTTATTTATTAATGTAGAGTTACAGTTCAGTAACAGACCCTTTCAGGGTGGTATGGGCTTGTCAGGCTGTCAAAGAAGCCTGTGCTGCACAATTATATTAATCTTAATTACACCCAGGCAACCAATTAACTTACTAACCCATCCACCTTTGAGATGTGGGGGGAAACCAGAGCACCCAGAGGAAACCTGTGCAATCATGAGGAGAAAGTACAAACTCCTCACAGACAGTGACGGGAATTGAACCTGTGTCATTTGCGCTGTAAAGCGTTACGCTAACCACTATGCTACTATGCCACCCCGTGCAGAAATTATACGATAATATGAACCCAAAGTTGTTAAACATTGTTGAAAGCTATTTATTGGGTTCAACAGCCAAAAGCAGAATGAGACAATTAATCTATGTATTGTTTAATTAAGGAACTTGATCTTGCTTGGCAATTTTGGTGCTTTTTGAGATTGTGCCTAATGAAAATGGTTTGTGTGGGGACTTGTTGATGAAGAAAATCAGTTAATGCTGTTAAGCATTCAGAAGGAGACATCCAAACTGGTTTGTAAAATTGCTGTCATTAGGAATAGTGCCTGAGAATTCTACCAAATTTCATCCACCTCAAACAACTAGTATAGTTGTGGTTGACCCGTCAGAGCCAAAGGGAAGTGCAGGGTTACAGAACTATGACTTAACTATACTGGTTACAGTTCCGTCAGTTGCTATTGTTGTAATAGCCACCACTCACCACATCTTTCAGTTTGCTACAGCCCAAGGTACCTATTGCTAAGGGGAAGGTTACGTTTCAACAGCCTGCAAATCTAAGGAGCCAAAGCAGTTTCAGTGACAATTTCAAACAATAGCGAGGAAGATGTCATAGTTTTGAAGCCCGTTTAGACAATGAGGAAATGGGAAATTGATGCCTCCAACATTAATGGCAGCAAAGAGTCATTTACGTTATTAATGAACAGTCAGTGTGTTCACATGCAAATTAATGTTGGTGTAAACAACTTGATAATGAGTTATGAGATTCAGCCAAATATCATCATCACGCTGAAAACCTGTTCTGCAAACATTAGGTGAAATGGAGGACATGAAAATAGGTCTACTTAATGAGAATGAAAGTGTGTCTGTGCAACTACACATCACTTAAATAAAGGCACACATGCAGAGGTGGCTTTAACTGGTGTATTCACATTGGGGAGGGAGGGAGAGAGTGAGAGTGAGAGTGAGAGAGAGAGAGAAAGAGGGAGAGAGAACAAATGAATGTGTGTAGACAGACCATTGTGCATTGGTAAGTTATCAGTCCATAATTAGTGCTAAGGGGAGTCATTGCTCCAAAAGAAATAGATCCATGCATTACACTTCATGCTCCTTTAGATTAATGTAACATAAAATTGTATATGTAACAAAATACTATTTCTCTTTAACAACCCATATTCAAGTAAACGTGCTTTCACAATGGCAGTCTGTAACTAAATTCTATATACTAAAGATTTAGTCCTTTGAGCAGTGCTCTATTTCTTTCGGAATCAGTGGAGTGGCAGGTTTGGCAAGTGTCTTGTGAAAGACAACTTCCTCTGTTGGGTCATTCCCTCTGTATTTCAGAATTTGTTACCGGCAGCTGGTCCACCAATGCTGTGTGGAACACTTCTGCCGGGCCACAGTATGAAGACTTTTCTTCTTCAGTTGCCAACAGTGGAAGACGTGAAAAGCCATCAGCATTGCTGTTTTAAAACACAAACGTGAGGAAATCTGCAGATGCTGGAAATTCAAGCAACACACAAAATGCTGGTGAACGCAGCAGGCCAGAAATGTCGACTGTACCTCTTCCTAGAGATGCTGCCTTTCCTGCTGCGTTCGCCAGCAGTTTTGGTGTGTGTTGTTTGTTGGAGCATTGCTGTTTTGTTTGGTACCCTTGACCTCTACGTCACAAGAGTGGGCTCCTAGGAAAGGCGCTCAACGTTGCAACCGTGTAGCAGACATCACTGCGATTGAAAATGGACGCAAGGGGCTGGTGGCCTGTCACTGGAGTAATTTTTTGTCCATACAGGTAGTGATGGAACTTCTTTATTCCCTAGACTAGAATAAGGGCCTCTCGTTCGATCTGTGCGTAGTTGCGTTCTGCGCTCATCAGTGATCTTGAAGCAAATGTAATCAGACGGTCAGATCCATCTTCCATCCTGTGTGACAAGATGGCTCCAATGCCAGAAGAGGACACATTGCATGCCAGTCTGGTGGGCAGAAACGGATCATAATGGGTGAGCAATTCATCGGATGTTATCGGGCTCTTTGTTTCCTTGAATGCTCTTTCACATCTTTCTGACTATTCCCACTTTGCTCCTGTCTGTAACAGTGCATTCAATGGGTGCAGCACTGCAGCAATGTTTGGGAGAAACTGGTGCTAGTAATTTACAAGGCCCAAGTATGACCTGAGTTGTGACACATTTTCTGGTTTGGGTGCCTGTAGCACTGCTTCAATATTCTCTTGTGACTTATGTAATGCATGCTTACGTAAAATGTCCATAGTATGAGATTTCATTCTTGAAAAACTCATTTATCTCTCTTTAAATGCAGACCACAGTCACTCAGCCTGATAAGCACTTTACCATTTCTGGAGGTGCCCTTCATCATTCTTGCCAGTCACACTGATACCATTGCTCTTTGCCTAACAGCTGGAGCTGATGGGGCACCGAAGATGAGACGATTATACTGGAACAGTCCTTTCTGAGTGTTGATTGTGAAGAACTTCCTGCTTGATGACTCAATCTCCATTTGCAGAAAGACTTGTGACAAGTCAATCTTTGAAAACCTCTCCCCGCATGCCAAAGATGCAAAAATTACTTCTATTCGTGGCAGGGGACACTGCATAGTGTGCAGTACCGGGATGATGCTCACCTTGAAATCCACACATATGAGAACGGCTCTGGCCTTCCCCTTCTTGATCCCTGGGACGATGGGCATGGCCCAGTCACTCCACTCAGGCTTGGAGAGAATGCCAGATGCCTCCAGGCTCCAAAGTTCTACATCCACTTTAGGATGTAGTGCGTAAGGCACTGGGTGCACTTTGTGGAATCTTAGTGTTGCTGTTTCATCCAGTTCAGTTCTGGCCTTTATGCCTTTGAGTTTACCAATCCCTTTCTCAAACATCTTCTGATTAGCATTAGGCAGCTGCGATAGTCTCTGGTTAGTGACTGCAGTTTAGGCTGATTTTGCCTGCTCATGTCACATTGAGAGCTTTGATTGTTTGCCAATCCAGTTGGATTTTTCTCAACCATTCATGTCCAATAAGTGTTGGCCCTTCACTTCTCAACACAGAAAGCTCTAACTGCTGTGTTTTGCCTCTGTACATCACACTCACTTTCAGTTTGCTTTTGGGAGACACTTTTTTGCCTGTATAGGTCTTCAGCATCTCTGAGGTCTTTTCTAATAGTAGCTTAGAAAACAGTCTGTTGTAGTCAGCCTCTGAAATTATAGACAAAGTTGACCCTCTATCCAGCTCCATTTTCAGTTTTACACCAGACACATCCATTGTGATCCAAATAATTTTGTGATCTGCTTCAGTTATACTATGCAGCTCCAGGCATGACAGCTCACCTTTGTCAGACTCTGTGTTATTTGATTCAGTCACTTTATGCATTTGATTAGTTTTGTGATTGAAACTTTTCACTCTGTGTGGTTTTTCTTTTTGGCTGCGCTTTTTAATCTAACTTGAACACCCTCTCTATGTGGCCTTGCTGTGACATTTTCTGCAAACTTTTTCTTTGAACCAACAGTCATTTGCATCATGGGTGAATTTGCACATTAATAATTTTTTTTTGGCTTTTTACACCATTCAGGGACATTTTGTGTGTTTCACATTCTAAACTCCTGCTGTAGTTCTGCTGCATCCTTTGCTGCAGCCTCTAATGATATTGCAATGGTCAATGCCCGTTCTAAGGTTAGGTCTGTCTATGACAGTAGCCTCTTTTGGGTGCTTTGAATATGCCTGCCACACACAAGCCTGCCCCTTAACATATCAGAAAGTCCATCTCTAAAGTCACAGTATTGGGAAAGTTTGTTCAGTTCTGCAATGTATTCAGAAACGCTTTCATCCTTTGACTGGTTCCTTTTGTGAAATCAAAATCTCTCAGCTATTACTAGTGGTTTTGGGCTCAAGTTATTTTGTTAGATTGCGACAACTTCATTGAACATCTTGCTTGCTGGCTTTTCAGGAGTTTTTAGGTTGCGTAAAAGCCTGTACATTTTAGCACGCATTAAACTCAGAAGCATGGAGACTTTCTTTTCCTCATCGACATCGTTTATGTTACAATACAGTTCAAAACTCTCGATATGTGGCTCCCAGTCCTCATTAGTGCTATCAAATTCGTCAACTTTCCCGACTGTGGCCAATGTCATATTATTTTCACTTTAACTTTGCTAGTTGTGCGACACTCACTGTGTACCGTACACTATCACTCACGCGTCCCTTTGTTCGCGTGTGTGTCGGACTTCTCCATGCTGTTTAACTCTTTTCTCTCACTGTCTCTCTCTCTTCCTCTGAATTCTGTTATCCCACAAATGTCGGTGCAGTTGGTGATATCCGCTGACATTCAGGTTCATACTCACCACCGCTTCGTTGTGTCTGTGCATCTACGTATCAAATAAAGGCATGCACACGGTGGTGACTTTAACTGGTGTATTCACATTGCATAAAATGAGATCAGATCAACGTATATGCGTAGACAACTGATCATTGCGCATAAGTAAGTTATCAGTTCATAATCAGTGCTAAGAAAAGAAATAGATGCATGTATTACAGGAATGACTGAGGTAACTCAAGTTTAGATTGAAAGACAATTCACAGAGTTGAAAGTTCAAAGTTACATTTTGTCATATTATTAGAAAGGTAATTTGTTGGGAGACAGTTTCACCAAGTGTACACACTTGCATCAGACCGGATGCAAAGCCAATGGATTTCAAACCTAGATCAGTAAGACCAGATGGTAGTTGTTGGAATCATCTGCATCGTGGATGTAAAAGTATAATCAATGTTTTCGGCCAAGCATCAGGATCTGTCTTGACCTGAAATGTTACTATCCCTTTTCCTCCATGGAGGCTGCCTGACCCACTGAGTTCCTCCAAAAATTTGCATTTTACTTCAAACCAGTCCTTAGGGTCAAATTGGAAAGGAACTGGGCAGTCTGGAACATCACAGTGAAAACCATCAAGAATTGAATGATTCATGTCAGTAGGATGTCAGCAATACAGCAGGGAAATTGCCCTTAATAGGAAACAGAGGGGCACTTTCTTGTGATATACAAACCGGTTTGACAACAGCATTGTTACTCACAGCAAGAAAGGCAGGGCTAATGCCCACCCAACAAACTCTCCAAAACAGCCCCGGAGCAAATCCCAACATTGTCCGGATATCATTGCAGAATTGCTGGACTCCTGGAAGTAAATCAAGGAGAGAGAGTTGTAATTACAAGAACAAGAGACAATAAAATATTCTCACAGCATCTGGACAACGGTGATGTGCATTTTGAAATAGCAGTGATGAACAATATATATACTTAAGTTTTGCGCATATGTTTCAGGGTAGGGGTGGAATTGGATCTGAATCTTACATGGCATAGATGTATGAGAAGATCAGATTAATCTCACTTTGATACGTAATGGGCATATTCATATCACTGATCGTGAATTTCTGAATTAATATTAATCTAAAACCATGTTTTAAATTATACTTTCTCCTTTATATTTACCATTGCTCAAATACTTGGTCGAATCAAGCCAACAATATCTTTTGGTGCTTTATATGTGTGGCCAACCTTCATGAGGTCAATTGAAATACCTTTTTTGTTGTACAAACAAAGACCGTCAAACACAGCACAGAACGGTGATCAAACAGAAACAGAGGAACTAGACCTTAATTATTTGTAAAAGTATAATTATACATTGGAAGCAATTTTTAGAGTATTGTGTAATTAAATTTCATTTTGTGGTTCATGATAATAGTTGAAAAATTAATTAAACTTGTATTTTCTGCTTTTCCCTCTCTCATGGTTAATTTGTTTCTTGTTATTTCTCTCACCCCTTCCCGCTCTCCCTCCCTCCTTCCCCTTCTTTCTCCCTCTCCCTCTCTCCCCTTCTCACTCACATTGAATTATTCTGTCCTCACTCAGACGGTATAAATCAAGGCAATAGAAACTGATGTACAATGAGGCCAATTGGATGTAAAATAGGCACACACTAACATGTTTAGTGGTAGGACAATTAGGTAGGTGTCAGACCACAAGAGAGGGAATTTGTTGACTGCCTACCAGATGGCCTTTTAGAGCAGCTTGTGCTCAAGCCTACTAAAGGAAAGGTTATTCTTAGATTAAGTGTTGTGTATTAACCCAGATTTTATTATTCAGCTTAATGTAAAGTAACCCTTAGGAGGCAGTGATCATCAAATGATTAAATTCATACTGCAGTTTGAGAGGGAGAAGCATAGGTCATATGTATCAATATTGCAATGGAATATAGGGAATTACAGAGGCTCAAGAGAGGACTTGACTAGGTGGATTGGAGGGGGACACTGGCAGGGATGATGGCAGAGCAGAGGTGGCTGAAATTTCTAGGAACAGTTCACAAGACACGGAATAGATCTGTCCCACAGAAGTAGTTGCTCTCAAATGGCTGGGCTAGACAACTGTGGCAACTAAGGGAAGTTGAGCCAAGAAAAAGGCATATAAGGTAGCAAAGGTGAGTGGGAAGTTGGATGATTGGGAAGCTTTCAAAATCCAACAAATGTAACTAAAAGCCCTATAAGAAGGGAAAAGATTAAATACGAGGGCAAACTAGTCGATAATATAATCTGTTATATAAAGGATAAAAGGGAGGTGAGAGTTGATATTGGACCACTGGAAGATGGTGCTGGTGAGGTAGTAACGGGGGACAAAGAAATGTCAGGTGAACTTAATAAGTACTTTGCTTCTGTCTTTACTGTGGAAGACACTAGCTGTATACCAGAGGTCTGTGACTGTCAGGAAGCAGGAGAGAGTGCCATTGCCAATACAAAGGAAAAAGTGTTATGCAAACTCAAAGGTGTTAAGGTGGACAAGTCACCCAGATCAGAAGAACTACATCCCAGAATCCTGAGAGACGTTGCTGAAGAGATAATGGATGCATTGGTCGAGATCTTTCAAGAATCACTTGATTCTTGCATGGTCCCAGGGGACTGGAAGATTGCAAATGTCACTCTATTCTTTAAGAAGGGAGGAAAACAAATGAAAGAACATTATAGGCCAGTTAGCCTAACCTCAGAGCCTGGGAAATTATTGGAGTCTATTATTGAGGATGAGGTTTCAGGGTACTTGGAGACTGATGATAAAATAAGTCAAAGTCAGCATGGTTTCTGTAAAGGGAAATCTTGCCTGACAAATCTGTTAGAGCTCTTCAAGCAAGTAACAAGCAGGGTGGACAAACGAGAGGAGAGGATGTCATTGACTTAGATTTTCAGAAGGCATTTGCTCAGGTGCCTCGCCGGATTTAACCAGATAAATCCTATGGTGTTACAGGAAATATACTGGCATAGATAGCAGAATGTCTGACAGAAAGGAGGCAATGTGTGGGAATAAAGGGATCCTTTTTTGGTTGGCTGCCAGTGATTAGTGGTGTTCTTCAGGGGTCAGTATTGGGACCGCTCCTTTTACATTGCTTGTCATTGATTTAGATAGTGGAATTGATGGCTTTATGGCAAGGTTTATGGATAATACAAAGATAGGTGTAGCAGTAGGTAGTGCTGAGGAAGCAATGCAATTGCAGAAAGACTTAGACAAATTGGAAGAATGGGCAAAAAGCGGCAGACAGAATACAGTGTTGAGAAATGTAAGGCAATGCATTTTGGTAAAAGGAACAATAGTGCAGACTATTATCTGGGGAGAAAATTCAAACATCAGAGGTGCAAAGGGACTTAAGAGTCCCAGAAGGTTAATTTACAGGTTGAGTCTGTGGTAAAGAAGGCAAATGCAATGTTGTCACTTATTTCAAGGGGAATATAATATAAAAACAAGGAGATAATGCTGAAGCTTTGTAAGACACTGGTCAGGCTGCACTTGGAGTATTGTTAACAGGTTTGGGCCTCTTATCTCAGAAAGTATGTGTTGTCCAGAGGAGGTTCTAGAGGATGATTCCGGGAATGAAGGGGTTAACATATGAGGAGCGTTTGGCAGCTTTGAGCCTGTACTCACTGGAATTTAGAAGAACGTGTGGGGATGTCATTGAAACCTACTGAATGTTAAAAGGACTGGATAAGGTGGATGTGGAGAGGATGTTTCCTATGGTGGGGGGCATCCAGAACTACAGAGCATAGCCTCAAAATTGAGGGGTGACCTTTTAGAACAGAAGGAAGAAGGAATTTTTTTTTTAGCCAAGGAGTGGTGAATCTGTGGAATGCTCTGCCACAGACTGCAGTGGAGGCCAACTCTGTGGGCATACTCAAAGCGGAAATTGATAGATTCCTGATCAGTCGGAGCATCAAGGGATATGGTGAAAGGGCAGGTGTGTGGGGTCGAATGGGATCCGGGATCAGCCATGATGAAATGGCAGCGTGGACTCGATGGGCTGAGTGGCCTAATTCTGCTCCTACATCTTAATGGTCTTATGGTCAAGCTGCTTCCATCAGTGTATTGCAATTTAGGAGCCTAATATCAGTCCTGAGAACTACCTGGTCAGTTCTACTGAAAAGGACATTCTTTTGGCCTCACCAGTTGCACCATTGAAGACATTAGCATTGTATTTTAATAGACCAGTGATCTTTCTGCCAGCTCCACAGCACCACTAATACCATGCATGCCCACTCCCTCACTCCCTCCGACTTGAGGACAAAACAGTATATATGAGTAAAGTCCAAGAATCAGCTTCCCGCAACATTTTTTGCATTGCTTCATAAACTTTTATCTAACCTCACGAAGAATGTGGGTCCCTTACCATAAAACCAAGAAACTGCTATAGATTCTAGCAATACCACAGCAATAAGGCAGGAACCAGATCCGAAATCCTCCATCAGCTTGACCACATATGCTCCTCCCTGAAAGATTAAATAACATTTCAATTCAGCCACTACTTCAAATAACAATCTCAATAAGGGATTGAGAGACTGTTTGTAAATGCGCTGTTATTTCTGCTCTGAGACGAAACTTTGAATGCAGCACATTCTGATAGCCCTGTGTTGTTGCTGCTGGCTATAAGTGCCCTATGTGGAAATATTTCAACACATTTGGCACAAATATAGTTGTAGCTAGTTCCACACTAATTGCCAATCCCACACAAGAAGCCTTAAAGAATGAATAGTGTTAGAAACTAATGATGGCACAGTGATATGGAAAAATAAAGACACTTAGTTACGAAAATGGTCAGCTTTCCTGTAAACCCTACTAGGACTAGACCTGACTTGACAGTGGTTTAGATTTTCACTAATGTGAGTGTTAGGCAAGTTATCAGTTTACTGCAACTGCCAGTTGTCTGAAAATCTTAGCCCGAGACCATTTCTGTGTGTGTTTCATTATAGGTAGCTGGAGAGTGGTGAAAGGGATGACCTCTGAGATTGCTCACTGCTGCAATATTGAGAAAGTGTCTAACTCGCTTCCAAGTCAGAAGATAGATCCATGAGGGAGGTGAACTATCTTGAGTGACAAGGTGACCATAAATCAGAAGAGTAATGGCCTGGAATAGTGAGTGTTGAGTGTTTTAATTGTCCACAAGAACTCTCCTGCTCTTTCCATTAGCCATTTCTGCCTCTTCAACAGTGCCCATCCAAAATACTCATTTATTGGTGGAAAAAAAAATCACCTTTGGTTGTTAGAATAAATCCGTGTGAGACTATTGCACGTTGGTAGCACCTGTGTCCCAACAGTCAGTTCTGCTTCAATAGAACTGAATGGAATAGGTGAGTAAACTATTTGTAATTACTCCAATCCTCCAGGAGGACCACAAACTTGTCATAGGGTTCGGTGTCATGGTCTGGTCCGAAGTCCGCATTCCAGTTCACGGTCCAGTCCGCGGACTCCAGACTCCGGGACTTCTGGCTGTCCCTTGTTTCTGTTGGACTTAACCAAAAGCACCTGATGCTCATCTTGGGGCTGAGAATATAAGTGGCCCTGGGATCACGTGTGGGTGCTGGGTTGTCTTGTCAGTCTCCCCTTGGAGCAACCCACCGGTAGAAGGCTAGTGCAGTCATCAAGATATGGATTTGGCTGTTCTGTAGCCCGCTGAGGTTACTGGCCGCTTTGAGTCTTGGAACCACCCCAAACCTAGCTCCCTTCCTGTCCCTTGCCTCTGTCAGGTAAGCCAGGCCAATTGCTGTTACCCTGCAGTTGGTTCTATCCCTCCCTGTCCTTGCCTCCGTGGGGTGGAGTCCCACGTCATGCCCAGGAGTTGCCTCAAAGTACCTTTGCCTCATCACGTCTTCACCTGGTCTCCAAGAACCCAAGCCTTGTCATGTCTTCGCCTGGTCTCCAGGAGCCCAAGCCTCGTCATGTCTTCGCCTGTCTCCGGGAGCCCAAGCCTCGTCATGTCTTCGCCTGTCTCCAGGAGCCCAAGCCTCGTCATGTCTTCGCCTGGTCTCCAAGAACCCAAGCCTCGTCACGTCTTTACCTGGTCTCCAGGAGCCCAAGCCTCGTCATGTCTTCGCCTGGTCTCCAAGAACCCAAGCCTCGTCATGTCATTGCCTGGTTTTGGGATCCGAGCCCGAGTCAAGACATAGGTTCTGGGTCCTTGTCCAGTCGCTGGCTCAGAGTCCACACCCAGGCTCCTTGTTCCCAGTCCCTTGTCCTGGTCCTGCTCCCCTGTGTTCCTGTCCCTACTCCTAGTCTGCGTCCTGCCCCGTCACTTAGTTTTGTCTGTTCCTGTTCCTAGTACTTCAGTGTCTGCGTCTTGCATTTGGGTCCATTCACAAAGCTCCCCATTGTGACATTTGGAGGTTTGCGTGCCTCAGTGACCCAGAAAGCTGTGTTGGCTGGAGTCAGGGCTTTATGCTTTGGCTCTTAGTAGGGTCACCCATGCCAAACAGGTCAAAGGGTAGAGGCCAGGCAGTCTCACCAGTCCTCCAGGTTCAGGAGTTCAACTCAGGGCTAACAACCCTGACTGGACAACTCAATTTGTGACAGAAACAGCAATGAAGAATCCTGTATCTGTGTGAGACAGACAGAGATGGAGGACCTTCTTTGCTGCCCTAAATGCCAGCGGCAGAACGGGCTTTTAATAATGATATTACACCAATGTGGGTAGGTGACAGGAACAGTTATGGGACAAGGGTTTACAGTCATGTGAAAGAAAGTAGGTTTTGGATAGTTACTGTAGGAGAGGTGAGAAAATCTGTCTGTTTCCTCCTATGGGAAACATATTTATTTATAGCCTACTGAATGAATCAGCTTGAATCAGGAACAGTACTGCTGTCTTTGGGACATAGGATCTTTTGTTCAGTGTAACTGTATGACTGGTGCTGAGATACATCCTAAGATGCACAGGGACACATCAGCAGTGATGTAACCTAGGGCCATCAGCTGTTTCAGGTCCTTCAACATCAGACATTCTCGCCCAGGTGACTCAGCCAGAGTTGTTCAGGCCCCGGGTTCTGGCCCAGCAGCATCGGTCCATGGGTCACACCACTGATCCACAGCTACCTGGAGGCTCACTCAGCAGCCCAGTGATAGTCCTGACGGGTCAGATCATCTGAAAGTTGTTTCCTTACGGGAGTGAGAGAGCGCTTAATTTGGGAAGTGGCATTTTTTAGCCCACAATTAATCCAAGGTCCTATTTGTCTTTACAACTTGTCTTTAATGATCCAACAGCAATGTTTGAAGCAATGCAGTCATGTTTGCTTTACAAGCTGGCATGCATCCTTCAACCACTAAGATGGATCAGCTGGACATTTATCACATTGCTGTTTGTGAAAACATTATGCCACAAATGCATACATTAAAATGACTACATTTGACAAGTAATTCATTGGCTGTGAAGATAACTGAGAAACCCAAGGTCTTGACAGGTACTATAACAATTTTGATATCTTAGCAATCTTCCAAAAATACATATACATACACACACACACACACACACACACACACACACACACACACACACACAACAAAGTAAAAAGCATTAAAAAGTTTTTAGGGATTACACTTACGTTGGTTAGAGTGCTGAGAGAGCCCACAAAGCACACAATGATTAGCCCCAAAACGAACAGTTCCCTCCTTTTAGCAAATAGATGAGGATACTCATCTATTACTGCTGTGATGATAGACTCGAGACCTCCATACTGTTAACAAGAATAACACAAATGTCAAGTGCGTCTCATTTCTAAGTAAATTCAAATGCACAATTATTTCTATTTAGAAAACGGGCAAACATGACAACTTCTAAGTACCTTTAGGATTTCAAAGGTTCATTTCATATCAGAGTACGTACACAGTAAACAACCTGAAATTCATCCTCTTCACAAACATCCACAAAACAAGGAAACTCCATGGAATGAATGATAGAAACATGGAAACTTCTTTCCCTTTGCACAAACAACAGCAAAAGTATCGACTCCCACCCACACCAGCAGAAGCAACAACCCCCCTCCCTCCAAACTTCACACCACGCAAGCAACAGCAGAAATCCGAAAGAGTTCTTAATCCAGAGTCCATCAGAACTACAGTCCACAAACCAGCACTTTGCTATCTCAGACAGGCTCTCTCCCCACTCCACACTCCCTCTACCCCTCCCATCATAACTACAATCCACAAACCAGCACCTTGGTATCTCAGACAGGCTCTCTCCCCTCTCCACACTCCCTCTACACCCCCACCATCATAACTACAGTCCACAAACCAGCACTTCGGTATCTCAGACAGGCTCTCCCTCCCCAGCGGAAACAATGAGAGACGAGACGAGCAGCTTGTTGTTCCGATGTTACAAATTTAGGACATTTACAGAAAAATTGTTTAAACAAAAAAAAGAAAATAGAGAAAACATTGAATAAACCAGATTGACATTTCTCTTTGTTTACTGCTCGACTCTCAACATATTTATAACATATAAAGTGAGGGTTTATGCTAACACAAGGACGTCTGAAAGCTGCAGGACACTGGGTCTGAGTGCATTGTTTTGTCAGGAGCCGGGACCTACTCGGACCTACAATGTGCTCCAAACCATATAGTGTGGATTAGCTCTATATAGCTAATCACCAGAGAGAGCTGGCATGAATATTCAGTGCAATGTTCTCACTAGAGATTAGCACCTTAACATACAGTAGCTGTTGGTTGTTTGTAATGCAATCTTCAAATCAGGTGAACCTCTAGGTGAGTCCAACAGTGTACTGTTATTTCTTGTCAGGGTTTGGCACGGTCAGTGACCCCATCTTCTTTCAATTAGATCATATGCCTGCTTTAGTGGGAGACTCTTTAGAAAGACCAACTATTCACTGGCCCCTTCTGAGTACTTGAACATTTCTTGTGAGAGTCATAACATGACCCTCAAAAATAACAGGAGATGTAACTGACACCCTTTACCTGTTTGTCCTTGTTTCCAACCATTAAAGTGCCATAGCCAAAAGTGGTATTTTTACATATTGTAATTCAAGAGATAGGAATACCATGCAAACACAATGCATCTGACTTATTCTGAAAAAAAATTTATTGCCCATGGTCCTTATTTCTCGTGGACACTAATGTAGAGTTCTAGTTTCAAAGGCTCAGGCTACCATTCGGCATAGAAATGGGCCTTTCAGACCAATTTCCATCCCATGTAGATTTCATGTGTGAGGGATGGACATAAGGGAAAACTACATACAATACCATCCAGGGTTGCCAATCTTGCCAAGAAACAATACACTCAACAAAACTGAGGAACACACACAAAATGCTGGAGGAACTTAGCGGGCCAGGTAGCCTCTATGGTAAAGTGTACAGTCGATGTTTCAGGCCGAGACCCTTTGGCAGTACTCTTTTCCATAGATGCTGCCTGGCCTGCTGAGTTCCTCCAGCATTTTGTGTGTGTTCCTTGGATTTCCAGCATCTGCGGATTTTCGCTTGTTTGTGACTTAATAAAACTGGTTTGATTTCTGGAAATGGAGTTTGCACATTTCCTTTCTTTCCTTCTTAACCTGTTGTTATATAAATTGATTCCTTCATGATCCATGAATATTGGGTAGGCTGTAATGCCTCTCTCAGATAATCTTCAAATATTATTTTTTATGTTTACAGACACTTTGATAATTCCAACACAACAGCTGCGTTTACATCTAACCTGACTTCTACACAAGTTTTGAGAAATGTTACGCAAAAACAGAAAATATTGGCAAAACTCTGCAGGTCAGGCAGCATCTGTGGAAAGAGAAGCAATGAACATATCAGTCTCTGGAAAGAAAGAGAGGGAAAGGGAGAGAGGGAATCAAATGGGTTTATGTAGAGAAGGTGGAGGAGGGATGTGTAGGGCGAAGGGTGTGTTTGGGATAGGATGAGGCAAAATAGCTTAATGGGGACTGTTTCTCTTCTCACATATGCTGCCTGACTTCCTAAGCTTTTCCAGGATAATCTATTTTCCACCTTTGTCTTCATTCTGTGAAATATTGTTTCTTGAATTGGAATTAATTTTGTGTAATGATGATGTGCTGATGGTAGATGTTTTATTGAAGGTTTTACTTGCCGTACTATCCAAGCCCAGAGTTATCACCATAAGAAAGAAGAGAATTGCCCAAAAGGGAGAGCCGTCCATGTTAGCAATCGCTTCAGGATAGGTTATAAACAGGAGACCAGAACCTGCACAGACAAAATAACACACATTATTAATATTTTAACAGCGGTCCCTAACCACCGGGCTGCAAAGCATGTGCTACCGGGCCGTGAGGAAACGATACGAGTCAGCTGCACCTTTCCTCATTCCCTGTCACGCACTGTTGAACTTGAACTTAGGGTTGCCAACTGTCCCGTATTTGCCGGGACATCCCGTATATTGGGCTAAATTGGTTTGTCCCGTATTTCCCGTACTAAGGTAGAGCGTTCCTATGAAACCTTTCGTGCCGAAATGGTGTGAATCGAAGAAGCAATTACCATTAATTTATATGGGAAAAATTTTTGACCATCCCCAGACCCAAAATATAACCTACCAAATCATACCAAATAACACATAAAACCAAAAATAACACTAACATATAGTAAAAACAGGAATAATATGATAAGTACACAACCTATATAAAGTAGAAATAATGTATGTATAGTGTAGTCGGGAAGATTAAGCCAAAACCGATTTGTGGGGAAAAAAATCAGCACGTACGCGTATGCACACATCACATATGCGCACGTCACGCATGCACACGCAGGTGCCCGTGCAAGGCGCCCATACAAGGCTTCATGGTCATGGTAGTCTTTCCTGGGGTAAACACAAGAGTCCTGGGATTTGACTGCTAATTTTGTCCCTTATTTGGGAGTGAGAAAGTTGGCAACCCTAACTGTAAAAGACATGCTGAGGTGAGTTTAACCCTACTTCAACACCCCGCCCCGCCCCCGGTCAGCGGGTCCGCAAGAATATTGTTAATATTAAACTGGTCTGCGGTGCAAAAAAGGTTGGGGATCCCTGTTTTATAAAGATAAAAAAATCCGAAGGATTCAAAGTACATTTATTATCTATGTATTATGCAGTATACAACCCTGAGATTCATTTTCGCCACAGACAGCCACAAAACAAACCATGCAATCCATTCAAAGAAAAACATCAACCCCGCTGCGCAAACAAATCATGCAAACGGCAACAAGAACATCAACAACTGCCCCCCCACACAAAAAACAAATCGCAGAAATTGCAACAAAAAAGCCACATAGAGAATACATTGTTGTGCGCAAGATTCTAAAGTACCGTACTGAATGAGAATGTTATTCTCATGTTGAATTTGCATCTAACCCCTGGGCAGAAGAGAAATGGAATACAGTGGATGGAAGAGAGTATTGGTGAATGAAAAGGCACGGCCAAGGGTAAGTGCTTGTGCTTACACGCAGGAAAAGAGAGAAACTGGAAGCAAGCAGTGGGTAGGGGAGATTAGTCTGGGAGAGTAGAAATGGGATGGGCAAAATATTTCAATGTGAAAGGGAGGAGCAGAGAAAGCCTGAAAGTTTGGATTTGGAAGAGTAGCATTAGTTGGAAGGGCAGGATTGGGCCGGAACAGGAAACTAAGGTTAAGAAGTACAAGTCTGGAGTTGAGAGCGTCTGAAAGAAGTTGAGTGGAGTATGTTGCCTCTGTGAGTTGGGTACACTGGATATTTTGTAACCAGACATTGACAAAATGAATGTATGGGAGAGACTTTTGAGGTTACTTAACAGAACTGATGGTATAGTTCTGTTTAAAGGGCAAATTTTTAACTTGTGTGGGGGGGGTGGAAATACATCTCTATCAAAGGAGGTGTAAGGCACGGCTTTTCCTCTGCTAGCCTGTAGGTCACCCATGGGTAAGGTGTAGCACCTGCTTAGCCCCGATCATGGTTACGTGAAGCCATGGGAGCAGATGGTGGATGGTCGTATGAGCAGCTGGTGCATTTAACAAGTCCTGGTTATGTGACCACTGATGCCAGGCAGACAATCTCTGAAGATAATGGCTGGGGTCACCTGACTTGTAAAGACACTGCCCAGAAGGCAATGGCAAACCACTTCTGTAGAAAACTTTGCCAAGAACAATGATGGTCATTGACCATGATCACCCACATCACACAACGTGGCACATAATGATGATGATGAATTTTTAACTATGGGCTATTTATCTAAAGCAGGTTACAGTGTCAATTGGAAACTCGTTGGATGCTCTCGTAATTAGAGCCTTGAGTGTTTTAACTCACAGGTTCAGTTAAATGAACAAAGCACATCATCAGAGTTTAGAAAGAACATAACAAAGTTGTCCAGAACAAGAATCTACCATTGGCATGAATACAGTTTCCATCTCTGCTCCAAGTTCCTTGTTGGTTCAAAGTTCAAAGTCAACTTATTATCAAAGTACATACATGTCACCTTATACAACCCTGATAAGGATTCTTCTATGATATATTAAGGCAGGGGTTCCCAACCTGGGATGCATGGATCTCGTGGTTAATGGTGGGGGTCCATGGCATTAAAAAAAAGGTTCGGAACCCCTAGTTTAATGGAAGTGCTACTTTTGCAACTTTTTTTTCATGATTTCAACTATTGGTGGAGATGATCTTTGTTAAGGAATAAATCAAGTTTATATACCTTTGTCTTTTGCCACATCCTCCACCTCAACATTGCGCATCTCTGCCATATATCCCAGCACGGTGAAAATGACAAATCCTGATAGAAAGCTAGTCAGACAGTTCACTGAACAGGTGACAATTGCATCCCTGTAAGGAAAAAAGCACATTGACTATTAATGACATGAAGCTTTTGTCCTTAGGGTTGCGGGGGGGATCATTTTATGAGGCAAAGGTCAAGACTGGTTGATGTGCCAGTCAAAGAAAGTGGGAAGAGTACAGGTAGCTTCCATCCTTTGTTTGCAATGTACATCTGACAGGCACAGCCAACCAGAAAGCATCACTATGGCTCGGCACAAAGTGTTGGGATATTTCCTCCCATGAGGAAATGACCCTATTAAAATTCTGATTGACGGAAGACATAGGGCTGGTTAACCCCTCTGTTATCACAACAATACACAGGGTGACAGCCTGTACAAAGAGGCTGTGAGAACTGCTGAGAGGGTCATATAGGTCTCCCTACCATCCATGGGGAACATTCATCAGGAGCGCTGCATACACAGGGCCCTTAGTATTATCGAGGATCCCACCCATCCATTCAGCATCCTCTTTCACTTTATACCATCAGGCAAGAAACTCCTAAAACCTGCATAGAAACAAGAGCAGTCAGGACGGGAAACAGCTTCTTCTCTGCTGCATCGCACTCAAAGTGTCACTGGTTAATCGGTACGATATTTATTCATGCACTTTAGCTTGTTTATCTATGTACAATCCATCTGCAGATTTCATCCTTACTTTCATAAGTTATTGTGTGTTATGCGTACTCCAGTGCTTTACACCCTGGTTCGGAGAAACATTGTCTCATTTGACAGTATACGTGTATATAGTTAAATGACAATGAACTTGATGACTTGAAACCTACGAACATATCAAGACTTGTGGGGACCCAATAACTCATGCTGACAAATATGCAGTTGATCATGAATTTTAGTCAAATACTGAAGAGTATTCAATGATTAAAGATGAAAAAGTGCTCCCCAACCACTGTGCATTCAAAGGGATCCACATCCCAGCCCCCAGCCCCGGTGTCCTCGGTTTCTGCTTTCTTGGAATTCTGATGTGTGGCATTAAGTTAGAACAGGGGTTCCCAACCTGGGGTCCATGGACCTCTCAGTTAATGGTAGGGATACGTAACATTAAAAAAGGTTTGGGAACCCCTGAGATAAAGGAACAAGAGATGAACCTGCAGAGCATTCCTACTCAAATCATCAATTCCCTTACATTTCATGCCATGTTCAGAGGATGGACTTGCGAATTGTCAAACTCTGCCACCAGCTTCCACGGTCCAGGCTGTCCAAACCCACCTAGTGTGGGTGGGTTGGAGTAACGAGGGTGGTCAAGGAATCTATCAGTTCTCAAGACCATCAGATATAGGAGCAGAATTAGGACATTTGGCCTGTTAAGCCTGATCTGCAATTGATCATGGCTGATTCCAATTTTCCTCTCAGCCCCAGTCTCTTGCCTTCTCCCCATATGCCTTCCTGCCTAGACCAATCACGAATCTGTCAACCTCTGCCTTAAATATACATTAAGGCAGCACAGCTGTCTGTGGCAAAGAATTCCACAGATTTACCACACTCTGGCGAAAGAAATTCCTCCTCATCTCCGTTCTAAAAAGGACACCCCTCTCTTCTGAGGCTGTGTCCTCTGTTCTTAGTCTTACTCACCATAGGAAACATCCTTTCCACATCCACTCTATCAAGGACTTTCACCATCAATAGGTTTCAATGTAGTCATCCCTCATTCTTCTGAATTCTAGTGAGTACAGGCCCAGAGCCATCAAATGTTCTTCATATGACAAGCCATTCTATCCTGGAATCATTTTCATGAACCTCATTTGAACCCTCTCCAGTTTCAGAACATCCTTTCTAAGACAAGGGGCCCAAAACTGCTCACAATACTCCAAGTGAGGCCTCATCAGTGCTTTATAAACTCTCGATATTACATTCTGGTTTTTATATTCTAATCCTCTTGAAATGAATGCTAACATTGCATTTGCCTTCCTCAACACAGAGTTAACCTGCAAATTAACCTTTTGGGAATCCTGCACAAGGACTCCCAAGTTCCTTTGCACCTGTTCTTTTTTGTATTTTCTCTCTATTTAGAAAATAGCCAACCCTTTCATTTCTACTAAAGTGCATGATCATACACTTCCCAATACTGTATTCCAGCTACCATTTCTTTGCCTATTCACCTAATCTGTCTAAGTCCTTCTGTAGCCTCTCTACTTCCTCAAAACTACCTGCCCCTCCACCTATCTTCATATTGCCTACAAACTTTGTAACAAAGCCATCAATTCCATCATCCAAATCATTGACATATAATGTAAAAAGAATTGGTCCCAACACAGACCCCTGTGGAACACCACTGGTCACTGGCAGCCAACCAGAAAAGGCTCCCTTCATTCCCACTCTGTCTCCTGACAATTAGCCACTGCTTTATCCATGCTAGAATCTTTCCTGTAATACCATGGTGTCATGGTCTGGTCCGTTATCTACTCATTTCAGTTAATTTCCTTTTCCCTGTGTTCCACTGGGCTCCTTGATTAGGGCACCTGATCCTCATTCGAACTGGCAGCATAAGAACTCCAGCTTTCATCTATTCACTGCTGGTTCGTCACTGTAGCCAGTGCAGCTATGCTCATCCCGCGGCAGCTGAGAATCGTGGACTCTAGTTGCTTCGGTGCCTGTGGCTGCTTAGTGAATTCAGCTGAGTTGCTGGCCGTTTTGCCGCTGCTCTGAGCTAAGATGTCGTTTTCATGTTCGGCTGAGATTTGCTGGCTGATTGTCACCACTCCGAGCCACCAAGAATAAGGAACCATCTTCCGAGTCGCCAAGAATAAGGGACTGTCTTCATGAGCTTCTCCGTGTCTAGGTATAAATTGACTGTCATTGTTTGGTTTCTGTTGTCTTGTTTCCAGCTGAGTAGGTCCGGACGTTTGCCGCTACTCTGAGTTGAGAATTCTGCCTCTTTGTTTCCAGCTAAGTGATTGCCGGCCATTTGCTGCTTCATGAGCTACTCCGTGTCAAAATTTGTACTGTCAGCCATTGGTTGGTTTAGTCGTCTCATTCCCAGCTGAGTAGGTCCGGCTGTTTGCCGCAACTCTGAGTTGGGAATTCTGTCTCTTCATGTCTAGCTGAGGATTGCTGGCCATTTGCCACTCCTCTGAGCCAAGGTATGAATTGTCTGTCTTTGTTTGGTGTTGTCATCTCCGTGTTCCAGTTCCAGGCTCCGAGTCCAAGTCAAGTCCAGGTCCTGGTTTCGAGTTCCAAGTTAAGTCCAAATCTTGGTTCCGAGTTTCTAGTCAAGTCCAAGTCCTGGTTCCGAGATTTTAGTCAAGTCCAAGTCCTGGTTCCGAGTTCCAAGTTAAGTCCAAGTCTGTCTCCGTGCCTGTGTCCTGCACTTGGGTTCACTTCAGTCGCTCTGTGCAACATTATGGGCTCATAGCTTGTACAGCAGCCTCATGTGTGGCACCTTGTCAAATGCCTTCTGAAAATCCAAGTACACAACATCAACTGATTCTCTTTTGTCTATCCTGTTTGTTAATTCTGCAAAGAATCCCGACAGAGTTGTCCACCGAGATTTTCTCTTGAGGAAACTATGCTGCCACAGCCTATGTTATCATGTGCATCCAAGTATCCTGAGACCTCATCTTTAATAATCGACTCCAACATCTTCCCAGCCACTGAGGTCAGACTAACTGGCCAATAGTTTCCTTTCTTCTGCCTCTCTCCCTTCTTGAGGAGTAGAGTGACATTTGCAATTTTCCAGTCTTCTGGAACCATTCCAGAGTCTAGTGATTCTTGAAATATCATTACTAATCCCTCTGTGATCTCTTTGGTCCCTCTTTCAGAACTGTGGGGTGTACACCATCTGGTACAGGTGACTTATCTATCTTCAGACCTTTCAGTTTCCAAGAACTTTCTCTTCAATTGTGATAACTTCACACACTTCATGATCCCTGACAGCCAAAACTTCCATCATACTGCTAGTGTCTTCCACCATGAAGACTGGTGCAAAATATTTATTCAGTTCATCTGCTATTTTGTTGCCCCCCCATTACTACCTCTCCAGCATACTTTTTCCTACAGTCTGATATCCACTCTCACCTCTCTTTTACACTTTATGTATCTGAAGAAACTTTTGGTATCTTCTTTAATAGAAGCTTACTTTACTATGGCTTCTTTAATAGATAGATGGCTAGATTACTTTCATATTCCATCTTTACCTTCCTAATGGCAATTTATTGCCTACTGTTGCCTTTTAAGTTTCCCAGTCCTCTAACTTCCCACTAATTTTTGTTCTATTATATGCCATCCATTCGGCTTTTATGCTGGATTTGACTTCTCTTGTTAGCCATGGATTGTCAACTTTTCTTCAGAATATTTCTTCCTCTTTGGGATGTACATATCCTGTGCTTTCCAAATTGCTTCCAGAAATTCCAGCCTTTGCTGCTCTGCTGTCATCCCTGCCAGTGTTCTTTTCCAATCAATTCTGGTTAACTCCTCACTTATGCCTCTGTAATTCCCTTTACTCCACTATAATACTGATACCTCTGACTTTATCTTCTCCTTTTCAAATTTCATGGTGAATTCAATCATATTACGATCATTTACCCCTTAGGGTTCTTTTACCTTAAGCTCTCTAATCAATTCTGGTTCATTGCACAACACCCAGTCCAGAATAGTTGATCCTCCAGTGGGTTCAACCGCGAGCTGCTCTTAAAAAACATCCAGTAGGCACTCTAGAAACTCCCCCTCTTGGGATCCAGCACCAACCTGATTTTCCCAATCTACCTGCATACTCAAGTCTCCCATGACTATCATAACATTGCCCTATTGGCATGCATTTTCTATCTCCTGTTTACCCTTGCAGTTCCTTAGCTATTTCCACAATGATTCAACAACTTTCAAACCTATGTCACCTCTTTCTAATGATTTGATTTCATTTTTTACTAACAGAGCAACTCCACCCCTTCTGCCTTCCTGTCTGTCCCTTCGATACAATGTGTATCCTTGGACCTTAAACTTCCAGCTACAATCTTTCAGCCATGATTCAGTGATGCCTACAACATCATACCTGCCATTCTTTAACTATGCTACAAGTTCATCTACCTTATTCTGTATACAGTGCACATACAAATATATCACCTTCAGTCCTGTATTCACCTTTTTGATTTGGTCTGCCTTTTACGTTGCAACTCATGCTGTTGGCTGCAATTTTGCCTGATCAACAGCCTCTCCTCACTGCACATTGCCTCTGTTTGTAAACCAGCTACCTCATCTTCAGCTCTATTACCCACCGTTCCTATGATACCTCTTGTATTGAAATATATGCAGCTCAGGACACTAGTCACACCATGCTCAACCTTTTGATTCCTAACTTTGTCTGAGGTCTAACCAACATCGGTCTCTACAAACTCTCCACTAACTGTCTTGACACTCTCGTTCCCCTCCCCCTGCAACTGCAGTTTAAACCCCACCGTGCAGCATTAACAAACCTTCCCACTAGGATATTAGACCTCCAGTTTGGGTGCAAACTGTCCCTTCTGTACAAGTCTCACCTTCCCTGGAAGAGAGCTCTATGATCCAAAAATCTTATGCCCCCCCCCCCTTCCTACACCAACTCCTTCGCCATGTATTAAACTGTATAATATTCCTAGTTCTGGCCTCACTAGCATGTGGCACGGGTGGCAATCCTGAGATCACAACCCTGGAGGTCCTGCCCTTTAACTTAGCACTTAACTCCCTGAACTATGCAGAACCTCGTCATTCATCCTACCCATCTCTTTGGTACCTACATGGACCATGGCTCCTGCTCTTCACCCTCCCACTCAAGAATGCTGAGGACTCAATCTGAGATGTCCTGAGCCCTGGCACCCCGGAGGCAACATACCATCTGGGGATCTCATTCTCACCCACAGAACCCCTGTCCATTCCCCTATCACCATAGCATGCCTCTTCTTCCCCCTTCCCTTCCGAGTCACAGAAGTAGACTCAAAGCCAGAGACCTGACCACTGGGACTTTCCTCTGTTAGGTTTCCACCATTCCCCTCCTGACGGTATCCAAAGTGATACACACGTTGTTGAGGGGGATGGCCACAGGGGTACTCACCACTGGCTCCTTAACCCCTTTCCCCTTCCTGACTGTCACCCAGTCTCCTGTGTCCTGCACTTTGGGTGTAACCACCTCTCTATACATCCTGTCTATCACCCCCTCAGCCTCCCGAATGATCCAGAGTTCACCCAGTTCCAGCTTCAATTCCTTAACACGGATTGTTAGAAGCTGCAGCTGGATGCACTTCTCGCAGTTGTAGTCGTCAGGGACACTGGAGGTCTCCTTGCCTTCCCACATCCTGCAAGAGGAGCATTCCACTATCCTGCCTGACATCTCTACTATCCTAGCTGAGCAGATATAAAGAAGGAATGTTAAAAACTTGAGATTTTCTTTCCTTTACTTTCTCTGAGTGAAGCCCTGAGGAACTAAAGCCTCAAGATCACTATTCTGTCCACTCAGACAATGGCCATTGCATTTGTCCCTGGCTTTCTTTAATTTGCTCTTACTAATCAATCCCAAACACCAACTGGTCAACGGTCAAAGCTCTTTTACTCTGTACCATCTCGCTGCGGACCTGATTGAGGTCTCCTTCTCTCAAAACCTCCGATGTCTGGATTGGCTGCTGGTCAAAGCTTCTCATTCATCCTACCCATGTCATTGGTAACTACATGGACCATGACTTTTTCCTCCTAACCCCAGGCATATTTCTGGCATTAGAAATGAACACTTCCTTTATTTGTGGACTATGAGATCAGCTAATTGAGTACAGTTAATGTATTGTATCTCGAACCATCATAATCTTTTTGGAACAATATTGTGCAGCTAATTGCCAAGAGGTTAGGGAATTGAGTAATATTATTTTGAAATTGTCTGAACATTATTATATGGACCATAAGGCATTGGAGCAGAATTGGGCTGTTCATCCCATCGAGTCTGCTCCAGCATTTCATCATGGCTGATTAATTTCGGTCTTAATCTCATTCATAGATTACATAGATTACATAGAAAATAGTGCAGGAGTAGGCCATTCGGCCCTTCGAGCCTGCACCGCCATTTATTATGATCATGACTGATCATCCAACTCAGAACACCGCCCCAGCCTTCCCTCCATACCCCCTGACCCCCGTAGCCACAAGGGCCATATCTAACTCCCTCTTAAATATAGCCAATGAACTGGCCTCAACTGTTTCCTGTGGCAGAGAATTCCACAGATTCTTCTGCCTTCTCCCCGTAACTTTTTGCGCCTTGACTAATCAAGAATGATTCATTCTCCACCTTTAATGCACCCAGTGACCTGGACTCTGCACTCCACAACAAATTCCACAGATTTACCACTCCCTAGCTAAAGAAATTCCTCCTCATCTCTGTTCTAAATGGACTTCCCTCTACTCTGAAGCTGTGCCTGTGGTCCTAGACACCCCTACCAAAGGAAACATCCTCTTCACATCCATTCTATCTAGTCCTTTCAGCATTTGATAGATTTAATTCCCTCTCCCCCCACCATCCTTTTAAATTCCAGTGAGTACAGAGCCAGAGCCTTCAATCGCTGTTCATATGATAACCCTTTCATTCCTTGAATCATTCTCACGAATCTCCTCTGAACCCTCTCCAATGTCAGCACATCCTTTCTTAAATAAGGGGCCCAAAACACATATCATATAGACCTACCGGTAACAGTTATTGTTGAACTGGTTGTAACTTGCTAAAGCCATGATCACACCAAATCCAGGGCCCATCGAGAAGAAAATCTGTGTAGCCGCATCCACCCAGACCTAAAAAGGAAAAAGAACCAGATTTTACCTCCACAGGTCAAAGAATAGCTTGACTCATATTCAACCTAAAGTCAACCTGATCTTGGATGAAACTGACTGACTTGTAGAGATTTATGTCATTGCTGGTTTGTGCATTGGGTGTATTGAAATCTCAGCTTTCTTTTGCCAATCAGTAAAGCAGCATACTTTTGTTCAGGAAGCTTTATCACTTCATTTTGCATGTTCCATGTAGATTTAAGGTGTCAGACAACCATGAAAGGGGCTCCCAGCTTAAATAAGGGTGAAGTCTAAAAGTGAAAAGGAAGATTGTATCATTGACCTAATTTTGCTTGAACCATAACTCTCACAAAGGAAGAAACAGTTGCATAAACTCTTTAATCTCCTTCCTTTTCAGCTCAGGCCTGAGGTCTGTGTGCGCTACAATCTGTGTATTCCTTTCTTTATTAATTTTTTTTATTGATTTAAAAGGAACATAAATACAAACAAGAAGAGAATTATCTCAAATATATATATCAATAACAATACAAACTGAGATTAAGATAGACATTATCAAAATCATACATATTGTTAAGCATATAAAATACATAATAAAAAAAGAAAACAGCAATTCTCCTCTTATCAGTTCATGAAGAGGAAAGAAAACACATTGAATTTTAAATGAAGAAAAAAACCCACTACACTATATAAAAAAAGAAACAAAAAAAAAGGACTGGGCAGTCCATTCTGAGGATACGACCAAAAAAAAGGAAGACTTTCTGATCAAATCTAAAACTTTGAAAAAAATTGGAAGAGTAATAAATCAAATTAAATGAAAATATTGAATTAAAGGTTGCCAGTTTTGCTCAAATGTAAAGGATGTATCAAATGTTGCATGCGTTTGTATTCAAAATGGAGTGATTTTTTTCACTGCTGATTGGCAAGAAACAAGTATTAAGACAATTCAGAACCGTTTTGCTCACTGTGGTTTCAAGCATTCAAGGCTTGGAGATGCCAGAAACTGCCGGAAGTAAAAATGAAACAATTTCACTACTTCAACATTAGGAACTGCAAAGAATTTGAAGGTATTGACAATCATCTAGAATGTTACAATGAAAACAAAGATTTGGAGGATGCAATCGTTGTATGAAGGCAGTCCATCATTTGCACTAGGTGCCTGCACTGATTTTGTTCATTTACAGTCAATCAAAAAAACACAGCAGTGTACACTGGATGAATTCTTCCATCGATAACTTTTAGGAACTAATCCACAGTTTTATAGTACTGTAGTAGTAATTATAGTGTTCTAATTTTTCTGTACTTCATTTACATACATAACTTGTTACTCAGTTAAAATTCCTGATGAAGGGTCTTGGCCCGAAACGTCGACTGTACCTCTTCCTAGAGATGCTGCCTGGCCTGCTGCGTTCACCAGCAACTCTGATGTGTGTTGCTTGAATTTCCAGCATCTGCAGATTTCCTCATGTTTGCAAGAATGCAAATGACAATTTAAAATGAATAAAGAATATAATGTAGATCCTTTGAAGAAGCACTGAAGTATATCCTTGAAAGTAAATCTGACTACTCTGTAAACTAGTGTTTCCTTACACAAGTTGGTAAGTTTTGGTTTGTGATAAAGCAATAAAACATCTGAGACTGAATACCGATTGTGCTTTCACCATCGCCTTCTCTGTGTGTCTTCTTTCCAAGTAAAAAAACAGGCAAGATATCTTCTGGTAAACTGGTGAATATAAATGAATGGGGAAAAAGGATTTGATGGGCATCTGAGAAAGAACCAGTTGCATGGCTATCAGGAAATGAGGAACGGCGAGTGGAATTAATGAGATTGCTACTTTGGGAGCTGGCAGGGACTAGAGGGACTGAAGGGCCAACTCCTGTGTTGTTATCACATTGATAATCAAACTAAACACCAGCTTTAATGTTCCAGGACAGTCTTTGGACAATTGAGGAAAAGGTATTTAACAATCATTCAGCTCAGTGATCCGTCCCTTCCTGTATCCAGTTACCTATCAAGAGACAGCATGGAGTGGGCACGTCTGGAGCTTTGAGCCACACCACCCAGCAACCCCCGATTTAACTCTATCTTAATCACAGGACAAATTACAATCACCAATTAACCTGCCCGATACATCTATGGACTGTGGGAAGAAACCGGAGGACCCAGAGAAATCTCACACATTCCATGGGGAGGAATAGGTTTATTTCATATGTTTGATTCCATATGCCCAATTCCATATGCTTCTGAGATATGGAATATCCACAGCAGACATTTCACAGCATTGGAAAAATACCACCGACACTGTCTCCACAAAAAACCTCCAAATCCATTGGAAAGGTAAGTGAACCAAAGTTATTGTAATCTCCCAACATTATCGATGTGAGGCCCTCAGTAGTCATTGGGCAAGGCCAACAATAAGCTTCCAAAATAGTCACGCAATTCTGATCTCCAGGAGGAGAGTCCCTTGTGGATTTAACTGGATCTCTGGTCCCATGACTGATCATAGTGGGGAAGGAGCATTCAGGTTGGTACTGAGAACCTTGGGTCTGTGTATAATTCCTGCAAAAAGAAAGCACTACCTCACCCTACCAGAACTCCCCATCCCATCGGTTACCTCAGAATTAATGTTCCCGCTAAGGTGTGCGCACGTACTCCTTTTGCTACTGACGCACAAAATAATCTAAACAGCACACAAAAGGTTGTCACCCTCTACCTCATTGGCATGTTAAGTCTATTTCATGATCGTACACAAGCACATTTTCTTTTCTGGTTTCTGATACGGATGGTGTCGCCAACATGGAGTTTGCGATGATTTGCAGATTTTAGAAATGGCTTATTTATACTGTCTTTATTGAAGAAATTATTCAATGTGCACTTCTTGTTGTCACTGGGCAAAAAGTTGTAAAACACAAGATTTTTGTGCAGTGATCATTACAAATTAGAGAGAACATTGCTCAGAACCCACAAAATTGGGGTAGAAACAAGGTATCCTCATTCTGAGAGACTGCTAAGTAGGTAAAATTATTAACTGATATATAATGATCTGGCAACAGCATAGATATGCTGGATATTTTTACATTAGGAATAGAAAATAAAGAATAATCTCTCACGTTTATAATTAATCGCCAGAGATAATCTAAAATAACATTTCCCTCCTTTTTCTCTGTACTTTTCTCTCTCAACTACAAAACTGTTGTTTGTCGCTGCATGATGGTTTCATAATTGTTAACAGGTCTCTGAGGCCAGTCCAGCCAGCATTCTTCAGATGTGAGCCTGAACAGTGAGCACTAGCAGATTACGGAAAGGCCCTGTAGCTGAACCCAAACCTTTAACGGCTGATGTTCAGCCCTACACAATTTGTTCAGCTTCTATTCAGCTCACAAGCAGTTCTGGCTCATGGTCAAACACAAGAACATTGTCTAATTTTGCAAAGAGATTTTCCAGTCAGGAAGCTTCAAGGGAACCTTCACCAATTCTTAAGGATCATCGCAACTGCCTCGAGTGGACAGCCAGAGATTACTTCCAAGGGTGAATGTGGCAAATACTCAAGTAGGAATGATTTTAAGGTGATCGGAAGAAAATATAGGGGGGATGTCAGTTATTTTTAAACGGAGAGTGGTGGGTGCATGGAATGCCCTGCCAAGGGTGATAGTAGAGGAAAATACATTAGAAATATGTAAGAGACTCTTAGACAGGCACTTGGATGACAGAAAAATGGAGAACTATGTGGGAGAGAAGGATTAGATTGATTTTAGAGTCGAATTGTTCGTTACGTGCCATGTTGTATGACATGGTTGATCATGGTCTTTCCATGACCATGATTGTTCTTGGAAAATTTTTCTACAGAAGTGGTTTACCATTGCCTTCTTTTGGGCAGTGTCTTTACAAGACAGGCAACCCCAGCCATTATCAGTACTCTTCAGGGATTGTCTGCCTGGCGTCAGTTGTCACATAACCAGGACTTGTGATATGCACCACCTGATCCCGTGGCTTCACGTGACCCTGATCAGGGGGCTAAGCAGGTGCTGCGCCAGCAGAGGGAAGCAGCACCTTACACTCTCTTTGGTAGAGACGCACCTCCATCCCGTCACTCCAATATTAGACTATGTAGGTTAAAAGGTCAGCACATCATAGTCAATGGGCCTGTACTGTGCTGTAATACTCTGTGTCTATGTCCCTATATCTACACCTTCCAATTTTGATCAACCAATCAGCTATTATTTCCCGATGGATACATCTTCATATTGTCCCATTGCAGGTTTAAGATAGAGTACAAGTCATGTTCACAAATTAAAATATTTTTGTGGCAGAAATCCAAGAAAATGGAGGTTTTTGGTTCCAAAAAACTTAGAATAAAGTAAAAATAGATGCAATTAACTGGAAATGTTAATTAACTGACATGGAGTTTGTGTTTTAAGCACCTGTATAATTTGTATACTGTCCAAGGGTGGAAACTCTCAGGTAGCAGTCTTTAATTACAGAAAGCAAGCCTATTATAAAAATGATGCTCACAAAGCAATAGATGCATAAATAAAGGCTCTGGATAAACCAGATGGGTGTTTCAATCTATGATTTACATTTGCAAGGGCTTCTCTCTTGTTCCGTTGGAATAATAAACTCATTTTCCTTTTAGAGGCCCCATTCACCTGGAGATGAGTATTTGTCTGTCGCTAAGGTTGTGGCTAATGGATGCGAGAGCCCAGCTGTCTGCAAGGATGAGGAACGTATTAAATGTGTGTGAGGCAAAGAGTAACTATTGCAACAGTTATTCAAGTCACAAGATGATACTTTACAAATACAATCCTATGATTTGGTTTTACTTACTTTTGTCTAAGAATAAAAATATTTGGTAGAAGTGAATACCAATACTGAAGAAGGATGGCAAGGAAAAACACTGTGAAGATTTTGGTAATCAATATTTCATAAAAGATGAATTTTTCAGATATTATGAGCAATACTGGGGCTTTAGCAACATTCAGCAAGTTAAATGAATCTCTAGTGAATTAATATTAACTTCAGAAATGGTCATACCTTCAGTAAACAGAACTGGAAAAAGGAGACAATATTTTTTCATACAGCATTAAGATTAAGCAATATCTTTTGATTTGTTATAAATCTTAGAGTTACAGAAACAGGCCCTTTGGCTCATCCAGTCCTTGCCGAACCATTTAAACTGCCTAGTCCCATTCACATGCACCTGGACCATAGTCCTCCGAACCTCTGCTATCCGTGTATCTGTCCGAACTCTGCTTAAACATTGAAATTGAGCTCACATGCACCACTTGCACTGGCAGCTCGTTCCACACCCTCACGATCCTCTGAGTGAAGATGTTCTCCCTCATATGCCCCTTAAACTTTTCACCTTTCATCCTTAGCCCATGACACCTAGTCGTAGTTCCACCCAACCTCAGTGGAAAAAGCCTCTCATAATTTTGTATACCTCTATCAAATCTCCTCTCAATCTTCTATGTTCCAAGGAATAAAGTCCTAACCTATTCAATTTTTCCTTATAACTTGGGTTCTTCAGTCCCAGCAACATTCTTGTAAATTTTCTCTGTTTTCTTTCAAACTTATGTACATCTTTCCTGTAGGTAGGTGACCAAAACTGCATTCAATACTCCAAATTAGGCCTCACCAACATCTTATACAACTTCAACATATCGTCCCATCTCCTGTACTCAGTACATTGATTTATGAAGGCCAAAGGGGCAAGAGCTTTCTTTATGACCCTATCTACCTGTGATGCTACTTTCAATGAATTATGGAGCTGTATTCCCAGACCCTTTTGCTTCACTGCACTCCTCAGTGCCCTACTGTTCTCTGTGGAAGAACTACCTTGCTTACTCCTACCAAAGTGCGACACCTTGCACTTGTCTGCATTAAATTCTATCTGCCATTTTTCAGTCCATCCTTCCAGCTGGTCCAGCTCCCGCTGCAAGTTACAATAGTCTTCCTCACTGTCCACTCCACCCCCAATCTTGGTGTCATCCACAAATTTGCTGATCCAGTTAACCACATTATCACCCTGATCATCGATATAGATGACAAACAACAATGGACTCAGTACCGACCCCTGTGGCAACAAAGCCTCCAGTCAGAGAGGCTTCCACTCTCCTACCACCACTCTCCGGCCTCTCCCACAACACCGCTGTCTTTTTATATAAAGTCGATACAAAGTGCTGTGCAGCTTTCAGGCCCTGTAAGAATTTCCTGCTGAGAAAAATGGTTGGTCCACACAGCTTTAAAAAAAATTAGAGGGAATATTGCAGTTGATCAAAGATTTGGTTAAATTTTAGATTTAAGGGAGCTTATTAAAAGATAAAAGACCAAACAAAACAAGTATATCATGACTTTCTGGCTCTGATCCCAGCATTTCTGGTTTGGACCCCATCCGGGACCATTGCATGGCAGATCACACTGTGAACAACAGGAAGGATACTTCAATAGTACCTCAGAAAAGACAGTCAGTCACCTTCCATTGATTTGATCAGATTACATACACTCAGCCTGACCAGGGCAACCTGGCATCAGGTCCAAGTCCTGAAGGATGGATTCCTGGTGCTACCTGAGGAGCCTACAGTCCCATAGTTCAGGGATCCCCAACCTTTCTCGCACTGCGGACCGGTTTCATATTGACGATATTCTTGCGGAGCGGCCGACCGGGGGTGGGGGGCTGGTAGGGTTGCCGACGAACAAGAGTAGCAGTCAAATATGTTGGGTTTACCCCCGAGAAAGACTACAATGGCCATGAAGCCTTGCGCGGGCACCAGTGCGCATGCGTATACGTGCCCATTTTCTTCTACAAATCGTTTTTGGCGATTCTGTTCGGGGGGGTGGTGTTAATCACGAATGCGATATAGGTGATAAGTGGCTAATACACTCAATTTCATTTCTAAAAGGGTTTATGTAACGAATTTAATATTAAACATACAGCGCATATTTTCCTCACATGAATATAGTGATAAGTCAATTATCAGGGGAGGACAGGGGAGCTTGAAGTAAGTGTTGAACGAACTTCCAGTAGAAGTGGCAGAAGCAGGTTCGATATTATCATTTAAAGAAAAAATGGATAGGTATATAGACAGGAAAGGAATGGAGGGTTATGGGCTGAGTGCAGGTCGGTGGGACTAGGTGAGAGTAGCGTTCGGCACGGACTAAAAGGGCGGAGTTGGCTTGTTTCCGTGCTGTAATTGTCATATGGTTATATAAGTCAATAGCATCATAACATTTCAAGTAACATTTGAATATTAAATGCACAGCACATATTTTCCCTGTATGAACATATAAAATCATTGCAACACACCAATATCGCTAAATCAGTGGGAGCCCTGAGCTTGTTTTCCTGCAACAAGATGGTCCTATCGAGGGGTGACGAGAGACAGCGATACTCGACGGAGGTTCCTTATGTCCAGTCTATTCTGCAATTTAGTTTTCGTTGCATTCATTGCAGAGATATGTTGGAAATGGAAGCAACGTTTTCAGTGATTTCATGGCTATCTCAGGATATTTAGCCTTGACTTTGATCCAGAATGCCAGCAGAGGTGTTATGTCAAATATGCTTTTCAGACCGCCATCATTTGCAAGATCGAGGAGTTGATCTCCTTCCCGCGCTGACATGGATGATGCGTGCGTAATGACCTCACATGCATTCAAGCTCAACAGTGTGTGACAGGGAATGAGGAAAGGTGCAGCTGACCCCCATCACCAAATCATATCGTTTCCTCGCGGCCTGGTAGCGCATGCTTTCCGGACCGGCACCGGTCCGCGGCCTGGTGGTTGGGGACCACTGCCATAGTTGATGCAGGTCATGTTTCCAACATTCCTCCATCTACATCAAGATCATGAGTACAACATCCGAACGGTCAAGCCTTCTGTCTTCCCTGCTGTGGCATTCTTCACTGTTTTCCAATCAGATTTGCTTCCTCCAATCCGACTTAACCCATGATATACCTTTAAGGGGTGCAGACTATAACCAGAACAGGCTAGCTTTAATTTGGATTGGTAACTTGCTGAAATCCCTGCTGGAACAAGCAGTTAATCAACAGTGCTGGTTACATGTAAAGATCGAACTCAAAGTTAGGGTGTTACCTCTAGCATAACCAATATTTCTCTGCTGAATATGTGTTTCCAAATCTAAGCCCATATTCAGTGTCTGTTTACTTCAAAGTGCAAAGTAAATTTATTATCAAAGTATGTAGGTGTCACCATACGCTACTCCGAGAAGGATCTTCTTGCAGACATTCACAGTAAAATAAAAATACAATAGAATCAGTAAAAAATTGAACACAAACAACCAATGTGCAAAAGAAAACAAATTGCAAATAATAATAAAAACAAATAATAATAGAACCATAGAACCATAGAACATTACAGCACAGAAACAGGCCTTTTGGCCCCTCTTGGCTGTGCCAAGCCATTTTTCTGCCTAGTCTCACTGACCTGCACCTGGACGATATCCTTCCATACACCTCTCATCCATGTACCTGTCCAAAGTTTTTCTTAAATGTTAAAAGTGAGCCCACATTTACCACTTCATCTGGCAGCTCATTCCATACTCCCACCACTCTCCCTGTGTGAAGAAGCCTCCCCTAATGTTCCCTTTAAACTTTTCCCCCTTCACCCTTAACCCATGTCCCCTGGTTTTTTTCTCCCCTTGCCTCAGTGGAAAAAGCCTGCTTGCATTCACTCTATCTATACCCATCATAATTTTATATACCTCTATTAAATCTCCCCTCATCCTTCTATGCTCCACATTAATATAACACTGAGAACACAAGTTGCAGTGAGTCTGTAGGTTGTGGAATCAGTTCAGTGTTGAGGTGAGTGAAGTTACTTACGCTGGTTCAGGAACCTGATGGTTGAAGGATAATAACTATTCCTGAACCTGGTGGTGTGTGACCCAAGGCTCCTGTACCTCTCTCCTGACGGCAGCAGTGAGAAGGGAGCATGGCCAGGATGGTGGGGGTCCTTGATGAAGGATGCTGCTCCCCTGTGGCACCACTCCTTGTAGACGTGCTCGATGGTGGGGGCATATCGGTTTAGCATACCGTTATGTTAAAATAATTATTTCATTAAATCAGAGCTCATTGTTGTTTGCACTCACATTTGTGTCCAACAGCTTCTTCCAGTTTGGTTTGAGGTAGAAGGCCACACCTCGCCATGCTCCGGGTAAAGTGGCTCCTCTTATCAAAAGGACAAAAAGCACTAGATAGGGCAGTGTGGCCGTCACCCAGACTATCTGCAACAGATGCAAGGCCAAGAAAAAACACATCTTGTTAAAATCTTTCAGAAACATGCCTTCTTCTATCGTATTATACTGTATCTCTATAATCCATTTTCCCCTAAAGCACAATCCATACAATATGCCCTTTTTTGTCGGGTTGTTTGCCAAGCCTGGAGGTTAGGTCGCAAGCGTTTTGTCACCAGTCGAGGTGACATCATCATATGCAATCAAGTGTTGTTAGTGCCAAGTGCTGGTGTTTAAATTGGTCTGACTTGTTCTTTTGATTGGGCGGCTAACATAATATTCTGGAAACACACATAAATGTTGCTGGTGAACGCAGCAGGCCAGGCAGCATCTCTAGGAAGAGGTACAGTCGACGTGTCAGGACGAAGGGTCTCGGCCTGAAACATCAACTGTACCTCTTCCTAGAGATGCTGCCTGGCCTGCTGCGTTCACCAGCAACTTTGATGTGTTGCTTGAAATTCCAGCATCTGCAGATTTCCTCGTGTTTGCATAATATTCTGGGTGTTATTTGCTCATTTTTTTCCTGCCATTTCCGCAAATTGTTCTGGGTTTTTTTTGCATGTTGGATGTTCCATGGTGTTTCTTTATATCACGGCTGCCCTTGGGAGGACAGGCCTCAGGGTCGTGTACTGCATACATAACAATGGTAATAAATGTGCTTTGAATTTTTGAATAGGCACTTTCAGCCCAGCAGCTCCTGACAAACTTAATTCAACCCTGACCTAATCACGGGACAACCGACATTGGCCAATGAAGCTACCAGGTACGTCTTTGGACTATGGGAGGAGACTGGAGAGCCGAGGGAAGCCCACACATTCCATGGGAAGACGTACAGAGGACACTGAGATTGAACACCGTGCCACACTTTATCATGTAAGGGGCCTTTATCATTGTACGTAACTAAAGATATCTTGGGTTGTATTGTTGCCAAAGAAAGATGATTCCTAATGTTTTGAAACAAACCTTTCCAGATGTTTTAACCCCCTTCCATAGACTGAAGTAAACAATGGTGAAAATGACAAAGAGACATAGAAGAAGCTGCCAGCGAATCGCACCCACATAATGTAACCCCTGCGATTTGTGGATCTCCAGAACATTCCGTCTAAGCATAAAAGAGAAAGATAAATAAAGAATATATAGTAATAATAGTTCAACAATAATCATGCTTCAAGAATCATTTATTTCCTGGCGGCAGTTTAGCAGAAACGTTTTTCTGCCTCAGCAGGTTGTAGTATCCAGACCCCTGCACAATGAGCAAAAACCTTCTTTGAATTTTTAACATACTTCTGAGGATTGTTAATACTCAGCACTGTTGCCTTTTGTGTGGGGTGCAGTATCATCTACTACCTGAGATTATTTTGGAAAATCCTCAGGAACTATGTGGTAAGGTTATACAATTGCCCTGGACAACATCCCTCCCTCAGGCACTTTGGCCAAAGCAGTTTGTTCAGATTTGGTACCACATTTGTCTACATGAGGACAGTGACAGCGGCTGACCCCAGGTAGCACAGTGAATTCCGGTTAATTGGCACATATCAGGACCAGTTCATTCTGCCCTCATTAGCTGCCCCAGTTAGCTGAAGTTTCATGAAAATTGTTTAAACAAGACAAAATGCCACTTAACTAAGTGACGTACTATGTATTTAAAGGAAATGCAGAACAAATTAGAACACATCCAATATTGCTACAGTATTATAAAGCTCAATTAGTTGCTAATAGTTATCAACAGAGGAATTCGTCCAGTGTACACTGCCATGTTTTTTTGATTCACGGTAAATGAACAAAATTAGCGCAGACACCTACTGCAGATAATGGACTGCCTTCATTCATAAGGTAGTGTCAAAGATCACTGCTTTTTAATTTGACGTAGGTCAGCCCAAATGAATAACATAACATAAATATGAGGGGCGATTGATAAGTTCATGACCTAAGGTAGACGGAGTCAATTTTAGAAAACCTAGCACATTTATTTTTCTACATAGTCCCCTCCTACATTTACACACTTAGTCCAGCGGTCGTGGAGCATACGGATCCTGGACCTCCAGGAAGTGTCCACAGCAGGTGTGATCGATAAGTTTGTGGCCTAAGGTAGGAGATGAGTTATACAGCTCTCATTGCATGCACATGCAGTTCAACTCTTTGAGTGATTACGCAGAAAGTTTGAAGTTAATAACTCATCTCCTTCTACCCTAGGCCACAAACTTATCAATCACCGCTTAAAAACTGGTCATTCTAAGCGTGGTATAGTGTCTAATGTCCACACAAGTGCACTCGACTGGCACGAGTAAGAAATCTGCATTTTCATTGTAACATTCAAGAGAAACACAACTAAAGGTCAAAGGTTAAGGGTGAAAGGTGAAAAGTTTAAGGGGAACGTGAGGAGAAACTTATTCACTCTGAGGGCTGAGAGAGAGTGGAACAAGCTGCCAGTACAAGTGTGCTTGCAAGCTCGATGTCAATGTTCAAGCAATGTTTGGATAGGTACATGGATAGCAGTGGTATAGAGAAACATAGACTGTACTCTTTTCCTAGACGTTGTCTGGCCTGCTGAGTTCCTCCGGCATTTTGTGTGTGTCGCTCATTTTCACTCCCGGCATTTCTGGAATCTCCAAGGCTCAATGCTTGAAACAGCAGTGAGCAAAATAGTTTTGAATTGTCTTACTGCTTATTTCTTGCCAACTATCAGTGACAAAAAATCACTGCTTATTGAACACAAACTCATGCAACTAACGCTATTTAAAAACCGATCGCTGTAAGCACTGTGTAGTGTCTACCAGCCTCTTAAATGCATGCAACTGACCCTAGTTAAAAACTTTTTGGCAACAGTCTCCTGTTCCAATTAAGCGGCATAGTGTCCTAAATAAAGGAAGGGAATCCTGGCTATTTTCCTGATTAGTTTTTGTTCTTTAAGGATTGTCCCAATTAAGCAACTGCTTTTATTAATTGATGACCCAACTAACTAGAGTCCACTCTAATTGGCTTGCTGTAAAATCACTCTGACAAGTCCTGATCACATTAAAGTATAATAAATAAACTGCAAATGATGTTTGCATTGAAAGTGAAACCTACTGAGGCATCGTAAATAATGCGATAAAGTGCAATTTAAATCAAAATGGTCCCCAAGAGATGGACTGTGCTTGAAATCCATCTCCTGGGTCATCATCATCATTACCTGCCCTGTCATATGATGTGGGTGATCATGGTCTTTCCGTGGCCATGACTGTCCTTGGGAAATTTTTCTCCAGAAGTGATTCACCATTGCTTTCTTCTGAACAGTGTCTTTACAAGATGGGTGACCCCAGCCATTATCAATACCCTTCAGAGATTGTCTGCCTGGCATCAGTGGTCGCATAACCAGGACTTGTGATGTGCACCAGATGCTCATACGACCATCCACCACCTGCTCCCGTGGCTTCACATGGCCCTGATCGGTGGTGGGAGGGGACGGGGGTAGGTTCTAAGCAGGTGCTATACCTTGTCCAAGGGTGACGTGCAGGCTAGTGGAGCGAAGGAGCACCTTACACTTCCTTTGATAAAAATGTATCTCCACCCCACCACCCAATCTCTAGGGTAGCATTTGGATTAATGTGTTACATTTTAATGACAGAATGCACATAGTGCAAATGGCAAATAGCCACTACAATGTTGTTATTTAAATAGCCACTACAAAGGTGTTATTTAAATAGCCACTACAAAGGTGTTATTTAAATCATAGCTCCATTTCACCTGGTGGGCATCGGTGGCTTCACTCAACAGAACATATTTCCACTGAGTTATATCCAGAACGTGGCACATCGCCATGTTCCAGTAATGGATTACTGGTGAGACAAGGTATGTAGCATTACAGTCCAAATTCAATTTCTAGTTTGTGCTAATTTTGTTGATCCTTGTCATAAAACAGTTCTAGCATTAGAATTGCCTCCTTACTTCAATTGGTAAGTGGATGTGTATATTGAGTAACAGAAATATATTCAGCTGTGAGGGCCCATCATCATAGAGTATTAAAGACAGAAATATTATTTCATTAAATACAACAACCTGTTGTATCCCTCCTCTGCCAACCACCTCCTCCCCGCTCAACAACTCATCTCTCTGAAGCTACTGACCATAAGACATAGTATTTTAACTCTGGTTAAACATCAGCCACTTACATAAAAAATTCTTCCGCTGGAGACTTGGAGAAGTTATTCCAGGAGATGTTATTCTTGCCGAAGTAGTTGATACAGTTGGGTGTGTTCCAAGAATTGTCACAGTTGGTCCATGGCAAGGTGGCCGTGAACGAACAGTAGAAATAGTAGAGAGCCCACGATATGATCGTGTTGTAATAGAAAGAGACGTACAGAGAAATGATACAGATTGCGTATCCAATCCCTAAAAAAGTTAGACATTTGAATTTAAACATAGATCTAAAGTTGTTATCTTGAAGCCATTTGCTTCCCTCTTTGATCTACACAACCAGCATGTCTTTATTTTCATGATACAACCCCTACCTGGCTTTTCATTCGTGACTATGCTTAAAGTCAGTACTGTTTCTTATCTTTTGCTTTTCAGCAAAATGAGACAAGTATTGCAAGGGGTTTGCCCTCCTATCCTAATTACCATATAGGATGCCCAATACTAAACCTCCCCCAGTGCACCTCCTCCCCACAGTACCTGGTGCCTCACAGTTCTAGTGGGCCAGGTTTATTCCTGACCTCTGGCTTTGTTTGGGTGGAGTTTGCTTGTTCTTCCTGTCTCCAATTTCTAATTTCTTCATGCATCCCAAAGATGTGGTGGTTAGTCATTATTTGGGCACCATATATTGTCCCCCATGTGGAGAATGAGTGGTTGAGTCTTGGGGGGGGGTGATAAGAATTGGGGGAGAATAAAGTGATTTCAGTGTAGATTCTAATGATCATTGTAGACTCAGTGGCTCAAAGGTTTTGTCCCTGTGCCCATGATTAAATGTGTGAAACTTTCAACTCCTGTTAACAATTCAGCATTGGTGAAAAGTTCTTTTCTTTGTGAATAATTTGTATGCAAAGCGGTATGCTGTGATTTTTAGAATTGTATACTATAATGACATCAGCACCTTTAAATATTGGACATATCCTCTTCCAAACAGGAATAACACCTGTTCTCTGATACTGTCCCAATGCCAACTCCATGTAGAACAAAGGAATTCCTCCAAACATTGCCATTAAGGTATAGGGAATGAGAAATGCGCCTGAAATTGAGAAGAGAAATTAAAGCCATGAAAATGATGGAAAATAATTGGGTTACAAAACATTAACCACAGGTATTTTTAGGATACACCTTGGATAAATACAAACTTCTTCACATATGATGACATGTCATATAAGGTACAGTGTTCGAAGAGACCCTTATATAATAATTATTCCATTCTGTAATAAACTACCACACAGTATGCATTGACAAGAATCTCATTGTGTTAATATACAAGCATCTAATGTACAAAGCAAGCAGCCCAAAATACAATGACATCTGGCCAGTACACCTATCTGACCTTAGGTTCATTGACAATCTCCCAGCGCACAATGGTAATCGTTACAGAAAAAAGTTCCAAGAATGTTGTCAGAACTCGAGGTACTGAGTAATAGGGAGGGTTTGGACAGGATAGGACTTATTTTCTTTAGAGCAGAGGTGTCAAACTACCGGCCCGCGGGCTGGATACAAAGGGATCCAATCCAGCCCGTGGGATGATTTGGGGGGAAAAAAAGTATATTCACGACCATTTATTACGTATCTGTACGGCAACCGCTCTCTCTCCCACCGCTGTCTGTGCAGTCTGCGCTGGCAGCTTGTTTTGTGTACTTCGAAAACAATAGGTGGCAGTTAACCACCCGCTGTGTGTAAGCACCTACCACCCTGTACTGAAGACCACTGGGGCCCCACTTACGTCGTCAGACACAGTGTAATCACAGAGTACTCAGGGAAGTAACACCTGTACCAAGGCTGAGACTGTTGGCTGCTATGGTTCAAAATACTTTCCAAGAAAAGAAAAGTTGACATCAACGGTCAGATATTCAACAATAATTGGAAAGATCGTTTTTTCCTTTGTGAGGTCAACGGCAAACCTGTGTGTCTGATATGCTCGCAACAAGTGGCTGTAGCAAAAGAACACAATATTAAATGACACTATGAGACGTCACACGGAGAAAAATATACGCAGGACGACTCAGAACGCAAAAGGTAAACGAGCTTGAAGCAGCTCCGAAAAAACAGCAATCAGTGTTCACCAAAAGTCGAGAGACTCATGATGGAGCTGTCAAGGCCAGCTATATTATTGCCAACAAAATAGCTGCTACGTCGAAGCCATACTCAGGGGGGGAATTCATCAAAGCATGCATGCTGATGGTGGCTGAGCTGGTGTGCCCGGAGAAGAGACAGGCTTTTGGTAAAATCAGCTTGTCAAGAAATACTGTGGCAGAGAGAATCGGGGACCTTGCAGGAGATTTGAACAGTCAACTAAAAGACAAAGTGAAATCATTTATTGCCTTCTCTATTGCAATTGATGAGAGCACCTACGTGACTGATATAGCTCAATTTGGAATATTTATTTGTGGTGTTGATGTATCTTTGACCGTCACCGAGGAGTTTGTGGAGATGGTGCCCCTGACGAACACCACAATGGCGAACGACGTTTTCTCCAGCCTCGTCAAGGCCTTGGACAGACTGAGGGTTGACTGGAGTCACGCTATCAGCGTGGCAACAGATGGCACACCGTCCTTGGTCGGGAAAGAGGCAGATGTTGTTGCGAAACTCAGAGAGAAAGTTCAGAGAGAGAATCCAGGGCAGGAATTCTGGAATTTTCATTGTCTTATACACCAAGAGGCATTACGTAGCAGGAGCCTGAAAATGGACAGTGTCATGGATGTAGTAATCAAAACGGTTAATTTTATTAGAGCCATGGGACTCAACCATCAGCAAGTTAACACTCTTTTGTTTGAAAGTAATATTGGACACGGCCTACCCTACCACACTGAAGTCCGCTGGTTGAGCAGAGGGGTTGTGCTCAAATATTTCTTTTCAATTACGTGCGGAAATTGGAAGTACAACAAACTTGTTACGGAATACTACGACAGCATTCGTGCCTTTCAAATTAAATTAGGCCTGTGGGAGGTGTAACTATCCCAGAGCAACCCAGCTCATTTCCCCTCTTTGCAGTCTGTGCGTGTCGCTCATGGGAATAATGACAACATGGACAGGTACAAGGGCAAAACATCACGGCTGAAAAGTGAGTTTCAGAATTGCTTCCAAGTCTTCACTCAGCTCGAGAAGGAATTCTCACTATTTTGCTCGCCGTTTGCCGTCAAAGCAGCATCAGATGTGCCGGAGGAACTCCAAATGGAACTAATTGAAATTCAGTGAAACTCGGCTTTGAAATATAAATTTGAGACTGTGGGTCTGGACTCATTCTATCAATATCTGGGACCAATGTACCCCAAGGTGACAGACTTTGCCTCAAAGATCCTTTGCATGTTCGGGACAACATCACTGTGAGCAGGTGTTCTCCATAATGAACATTAACAAATCCGAACTGCGCTCGCAGCTGACACACAGACATCTAAATGACATTATGAAAATCACAACTGCCAAGAAACTGGTCCCTGATGTTGACAGGCTGGTTAAAGACAGGAGATGTCAGGTGTCTGGAAGCAGCAAATGAAAACTGAGTGACACTGTTCGATGTACTGCGACATGTAAGCAAAATGCATTATGAAATATTAAGTGTCATAATATCGTGATTCATTCATTTTCTGATTATTCTATTATTGTAAATGTGATCACTTCAATAAAAATTAGAGGCTATCTGTGTTCATTGTCTGAGTTTGATTGCTGGAAGCAGGCTAATAAAAATTAGGTGCAGTTGTGTAGCCTACATTTACGATTTGTTTCGTTAGGTGTCTGCTAATGTTCAATTTCAAATGGTTTATTAATGGAAAGGGTGTGGCTCCCAAAAAAACCTTAGCCAAAATAGCATCGTTTTTCTCTCTCTCTCATCACAACTTTCTTGTAACCTACGACTGTAAGTTAATACCAATCTTAAAAATAATGCTTGCTGGGCAATCTTCTTCATAAGAAATGAAATTCGTAAAGTGAAACACTTTGTAGTTATAGCAGAGACTGAGACACATGAGAGCAGGTTGAAAAATCGAGGTCAACGAAAGCTGTGGGAGCGCGCGCGCGTGCATTCGTGCCTGCACAACTGATCCAGCCCGTGACCTAAAATGAGTTTGACACTCCTGCTTTAGAGTGTAGAAGGCTAAAGGGTGATCTTACATAGGTGTATAAAATCTTGAAGGTCACAGATAAGGTAAATGCACCCGGATTTTTTCCTAGGATTGGGACATCAAGAGCTGGTGGCCATAGATTTACAGTGAGAAGGAAATGTGTTAGGGCGTGCATTAGCAATGATGGAACTCAAGTGCGGAGGAAAGGCAGACTCCCATGTAGAGATGGGAAACAGAGTTTATACATAGAAATTGCAACAGAACTTTGGTGCTTGACTGAGCGACACAGCGAGACGAAACATTCTCAAAACTTGGACCCTGCAATAAGCGCTAGGAAGAGTCTGCTTAAGTAATACAGGTGCACGGAATCACCGAGCATAAAAATATAAACTTTGCAAGGTTAAACAATTAACAATTCTTGTTAAACAACAATCAACCAATTAAGGAACTCCAAAAACCTCAGCACCCAATGCTCTCTGGCTCCCCACACAGGCCCAGAGAGCTTAATTTAGAAATGATTTAATTGGAATTTGAGGAAGGTTATTTTTTACAGAGGGTGGTACATACATGGAATAAGCGGCCAGAGGAAGTGCTTAAGGTTGGTACAATAAATTCTTACGAGACAGTTGACCCTTGATTACGATCATTCATAAGCCCCTACCCCCAGGGAGAAACAGAGCATTTGTCTGAGTTGCCCTCACTTAAAGTCGCCTGTGGGAATTCAGAATTCTGGCGCAAGCTCGAGGAAATGGTTGAAATTCACCAGATTCACCCTAAAGATATACACGTGTTGGTGAAAGCCAAGTGCCCGAGGAATATGTGGGACAGGATGGCCCAGGGGGTGCGGAATGGTACATAGGCAACTACCGGAAGCGCCAGTAATGAAGAAAGATATCGCTCTTTTAAAGGGGAAGTGAGGCAGCGGCTGGAGGGAGGCGTGAGTAGTTGGAGAACGATAATGGCAGTGACCCAGAGGGCTGATCAGACAGCCATGGATTATGCAGAATGTAAATATCGGGTGTACGAGGAGTATTCCGGGCTGGATAATCCAGGGAAGGATGACCAAGTCTTCCAGAAGATGTTGAAGGAAGGCTTGAGTTCAACTCACCTGGAAGTTTTAGATTTAGGCATAACGGTATAAAAACTGACGCACTGACAGCTTCAGTGATAGTGAAGGAACTAAAACATCAGAGACTGCAGCCACTACTAACTCACCTATATGGCCAGTAAAGAAACCCGACGGGTCATATCGGATAACAATAGACTATACCGCTCTTAATAAGACCACGCCCAGATTGAATCCCAACGTGGCGAGCCCTGCGACAATCCTGAACGGCCTGTCTCCAGATCACAATTTTTTTTCAGTGCTGGATATCGCTAATGGGTTTTGGGGGGCTCCCCTTAGCACCTGAATCCCAAGACCGATTTGCCTTCACCCTGGGTGGGTGGCAGTATACGTGGACCAGACTCCCCCAGGGATTTCACAATAGCCCAGCTATTTTTCATACGGTCATGGCGCAGACTTTGGAAAAGCTCAATTTAACGCCCTACCGGTCGACCATCTTACAATATGTAGATGATCTACTCATTGCTTTGGAAGATGAAGCAGGCCATTTAGGAACGATGGCCAGTGTTTTTGAGGTACTGCAGGATGAGGGGTTTAAAATCAGTCCGCACAAGGCTCAGCCGGGCACACAAACCGTACAGTACCTGGGCTACACCATTTCCCAGGGGAGGAAGGACATGTCAGTTGACAGACGTTCGGCGATCAGCTCCATGCCCCGCCCAGTCAACCTAAGGGGAGTGAGGAAGGCGATGGGTTTGTTTAACTACTGCCGTAATTTTATACGGGGGTTCTCAGCACGAGTGGTCCCGATACAGGCCTTGATTAAAGGAGGGAAGCAGTAAAGTGGGGGTCAGAAGAGGAAAAGGACTTTACAGAAATCAAGAAAGCCCTGGTCTCTGCGCCCCCGTTAGGGTTACCAGATGCCGCTCGCCCCTTTCACCTATACTGTAGTAACGAGGGAGGGTACTACAACGCGGTAGTAGTGCAGGACCATGGGGACACGAAGTCCAGTGGCCAATTACTCTACAAAACAGGACCCCGCTGCCGCAGGACTCCCCCGCTGCGTTTAGACTGCGCGGCGTGGGCTGTGCGAGTAAGCGAACCAGTTGTGATGATGGGGCAACTGATCCTACACACACCCCATAGCACTGTAGAGCTGCTGAACACGGGGAGGCTGAGGGCAGTCACCGATAGCCGACGAGCAGCTTGGGAGGCAGTTCTCATTCCAAGGACAAGTCAGTAACTTTAGTTGGAGACACGGGGGAGAATCTGGCGAGCGCCATCCTAACAGAGGGAGAAGCAGATGAGTGCCAAATAGAAACTGTCAAGGAAGAAGATATCGGTGTGAAGGAAACACCTCTGAAAGGAACAGCAGATGAAATCTTTATAGATGGGTCTCGGAGATACATAGATGGGAAACCACGAACCGGGTGGGCTGTGGTAAAGGAAACAGGTGAAGAGTTAGCTTCAGGAGCACTGCCGGGGGCTGCTCAGCTCAGGTAGCAGAACTGGTAGCTCTGATCGAAGCTCTACGCTGCAGTGAGGGCAGACGGGTAAACATATATACCGACAGCCGGTATGCATTCGCGGTGGTGCATGATTATCTAATGGCTTGGGCGCGACGAGGATTCATAACTTCAACAGGTGCTAATATTCAGCATGGGCACCTAATACAACAGCTACTGGAAGCAGTGAGCCTGCCAGAAGAGCTGGCAGTGACTAAGGTAAAAGCGCACCAGAAAGGTGAGAGCATGGAACAGAAGGGAAATGAGTGGGCAGATGTTGCTGCGAAGAAGGCAGCAGAGGAACAAGAGGCAATTGAAATTGCAAGTGTGCAGGAAGGATCGAGAGGAGCCGGTTTAGTAAAATTATATGAAGAGGTGGAGGCAGAAGAGAAGGAAAAATGGAGGAGCAAAGGGGCAGAGGGACCAGTCGGGTGCTGGACACATGGGGAGGAAGGCGTCATGGTGGCCCCATCCTGTATTAGATCGATACTACTGAAGTTATATCATGGAATGATGCATGAGGGAAGGCAGAGCATGATCACAACGCTCCGACAGGACTGGTGGTGGCCACGGATGGGCGGGAATGTTGAGAAATTCTGCCGCCGTTGTATCATTTGTGCCCAGCATAACCCCGGTAAGGGCAGAAAGCTACAGCTGGCAAATCAGCCTCGGCTGAGGGGACCCTGGGAAAACATCTAGATAGACTTCACAGCACCCCTGCCAAAAAACAGAGGGAAAAGCTACCATCTAGTAATTATGGATCACTTCACCTGGTGGGTAGAGGCTTTCCCAACAAGGGACTGCACTGCCCGCACCGCTGCATGGTTCCTAGTTCAGGAAATCCTCCCAAGGTGGGGAACCCCAGTTCAGGTGTATTCAGATCAGGGAACACATTTCACGGGGAAAGTGATGAAGGATATGTGTCGACTGCTAGGGATTCGACAACGGTTCCACGTACCCTACCACCCCCAGGGTTCTGGGATGGTAGAAAAGATGAACCGAACAATCAAGAATGCGTTAGCCGAAGCTATAGCTGAGACAGGAAAGACATGGGTTGATGTATTACCAGGAATCCTGATGAGATTGCGCGCAACCCCGAACCGCACGTTGGGTCTCAGCCCCTATGAATTATTGATGGGGCGAGCAATGCAACTCCTTTATGGGGTAATTATGGGTTGTGGGGAGCCTGGGGCTTACAGGGATAGAATGACCCAATATGTGAAAGACTTTTGTAACCAATTTAAAGTGTTGAAGGACCGAGTGAAACAACAGCAGCGAATCGCTGATCAGAGAGAGCCAGAGGGAAAGGGGATAGTCCTTCCACAGCCTGGCGACCAAGTTATGGTGAGGGTGCTGCCGGAAAGGCCGGGGTTTGCCCCCAGGTGGATAGGACCACAGACGGTACTCTTAACGAATGATGAGTGTGTCTGTGTGCAGACTCGGCGAGGCAGCCAGTGGAAACACTGGACTCAGGTTAAAGCATACAACTCACCCTCTTGTTGCTCCCACAGACGGAGTGGGGAACCAAGTGTACCCAGTAACCATGTAATTACAGAGAACCTAAGAGAGGAACACCAGCCGGCCATGCCAGACCTGACCACAGCTGATGAAAACATACCCGGAGGAAACACAAAGGCAGAAAACGCCGAGAGCGTGGCAGAAGACACTGAGAGCGTGTTGGAAAACCATGAATAGCCTGCTAAAGTGTGATGATGATGGTACTCTGTAAGGAAGGCTGGTTGCTGAAGGTAGATGATTAGTGTAATAGCATAGAATAGAAAAATATTGGAAAATAGATCGGGAGGGATTCTTAAGCTAAAGCAGAGACAGCAAGTTCCACCACTTCGATGGCATTTCAGACTGCACACGGCATCTGAAAGCAGTCACTCCCAGTCTGAGGAGCTGGGCCCTTTTCAGCAGTTGGGCCAGTGATCGACCGGACAGTTAGGAAGGGGGTGCCACTGGGGAGAGGTCCTTGCAGACATTTACCTAGAGGCCACTCCAACCCCTTCCTGTACATCGATGAGAGAGCCTGTGAATGCTCCTGGAAGGAGAGTTTCAGCGACCAGAGAATGAAGGGCTGAAGACAAAGGAATGTGATTAAGCTGCAGTCAGCCTGCAGGGAAAGAGCCGACTGGCACACGAAAGAAGCCGCATTTCTAAAGACTTGTTTAAATTTCTGGAACAGCCTCTCTGCTTAACATTTGGTAGCTAGCGATTAGGGAATGTTAGGGTAGATATCGAGTAGATATTGGGGGCGGGGGCAGGCGGAATTTCGAGGCAGGGCGTTTTTGTTGCCCTATTTGAGGAGATCCTCTTAGGTTGGCCTTTCCTGGTACAAATTTATTTTTGTTCAGGAGGGCCAAGAGGAGGGACCGTTGGAGTGATTTTTGAGTTTAGGTCATTTACATTTAGCAAATGGCTTTGGCCACCAGTCTTCTGTTTCCTGACAATGTACTGTTGATTTAGTTTGTAACAATGCATTTCCTAAAAACTGTGAATTCCAGTCCATTTGTAACAATGCATTTCCTAAAAGTTGTGAATGCCAGTTTAGACGCTGCGGGCGCCTGGGATGGATGTGAACCAGAAGGTGTGAAGTTTGCACGTAGTTTCGAAGACAGCATTATCTATACTTTGTAAATATGGATTGTCCTTCATTTTAATCACATAAAATACAAAATAAATGTATTGTGGGTTCAGTTTGGAACAATGCTTTTCCTAAAAGCTGTGGATCCCAGTCCAGACGCCGATGGTGCCAGTGGGATGGATGTAATCAGAAGGTGTGAAGTTTGTATGTAGCTCCAAAAGAAAGCATTGCCTATACTTTGTAAATATGGATTGCCATTTGTGTTTAGCAAATAAATATCGAGCGCCACATTGAGCCAGCAGACCTTACCACCAAAAGCCTCTCCGTATGATGCCTGCTATACTTTATTTTGTAGAATAAAGAAGCTGCTTTGTATCTACCATTAACTCTCTCTCCAGTGATTTCATTCACTCAGCAACGAGAACCATGCATTTTGTCTGCACTGCTGTCCTTTCCATCATGTTAAATTTGCTGTGCCACAATTCACCTGCTATTTGACTGTTCATGTCCACGTCAGTCTTATTGCTTTCAATTTTGATCTTCCTTACAGTTTACCACACGTCCATCCTTTGTGTTATTCATAAGCTTTGAGATTGGCCTTAAGTCTAAAAAGCCACTCTCCACACTAAGTCCAGGGGAGCATTAGTCTTCCATTCACATAACTATCTCATCATCACCATCTTGATGTGCCCTGTTCTATGGGGTGGGTGAACATGCTTTTCCATCTGTTGTTCTTATTCTTTTCTCTATCCATGACCATGATAGTTATTGGCATTTCTTCTACAGAAGTGGTTTGCCATTGCCTTCTACTGGGCAGAGTCTTTACAAGATGGGTGACCCCAGCCATCTTCAGAGATTGTCTGGTGTCAGTGGTCGCATGACCAGGATTTGTGATGTGTACCAGTTGCTCATACGACCATCCACCACCTGCTCCCATGACTTCACATGACCCTGATCAGGGGGGCTGAGCAGGTGCTACACCTTGCCCAAGGGTGACCTGCAGGCTAGCGGAGGGAAGGAGCGCCAAACACTTTCTTCGGTAGAGACTTATCTCCACCCCGCCATCAAACAATTATCTACCTCTAGTCAAGAACAGAAAGCACTCACTGGTAGACTTCAGACAGGCAAGCGGCATCGATGGAAATAGAAATCGGTCAACGTTTGGAGTCGGGAATCCTTCCTCAAACATTGATCCGTTTTCACTTTCCACGGCTATCGTTCGACTGGCGGAGATCTTGAAAAATGTTCTGTTTTTGTTTGTTTCACGCCCGTTTTCATCAACCATTACTATCTGCCTTCTGCCTTAACCGCCAACTTTCACCAGCAGCTGAAAGCGACCTTTTCCTTCTCCGATATTGCGCCGTGAAAAACGTTCCCGGAAAAGTTTTGACAGTATCACTTGATTAATAGAAGCCCGTCCATGGTACCTTTGATATGAACACATACACTGCACCAATTACTCTGGCTGGGTTTGAATGAAACGTAGAAAGCAATACTTTGCGATATAATTTTGATTATTTCTTCCACGAACGTACTTAAAGATCAGGGCAGTGGTAGTAGTATTTGGACATTTAGGATTTGACAAAACCTCAGCTGGAAACAATTAAGAATTTTAAAAATCTTAAAGTATATCAGAAGAAAACGAACAATACTGCATTTTACGTCGTCAGAAAAGCAAATTGTTGTTATTTGGAGTTTCCAAATTCATATCTAATTTTGCCAAATGCTGTACTATGCGTAATTCAGCTCATCTGTGAGGGGATATGGACAGAAAGAACAGCAGCTGGCGAGATTTGTACTCATTTTCAGTGCGGTGTAGGATGTAATCGCAGAGCCGGACAGAACTGTGTGACTAACATCTCTAAAAGTCAGGAGACAGGTAGCTGGGTGACTGTCAGGAGAAGGAAGGAGAATAGGCAGAAAGAACAGAGCACCCCTGTGGCCGTTCCCATCAATAATAAGTATACCGTTTTGGATACTGTTAGTGGGGACCACCTACCAGGGACAAGTTGCAGTGGTCGCGTCTCTGGCACCGAGACTGGACTCTCAGCTCAGAAAGGAAGGAGGGAAAAGAGGAGAGCAGTAGTGTTAGGGGATTCGGTAGTTAGGGGGACAGATTAAGAGGTTTTGTGGGAGAGATCGAGAATCCCGGATGGACTGTTGCCTCCCTGCTGCCAGGGTCCGCGATATCTCGGATCGAGTTCTCGGTATTCTCGGGAGAGAGGGTGAGCAGCCAGATGTCGTGGTCCACGAGGGGACCAATGACATAGATAGGAGTAGGGATGAGGTCCTGAGGAAGGAATATAGGGAGTTAGGAAAGAAGTTAAAAAGCAGGACCTCAAGGGTTGTGATCTCGGGATTGCTGCCTGTGCCACGATACAGAGAGGGTAGGAACAGGAAGTTATGACAAGTGAATGCGTGGCTGAAGAGATGGTGCTGGGGGCAGGGGTTCAGATTTCTGGATCATTGAGATCTCTTCTGGGGAAGGTCTGACCTGTACAAAAAGGACGGGCTGCACCTGAACTGGAAAGGGACCAATATCCTGGCGAGCAGGTTTGAAAATAAAAGTACTCCGGATGCTGGAAATGGAAATAAAAGACAGAAAATACCATTTGGAGAGCAAAATCACAGAAAAGGGGTTCAGGTCGATTTCCTTTCCAGCGAGCGTGATTCAGGTGTACTGATACACGCTTGCTGTCTGATTTAGTTATTCCCAAGAGTTTTGTCTCGTTCGGCTTCGGGCAGCTTCACTGCTGGTTACAAACGCTATGGGTAATCCGCGTGGCATCGGGAAAGCACAGTAACAAAAGAAAAGCGGACTGCGCGGATTTCCAATTCATGGAGGGGCACGGAGCTCTGGAAACCCGCCAACGAGGAAGATGGTATGATTGATTATAGTGGGTGGAGATTCCTGGCCATTTTCATCCTATCAGGTGCACCGCCATCATTTTCAACTTAAATATGATGCATTCGGTTTTCTGCAATTAATTACATTTATCCAAGATACATTACATTCAACATTGATACTTCTCACATTTTTAAGATATAAGGGACATAGGCATGTTTTTCCCAAATATTTTTAAATGTTGTAGTGTGTGAATCGGGCTGAAAATGAAACGAAATTACAATTTTCAATCAGAAGCAAAACATTTGGGGTATTTCTATGGGCTTATCATGTCTCTTGGCCCAAGGTGTTTGATCAATTTGTTTAATTACTGCAGGTAAAAATTATCCGTCAAACTCGGTTGTTTAGACATATTAGTAGGATGCCCGAGACATTTGAGGACAGATAACTTAATGCACAATATATAAACCAGAATCTTACCGCCACCATTTTGATAGCAAATATAAGGAAATCTCCAGACATTTCCCAAATCCACAGCAAACCCAATAACTGACAACAAGAAGTCCATTTTTTTGCCCCACGTGTCCCTCTGGTCCGGGGATCGGAACGGCGTGGCTTGGTGGTGGTAGCCCGGACTGGTGGCGCTCTGGGCTCCAACATTGTCAACAGCTGCCGACGAGTCCTTGTGCGAGAGCACCACGTAACTCCGAGAGAGTCGGCGCTCGGCACAGGCAAATTCGTTGTCCCCGACCGCCACGCAATCCCTTATCTTCTTGGCCGGCATCAGGAAACCGTTCTCACCCGAACAAATCTTGCCCAACTCCGAGCGGCCGTTGGCTAACACCTTCCCCTTTGGGGTGGAGTCACTCCGGATAAGGTGTAGCGTGTTGTCGTGTTGGTTGCTCTCCATGGGGACTCGCTTGCCACCAAGTGTCTGTGGACCTAGGGGAAGCAACCAAGTGAAAATCTTAATGTTGGAAGGTGAACCAGCAGACTAAATCCTCTCTGTGAAAGATCCAAGTTCATCACTTTCAATCCAGCTCCCAGGAAAATGCAAGATCCGGTCTCAACTCTTACAGATGGCCCTTGACCCGTGATTAAAACACCAAGAGGAAGGGGCAAACACAAATACGGCTTGTTGCAAACATATTTAAGAAGTTTCCATGACGATGTGACGTAAATGATCTAATGAATCGAACATCATAGGAACACCTGGAGCGAATCTAGGAAAATGTACATTCATGTGTGTACGAGTCAGATCAACCAGGGGAGTAGAGACCGGTGGCAATTCAAACAGAAAACGGCGGTAAGCTGCATTAAATCCAAGCCTTTGCATCATATTATTGCTGAAAATATGCAGCAATTTAGTAAATTCTATAAGAAGGAGTCATCTCCACAGAAAATTACCAAAACAAGTGGAAGTGGTCCCCTTAATTCTGTAGATAACAACATGGCAATTTGTGCTCCAAATAAAAGTGGCCCAGAATGTTGTCCTTCTTATATTTTACCCTCACATCCTTCAAGTAGAACTTTGACGGGATTTCGCGAGGGTTTTTAAAAAATATATATTCATTGAAGTTTACACTTTTGGTCTAGATTTTTCCCACATTTTTATCCTTCTTTCGATTTACTATAAGTACGCGTTTTTGGTGCATTTATATATATATAATGAACGGAAGCTAGGGCATTCTCTCACGTTAACCGTGTACTTCCGTTAATAGCACTGTTCCCGATTCCACACCCATCGTTAACAGATAATGAACGGATCGATGCTCGAAGCAGCCAGGACAAGGAAAATAGACAAGAATAAGTCCGAATACAGTTCTTAGAATTTACCAGTCATTAGACATTCCAGAAATTTCAGTATTTCAGAAATTTAAAAAAAACACATATTGAATTTTATATCGCTGGTGCTAAGTAAAATATGCATGTGTACTAACCATTTAAATTTGTCTATCCCAAATTTCCTTCCTGTCAAATCTCACGCATCACTCCCTCAATTCTAAAATATATATATATAACCGCTTTCATCGGTTTTCATTGTTAAAAAGAAACAGTTCTGAGGGATTTGTGACCTGTGCGGCTGTATTAAGAAATGCTGCTCTCGCCATTTCTAGTGTGGTGTCGAACGTTTACTTAAGTGCAAGTGCATTTCTGTTCCTGGGAAACAATATTTCATATTCTCAAAAGTTAAGTTCAATGTATTCACGTTGTCGCAATCCAAATCACAGTCCCCATTACACCCAGCCTAAGATATCTCCTGTACTACCCAATGCCTCTAAATCTAATAAATTGACAGGCTAAAATATCTAATCTGGTACATTTTAATTACATCATTTATCGGAAATATATTGAAATTCGCATAATACGCAGAGCTGTACGGCTAACTTGAGTGAATTTAACCTGTCGAAGATGAACACAATTTGGTGAGCCAACAAACCTCCTTAAATGGGTATTCGTATGCCGAAACCGCTCTTCGTCTCATTCGGTGTGGCCATACTTAACCCTTTGTGTCACAGTGGGTAACTGTTGTCCCTATGTGCCCGCAACAAAGCGGGCTACAATCAAACCCTGACCACTTGTTAGGTTGTGCCCTAAGTATAGATACTTGTATTGTTACAAGGCTCCTGTGTCATTTATTCAATTCATTCATCCCAGGCACTCATCCTTGGCGTTGACTTTTCTTGTGAGCATTGGGAGCGTGTTAGTATTGTCTCTCGGTCTGCAAAATTGTTCACCTTTCGTTCCCACTGGACTCATAATAACGGACCTAACCCACAGATCTCCAGACCACCCAGCCGTTGCAGCCAGGAAGAGCCACCGCTCTGCTAATAGGTGTGTTGGTGTCCGCAGGTACCGAGATACAGTCACGAACTTTGTTTTGCGTGTCATCCAGACATATCAATATAGACACAAGTTGAAGAAGGGCGCCCCCGTTGGTGGGAGTCGACCGTGTATGTAGTGCCCCAGCTGTCTACGTGATACGCAAGCCAGGACAGTACGATATGAAGAGCACGCTGTTGCCCACGTTGTAGGCTAACCCTCCCTATGAGGAACAGCAGAGACCGATACATTTTGGCACCGGGGGCGACGCAGGAGTTGACAGCGTTGAACTCAACATAGGACTGCTTAGGGACGCCAGCTCCAACTGTTTACACAGGGTTTACTCCCGAAGCCTCCGCAAGGCGGCAGAAGTTTAAGATTAGAATTTTCCTTCGCCTGGATGAGCTGCCAACCACGGCTGATGAGCCCCATCTGCCCGAAGCGACTGGCTTTAAGGCGCCAGTAACCCACCTTTGCTCCTATTCCTGTCAGTAGAAACGGTTCGCCGGACTTAGTAGCTAAGCCACACGTGAAGGCCAGGAGCGGGACATGGTTGTCAGAGGCTGTCTGAGACGCACGTCATTGGAAGGATTTAATAGGTAGTGGGAGCTTATCCCCACTATCACCACGCGCTATGGCAACTTTAAGGAACCAAACATAAACAAAAGTGCATGCAGGTATATACAAAATGTTTTTCACTGTACTGTATCTAGGTACATGCGACATAACAAACTAATTACCAATTCTAAACTCCAAGTAGTGCTTTTAACTCAACTACTTAGTGCAAGACCAACCAAAGTCCAACCCTACGTCCCTATGGTGAGAGGTGCAAACGGGTAAGGCCGGCCAACAGGGCTCTGGTGAAGCTGTACAGGCCAACCTCTGTACAGTGGATACAATAGATCAGAAACATTGATGAACTCCAACCCTACCATCGACTTCAGAGGGCGATGGAGACCGGAGGTCATCGATGGCCTTGGAGCTCAGGGCCCAAGAAGAAGAAGAAATTAAAGCAATAAAGTAAGCCCCACACTGCGCCCTTAAAGCTGGGGCGGCGGGGGGGGGGGGGGTTCGCCCGCCAGCTGACAGTAGATATCTGGGGAAATCTTCCCATGAAGTGTTTGTACCCCAAATTCTGACAAGACTGCATTTCTCTGCATTTTTTTTTTGTTTTGTGTCCGATGTACAGCGGCCCTGGATTCTGGTCATTTATGTTCTGATTAAATATCCATTGTCTCACTCATATGTCACCACTATCAAGAAGGGAACGCCACAACCTCAGGTCATCGGTAGAGTATTCTGAGGGCTCTGATATTTTATTTTTTACTTTTTTATATTCTCTGCATTTTATTAATTATATTATAATGTATTGTTGAGCTTCGAGTTTTTATGTGCTATTGTTGGGTCTTCTCTGGTTTACTTTTAAGTTGCAATTGTCCTTGGATACTTCCAATTAATCCTCCTCGAGACTTTGCAGGTATCCAGTTAAGTATCCTTCGGCATTTTTTTCTCTTATCAGAATGGTTGCTAGTAATCTTGCAAAGAGTCTGGAGTTTTAATAAGCTGGAGTGTATTTAAAGGAGCAGGACTAATCCCTCGGGTCTTGGCCGTCCTGATCCTTGCCTAGTGAAGTTGTGGCCGAGTTATCCAAGACCTTGTAAATCCTACTGTTTTGTTTTGTCAATAAAATTCCTAGTTTTGTTTAACCCTCCTGAGCCTTTGATCCTGCGCTTGGCTCGGAAGATGCAGCGTGACAGGGAATCATTGCTTAATCAAACTTTGTCCGCCAGAGAAAGCAGGATCTCCCAGTGGCCACACATTTTAATTCCACGTCCCATTCCCATTCTGATATGTCTATCCACGGCCTCCTCTACTGTAAAGATGAAGCCACACTCAGGTTGGAGGAACAACACCTTATATTCCGTCTGGGTAGCCTCCAACCTGATGACATGAACATTGACTTCTCTAACTTCCGTTAATGCCCCACCTTCCCCTCGTACCCCATCCATTATTGCCCATCCTCTGGGCTTCCTCCCTCCCGCTTTCTTTCTCCCTAGGCCTCCTGTCCCATGATCCTCTCATATCCCTTTTGCCAATCACCTGTCCAGCTCTTGGCTCCATCCCTCCCCCTCCTGTCTTCTCCTATCATTTTGGATCTCCCCTCCCCCTCCCACTTTCAAATCTCTTACTATCTCTTCTTTCAGTTAGTCCTGACGAAGGGTCTCGGCCCGAAACCTCGACTGTACCTCTTCCTAGAGATGCTACCTGGCCTGCTGCCAAAGCAACTTTGAAGTGTGTTGCTTGAAATTCCAGCATCTGCAGGTTTGCTCGTGTTTTGGTTCCTTCAGCCGGCTTTTGCCGTGACTGACACTAAATGTATGCACGTGGCAAGTCACTAATAACGCAAACGTACAAAGAATACAATGCGAAATACGAGGTTCTTCCCTAACGTTAGACCCGCATTGCAGATCACTGAAGTTTGAAAATACTTGGATTTTTATTTTTCTTGTTTGTATGGCTGTTCAACTGTATCAGTAACTCTGCCATGGACAGTCCCTAGCTCGGTGGCGAAAAGTGGGCTGGACGTGGGGCTATCAACCCCAGCCTGTAAAGACCCAGAGCTGCAGGACCGCCAGGAGAAACTCCAAGGACCTCATCCTTGGGATGGGAAGGAGAAGATGGACTACTCCTGGGGACGATTTGAAAGCCTGGCCCAGGACAGGGCACTCTGGCGAGCTGCTATCGGCGGTCGCTATCCCAGTAGGGGTGACAGGCGGAAGGGAGGGTGGATAAATGTACCAGTGACACGGCTGATGGAACCGCTGCCTCCCAGTTCCAGCGTCTCCGGCTCAATCCCGATTTACAGCGCTGTCAGCGTGGAGTTCGTACGTTTTCTCTGAGTGCTCAGAATTCCTCTAATTCCTTTAAACATTAGGCCATCCGCCCTAAGGCCAGGCGTGCTGCTAAGTTACCAAACCTACCGTGAATTCCGTCAATGTATGTGGATGGTGGAATGTGAGGGGAACAGCCCAAAGAGGAAATTAACTGGAGGGACAGGGGTCCCAAACCTTTTTATGCCATGGACCAGGAAAGTAGACATTCTGTCTGATGTCAAGCGTTCTATGTTAAATTAGAGCGCTGTGAGCAATCAGGTAAACCACCTTGTTCGGAAATTATGTGAACAATGTCACATCAGCATTCCCAATCTGGGATTCATGGTTAATGGCTTAAAAAGGGTTGGGAACCGCTGGCAGCTCAAGTTCTTCACCAGATCTGAAAAACGCTTTTAAGTCGCTGATTATGTTTACTAAACCTGAATTGTGTGTGAGTGTGAGTGTGAGTGTTGAGTGTGTGTGGTGAAGTGCACGAGCGACTGGCCAATCCCGGCATTGCTCCACTTCCTGGCTCGCTCACTCATTCAAGGCCAAACAAGGTGGACATAGATCAGCTCAAAACCGAACCGCGCCATGTGGATTCGCAGTAAAATACTGTCTACACAACGCCCAACGGAACAAATATTAGGTGAAGGATGTGGAAGAAGCCTCGGCTTGGATAACCAATGTGAGTCAGTACTAAATCATTTAAATAAGAGAGAACTATAGAGCAAAAAGACGAGTACGGGTAGTCAATGGGCACTTTATTAGGTTCCTCCTCTACCTGATAAAGTGGCCACTGAGTGTATGTTCATGATCTTCTGCTGCTGTAGCCCATCCACTTCAAGGTTTGACATTTTGTGCGTACGGAGTTGCTCCTCTTCACACCGCTGTTGAACTGGTGGTCATCTGAGTTACTGTCCTCTTCTTGTCATCTTGGACCAGTCTGGCCGTTCTCTGATACTGAACAACAAATGAACCTTTTGGCCATGCCCGCATGCTTTTGTGCATTGATTTGCTGCCACATGATAGGTTGATTAGATATTTGCATTAACAAGCAGGAGTACCTAATAAATAATGGGGGGAGGGGAGGGGGAGGATGAGATATTTTTGCACAGAATGATTAACTGACATTAATAATCTTCACTCACTTACTGTGACACATTCACAGTCCAGGTCTAACCCTCCCATCCCAATAAAACAGCAAATTACTCTTAAGATAAGGGAAGTACAGAAAGATGAATTGGCGACAAGTCTATGTACCTTACCTAAACATAACAGATTCTGCAGATCCTGTAAATCCACAGTAACACACATACTATCATAAGGAGGTGGATGGGAACGGACCCAAGTGCAAGACACAGACACTGAAGTACTAGGGACAGGACTAGGATACAGAGTGAGGGCAAGGACATGGACACGAAAACCGGGAACCCGGAACAGGACTGGACAAGAGAGCTAGGAGCCCGAGCTTGGACTCCGAGCCAGAGACTGGACCAGGACCCAGTACCTGGGTCTTGCCTCTGGCTTGGACCCCAGAACTAGGCAAGGACAAGGCTTGGCTGGCAGGCAGGACGAGGCTGGAGTCCTCAGTCTTGAGGCTAGAGGCGAGGCTTGGCAGGAGGCAGGAGGCTGGAGTCTTCAGGGTTGAGGCTAGAGGCGAGACTTGGCAGGAGGCTGGAGTCTTCAGGCTTGAGGCTGGAAGCTAGAGGCGAGACTTGGCAGGAGGCTGGAGTCTTCAGGCTTGAGGCTGGAGGCAGGAGACGAGGCGAAGCTTGGCAGGAGACTTGAGGCTTGGCTGGAGACTTGAGATGAGGCTTGGCAAGAGGCTGGAGGCAGGAGACGAGGCGAGGCTTGGCAGGAGGCTGGAGGCAGGAGACTTGAGCGAGGCTTGGGGCTGGAGGCACATCCTGGGCAGGGCACAGTTCCCCTGGGCAGGGTGCAGTTCTCTACCCGATGGAGGCAAGGGTTAGGAAGGGACAGAACCAACTGTAGGTAACGGCAATACGGCCTGGCTTACCCAGCAGAGGCAAGGGACAGGAAGGGAGCAAGGTACGGGGTGGCTCCAGGACAAGACTGCAGGTGAGACGAGGTGAGAGTTACCAGCAAGACAAGGCAAGGCTTCAGGCAATGCAAGGCGAAACGAGAACTTCAGGCAAGGTGAGAGTTACCAGCAAGACAAGGCAAAGCTTCAGGTGAGGAAACAGAAGGCAGAGGAAGGGATACAAGGAGTAAGGACAAGAATAATCCAGCAGACACGCCCTGGTCTCTGAAGGTATTTATGCAGCCAGCCCCAATGAGCATCAGCTGCCTCAATTAGAGCTCAACAAGAACAGAAACAGGGTAGACAGGAAAACCTGGAGCAAGGGTTGATGGACTGGACCGTGAACCGGAATACGGACTTCACAGACTGGACCAAGACACACACAAAGCTGGAGGAACTTTGCAGGTCAGGTAGCATATATGGAAAAGAATAAAGAGTGGATGTTTCGGCCCAAGACCCTTGATTGGTTCCTAACCTGCTGAGCTCTAGGTACCTTGCCTGCCTGCAGAAAAAGACAGTATTCTGTAATGTACTACAGCACAAATTCATAGGGTTTACTTATTAATATTTACAATGATTAAGTTATATTTTGGCAAATTACTGATGATAAATTGCAAATCAATTGTTAATAAATATAACAAATTGTTCCCATTAACACTCCAATGTAAGTATTGTCAAGCATCAAATTTTCAGTTCGTCATCTCCTGGCATTCACTCAAGGCAATTTTTTGAATAAAACTTGAACTCAGGCAACAAATGCATCTCTGCAGTTTGTCTAGGGGTTTTGAGCAGCAAGGAAATCGGTTAGAGGGTTATGAGCTAAATAATATTCATGCCATTTCAAAATTGATTTTGCTGAAGAAACAATTGTAATGTTGTTTCGATGTACAGCACAGTGCAAAAGTCTGAGGCGCGTAAAAAATTCTATAAAGCGAAGATGCTTTCAAAAGTAATGAAATGAAAAGTTTCTAAATATCAGAACATTTACTATAAAGAGCAGTAAACAGTAAAAAAAAACTAAATCTCATCAATATTTGTTGTGACCACCCTTTGGCTTTAAAACTGCATCAGTTCTCTGAGGTACACTGTCATGCAGTTTTATAAGAAATTCAGCTGGTAGGTTGTTCCAAGCATCGTGGAGAACTTGCCATGGTTCTTCTGCAGACTTTGGCTGCATTGCTTGCTTCTGTCTCTCCAGGTGATCCCAGACAGCCTCAATCAGAGATCTATGGAGGTCATACCATCTGAAACCATGTAAAATCTAGCATGCCTAAGAATCTTGCACTGTACTGTATGTATAAAATAAACCTGGATGTTCAGTGGATTTACAGAAGAGAATCAGGTTTAATATCACCAGGATATGTCATGAAATTTGTTAACTTAGTGGCAACCGTACAATGCAATACACGATAATATAGAGAAAAAATAAATGTCAATCACAGTAGGTATATATATTAAATAATTAAATTAAAAATAGTTTAAAATCAGAAAGAATATATTTTTAAAGAGTGAGGTAGTGTTTATGTGTTCAATGTCCATTTCGGAACCAGGGATATTAAAGTGCTGTAAGATCCCTGATTCCAAACTTTTCATTTCTGATCCTTTTATTATTTGATGCCTCTTTTCTGAAAGAAAAATACATTGCAATTATTTAGTATCTTACTTTTTAAGTATTTTAAATTTTAAGGGACTGGGTGTAGACATTGAATCATAAAGACCTGCTGCAGACTGAAAGTCCATGATGAACTGAGGCAAAATCACTCCTATCCTGTTGATTTTTAAATGTTTTTTGTCTAGAGATACAGCACAGTTATTGTAGCTGATTTTTACCTTTCACATCTTGACTGGGACTCCCATACTGTAAAAGTACTAGATTGGGATAGTGTTTGTCAAATGTGTTCAGGAAAGTACATAGAAGTCCCAATGAGATACTTGGTTTTCTGTTAGGGAATGAAATAGGGCAAGTGACAGAAGTTTGTGTAGGTGGACACTTCGCATCGAGAGATCTCAATCCCATTAGTTTCAAAGTAAATATGCAAAAAGGTAGGTCTGGTCAGTGGGTTAAAATTCTAAGCAACACTTTCAGTACGCTGGATGAACTCAGCAGGTTGGGCAGCATCAGTTAGAAATGATGAGTCGACGTTTCGGGCCGGAACCCTTCGTCAGGACTGAAGAATGAAAGATGGGGAAGGATTTGAAGAATGCTTGTAGCTTCAGTTGAAAGACCAGTAATTTGAAAGACAAAGGGGTGGGGGAGGGGAATCATTGACATCGTAGCTTGAAACAATGGGTAGTAGAAGGAGGAAGTGGAACCATGAGGGAGCTGGGGGAGGGGGTAGAGTGAAATAGGGATAGAGGAAGGGAGGGAGAAGGAATTACCGGAAATAGGAGAATTCTATGTTCATACCAAGGGGCTGGAGACTACCTAGATGATATATGAGGTGTTGCTCCTCCAACCTGAGTTTAGCCTCATCATGGCAGTAGAGGAGGCCATGTATGGACATATCTGAATGGGAATGGGAAGCAGAGTTGAAGTGGGTGGCTACTGGGAGATCCTGTCTGTTGTGGCGGACGGAGCAGAGGTGCTCGACGAAGCGGTCCCCCAATCTGCGTCGGGTTTCACCGATGTAGAGGAGGCCGCACCGGGAGCACCGGATGCAATAGATGACCCCAACAGACTCACAAGTGAAGTGTTGTCTCACCTGAAAGGACTGTTCGGGGCCCTGAATGGTGGTGAGAGAGGAGGTGTAGGGACAGGTGTATCACTTACACTTACAGGGATAAGTGCTGGGTGGGAGATCCGTGGGGAGGGACATGTGGACCAGGGAGTCGCGGAGGGACCCATCCCTGTGGAAAGTGGAGAGGAGTGGTGAGAGAAAGATGTGCTTAGTGGTCGGGTCCTGTTGAAGGTGGCGGAAGTTGCGGAGGATAATGTGCTGGATCCGGAGGCTGGTGGGGTGGTAGGTGAGGACAAGGGGAACTCTGTCCCTGTTGTGGTGGCGGGAGGATGGGGTGAGGGCCGAGTGCAGGAAATGGAGGAGATGTGGGTGAGGGCATCATTGATGACGGCAGAAGGAAAACCATGATCCTTAAAGAAAGAGGACATTTGAGATGTCCTGGAATGGAAAGCCTCATCCTGGGAGCAGATGTGGCCAAGACGGAGGAACTGGGAATAGGGAATGGCATTTTTGCATGTGGCAGGGTGGGAAGAGGTATAGTCGAGGTAACTATGAGAGTCAGTGGGCTTGTAGATGATGTCAGTGGACAGTCTGTCTCCAGAGATAGAGACCGAGAGATCGAGAAAGGGGAGAGGAGAGTCTGAGATAGACCAAGTGAATTTGAGGGCTGGGTGGAAGTTAGAAGTAAAGTCGATGAAATTGATGAGCTCAGCATGGGTACAGGAAGCAGCACCAATGTAGTCATCAATATAGTGAAGGAAAAGTTGGGTAGCAGTACCAGAATAGATTTGGAGCACAGACTGTTCCGCATAGCCAACGAAGAGGCAGGCGTAGCTGGGTCCCATGCGGGTGCCTATAGCTACATCCTTAGTCTGAAAAAAGTGGGAAGAGCTAAACGAAAAGTTATTAAGTGTGAGAACCAGTTCCGCCAGACGGAGGAGGGTAGTGGTGGTGGGGAACTGGTGAGGTCTATTATCCAGGAGGTAGCGGAGGGTTTTGAGGCCTTCTTGATGGGGAATGGAGGTGTATAAGGATTGGACATCCATAGTAAAAATGTAGCAGTTGGTTCCGCCTCCTTCTTCTACTACCCATTGTTTTCATGACGTCAATGTTTCCCCTCCCCCACCCCTTTGTCTTTCAAATTACTGGTCTTTCAACTGAAGCTACAAGCTTTCTTCAAGTCCTTCCCTATCTTTCATTCTTCAGTCCTGACGAAGGGTTCCGGCCCGAAATGTCGACTCATCGTTTCTAACTGATGCTGCCCGACCTGCTGAGTTCATCCAGCGTACTGAAAGTGTTGCTTTGATCACAGCATCCGCAGATTATTTTGTGTTTAAGATTCTAAAGTGGAGAAAGGCCAGTTTTGATGGTATTGGAAAGCATCTGGCAGTTGTGGACTGGAACAGGTAGTTTTCTGACAAAGGTGTACTTGGTAAGTGGGAGGACTTTAAAAGTGAAATTTTGAGAGTACAAGTCTTGATTGTGCCTATCAGAATAAAAGGTGCAGGGAACCCTGGTTTTCAGGAGATATTGAGGCCCTGGTTAAAAAAAAGGAGGTACATCACAGGTAAAGGCAGGGAGGAACAAATGAGGTGCTTTTGAAGTATAAGAAGTGCAAGAGAACACTTAAGAAAGAAATCAGGAGGGCTAAAAGAAGGCATGAGGTTGCTTTAGCAGACAAGGTGAGGGAGAATCCTAAGGAATACTATAGATATGTTAAGAGCAAAAGAATTGCGAGGGGCAAAGTTGGCCCTCTGGAAGATCAGAATGGCAATCCATGTGTGGAGCCTAGAGAGATGGGAGAGACTTTAAATGCATTTTTTTGCATCTATATTTACTCAGAATATATTCACAGAGTCTATAAAAGTGAGGCAAAATGACATCAACTTTATGGACTCTATACAGATTACAGAGGAGGAGATGTTTGCTGTCTTGAAGCAAATTAGATCAGAAAAATCCCAAGGACCTGACAAAGTGTTCCCTCAGACCTTGCAGGAGGCAAGTGCAGAAATTGCCGGGACCCTAGCAGAGATATTTAAATCATCCTCAGGGACTGAAGAAGTACCAGAGGATTGAAGGAGAGTCAATATTGTTCTGCTGTTTAAGAAAGCCTCTAAAAATAAAGCAGGAAGTTATAGGCCGGTGAGTCTGACATCGGTAGTGGGAAAGTTATTGGAAGATATTCTAAGGGACTGGATATATAAGTATTTGGATAGACATGGACTGATTAAGGATAGTCAGCAAGGCTTGTGCGTGGTAGGTCATGGCTATCCAATTCAAGTTTTTCAAGGAAGTTACCAGGAAAGTGGATGAAGGCAAGGCATGGATATTGTCTGTATGGACTTTTGCAAGGCATTTGACAAGGTCCCACATGGGAGGCTGGTCAAGAAAGTTCAATCGCTCTGCATTCAGGATGAGGTAGTAATCTCACCAGGGTAGGTCTTACACAGTGAGGAGTGCATTAGTACAATGGGATCTGGTAATACAGGTTCATAATTCATTGAAAGTGTCGTCACAGGTTGATAGGGTCATCAAGAAACCTTTTGGCACAGTGGCCTTCATAAATCAGATATTGAATACAGGAGATGGGATGTTATGTTGAAGTTGTATAAGACTTTGATGAGGCCTAAGTTGGAGTATGGTCTGCTGTTCTGGTCACCAACCTACAGGAAAGATGTAAATAAGTTTGAAAGAGTGCAGAGAAAGTTTACAAGGACCTAACTTATAAGGAAAGATTGAATAGGTTAAAACTTTATTCCTTGGAACAAAGAAGATTTAGAGGAGATTTGAAAGAGATATATAAAATTATGAGGGGTATAGATAGGGTAAATGCAAACAGATTTTTTCCACTGAGGTTTGGTGGGACTGCAATCAGAAGTCATGGGTTAAGGGTGAAAGATGGAAAAGTTTAAGAGGAACATGAGGGGAAACTTCTTTACTCAGAGGGTCGTGAGAATGTGGAATGAGCTGCCAGTGCAAGAAGTACATATGAGCTCGATTAGATTATGAGGACACTCGGTCCTCGTTTATTGTCATTTAGAAATGCATGCATTAAAAAATGATACGATGTTCCCAGAAAGATATCACAGAAACACAGGATAAACCAAGACTAACTGACAAAACCACATAATTATAACATATAGTTATAACAGTGCAAAGCAATACCATAATTTGATAAAGAGCAGACCATGGGCACGGTAAAAAAAGTCTCAAGTCCCGATAGACTCATCATGTCATGCAGACGGAAGTGCTGCAATCTTGCCGATACATTGGAGCACCCGGCTTCAGCCAACTCTGAGTCCGTCCGAAAACTTCGAGCCTCCGACCAGCCCTCCGACACTGAGCACCATCTCTTCCGAGCACTTCAACCTTGCCCCGGCGGCCGAGCAACAAGCAAAGCCGAGGACTCGGGGCCTTCCCCCCGGAGATTCTGGACCACACAGTAGCAGCAGCAGCAAAGCGGGCATTTCAGAAGTTTCACCAGATGTTCCTCCATGCTCTCATGTCTGTCTCCATCAAATCAGGATTGTGCACGGCATCCTACTTGACAAATAACAGATATCATCACCGGAGTGGCCGCTGCGAGCTGCGTTGCGCTGCCATCTTCTCCTCCCTGTACTTCAATGTTTCAGAGAGGTTTGGGTAGGTGCACGGATGGTAGGAGTATGGAGGGCTATGGTCCCAGTGCAGGTCGATGGCAGTGGGCAGTCAAAATGGCTCAGCATGGTCTGGATGGGCCGAAGGGCCTGTTTCTGAGCTGTGCTTTTTTGTGACTCTATGTCATGGTGCGTGCTGGCTGCTCCCAGCTGCAGTGGAATGACAGACTCCCATATAGAGACTGAAACAAAGAATTCCAACTGAATATCAGTGGCTTGACTGAGTAACGCTTCGGGACAAATCATTCTCAAAAACACAAGGACCCCGCAATAAGCACCAATTGGGAGTCCACTTTAAATATCCACCGTGCATGGAAGACCTGTGCCAGTCAAAATAAACTCGGCAAGATTAAACAGAAAGCACAAGGGCTTAACAACTCTAGAGAAGACAACAAACAAACACAGATGCACAGGGCCACGGGGCTTGGGACAGCTCAGTAACTCCCCTTCCAGCCCAGAGAGCCTGCCCCTCCCAGTTACAATGAGGGAGGAGACCAGGGCACCTGGAGGAAAGCCGCGCGGTCACGGGCAATTGAACCCGGGTCCCTGGCACTGTAATAGCATTGTACTACCATTCTGCCCAGAGTCCCAGAATGAGCACACGGACAGATACAAAGGAACAGCATGCACCTTGCTTGATGCTGCATCACCATTTGTCTGCCTCTAACCCACCTCCCTCAGAGACAGAGGGGCCTCCGCTCCCATGTTCAGCCCTTTCTCCCTGTTAATGAGAGCTGATTTCAAATCCTTGTTTCTTGTCTCTTCCCCCCACCACCCCAAAAGCTTTACACATCTTCAACAATCCTACTAAGATCATAAGTTTGCCAGGGATTAATTTCCAATTATATTGTTTAATGTCATTTCTGGTACACAAGTGTAAAGGAGAACAAAATAATTGTTACTTCAGATCCGATGCAGCACAAAAAACACATTAAGATAAAGAACACAATAATAAAAAAAACACAATAAATATAGATACATAAAATAGCTTATATACATAGGCAGAATGTATGTCCATATGTAACACTGGACACTGGAGTGTCTGTACACAAGGTGACTGACAGGAAATGATAAAGTAGTGGTGGAAGGGCGGGTTAGTGAGTGCAGGTGTTGATTGGCCTTACTGCTTGGGGAAAGTAACTGGTTTTGAGTCTGGTGATCCTGGTGAGGATGCCGTAGGGTAAGGTAATTGGTGGAAATGTACAGTACGTAATTCACAGGCACCGACACCGAGCTCACTTTCAGAGGCTGATCTGGTGTGATGACATAATTACGTAAAGGACCTTCAGTGCACTTTGTGTTCAGGTTTTGGAGTTCAATAAATGTGTTGTCACAGTTTTTCTTAAACACAAAACATCTCACGTTGTTTCATTTGCAAAAGTCTAGCCCCCTCCTTTATGGGAATCCATGAGCAGGGTGGGTGGTACTGACCATTTTCCAGCACACTTCTGTGTCTATATCCTTGATCAAGGGTTGGCTGGTATTGGTGATGCATCGGGCAGTTTTGACTACCCATTGTGGTCTTCCTGCCTGCCCCAGTGCAGTTTCTGGACCATGCAGAGATGTAGCTCGTTTGGATACTCTCTACAGTAAATCTGTTGAGTGTAATTAGTATGGATGTGCAGAGTCCAGCTCTCTTCAGACTCCTCAGAAAGCAGAGGTGTTGGTGAGCTTTCCTGATCACGCAGACTATGTTCTGGGACCACCAGAGTTTGTTTGAGATGTGCCCTTCCAGGAGGTTGAAACTGCTCACAGTTTCCGCTGCTGTGCTGCTGATGTAAAGACCCCGTGCGTGCTGCGAGTTCTCTGAAGTCGGTAACCATCTCCTTTGTCTTGTTGACATTGAGGAAGAGGTTATTTGCCTGGCACCAGGTCTCGATCTCTTCCCCTCCTCTCTGTGGGCCATCTCATTGTTGTTGGTGAATAACCCCACCACTGTCGTGTCATCAGTGAACTTGACAATGTGATTACTCAGGTGTTTGGCTGTGCAGTCGTTAATGAGCAGAGAGCGTGTACAGCAGTGGGGGCACCAGTGCTGAGGATGACGGGGAGGGAGGAGGGGTTGTGCACCCTGACTATCTGAGGTCTGTTGGTTAGGAAGTCCAACACCCAGTTACACAGTGATGTATTTAGACTGATGAGTAGGAGCTTGTTCACCAAGGTCTGTGGGACAATCCTGTCGAATACCAAAATGAAATCCCGAAACAGAATTCTGACGTAAGTGTCCTTGTTTTCGAGGTGTGTCAGGGTCAAGTGCAAGACGGATGCCATAGCGGTTCTGTTGGTAAGCGTGTTGGTGAGTGCCCAGTGTGGCAAGAATGGAGATGTTGATATGTGCCATTACCAACTGTTCAAAGCACCTCATGATCATTGGCATCAGTGCCACCGGGCAGTAGTCATTTAGTTCTGAAGATGTGGAGTTCTTTGGTGCAGGGATGATGGTTGCTAATTTGAAGCATATGGGGACAGCAGCCTGGATGAGTGAAGTGCTGAAGATGTCCGTGAGCTGGGTGCACACTCGGCTTGGGATGGTGTCTGGCCTGAATTTTTTGTGCGTAGATGGTCTTTGCCCTCTTGATGTCTAAGATGAAGTTCTCCTGGCTGCCCTGAAAGCTGTTGTGTCACAGGACTCGAGGGCACTGTCCCGGGATTTTTAGTAGGGAGCACACCTCTGCGTTCAGCCAGGACTTCGGCTTTGAGATGACCAGCTGATGAAAGATGAGGCACACTCCTCGAGGTCTGCGTCTTCTCCATTTGTGGCACCATCGTTGAACACCTGCCAGTTCATCCGTTCAAAACAGCCACTCGGTGCTCCCTACATTTCTACAGGCTGAGGGCAGCACTGGTGATGAATTCAAAAGGAGGGGAGGAGAAGATGGCGGCGCGACGCAGCGCGCGCGGCCACTCCAAATTGATATCGTATTTGTTAAGTAGGGGCCGTGCACAATCCTGATTTGATGGAGACAGACGTGAGAAGCATGGAGGAACATCTAGAGAAACTTCTGAAATGCCTGCTTCGCTGCCGCTGCTACTGTGCAATCGAGAATCTCCGGAGGGGAAGGCCCCAAATCCTCGGCTTTGCCTATTGCCTGTTGCCGGGGCCGGGGTCGAAGCACTCGGCAGAGATGGTGCTCGGTGCTCGGTGTCGGAGGGCTGGTCGGAGGCTCGAAGTTTTCGGACAGACTCAGAGTCCGACTGTGGTCAGGTGCTTCCAGGATACTGCATCGGCAAGTTTGCGGCGCTGGAAGCTCATGGCAGGGAGAGTTTCTCCCTTCAACCGTCTGTGTGAGATGATGGGACTTTCGAGAGACTTTGAGACTTTTTTTTACCGTGCCCATGGTTTGTTCTTCATCAAATTACGGTATTGCTTTGCACTGTTGTAACTATATGTTATAATTATGTGGTTTTTGTCAGTTTTTTTTAGTCTTGGTTTGTCTTGTGTTTCTGTGATATCATTCTGGAGGAACAAATTATATCATTTCTTAATGCATGCATTACTAAATGACAATAAAAGAGGACTGCCTGTCCTCATAATCTAAATCTAAACTAAAAGGTCCTTTTGTTCATTTTATACCAATATACAGTACTGTGCAAAAGTCGTAGGCACATATGGATAGCTAGGAGCCTAAGACTTTTGCACAACACTGAAGTGATTTTATGTATTGCACTGTACTGCTGCCACAAAAGGAAAAACAATTTCATGACATATGTGTGTGATGATGAACCTGATTCTGATATGGGTCTCTTTTGTGGACTGAGAGAGGGAAGGGGACAGGGAGAGCGGAATCATGGTTGGGAAAAGGGGAAGGGAGAGGGGAGGGAGTGGGAAGCACCAGAGAGACATTCTGTAATGATCAATAAACCAATTGTTTGGAATCAAATTACCTTGCCTGGTGTCTCAGGGCTGGGTGTGTCTGCACACATACCACCGACCACCCTTGGCACTCCGTCCCGCCCACCCGTACCACACACCCCCACAGCGCTCCACCCTTACCATTCCCAACCTCCTTTGCTCCTGCCAGACTTACAAACTCACTCTCCCTCCATGTTGACAAATACAGTATTGCCAAAGGGTTTAGGCCTGAAACATCGACTGTACTTTTTTCCATTGATGCCGTCTGGCCTTCTGAGTTCCTCTAGCATTTTGCATGTGTTGCTGTGTAAAAGTCTTAGCTACCCTAGCTATATACGTATATACAGCATATAGACCAAGGCTTTTGCACGGTACTGTATGTATAAAATAAAGTAGAATATTCACTGGATTTGCAGTGCAGTAAGATCTCCAATTCCCATCAGTTTTTGTGCTTAAGACTTTTGCACAATACTATACGTGTGTCACCTTTGAGGAGAGACTCGTTCTCCACTATAGGAGTCCAGAAATGAAACCAATTTCCATGACATGAGTACATTAAGCAGCTGTAAGAGGTAAACGGGACAATGAGACATTCACAGGGGTGTTGAAATCACTGCAGCTGAGCTCTTCGATGACAAAGTAGCTAATGAACAAATAATTACATTATATAATCCGCTGTTCTGCTATTTTTAATCTGATGGCACTTCCCAAAGCTGTTTGCCATTTGCCAGCTGAACAAATCTTGCCTGTTTCCTGACAGAGAAAGGATTTATTTCATCGATGGAAATATCTACCAAAGATTCACATTCACGGGAAACCAGGCACAGAGAGACTGTGGTTAGAGTGATAGGCCTGTCGAACAGGTTTTTGTTTCATATAAAGTCATTTCTTTTGCAAATATTATTTATGCTATATCCACATTTCTGTTTTTCCCTTTGAGTGTAAGAACTCTTTCACATATGATAAGATCATGAGACATAAGACATAGGAGCAGAATTAGGCCATTCGGCCTGTCGAGTCTGCTCCACCATTCCATCATGGCTGATCTGTTATCCCTCTCAACCCCATTCTCCTACCTTTTCCCATAATCTTTGATGCCCTTATTAGCCACGAACCTATCAACCTCCACTTTAAATATACCCAATGACTTGGCCTCCACAGCTGTCTGTGGCAATGACTTCCACAGATTCACCATCCTCTGGCTAAAGGAAGTCTTCCTCGTCCCTTTTCTGGACCCTTTCCAACAGCAGTATATCCTTTTTCCAGATTAGGGTCCAAAACTGTTCACAATACTCCAAATGTGATCTGATCATCACCTTATAAAGACTCAGTACATTGACATATTCATCCTTCTTTATACAGTATATGAGGGTAATGGGGACTCAACATAGCACATCTCAAGTTTAAGAGCACGCATGACATTTTTAGGAAGAATCACTGGATAGTGTTTTGGAAGTTCTAGCTAATTGCCCACCCCTTTAGCTAGCAACATCTTGGTGCCTTATTTGTCCACAACTAAAACAACTGTATCCGGAGACTTCTACTGATGATCTCTGGGCTTCTAGCAAAATGTTTTTATGTATAAATATTGTCATTTGTTATTGTGTTAATTGGATCGAACGGTGTTTTCAAATTCTGCCATTTCCAAATGGTCTGAGGAAACAGCAGTTTTTAGAAATTAATAATATATCCATTGAAGGAAAAAAACAAATCTACAGACTTATAGAACCAAAGTTATCGTAAGATTTTATTGTTGACTAATTTGAAGCCTTTAGAATAGTTGATTAATACAACACAGGGCACAGGGCAAGAGTCCATCAGCATTAAATGTGACAACCTCATAAATTACTCCAGATCTGTCAAGTCTTGGCAGAAATGTCTCTTCTATGAGTCCATATCCTGAGAATTATCATCATCATTATGTGTCATGTTGTGTGACACGGGTGATCATGGTCTTCCATCTCTATCCCTGGCCTTTATTGTTCTTGGCAAATTTTTCTACAGAAGTGGTTTGCCATTGCCTTCTTAAGGGCAGTGTTTTTGCAAGACGGGTGACCCCAGCCATGATCAATACTCTTCAGAGATTGTCTGCCTGGCATCAGTGGTCGCATAACCAGGACTTGTGATATGCACCAGCTGCTCATACAACCATCCACCACCTGCTCCCGTGGCTTCAAGTTGCCCCTGTTGAGGGGAAGGAGGGAAGGAGGGAGGGGGGAGTGCTAAGCAGGTGCTTCACCTGCCCAATGGTGCCTGCAGGCTCACAATGGGAAGCAGTACCTTATACTTCCTTTGGTAGAGATGTATCTGCACCCGCCACCCTGGCATGAGAATAGACATGTAATACATTCACACCATTTACATCTTAGAGAAACATGTTCATCTATCCATTTGTCCCCAGCTCAGGGAGAAAACTGAATGCTCTGCAAAAAGGGGTAGATCCCGATCAACCTCCCAAAATTCTACTCAACCAGTTTATGGATAATAGCTGATTCAGATGGTGGGGCAGACTCAAGAGGCCAAATAGCCTCATCCAGCTCCTTTGTGTGATGGCAATATGGTCCAGTGGCTCAGTAAGGGAGCAAGAAATAAACTTTCCTGGCGTTTTATCACGTAGGATATAGTTCCAGCTTCCAGAAGGTATGTTTCATTTCTTTTACTACCTTCAGTAGCATTAGAAGCCTTTCCAGTTAAAAGGCATATGGATTCCTTAGAGTAGATTCATAACAGTCAAATTATTGTTGATGGTTAGCCCCTTGACTGAAAGTTATTTATTTTACTTAGAGATAGAGTGCAGAGCCAGTTGTTCTGACCCAACAGCTTGCACTGCCCAGCAAATGACCTATTTAACACGAGCTTATTCACAGGCCATTTACAATGATCAATTACCTCCTAACAGGTACTGTATGTCTTTGGACTGTGGGGTGAAACCACAGCACCTGGATGAAAGCCACATACCCAAAATGCTGGAGGAACTAGGCAGGTCAGGCAGCATCTGTGGATCACCGTTTCGGGCTGAGACCCTTCTTCAGGACTCACCCGGGTGAAGCCCAGGCGTTTGCGGGAAGAATGTACACACTCCTTACAGGCGGTGCTGCAACTAAATGTGGCCCCGTATATGGTGACCGCTCCCATCCGGACTGGAGTGATGGCTTTTTGATAAGCTGTGATGTATTGCATAATATTGTCACCTCGTTGGTTGGTGCCAGCACTCACATAAATGTGTGTCCCCACTTTTTCTGCCACATCTAGGCCAATGGAATGTGCAGAGGCACGGTTTTAGTCCTGAACTTTGGTGCGGTCTGTGTGGAGTTTGTACGTTCTCTCGGTAATCATGTGGATTTCCTCCCAAATGCCAGGTTGTGCAAGCTGATAGCTTAACCGGCCGCTCTAAATTATCATCATCATCACTCTGTGCCGTGCCGTACGACGTGGGTGATCATGGTCTTCTCTTTATCCACCACCATGATTGTTCTTGGCAAATTTTTCTACAGAAGCGGTTTGCTATTGCCTTCTTCTGGACAGCGTCTTCACAAGACGGGTGAGCCCAGCCATTATCAATACTCTTCAGAGATTGTCTGCCTGGTGTCAGTGGTCACTTAACCAGGACTTGTGATGTGCACCAGCTGCTCATACGACCATCCACCACCTGCCCCCGTGGGTTCACGTGACCCTGATCGGGATGGCGGGTTGGGGCTAAGCAGGAGCTACACCTTGCCCAAGGGTGACCTGTAGGCCAGCAGAGGGAAGGAGCATCTTACACCTCCTTTGGTAAAGATGCATCTCCTCCCCACCACCCATCTAGTGTGTAGCTGACTAAAAAAATCTAGGAAGAATTGATGAAAAAGTAGGATAGTTAAAGAAAATGAGATTAATGTACAATTCACATAAAAGAGGTGATCGATGGTCAGTGTAGACCAGATGGGCCATAGGGCCAGATTAAAGAGATACTGGGAGAAATTCCCTCATTCATTTTGATGCGTATTGATGGTATTCAGTCTAAAGAACGTTATATGAAAAAGTTCAAAGTAAATTTATGATTAAAATACATATATGTCAGTATATACAACCCTGAGATCAATTTTCCATAATAGTCAATACTCAATAAATCCATAATAGAATAATAATCATGATAAAATCAATGAAAGATTGCACCAACTTGGACATTTAACCAGTGTTGAAAAACAGCAAACTGTGCAAATACAAAAAGAAAGCAATAACAATAATAATAAATAAATCAATAAATATTGAGAACATGAGTCCTTGAAAGTGAATCCATAGGTTGTGAGAACATTTCAATGATGGGGCAAGTGAAGTTGAGTGAAGTTATTGTCTTTGGTTTAAGAGCCTGATGGTTGAGGGGTAATATCTGTTCCTGAACCTGGTGGTGTGAGCCCTGAGGCTCCTGTACCTTCTTCCTGATGGCAGCAGTGAGAAGAGAGCATGGCCTGGGTGGGTAAGTCAGGTTTGATGCTTTATCTGAGTTGGATTAGTAAACTTCAGCCAATCTTAGTAAATAGGAGTGTGATAGTTCAAAGTTCAAAGTAAAATGTATTATCAGAGTACATGCATGTCACTGCATGCAACCCCGAGATTCTTTTTTCCTGTGGGCATGATCAGCAAATCTGTAGAAAGTAACTGTAAACAGGATCAATGAAAGAGCGAGAGCATATAGGACAACAAACTGTTGAAATGCAACTATAAATAAATGGCAATAAATATCCAGAACATGAAATAACAAGTCCTTAAAGTGAGATTGGTTGTGGGAACATTTCAATAGATGAGATCATCTTTTGTTCAAGAGCCTGATGGTTGAGGGATAGTAACTATTCTTGAACCAGCTGGTGTGAGTCCTGAGGCTTTTGTATCTTCTGCCTGCTGACAGCAGTGAGGAAAGATCATGGCTTAGAGGTGGTGAGGACCTTTGATGACAGATGCTGCTTTTCTACGACAGTCTTTCACGTACATGTGCTCAGTGGTTGGGAGGGTTTTACCCATTAGGTACCGGCCCAAATCCACTACCAATAGGTGGATTTTCCATTCAAAGACATTCGTGTTCCCCTTGTCATTTTCCCATGGAAAGGGAAAGTTGGGAAATTTCTACTCCCAAAGCTGGGAAAGGCATATGTGTGAATAATAGAGAGGGACGTGACAATAATGCAAATTATGGTCAAAAAGTCATCTAGAACCTACTACAAAATCATACTTGAAGAATACTGTCAACATCTTCAAGAGAAATTCAAAAAGAAAAGAAAAATGCTTCAAAAATGTGATGCAGTTTTATTCCAGGGTTGATTTTTATTTTTCATTTTAGATTCATTTCTAAAGGCAATTCATGGGAATGAAATGACTCAGCTGGGATACATCAGCCCATTTCCTTTCTGACTCTGCGGTAAATTTCTGACATATGAATGATTGGTAACATACACCAAAAGGAATTTCAAGGAAACAAAGTTGTGCATCGATCCTCTTTCAAAGGTTCAAAGGTTCATTTATTATCAGAATATGTATGCAGTATACAACTCTGAGATTTGTCTTAATCAGAGAGCCATGACACAGAGAAAACAATGGGAGTCATTTGGAGAAAAGCGTCCACCCTCCCACCCTGCACCCCCCACAAAACAAATCACAAATCACACCAGATGGCAACAAGAAAGACAGAATATTCCATTGCTTATTGTATTAAATTATTCAAAAATAGGAAAGGATTAGAGTATCGAGTAGATCTTATTGGACCTAAGCATACTGGTTTTCATAATTTTTTTTATAGTGTTGGTGACTGGAGTTCAGTTCCTGCCACTTTCTGTAAGGAGTTTTGTGCATTCTCCCTGTGATCACATGGGTTTCCTCCGAATTCTCTGGTTTCCTCCCACATTCCAAAGACATACGGGTTAGGGTTAGTAAGTTGTGGGCATGCTACAATGGTGTCAGAAGCATGGTGACACGAGCTGTTCCAAGCACATCCTCAGACTGCGCTGGTCGTTGGCACAAATGATGCATTTCATGGTTCTTTTTTTGATGTTTCAATGTACAATAAAGCTTACCTTTATCTTCTTTACTGGCTGCATCACCATCCGTGGGGTGGGGAGAACTGCACAGGATCGAAAGGCAATTGTATGATAGTCATGGGAGATTTTAACATGCAGGTCGATTGGGAAAATCAAGCTGGAAATGGATCTTAAGAGAATGAGTTTGTTGAATGCCTGTGAGATGGTTTTTTTAGAGCAGAATGTCATTGAGCCTACTAGGAGATCAGCTATGCTGGATTGGGTGTTATGTAATGAAGCGGAGGTGATTACGGAGGTAAAAGAACCCTTAGGAGGCAGTGATCACAATATGATTGAGTTCAACTTGAAATTTGATAGGGAGAAAGTAAAGTCTGACATAGCAGTATTTCAGTGGAGTAAAGGAAATTACGGTGGTATGAGAGAGCAGTTGGCCAATGTAAATTGGAAGGAGATACTGGCAGGGATGACAGCAGAGCAGCAACAATGGTGTGAGGTTCTGGGAAAAATTAAGAAGGTGCAGGATAGATGTGTTCCAAAAACAAAGAAATACTCAAATGACAAAATAGTACAACTGTGGCTAATCCATAAGACCATAAGACATAGGAGCAGAATTAGGCCATCTGGCCCATCGAGTCTGCTCCACCATTCAATCATGGCTGATCCTTTTTTTTTCCTCCTCAACCCCAGTTCCAGGCCTTCTCACTGTAACTTTTGATGCCATGTCCAATCAAGAACCTATCAATCTCTGCCTTAAATACACCCAACAACCTGGCCTGCACAGTTGCATGTGGCAACAAATTCCACAAATTCACCACCCTTTGGCTAAAGAAATTTCTCCGTATCTCTGTTTTGAATGGATGCCCATCTATCCTGACGCTATGCCCTCTTGTCCTAGACTCTCCCACCATGGGAAACATTCTTTCCACATCTACTTTACTTTACCTTTCAACATTTGAAAGGTCTCAATGAGATCACCCTTCAGCCTTCTGAATTGCAGCGAGTACAAACCCAGAGCCATCAAATGTTCCTCGTATGATAACCCTTTCATTCCTGGAATCATCCTTGTGAACCTCCTCTGGACCCTCTCCAATGCTAGCACATCTTTTCTAAGATGAGGGGCCTAAAACTGTTCATAATACTCAAGGTGAGGACTCACCAGTGCCTTATAAAGCCTCAGCATCACATCCTTGCTCTTGTATTCTAAACCTCTTGAAATGAATACTAACATGGCATTTGCCTTCCTCACCACCGATTCAACCTGCAAGTTAACCTTCAGGGTGTTCTGCACAAGGACTCCTAAGTCCCTTTGTATCTCGGATTCCTGGATTATCTCCCTATTTTGAAAGTAGTCTGCACATTTATTTCTACTACCAAAATGCATGACCATGCATCTTCCAACATTGTATTTCATTTGCCACTTTCTTGCTCATTCCCTTAATCTGTCTAAGTCTTTCTGCATCCTACCTGTTTCCTCAACACTACCTGCCCCTCCACCAAACTTGGCAACAAAGCTATCTATTCCATCATCTAAATCATGTATATACAGCACAAAAAGAAGCGGTCCCAACATCGACCCCTGCAGAACACCACCAGACACTGGCAGCCAACCAAAAGAATCCTTTTATTCTTACTTGCTGCCTCCTACCATCCCCTTTATCTATTTTACTTGTAATCTCCTCAAAGAATTCCAACAGGTTCACCAGGCAAGATTTTCCCTGAAGGGTACCATGCTGACTTTGTCCTATCTTGTCTTGTGTCACCAAGTACTCCATCACCTCATCCTTACAATTGACTCTCACATCTTCCCAACCACTGAGGTCAGGCTAACTGGTCTATAATTTCCTTTCTGCTGCCTTCCTCCTTTCTTAAACAGTGGAGTGACATTTGCAATTGTCCAGTCCTCTGGCACCATGTCAGAGTCCAATGATTTCTGAAAGATCATTTCTAATGCCACCACAATCTTTAACACTACCTCTTTCAGAACCCTAGGGTGCGGTTCATCTGGTCTGGGTGACTTATGTACCTTTAGGCCTTTCAGCTTTTTGAGCACCTTCTCTCTTGTAATAGCAACTGCACCTACACACACTGCCTTCCTTCACACACTACAACATTAGGCACACTGCTAGTGTCCTCCACAGTGAAGGGTGATGCAAAATACTCATTTAGTTCATCAGCCATCTCCTTGTCCCCCATTATTATTTCTCCTGCCTCAACTTCTAGTGGTCCTAAATCCACTCCCATTTCTCTTTTATTTTTAACATACTTGAAAAAACTTTCACTATCCACTTTGATATTATTTGCTAGCTTGCTTTCATATTTCATTTTTTCCCTTCTAATGATTTTTTTAGTTGCTCTCTGTAGGTTTTTAAAAACTTCCCAATCCTCTATCTTCCCATTAATTTTTGCTTTGCTGTATGGCCTCTCTTTTGCTTTTACAATGGTTTCTACTTCCCTTGTCTGCCACAGTTGTATTATGTTACCATTTGAGTATTTCCTCTTTTTTGGAGAACATGGGTCCTGCACTTTCCTAATTTTCCCCAGAAACGCACACCATTGCTGCTCTGCTGGCATCCCTGCCAGCAGCTCATTCTGATTTACTTTGGCCAACTGATCTCTCACACCACTGTAATTTCCCTTACTCCACTGAAATACTGCTACATCAGACTTTACTTTCTCTCTATCAAATTTCAAGTTGAACTCAATCATACTGTGATCACTGATTCCTAAGGGTTCTTTTACCTTAAGCTCCCTAATCGCCTCTGGTTCATTACCTAACACCCAATCCAGTATAGCTGATCCCCTAGTAGGCTCAACGACAAACTGCTCTAAAAAGCATCTCATAGGCATTCAACAAACTCACTCTCTTGAGGTCCATTACCAACCTGATTTTCGCAATTGACCTGCAAGTTAAAATCTTCCATGACGACCATAATATTGACCCTTTGACTCACCTTTTCTATTTCCTGTTGTATCCTGTGGTCCACCTCCCAGCCACTGTTGGGAGGCCTGTATATAACTCCTATCAATGTCCTTTTACCCTTGCAGTTTCTTGACTCAACCCACAAGGATTCAAATCTTCTGATCCTATGTCATATCTTTCTACAGATTTGATGCCATTCTTTACCAACAGAGCCACACCACCCCCTCTGCCTACCTTCCTATCCCTCCGATATAACGTGTAACCTTGGACATTCAGTTCCCAACTACAACCATCCTTCAGCCACGATTCAGTGATGACCACAACATCGTGCCTGGCAATCTGTAATAGTACAACAAGATCATCCACCGTGTTTCTTATACTACGCGCATTTAGATACAACACCTTGAGTTCCGTATTTGCTGTCCTCTCTGATTCTGCATCCCTAATGATTTGATACTCAGCCTGTTGGCTTTAGCTAAGTCCCCTCACCTGCCTGCCCTTCCTGACAGTCTGACTGCATGCTGTCCTTATTTTTTTTACCATCTATTCTATCCTGAGTCCCTTCACTCCAGTTCCCACTCCCCTGCCAAATTAGTTTAAACCCTCCCCAACAGCTCTGACAAACCTGCCCGTGAGAATATTGGTCCCCCTCGGGTTCAGGTGCAACCCGTCACTTTTGAACAGGTCATACCTCCCCCAGAAGAGATCCCAATGATCCAAGAACCTGAAGCCCTGCCCCCAGCACCAGCTTCTCAGCCACACATTTATCTGCCAAATCATCCTGTTTCTACCCTCACCAGCACCTGGCACAGGCAGCAATCCAGAAATTACTACTTGGAAGGTCCTGCTTCTCAACTTTCTACCTAGCTCTCTAAATTTTCTTTTCAGGACCTCATTGCTTTTCCTTCCTATGTCATTGGTACCAATATGTACCAAGACATCTGGCTGCTCTCCCTCCCTCTCCAAAATGCTGTGGATGCGATCTGAGACATCCCTGACCCTGGCACCTGGGAGGCAGCAGACCATCCGGGTGTCCCATTCATGTCCACAGAATTTTACATTAGTCAAAGCTAATGAAAAGACAAAAGAGAAGGCATGCAACAAAGCAAAAGTTAGCAGGAGATAAAGGATTTGGAAACTTTTAAAAACCTACAGAGAGCAACTAGAAGAATCATGAGAAGGGAAAAGATGAAATGTGAAAGCAAGCTAGCAAGCAATATCGAAGTGGATAGTAAAAGCTTTTTCAAGTATGTAAAAAATAAAGAGAGATGAGAGTGGATATAGGACCGTTAGAAAATGAGGTAGAAAAAAAAATAACAGGGGACAACGAGATGGCAGATGAACTAAATGAATATTTTGCCTCAGCCTACACTGTGGAAGACACTAGCTGTGTGCCAGATGAAAGGGTGTGAGGGAAGAGAAATGAGGGCAATTACTATTACCAAGGAGAAGGTGCTCAAAAAGCTGAAAGACCTAAGGGTACATAAGTCACCCGGACCAGATGAACGGAAGCCTCGGGTTCTGAAAGGAGGTAGTGGTATAGATTGTGGAGGCATTAGAAATAATCTTTCAAATATCTTTGGACTCTTGGAAGATTGCAAATGTCACCCCACTCTTTAAGAAAGGAGGAAGGCAGCAGAAAGGAAATTATAGACCAGTTAGCCTGACCTCAGTGGTTGGGAAAATATTGGAGTCAATTGTTAAGCATGAGGTTCTGGAGTACTTGGTGACACAGAACAAGATAGGACAAAGTTTCCTTAAGGGAAACTGTGTTGGACTTCTTTGAGGAGATTACATGTAGGATAGATAAAGGGGATATAGGGAATGTTGTATATTTGGACTTTCAGAAGGCCTTTGACAAGGTACCACACACGAGGCTGCTTACCAAGTTAAAAGCATTACAGGAAAGTTACTAGCATGGTTAGAGCATTAGCTGACTGGTAGGAGGCAGTGAGTGGGAATAAAAGGATTCTTGTCTGGTTGGCTGCTAGTGACTAGTGGAGTTCCACAGGGATCAGTGCTGGGACCACTTCTTTTTATGCTGTATATCAATGATTTAGATGATGGAATAGATGGCTTTGTGCCAAGTTTGCAGATGATACAAAGATTGATGGAGGGGCAAGTAGTGTTGAGGAAACAGGCAGGACGCAGAAAGACTTAGACACATTAGGAGAATGAGCAAAAAAGTGGCAAATGCAATACAATGTTGGAAAATGCATGGCCATGCACTTTTGTAGGAGAAATAAATGTGCAGACTATTTTATATGTGTGGAGAAAAACAAAAAATCTGAGATGTAAAGGGACTTGGGAGTCTTTGTGCAGAACATACTAAAGGTTAACTTGCAGGTTGAGTCAGTGGTGAGAAAGGCAAATGCAATGTTACCATTCATTTCAAGAGGTCTAGAATACAAGAGCAAGGATGTGATGCTGAGGGTTTATAAGGCAGTGATGAGACCTCACCTTGAATATTATGAACAGTTTTGGGCCCCTCATCTTAGAAGAGATGTGCTGGCTTTGGAGAGGGTCCAGAGGAGGTTCACAAGGATGATTCCAGGAATGAAAGGGTTATCATACAGGAACGTTTGATGGCTCTGGGTCTGTACTCACTGGAATTCAGAATCATGAGGGGGGATCTCATTGAAACCTTTTGAATGTTGAAAGGCCTGGACAAGGTAGATGTGGAAAGAATGTTTCCCATGGTGGGGGAGTCTAGGACAAGAGGACACAGCCTCAGGATAGAGGGGCATCCATTTAAAACAGAGATGCATGGAAATATCTTTAGCCGGGGGTGATGAATTTGTCATATTTGTTACCACATGTAGCTGTGGAGGCCAGGTTGTTGGGTGTATTTAAGGCAGAGATTGATAGGTTTTTGATAGGACATGGCATCAAACGTTACAGAGAGAAGGCCAGGGAGTGGGGCTGAGGAGGGGAAAAAAGGATCTGCCATGATAAAAAGGTGGAGCAGACTCGATGGGCCAAATGGCCTAATTCTTCTCCTATGTCTAATGCTCTTATGGACAGTTGTAAAGTCAGTCAACTTCATCATGGGTAGTAGCCTCCCCAGCATCCAGGATAGCTTCAAAAAGGCAGCATCCATCATTAAGGACCCCCATCATCCAGGTCCTGCCCTCTTCTCATTGGTACCATCAGGAAAGAGATACAGGAGCCTGAAGGAACACACTCAACGATTCAGTAACAGCTTCTTCCCCTCTGCCATCCATCCAATTTCTGACTGGATGCTGAACCCATGACCACTACCTCAGTACTTTTTTTATTGCACCACGTATTTAATATAACTTTATATGGTACATATACTTACTGAAATTCACAGTCCTGTTATGCACTGCTGCTGCATGGCAACATATATCATGACAGATGCCAGTGATTCTCAATCTGCTTCCGATACAGGCAGATCTAAAGATGCACAAATGTACACTTTTCACAGACTTATTACAGACCTGCAAAAGTTAACTTGGAGATTGTGAAGATCTTTGTTGAGCGAGCTTTGGAACTTTTCTTTGAGTTCAATGCCGTTCAGTCTGGCCAGAAGATCCCCCAATGTCACTCCACATTATCTCATCAGAGCACAGGTTCTGACAGGTCTGATCCTGGAGCAAGTTGCTGTCAGTTAACGATCAATCAAGTGAATTTTGGAGTTCTGACCCACTTTTCATACAGCACAGTGCCAGCCAACCACAGTGCCCACAGGCAGTTCAATGCCAACGCACTCACCCCCACTAAATTCATTCTGTAAATGTCAGATCGGTGAGAGAAACCACTGCGAGTTGGCACACTTGATCTGCGTTGCTTATCTGTTCACTTAAAGTTGTAAGGAGAATATTTGTTTAAAACTTCTGTGCTTTCATCCTTCTCTAGCAATTCTGTTTGCCTTTTCTCCTACAAACCTTACTTACTTACTGCCTGTTATGCCACTGGCATTTAGGACAGCAGTGAAAGTCCTCCATCTCAGGCAGTGTTCAGGGCTTCTTTCATCATGTCAGTGGCTTTCTCTTGGTTTACACTACTGTCAGTCATGCAAGTTCCGGGTGGACACTCAGGAATACCGTCACACTCAGGTGTAAAATGATTCTTCATTGCTGTTTCTGTAACAGTTTTGTTTTACCAGTCAGGGTTGTTGACTTTGAGCTGAACCCCCGAACCTGGAGGACCGGTGGACCACTCTTAGTCTCTCCTCCACCCTTTGACCTGTTTGGCATGGGTGACCTGACCGAGAGCCAAAGGATAAAGTCTTGACTCCTGCCAGCATAGCCCTCCTGGTTATTGAGACACACAAGCCTCCAAACTACGACAAGGTTGTGGTCTGCTGGGAGGTCTTACACATCTATAGCCTCATTTTTTGTTGCCAATTTCTTCCTCTCTGTAGTGCTCCACAATTCTGCTTAATTTCCTTGGTGACTATTAGCACCCTGAAATGGAAATCCTGGAATGGAGATCCAATATTGAGAATTCCAAGATTTAGACAGAAAAGCAGAAGGATGAAGTTCGGAGGTACAAGTCCACTCTCACCCTGAAATAAACTCTGCTGTATTGTTGAAAATCTGGCATTGCTATGCCAGAGCAATTTTTCTGGGATCCAGTGCCCATTGGGAGATTTGTCCCTTTAGTTTTCCAGTGGATGCTTATTCTGATCAGCATCTCTTTGGGTGCAACACAGAAAGTTCAATTGCACTGAGATTTTCATCCTCACTGACGTGAAAACAAAACAGCCAGAAGATATTAACTCTTTGCTGCCTTAAACACTGTTAAAGTGCCAGTACTAATGCTATACACTTTGTTCCTAATAGGATCTTTAACCTCCTATAGAAGGCAGATATAAGCTCACACCCTTTGTCCACAGGAGTTGGGATCACAGCCACCCTCATCATCTGAGCACCAGCACCAGTACAGGCTGCTGTTGCAAATCTCCACTATGCCCCACCGCTGTAATAGGAAGGCTTCCTAAACTCTACGCTAAAGAAAAGGCAATTTCATTGACTTTGGATGTACAAGTTAGGGTTGGTAAGTTGTGGGCATGCAATGTTGGTGCTAACCCCAGCACATCCTCAATGCAAAGAACACAGTTCCCTGTATGTTTTGATGTTCCAATGTACATGTGATAAATAAAGCGAATAACGGTTACTAGAAAAGAACCCCAAACTGCTCAGAGACTAAACGCGGGGGGGGGGGGGGTGGGGGGGGGAGGGTTGATACTATATGAAGCACTTTCCATTCAATAACAAAGATCCAAAGGCAAAGAATATGTTCGATCCCTTATTAAGAAACCAGAAAACAAACAATCTTGAAATGATAAAAACTAATCAGGATCAGGTTATCAGGTTTAACATCACCGGCATATTTTGTGAAATTTGTTCTCTTTACAGCAGCAGTACAATGCAATACATAATAATAGAAAAAAGCTGAATTACCCTAAGTATATATATTGAATTAAATAGTGTTGGCACATGGCCAAGTGGTTAAGGCTTCGGTCTAGTGATCTGAAGGTCGCTAGTTCAAGCCTCAGCTGAGGCAGCGTGTTGTGTCCTTGAGCAAGGCACTTAACCACACTTTGCTCTGCGACGACACCGGTGCCAAGCTGCATGGGTCCTAATGCCCTTCCCTTGGACAACATCGGTGGCGTGGAGAGGGGAGACTTGCAGCATGGGCAACTGCCGGTCTTCCATACAACCTTGCCCAGGCCTGTGTCCTGGAAACCTTCCAAGGCGCAAATGCATGGTCTCACGAGACTAAAGGATGCCTATATATATTAAATAGTAAAATTAAATAAGTAGTGCAAAAATAGAAATAAAAAAGTAGTGAGGTAGTAGTCATGGGTTTAACGTCCATTCAGAAATCGGATGACAGAGGGGAAGAAGCTGTTTCTAAATAGCTGGCTGTGTGTCTTTAGGTTTCTGTACCTCCTTCCTGACAGTAGCAATGAGAAGAGGACACATCCTGGGTGGTGGGGGTCCTTAATGACAGACGCCGCCTTTTTGAGGCATCGCTACTAGAAGATGTCCTGGACACGATTAGTATCTTCAAAAGGCAATGCCTCAAACAGGCCTCAAAACGCCTGTCATTAAGGCCCCCCAGCACCCAGGACATGCCCCCTTCTCATTGCTACCGTCAAGAGGGGGTACAGTCAATATTTCAAGAACAATTTCCTCCCCTCCGCCATCAGATTACTAAATAATCAATGAACCAATGTACACTACCTTCCTCTGAGAATTCTCTTTCATTTGCTCTCTTTTTGCACGGCTTACTGTATGTAATTTTATTTTTCTTATTTTTATACATTATTATATATTTCTTTTCCTGTTCCTTGTGTGTTGCACAACAACATATTCCATGCTGTATCCCAGTAATATTAAGCTTGATTGTGATTCTCAGTTAGGGTTAGCACTCAAGCTGAAAGATTCTCAACTTTCCAGATGAGCCTTACGACTGAACAACTGAGAAAGAGAGTCTCGAAAGAGTTCACTACTTCTCCTAATTAAGTGGCCCTTTATCTGTGAACAGCTGTCAGAATGGGTTGAACAAGGATCAGTAAACCGTTTAAATCTATGATGGTAGTTGCTCTTCCCTCTGACAGGTGATTCTTTCCCTGAAAAATAATCATGGCTCTCAAAACACAATTTGAGTAAAATAGGTATTCATTTAAAGTCCAGCTTGGCAGGCGAGTTCAATAATTCCTTGGTTGCGTTCAGTTTTTTTTAAAAAGGCGTAATTAACTCAGATATCTGATGGAATTAACAAATGGTGATTTAATTGTATAGGCAATCGAAGGCAGACTTTACAATGTAATTTGCGTAATGAATCTAATTGATTTGTTATTTACGAACTGATTAGAAACACACTGAAGCAGATAAAAGCAGTTTCCATTTCTACCATGTTATCAATAAAACAGCAGAACTGAAACCACTTTTGTTGACCCTTAATCATTGAGTCAAAATTATACACAGTATTTGAACAGTACAACAGTAACAACACAGCCAGTACTATCTGCTGGACGCACTGCAGAAACTCACCAAGACTCCCTAGATCGCACCTTCCAAAACCACGTCCACTACCGGTTAGGAGGACAAGGACAGCAAAAACATCGTCACCTGGGAGCTTCCTCTGAGCCATACACCATCCTGGAGTAGAACTATTTTACTGTTCCTTCACTCCCTCCAGACTGTGGGTATATTCTCACACCTCAAGCACTGCAGCTGTTCAAGAAGGCAGCTTGCGCTACCTTGCCAAGGGCGATTATGTATGGGCATTTAAAAGCTGGCTCGACCTCAGAAGTCCTCTTGAAATAAACTTGCAATGTGCAGCACTTTTAGTACAAGTTCTGATGGTACAATCAGACAAACAAATGTGTTATTGGGTCAGGGAGAGAATGATATGAATGGGAAGATGGAAATGTGGCCCAAGACGTGGTTTTAAAGGGAGAGGGTGGGGTGGAAAGGTGGGGCGATACAGGGAGGAATGCCAGTAATGTGAGTCCAGTTGGCTGAGCTCAGGCCGACTGCAATGACAGGAAGGGATTGGAGGACGGGCATTACAAAGGAGCTGGAGAAAGGCAGCAATGTCGATCACTTGTTGCCGTGATCATCTGCCGAGCGGAGTGGCAATGAAATCAATTCTGTTGATGCAGAGAGTGCTCCATCACAGTGTAATGGCTGAGGTAATATCAGCCAATGTTAGTGACGGAAAATCTTTAAAAAGTGGCTTCTTACGGCAGTGTTGCCATTCTTTCTGAGGTAGGCAATTGTATTTAAGTTCCAACGGGATCCCACCACTAAGCACATCTTTCCCTTCCCCCCTCTGCTTTCCACGGGGATCGCTCCCTACGCAACTCCCTTGTCCATTTGTCCCCCCCATCTCTCCCCACTGATCTCCCTCCCGGCACTTATCCTTGTAAGCGGAACAAGTGCTACACATGCCCTTACACTTCCTCCCTTACCACCATTCAGGGCCCCAGACAGTCCTTTCAGGTGAGGCGACACTTCACCTGTGAGTCAGCTGGGGTGATATACTGCGTCCGGTGCTCCCGATGCGGCCTTCTATATATTGGCAAGACCTGAAGCAGACTGAGAGATCGTTTTGTTGAACACCTACACTCTGTCTGCCAGAGAAAGCAGGATCTCCCAGTGGCCACACATTTTAATTCCACGTCCCATTCCCATTCTGATATGTCTCTTCACGGCCTCCTCTACTGTAAAGATGAAGCCACACTCAGGTTGGAGGAACAACACCTTATATTCCGTCTGGGTAGCCTCCAACCTGATGGCATGAACATTGACTTCTCTAAGTTTCGTTAATGCCCCTCCTCCCCTTTGTACCCCATCCCTTATTTATTTATTTACTTGCTTTCTTTCCCCCCTTTTTTTCCTCTTTTTTTCTCCCTCTGTCCCTCTCACTGTATCTCTTTGCCCATCCTCTGGGCTTCCCCCCCCCACTTCTTTCTCCCTAGGCCTCCCGTCCCATGATCCTCTCCCTTCTCCAGCCTCGGTTCCCTTTGCCAATCAACTTTCCAGCTCTTGGCTCCATCCCTCCCCCTCCTGTCTTCTCCTATCATTTTGGATCTCCCCCCTCCCCCTCCCACTTACAAATCTCTTATTAACTCTTCTTTCAGTTAGTCCTGATGAAGGGTCTCGGCCCGAAACTTTGACTGTACCTCTTCCTAGAGATGCTGCCTGGCCTGCTGCATTCACCAGCATTTTTTGTGCATGTTAATTGTATCTAAGTGTTTATATTCTGTATAAATAATATTAATTATACTATTGAAGACATTGCTCATATTTTAGCTACATTTTCTCCAGGGTCATAATCTACAGGTGGAGTTGCGCAAAATCCATTTCCACCTTGCCTGCTCTCACCTTTCACCTTCTAGATTGTCCTTCTTCACCTCCCCCCACCTTCTTACCCTGGCTTCTTCCCCCTTTCATTCTAGTCCTGATGAAGGATCTCGGCCTGAAACGTTGATTCTTTATTCCTTTTCACAGATGCTGCCTGACCTGCTGATTTCCTCCATCATTTTCAGTGTTGTTCGCAAAACTTTGTATGTCAGGATGACTTAATCGTCTGTTGTGTTTCCTTTGGCATGTAACATTTTATGCTTCCTGGCCTCTGTCTTATGACAGCTGTATGTCTATCTTACTGTGGTACAACCTTCTCACTGAGCCACAGAGACGACTATTCATGAGGTTTCAGGGTTGGGAATTTTGGATGATCTCATTCTCAGCCTGCATCAGATTTGTTTGGGATTCACAGAACCGGAGCTGTGAAGTTCAACGGTAAGGTACGAATGCAAACGTGGCACAAGAAAAGCGACACGACTGATGGAAATGCGGGCTGAAGGAGAAATCAGACTCTGTCGTCAGAGAGTGCTGGGTCCAGGGTATTCACAGTTTCCCCTCAGCAATGCGGTCATCCTGACTGTCTGCCACCTTCTGAGGCCACACTCACGCCTCAGCGTTCCTGGAGACAGAGCACGTAGTGTCTAGTATAACCAGGTGGTGGTGAGTACAAAACTAATTTTAGTTTAGTGGGAAAAGCGAGATCTCCCAGTGGCCACCCATTTTAATTCCTCTTCCCATTCCCATGATGACATGTCCATCCATGTCCTCCTCTACTGTTGCAATGAGGCCTGACTCAGGTCGGAGGAACAAAACCTTGTATTCCATCCGGGTAGCCTCCAGCCTGATGGTATGAACATCAATTTCTCCAGGTTCCAGTAATGCCCCCCCACGACTTTCTCTATTCCCCACCCCTATTTCCCTCTCTCACCTCGTCTCCTTGCCTGCCCATTGCCTCCCTCTGGTCCTCCTTCTTCTTCCCTTCCTTCTGTCCTGCCCTGTCAGATTCCCCCTTCTCCTGCCCTGTACCACTTTCACTAATCAGATTCCTGGCTCTTTAATTCACCCCACCCCTCTCCCGGTTTCATCTATCACCGTGTGTTTCTTCCTCCCCTCCCCCCAACTTCTAATTCTGTCTCCTCATCTTTTATTCGCCAATTCTGCTGAAGAGTTTCGGCCCAAAACGTCGACTGTACTCTCTTCCATTGATGCTGCCTGACCTGCTGAGTTCCTCCAGCATTGCGTGTGTTACTTTAATTTTAGTTTATACTCAATGTGAAATAATGTTGTTCTTTAAACACAACAAAAATACACTGAAAGCTCAACTACTCATCTGAGATATGTTGGTTTGTCACTGTGCACCAGTTAGTGAGAATATCTTTGTGGCCAGACCATAGTCTGAGCACACGCACTCCTACCTAGCTCAGGAGTGGAAGGCTGACCCCCCTGCACCCCCATCCCCTCAGGTCCAGAGGTTGTCTGGACTGGGAGTGAAGTGTTTCAGAGGCCCTATCCCCAGGGTGGTGATAGGAAAGTAGCTATTTCTGAGCCTGTAACTCCTTTGCATTAGATTTCTGATTTCTCCAGATTTTAATTTCCATTGAGTTCCAGATTTTTATTTCCATTTAATTTAATGGCACCTTACCTGACTTTAACCAAAATCTTTCAACAGTGTAAGTTGAGGCGGTCTAGGTAAGCCTAGCAATGGCCTTGCCTCTGTTATCTGTGTCCCATTTCCCAATCATTGACTGATGGAAAGAGACAGGCTGTTAAATTGCTGTGCTTAGCGTGTGGCAGAGTTGCTGTCAATCAGATGTTACTTTTCCTGGAGTGAAGAGGAGACTGACAATTGTGAAGATTCAGAAGGAATAGGCATGGAAATACCCTCAGTTATTGCCCTTGCGAAAGGTCTTCTGAACGCTGGGCATTTACCTTCATATTCGTGGCATATCGCTGTTCATTTTATTTCACGTCTGTGCCTATTATTCTTTGAAGTGAGTTCCCTGATTTAGAAATGTCTTGCTTTCACTGCAGCTGTGGGTACTGAGGTACCCACCTCATCTCAGCTGGGGTAGGACACTGTTGGCGGGGCAGGCAGATTGTGGAAGTAGTGCATTCTTTCCACTAGGCTTCTGCATTCTCCCAACAAACGGGCTTGGGTTTCTCAATGTCCTCCTGAAGGTTTGTCCTTCATTTTGAATAGCTGCAGGTCAGGAGGGTCGTAGGACATTTTCCAAGGAGGCTTTGAAGATATCCTTGATCTGTCCACCCAATGATTTCCTGCCGTGACAGAGCATGGAATGAGGCATCCACTTTAGAAAGTGGCATCCCCCCCACCCCCACGGCCTACCAGTAAAGCATCTTGCCCAACAGAGCCTATTGAGAATATCTAGTAATAGTGCTTTGGCATTTGGGGTTGTGTTCCTTCCAGGATGTCCCAGCCAGCAACCACTCCCTGTAAAAAAACTTACTCTGAAGATCCTCTTTAAGTCTGCTTCTGCTCATCTTAAAACTGTACTGTTTTGGTTTTGATACCCATACGATAAGAAAAAGATTTTGACTGTTTCCTTGACCTATGCCTCTCTAATGCTAAAGTCAAAGTCATGTTTATTGTTCTGTGCACAGATATACAATATCTAGGACTGGTGCAATGAAAGACTTACTAGCATCAGCATCACAGGCACATGGAATCATATAAGCAACATTCATAAATTAACCATAATATTTACAAGAAAGAATATAATCATAACAAACAAAATGCATTTTAATGAAAAGTGATCAAAGTAATCATAATGTTGCTAAATTGCAGTGATTAGGACTTTGGCTGCTGGTTCAAGAACCAAATGGTTGAAGGGAAATAGCCATTCTTGAACCTGTTAGTAAGGGACTTCAGGCTTCTCTGTATCCTGCTGGGAGAAGATGGAATGGCCTGGATAGTGGGGATTTTTGTTGATGGATTTGTCAGGTTACCCCTTAACCTCAATTCCAGCGAAATCGCCCCATAACTGCAGTCCCACAATCTAGGTAAGAATTAACTTTGAACTCTTTCCAGTGTAATCGTGTCCTTTTGTTGTGTGTGCACAATATTGCAAGCGTGGCCTCACCAGAATTCATAAAGTTGCCTCATAATGCCCCAGCTCCTATAGTCTGTGCTTCAACCCTCTTCAGCACGCCATATGTCAAAGTATAAATTGCTCATTATGTGGAGCGGAGCTTAACCATTGTCTCAAGTCAGGAGTTCTGGTAGGAGGGTACAAGAGCTTGTTTAAGTTGATTAAAATTCTATAACCAATAATTGAGCAATGGAGATCAGAATTTGACGATTAATGTTTACAGAAGAAGGATAGAACAGAAACGTGGAGATATTTGCAAAGGGGGAATAAGGATTTTGGAACGAGAATAGGAATCGCTGCAAAAAACCTCAGCATGTCAGGCAGCATCGAATGGGAGGAGAAACAGTCATTGTTTTTGGTCTGTGATCCTTCATCAGACATGGAAAAGAAAGAACTTCAAGTAGGCTTTCAGTCAGAGGTGACAGACTGCATAGGACATCGATAGGCTGGGCTTGTTTACCCTGGAATTAAGGAGGTTGAGGAGTGACCTGATAGAGGTCCATAATAAAGCCATCCAGGCCATGCCATCTTCTTGCAACTGCCATTGGGCAGGAGATACAGAAACCTGACGTTCCATACCACTGCATTTTAGGAGGGAAAGTGGAAGGCATGTCTGTAATAGGATAAATCAAAATGGATCAATAGGGGATAGTTATCATCATATTGAGCTACTGGGTCAGTACAATATATTGTTAATGGTCAGGTGGATGGACTTGTGAGACCTCCGTCAGTCAGGGTCGACTATGGATGTTGTGTCTGGTCGTCCAGGTACGCAAGCCTGGCCAGTACAATATGAAGAGAAAGCTGTTGCCCATGTAGCAAGTACCACCTTCCATGCATCTGATGAAATGGCAGAGACTGATGCAGTTTGGTACCAGAAACATCGCAGGAGTTGCCAGTCAGCATGGAACTCAATGTAGGACTGCCTTGGGGACTCTGGCGTTGCTGGTTGGCATTGAACTCAATGTAGGACTGCCTTGGGGACCCTGGCGTTGCTGGTTGGCATTGAACTCAATGTAGGACTGCCTTGGGGACTCTGGCGTTGCCAGTCGGCATTGAACTCAATGTAGGACTGCCTTGAGGACACTGGCATTGCTGGTTGGCATTGAACTCAATGTAGGACTGCCTTGGGGACACTGGCGTTGCCGGTTGGTATTGAACTCAATGTAGGACTGCCTTGGGGACACTGGCATTGCCGGTTGGTATTGAACTCAATGTAGGACTGCCTTGGGGACATTGGCGTTGCCGGTTGCCATTGAACTCAATGTAGGACTGCCTTGGGGACATTGGTGTTGCTGGTTGGCATTGAACTCAATGTAGGACTGCCTTGGGGACATTGGCATTGCTGGTTGGCATTGAACTCAATGTAGGACTGCCTTGGGGACATTGGCGTTGCTGGTTGGCATTGAACTCAATGTAGGACTGCCTTGGGGACATTGGCGTTGCTGGTTGGCATTGAACTCAATGTAGGACTGCCTTGGGGACTGTAGATCCAGACGTGGGACTTACTTCCGAAGCCTTCCCCAGAAGTGGGTATCGCTGCAAGGAGGCGGAAGCTTGAGATCAAAGTTTTCCTTCTCATATTTGAGCTGTCAGCAACGGCTCATGAGCTCCATTGGCCCGCAGTGACTCATTTTAAGGCACCAGTAAACTGCCTTTGCCCCTTCTCTCATCAGTAGAAATGGTTCTGCTGGGTTTAGTAGCTAAGCCACCTGTGAAGGCCAGGAGCTGGACTTGGTTGTCAGAGGCTATATGAGGTGCATGCCATTGGGAACATTTCATTGGTAGGAGAGCTTGTCACCATTACCACCCCCCAGTTATAACAACCTTAAGGACTGATATCTGTGGGATATGGGATAAATACAGAAAAAGGACACACAGGAAAATTTAAGTAGGTCTTGGTAGCATCTGTGGAAAGAGAAGCAGTTAATATTTCAGACGACTCAAGAAACAGAGCTAAGATCATCTAGCTAAGAGCAACCCAAGTATGAATGTGGAGAAGACAAAGGAAAGCATTGTGGACTTCAGGGAGTTACAAACAAACCATTCCCCTCTGCGAATACATGACTCCTCCATAAAGAGAGTTAACTGCACCCAGTTCCTGGGAGTTCACATCACGGATGACCTCACCTTGTCCCTTAATATCACCTCCCTGAACAAGAACACACAGCAGTGCCTCCACTTCCTGAGAAGATTGAGGAAAGCGAGACTCCCACCCCCCCCCCATCTTAACTGTGTTTTACAGGACCACCATTGAGAGCGTCCTGACAAGTTGCATCTCCATCTGGTACGGGAGCAGTCGAGTATCGGACCAGAAGTCTCTACAAAGGACTGTGAGAACAGCTGAGGGGATCATAGGGGTCCCTCTACCAACTATCGAGGATATTTATCAGGAGCGCTGTGTACGCAGAGCCCTGAGTAGTATTATTAAGGATCCCACCCATACATCCAGCATCCTCTTTGACTTTCTACCATCAAGCAGGAGACTCTGATACATGAAAACAAGAATGGTCAAGATGAGGAACGGTTTATTCCCCCTGGCCATTAGGCTTCTGAACACCCTGCCCCATCATATTTGAAGTGTCACCGGTTAACCTGTTCCATACGTTACAATATTTAATATTAATGCACTTTAGTTTGTTATTTATCATGATTCATCTGTAGATTTTATCCTTACCTTCATAAGTTGTTGTGTGTTATGTGTACTACTGTGCTTTACACCCTGCTTTGAAGAAACATCGTCTCATTTCTATATACGTTATATGGTTTTAAACATTATATATATGGATATAGCTAAATGACAATAAACTTGACTTGACTTGACTTGACCTGATGGAGGAGTAGTGAACGGTAGGTGAAGCAAACAATTTTTTCCACTAGGGCGATTGGATACGACAGAAGGAGAAAGCAGTGTGGCTACATAACCGTATCATGACTGATGTAGTTCTGCCATAGTGGACATGAGCAGACCATACACACAACGGAAAAGAAGAAAGAACAAAGGTGGAAATGATTCTGGTATAGGTACAGTAGGAAGAAAGAAAGCTTTATCTGAAGTTAGAGAATTCATTGTTCAACCTGGAAATGATGCAACACGTCCGGCTGGAAGATGAGCTACTTTGCAGTGAGTTTCCATTAAGTTTTGTTGAATAGAACAAGAAGCCACAGACAGAGAGATTAGAGGGGTGATTTGTTTTTTTTTTGTTTTGATTTGTATTTACCGATAACTTGGAAGTCTTTGTCATGAGGAGGTCTCCTTTGGAGATAGCTTCTTGTCAGAGGATTGTATATTTTCTGACACCTGAGATCAGCTATATAGATCACTTTGATCCCCTCTGGATACTGCCCAGGGTTTGGCAAAGAGGAACAACTTCAACATTTCCATAGCCTTCTGGGTTGAGAAGGATGCACTAATGATGGTTCTTTACTCGAACACGCTGAAGGGCCAAAAGGTGTTCACCTGCCCCACTGATTGAGTTACTGAGACATCACAATGGTTTATTTGTGACAGCAAATCCAACTCATGAATGCAACATTTCTCTTCCTTTCAGAAGGTGGGTGCAGCTCCTTGTTCTTGGAGCTGGCTACCTCCTACTTACCATGCCTTAAGCCCGTATAATACCATCAGAGTTATCAATTGCCACAAAAAATTAATGCTCAAGGGCCCCTCCAAAGAAGCTCTTCCTAGACAGTATCTCACAGGCACCCTGATAATTCCAACCCTGTGTTCATAGATTTTGCGCTGTCCTGCTATAAAACAATGAACTCCTGCAAACAAAACTCTGCATTTCTCCATCAGGTCAAATTTGATGAAAATGACCAGGAGATCCAGGAGTTAATGCAAGCTGTTCCTGGATTGCAAACTCAGTGACTCTCAGGGAAAGAAACAGCTGCAATCTGCAGCTTAAATACCCACGGGCTCACCCAACCTAGAGCTAAGAACAGAGGTGAACTTATCAAGAGAGGCATTCAGTGCCTGTGGAAGAAATTCTTCAAGGAACTCGACCGTGGCTCTGTTCCTGACATGAGTGTCCTTGATGCTACCACAAATAAAAACTGTATAACTGAAAATGTGAAATAAATACAGAAGATGCTGGAAACTCTTAACGAGACAGATGCCATCAGCGGAAAGAGGAACAGCTAGTGTTACATGTTTGAGACCCTTCATCAGAACTGGGAATGAGTGAAGGTCACAGCTTGCCCTTGAAATCCATTTGCAATCATTGCACTTGGCAAGGGTTTCCACAATATCGGTGTTTTTGGTAATGTGTAGTTACTAGTTAGACTGTTCTTCCCACCATCGCTTTTATCTACAGTACATAGGACAATATTTATCATCAAAGGTTCCCACTGTCCTGGCCATGCCATCTCCTCACAGCTGCCCATCATGCAGGAGATACAGAAGCCTGAAGTCCCACGCCACCAGGTTCATCTACTTCATGCGATTCTCCAACCAACCTGCACAACTCTAATCACTTCCTCAACATACCAACACCGTGATCACCTTGACCACTTTGCACTTCCATGCACTTATATTTTGTGTTCTTTCTCATTGAAAATGTGTATAATTTATATTTTTACCGTGATTGCTACTTACCTCATGCTATATGCCTGTGACGCTGCTGTAAGTCATTTCTTTCATTGCACCTGTGTGTATTTGTGCCTGCGCATATGACAATAAACTTGACTCTGACTTTGATTTATTTTGTCAATCACCTTCATTCCTTGTCCTCTACCTCTTCACCTTATCACCCACGGAAAACATTTCTCTCCATCAACTTCTCCACAGAGTTCATGACCTGAAATAGTTACATCATATCTCCTGCCATGACCTCCTCTTTTCCAAGGAGAACAACCACACTTTCTGTGGACATAGCTTAAAAAAAAAGAACCACTCCAAGGGGAAAGAGAGAGGTTCCAGCTGCCTCACAGAGACGGATCTTTACTTTCCAAGCCACAAGGATATAGAGATGAAGATCCAGGAGAAATGAGGCACAAGAGGCAATCCTACAAGTGGAAAAGAGGGCATTTTTAAAACATTATTACATTTATTATTGTAAAAGCAATTTGAAATATTTGTAATGTTGCTGAATTCCTCACTATGAATAAATGGAGCAATTTCTACTGCTGGGAAGTAGACTGGTGCCATCTATTGAACCTGTTGCTTCCCTGCAGCTTCTCTGTGTTGTTTGAGACTGGTGTATTAACTCGCCATCTGCTTTTCGTAACTTCACATATACCAGCATCAACCCCTCCACCTAATGTTCTATTGCCCATCACATTAATCACATTAGTAAGAGGTGCATGAAAATATTTCATGGGCAACTCTCTTGAATTAAAAGGGCTACTGGAATGGAGAGATCTGGGGTGAGAATGTATATAGCCTATTAAAAGTGGGAGACAAATTTCACGTCACATGCCGGTGATAATAAACCTGATTCTGATTCAGAGAACAAGCTGGGAAATTAGTTCCAGAATCAGAATAACATTATTATCACTGCCATATGTCATGAAATTTGTTGTTTCCTAACATCAATACTCTGTAATACATAAATACACCATAAATTACAAAAAGGGATATATATTAAAAATAAAAAAGAATTACTTTTTTCACAAGTAATGCAAAAAGAGAGCAAAAACTGCAAGGTAGTGGTCATGGTTTCATTGTCCATTCAGAAAGTTAAAATTAGAAATGCAGATTACAAGAGCAATAAAATTTTAAAGTGAAACCTTTAGAAAACATCTGCTCAACCACAACTGGAGTATTGTGTTCAGTTCTGTGGGTTCCTATATTTCGGAAAGACATTCGGGCTTTCAAGAGGGTGCAGAAGAGATTTCCTGAGATAATTCAATATTAAAATAGTTTGCTTATAGAGATGGATTGGAGAAGTTGAAATTATTCCTCTAGGAATGGAAAAGGTGGTGAGGGGATTTAATTTAAGATGATGAAAGGCATAGGTATTATGATTATAACATTTAGAAGGGAGCTGGATAAGTATCTGAAAGGAAAGAGCTTGTTAAGCTAAGGGAAGAGGGTAGGGAAGTGCAGCTGGCTAGAATGGTTGTACACAGAACTGGACTATGATGCAGACAAGTGCATCATACTCAAATAGCAACTGAGTTTAATTTCTGCATCAGTAAATTTCACTTATGTCAGTAAATAAAACATAAAGATATGTTAAATTGAACATCCTACTGAAACAATTGGACTTTAAAAACTGGAAATAGAGAAATGAGTTATATGTCCAGTAGTGCTATCTCTGAGTAATCACTTATTAGTTTCTAGTCATTACTCTTCTGTCAGAGGAGTCTGAAGCTGAAAATTATATTGGAATATAGTCACAGAATTTTGCTTTGAAGTGTCAGTGTGTCTGCAATGATCCAGCGTGTGGTCTCCACCAGGATCTCAGTTTGTGAACTCTGCTTAAACGATGATGAAGAAATCATTATAAGTGCCCATGCAACACTTAAAGTAGTCTTTTCTGTAAATTCACTTTGTATAGAAAGACACATGACCAGGAGGTGATAGTATTCTCCCATCACTGGGCTTGTCCATTTTCTTAAAAAAATCCTGTGACATAACTTCTCTAGTATTTGCCACCAATCTTGTTATTAAATATTAAATTAAAAGAGACAAAAATGCATTGGCAGGATACCCAGGTGCTCTTTAGAACCAAGAAATTCTTGCTGAAATTCATTCACAATTAAGACCAATGGATGAACAGCAGCTGCAAACAACTCAGAGGATGGTGAAATATTTACATTGTGTATGGGATTAGGTAAAATAATTACAGTATTATGAAAAATACTATTTAACATATGCTTGGCCATAATTCAGGTCCAATACTTCCTTGTTTTTTGTCTATTCACAAAATATCCCTCAGCTTCCACATTATAAACATCAAAAGTTTGATTGTATTTGCAATAAAAATGAATATATTTAGGCTCTGGTGTAAGACCCGTAATATTTGATAGTTCCATACTCACCAGTATTTCTCCATTGCCACTACAGTATATTCATTTGAGAGCATGTTCTCATTAGTATCTTATGAATATTGTTTACTTTATAGATCTAACATTTTTCATGTTTTTTTTTGTCACTCTGCAATTTCTTTACCTATATAATTCTGTATTGACTAAATTTCCTCAATTCTTTCTCTACAGGTGGCACAAGTTCATGCAGCAATTTATTCCATTGCTGCTGGATCATTTCTCCAACAGAGAAGTTCGCCTCTTGCTCAAAGCCAGAGATTCAGCCTTCAGGTCTGGAGACCGGGAGGCTTACAGCTCAGCCAGGGCCAACCTGAGGAGGGGAATCTCTCAGGCTGAACACGTATACAAACAGAGAATCAAGCATTTCAACTCCTCGGACCCCCGGTGTATGTGGCATGGCACACAGGTCATTACAGACTTCAAACCACCTAGTACTGTGCCCCCTTCCAGCTCTGCTTCCCTCCCTGATGAGCTCAATTACTTCTACGCTTGCTTTGACCGAGAGAACAAGGAGGTCACTCTCAAAGCGGATCTCCCACCTGGTGAACTGCCTTTCTCACTTTCCACCTCCGATGAGCAGGGTAAATGTACGGAAGGCAGCTGGTCCGGATGGAATACCTGGCCGTGTGCTCAGAGTCTGTGCAGGGCAGTTGGCCGGGGTCTTCAAGGACATTTTTAATCTGTCCCTGGCCCAGGCAGTTGTCCCCACAAGCTTCAAGATCACCACCACTGTGCCAGTGCTGAAGCATTCCACTGCCACAGGCCTTAATAACTTCTACCCAGTTGCACTCACCTCCATCATTGCAAAGTGCTTTGAGAGACTGGTTCTATCACATCTGAAATCCTGTCTGCCCTCTACCCTGGACCCCCATCAATTTGCCTATCATACCAATAGGTCAACAGAGGATCCATCTCCACGGCACTTCACTCTGCCCTGACCCACCTGGACAGCCCCGACTCTTACATCAGAATGCTGTTCATTGACTTTAGTTCAGCATTCAGTACTGTGATCCCCGCCAAACTTCGCCAACTTAGTATCAGCTCATCCCTCTGCAATTGGACTTTGGATTTTCTGACTAACAGACCCCAATCAGTTAAGTTAGACAACCTCTCCTCCTCCACTCTCACCCTGAACACCAGCATGCCTCAAGGCTGTGTGCTGAGCCCTCTTCTGTACTCCCTTTTCACCTATGACTGCATTCCTGTACATGGTTCTAACTCCATAATCAAGTTCGCAGACGACACCACGGTGGTTGGTCTGATCAGAGGGGATGACGAGACGGCCTACAGGGATGAGGTCCAGCACCTGGCCGCGTGGTGTGCTGACAACAACCTGGCCCTTAACGCCCAGAAGACTAAGCAGATCATTGTGGACTTCAGGCATGCTAGGAGTCACACTCATGTCGCCACCTACACCAATGGAGCTATAGTGGAGCATGTATCAAGCTTCAAGTTCCTTGGTATCCACATTTCCAAGGATCTCACCTGGTCCATGAACTCCTCCATCCTGGTCAAAAAGGCACAACAGCACCTTTATTTCCTGCAGAGCATCAAGAAAACTCACCTCTGTCCCAGGATACTGATGGACTTTTACTGCTGTACCATTGAGAGCATACTCACCAACTGCATCTCAGTGTAGTATGGCATTTGTCCCATATCGGACCACAAAGCACTCCAGCATGTGGTGAAAACTGCCCAGTGGATTATCGGCATCCAATTGCCCACCATTGAGAGCATCTACCATAAACACTGCCTGGGCAGAGTGAAAAGCATTATCAAGGATGCATCTCACCCTACCCATGGACTTTTTACTCTCCTCCCATCCAGTAGACACTACAGGAGCCTCCACTCCCGCACCAGCAAGCACAGAAAGACCTTCTTCCCTGAGGCTCTAACCCTGCTGAACCTCACATCACAGCACTAAGCAGTATTGCACCCATATTGTACTGTCTCAGTACTTTTATATTTATGTGCTGTAGCATTTACTTTTTATTCGCAGTTATTTTGTAAATAACACTACTCCTTGCATTTCTGGTCAGATGCTAACTGCATTTCATTGGCTTTGTATCTGTACTCGGCACGATGACAATAAAGTTGAATCTAATCTAATCTAATCTAATCTTTATCCAAGAGGTCTTCCTTCGAAAGTAAGCCAAAACAGTGAGCTCTATTAAGCTACTCTCTGCTAATCAGGGCACTGCTCTGACATCCACTTGCACACAGAGTTATCCCAGAACAGCTGAAGTACTCTAGTTTCCCCCTCTTAATCCAGGAGCCCTGGGGCCCACAGTGCCAGGTCAGGTCAATCCACCCAGGTAGATCCTGCTCCAACACACCTACTCCGTACAATTAATGATGCAAAGTCAAAATACAACTGAAAATGTGGAAAGCCCAGATAATTTGTGGATTTGCAATGAACCAGAATTCATGCTTTTACTTGATTGCTGACTATTTTTCATAACTGTGTTAAATCTTGCAACTTCTTTCCAACAGAACAGTAGAGCCATGCAGTGCGTTATGACAGAAAAGAAAAGCCACCATTGCATGGCGGTGCCACAGCTCAGGATTTTGTTAAATAAGAAATAATAATCCACTAAGTAAACAAATCTTTTTTTTTTTGCTCACTTTCAAATGCCTGCTAACCTGAAAATCTAAATTTTGCTTCCCAAAAAAATCTCAATTTGGCCCTTGTTTGTCATTTTGCACATTACTGTCTGCATGTATAATGCCGTACCTAATCTGAATTTGAGCAGGCTATTAAATTTGATTGTGTATGTTAACATCATGTATGTACACAGCGTATGCAGATCATGAATCATGGAATTTTGAAGCTTCTTGTTGATATGGTGCGATTGGATTCTATTCTATTTGTTAGCATGAAAATAGAAATGATTTGCAAAATACTAGTAATTAATTATTTCTTTGTAATTTATCCCTGTTCATATTTTCGTTCTTAAACCCAAGTTGCTGCAGCTTCTGTCACCTTGGCGACGGAGTTTAATTGCTACACTCAAGGAGGAACTCCGGCGCTGTCCAGCGCTGCGGTGCTGAATCCGCTGCATCGCTTTGGCGCTTCCCGGTGTCGCTGTCCAGTGCTGCGGTGCTGAATTCCTTTTCTAATTCCTGGTGCTGTGATGCTGAATAACGCCGCTATCCGGCGCTGTGGAGTCTGTGTATGAACTGGAGCAGCTTCAGACTCTCTGCGCTTTCTTCACCGTCAATCTTCCGACTAGTGAGAATGTAAACGGCGATCGCTCTCGCTGCCACTCGCTGAGCGATGAGACCGGGGAATACGCTATCTGCACCTCATCATCATGGACGAAGACCTCTTTCAGCTTCGGCATCTACCGTGAGTAGACGCACACCTCTTATTCACCCACACGAACAAGTCTGTGCGATACAGACAGGCACTGGGCCTGTGCAACACCCACCTAGCCTGAAATATCAAGCTCCCATTCAGGCTATGTTCACCGGCCACGATTATATAAATAGGGGTCACAGGTACCTTAAATAGCATCGACTGAAATTCAATTAATCATTCAGGATCACTTTTTGTTTACAAATTCTTTAATCATATTTGAAAATCTGCAATGGTGATGATGAGTGACAGCTGCCAGTGAGTTTTCGAAAAATGTTAATCAGCTTTTCATTTGAAAATTAAAGACATTTATGTGCCTGCTATACAGTTTGTTACTTGCTGGTTTAAAGCATCACTTAGTCGTCTTATATCCTTCTGGAAATGTGACAATCTGCTTCCCCCATTCAAAAATATGCTATTTAATAATTACTTTAATTTGTATTATTGGGTATTTAGTCTTTCTTCTATTTCTACTTACAATTGTTTTTTCTGAAGATACTTGGTAAATTAATAGCACCATTTTTAATAATTTCTCTGGGACACAGTTATTGCAGCTCACTAATGGAATTAATTCTGCTATTTATCTTGTGAGCAAGGACAACACAAACCATGTGGTTACTTCTTGAATTAATAATAGTTGCTGTGGTTTAACTTGCAGGTACAGACACAGCCAAGTCAAAACAGTCCCTGTCTCTTTGAACATCTTATTGATTCACAGAGTTAATTATCTAAATATTGATACAAGCCATGTACTTTGTTAATGAAAACTAGCAAATAGAGATCCTTCATTAGCTTTACACTTAAATATTTTATTAATTTAAATTAAATATGAAATTAGTTACATCTCTTTTAAAACAAGGACCAGTTTAGCTTTCTGTGTCGGTCTTCAGGCATAATGTTAAATACCTGACGAGCTACAGTGACATTGAATGGCAGGGCAGGCTTGAGGACAAAGTGGCCTACTCTTGCTTTTATTTCTTTGTGTTGTGACTGTGTGCATGACAGTCAGGCTTGTAAGCATTATGTTTAATACACTATAAGAGATAACTATATCTTGTTTTGTTGAAAGTATATTTCACATTCTTTCAACGGGAATGAGAGGGTTAACATATGAGGAATGTTGGACTGTATTCCTTGGAGTTTAGAAGAATGAGGGGGGACCTCATAGAAACATTTCGAATGTTGAAAGGCATGGACAGAGTGGATGTGGCAAATTGTTTCCCATGGTGGGGGATTCTAGTACGAGAGGGCATGACTTAAGGATTGAAGGGCACCCATTCAGAACAGAGATGTGAGGAAATTTTTTTAGCCAGAGGGTGGTGAATCTGTGGAATTTGTTGCCATGGGCGGCAGTGGAGGCCAAGTCATTGGGTGTATTTAAGGCAGAGATTGATAGGTATCTGAGTAGCCAGGGCATCAAGGGTTATGGTGAGAAGGCAGGGGAGTGGGACTAAATGGGAGAATGGATCAGTTCATAATAAAACGGTGGAGCAGACTTGATGGGCCAAATGGCCGGCTTCTGCTCCTTTGCCTTATGGTCTTATGGTCTAATTTGAACATCAAATAATTGAAAATCTTAGCTGCTGGGTGACAAACAAAGAGTAAGCATGAGTCTCATGTTCACATTGTTAAATAAACAGTGCTTCATTTGGAAATAAGACTAAGTATTTTTAAAAAGAGTTTAATATTGCAAAGCACCAAATTTCAGGTAGTTAACTGATAATGTTTTTTGAAAAAAAAATGCAATCACTAATCCAGATTTATAGAACTGCATGACCATAATCTAACATTTTTAGATATTCTTCTTGTTTTGGGAAAATGGAATCCAATCCAATTGGTTTTTTGGATCTTGATACATTGACACTATATATGATCAACACATTTCTGAAATGACATTAAGCATTTATTTTGTTCATGTTAGATTTGTTCAGTGATTTCTGTTTGAGTGGTGGTGCATCACATATTATCTACCTGCTAGTGCATCCAGGATAAGGCAGGAACAATATGTATTTGCCCTTGATTATATCTCTGGTAGAGCTTGCCTTTGATTCCAGAGAGATACCATTCAGCTTTGGAATCATTTGGCAAAGTAAATCAGATTATTCCCTCCCCTAACTTCTATGCCCCATTATGACTAAGGAGGCAGAAATCAGACATAACTTACCCTTCTGTTTCTTGGGCTAATTATCTATTAGTTTAATTCTTAATTATTTGATTTGAAGATTTGGTAATTACAACACAAAAGAGGACTGCATAAAATGAGGCTCCAATCGATTATTTTTATTTTTAAGACTCTTCGTAGGCCCAAGACAATTTAAACTTTTTCAGTCTAAGATTTATTCATCCAAATCCTTTGTCATTCCTTTGTCATAATTTATAATCATCTCTGAATTATTCTGCAATGTGTTAACTTGTCCCTTGATTGATTGCTGCCTCCAGATAGTATCAGAGAATGCTTTGCAATACAGAAAATACTGTAAATACTCAGCAAGTCTGGTTATATCCATGGGACAAGAAACACAGTCAATATTTTTAGCCAGAACTGGGAAGGACAGAATAGAAGCTCATGAGCTGCAGAGAAGGTGGGGAACAGGGTGTCTCTTAAAGGGTAAAACCAGGGTGACCATGGGGATAAGCTGAAAACCAGGGTATCTGGTCAATGAGTTTGGCAGTGAGAACATAGAGTAAAGAACATGGAGAAAAGAATGTAAGAGTTGTGAAATGCAGAGCTGTAAAACCTGCCTGGCAGATCAGGCTGGGCATGTCCTCCATTCTCAGGGAGAAGAAAAAAATGTAATTATTCTGGTTGTTCCTTTCAGAATTTCAAATATTTTAATTATAACTGCTTCATCTTCCCTTTCCTGCCTGCCGTAAGAAATTCAAACTCCGAAAAACATCTTAATTATCTCCAGTTGTCAATTTGAGTCTTCCTTTAATCATTGTGGCTCTCTGTTTTTGTACATTAGTTCCTATTCACAGGACTTATAAGGCTTCTCCCCTTGCAATGAAAATAAAAACAGAGGAATTTTCCTTTGCTATTGCCATCTGTTCACATATGGTCCTGTAAAAGAGCATAGCCATGCACTTTTCATTTTTGCGAATTCAGTACTTTAAAAAATGCAGTCATAAATTTATTATTTGCACAGTCCAGATGTTAAAATCTATAATGTATCCTGTTGGTAAGATGGCCCACCACCTTATTATTGATGCTGATATTGATAATCGCATCCTATTTCCCTCAGCCTGCTCCATTTGAGCACAGTCTTCCATTGACTGAAAAAAGCACCGATTTGGAGATGGCTTGAAGCAAGGCGTTAGGTGTTTATCTGTTGCCGAAACACATGAAATCAAAGTTTTAGCAAGTAGTATTCACAATGTGTAAACCATGCAGAACAAATTCCAACCTGAAATTTTCCTCAGCCCACTTCAGAATCAGAATCAGAATCAGGTTTATTATCACCGGCATGTGACGTGAAATTTGTTAACTTAGCAGCAGCAGTTCAATGCAATATAAAATCTAGCAGAGAAAAAAATAAAACATAATAATAACAAATAAACAAATAAATCAATTACATACATTGAATAGATTTTTTAAAATGTGTAAAACCAGAAATACTGTATATTTAAAAAGTGAGGTAGTGTCCAAAGCTTCAAAGTCCATTTAGAAATCGGATGGCAGAGGGGAAGAAGCTGCTTCTGAAATGTTGAATGTGTGCCTTCAGGCTTCTGTATCTCCTACCCGATGGTAACAGTGAGAAACGGGCATGCCCTGGGTGCTGGAGGTTTTTAATAACGGCCGCTGCCTTTCTGAGACTCTGCTCCCTAAAAATGTCCTGGATACTTTGTAGGCTAGTGCCCAAGATGGAGCTGACTAGATTTACAACCTTCCGCAGCTTCTTTCGGTCCTGTGCAGTAGCCCCTCCATACCAGACAGTGATGCAGCCTGTCAGAATGCTCTCCACGGTACATCTATAAAGTTTTTGAGCGTATATGTTGACATGCCAAATCGCTTCAAACTCCTAATAAAGTAAAGCTGCTGAATTGCCTTGTTTATAACTACATCGATATGTTGGGACCAGGTTAGATCCTCAGAGATCTTGACACCCAGGAACTTGAAGCTGCTCATTCTCTGCACTTCTGATCCCTCTATGAGGATTGGTATGTGTTCCTTCATCTTACCCTTCCTGAAGTCTACAATCAGCTCTTTCATCTTACTGACGTTGAGTGCCAGGTTGTTGCTGCGACACCATTCCACTAGTTGGCATATCTCATAGCGTGAGGAAAGTTAGAACTGAAGAAGTTACCTAGTCAGTTATGACACTTGTCAAGCATAAGAACTGCACTCTAAAGCATGATAAGCTTGAGATTAAACAGTATACGAAGTTGCAAGTCGAGAATAAAAGATTGACCTTATTCAAATTCCAAAGCTATGTAGTGTATTTACAGCCAAAGAAAGTGTTACTGGGCTTGATTGCAAAGTGAGAAAATTAAAGACATGTAAATGACATCAACACTCCATTGTTCATTTGAGGATTGTATGATCTTAAAAAGTCTAGATAATGCCCTCAGTACTCTGCACAGAAAACCATGTGTAGTTTTTGGGCAATAGTGGGATTTAACTGATACTGAGTATGCAAATATATTTCATTCCCTTCCATTATTATATAGTTAAGGTGGGGGTTGATAGATGGGTACTTGGTTAATAAGGATGTGAAAGGTTATGGGGAGAAGGAGAATGGGGTTGAGAGGGGAAATACATTTCCCATGATCAAATAGCAGAACAGACTCCATGAACTGCAAGGCCTAACTCAGCTCCTATGCCTTGTGTGTCTTATTACATTATATTGTATATTATTTTAGCTAAATATTTGCAATTTAAATATATTGATCATTTAATAACTCATCACTGCAGTAAAATACAGCAATGCAAACTGATTTCAAATTAATTATTTCATAAATAAAATGAACATATTTCTTAGTCAAAGACCCAATTTGTCTGTTTAATAGAACAGATGAATGTGTTTCAGCTGGTGATGTCATGTTATAAAATACCTTCAGTTATAAGGTGACCATTGTTGACCCATAACGTTATGCCTCATGATTCAGCCTCATTCTAATGGAGATACAGTATTTTTCTGTTCAAGTTGCCTCAGCTGTTAGTGCTCTTTTTCTTGGGTCAGAGGTTTGTGGATCTGAACTACATTCCAGAGTTTAATTCAGTCTGAAAGATGCTGAAAGGGGAGAAAGTGGCTTTCAAGGGCAAAATTCTTGAAAATGCATGTGCAAGTAAACACAACCATAATTTTAAACAAAAAGGAAAGGCATTAGGCATCTTTTTAGTCAAGGCATAGAACAAAGAAGGTATAATAAATCCAGTTACATATAGGCCACATATAATTTTCTGTGCCCCAAATTAAAAGGGTTTGTAAGACCATAGTATGTGCTCACCAGAGTGATGAGGTGAACTATGTTAATGGAATGCCTGGGACAATTGATGATAGAAAAGAGTAGGCTAGACATAATGATATGGCTCTGGGCGTGTACTTGCTGGAGTTTAGAAGAATGAGAGGGCATCTCATTGAAACCTTTCAAATATTGGAAGGCCTAGATAAACTGAACATGAAGAGGATATTTCCTATAGTGGGGGGAGTCTAGGACCAGAGGACACAGCTTCAGAGTACAATGACGCCTCTTTAGAACAAAGATGAGGAAGAATTTCTTTAGCTAGAGGGTGGTGAATCTGTGGAATGCATAACCAGAGATGACTGTGAAGGCAATGTCATTGAGTATGTTTAAAGTGGTGATTGATAGGTTCTTGATTAGTCCGGGCATTAAAGATTATGGGGAAAAGGCAGGAGAATGGGGTTGAAAGAGATTATAAATCAGCTATGATAGAATGGTGAAGAAGGCTTGATGGGCTGAATGGCCTCATTCTGCTGCTATGTTTTCTAATCTTATGGTCTTGTATGTGGATGGAAGAGGTTCTAGCATAGAGTATTGTCCATAATTGGAGCCATATCAGTTCCAATTGATCAGTTTCTTAGTATAACACGTGAATTTCATTTTGATGAAAATTATAAATGACAATTAGGAAGTATGCAAGAGAAAATTGCAATAAAAATAAACAAATATTTAAAAATACTTTTTAAAATATAAATTAATGAATTATTTTCAGCAGGAAACTGCTGAACCTCCACTTTACACGAGATGAGGTTTTCGTTTGTGTTGCTGAGGTTTGGCATCTACAGAACCGTAGGATGAATTGGTGAGGTGACTCGATGCTCTTTGTTGATATTGTGCCTAGAGATGGTCCACAAGTCAGAGGCAGAGCATAAGGAATGACTATCGGTTTAAATGCTAGGTGCTTCCGAGTTGAGAAAAGTGAGCACCGACACAGTGCTCTGAGGGACCAAAAGCAAAGTTACAAAGAGTTATAAAACAGCTTTGGGAGGAGGACGGCAAGAACCAGGGAAGAAAAATAGTTCCGTAACTTTCTGGGAGAGGAAAACAAATGAGATGCTTTCATTTTTTAATCAAAATGCAAAATATAAAAGCATTTAGGAAAAAGGTGTTTTAATGACTATGGAAAAAATTGCATCTAAGTTTGGAAAAAAAGACAAAGGACATATGGTAATGTAGGAGGGAGGACTGCATCTCAGTGACTCAGGAACAGCTTCTTTCCTTTAGCCATCAGATTTCTGAATGGGCATTGAACCCATGAAAACCACCTCACTACTTTATTTTCTCTCTTTCTCACTATTTATTTAATTTAACTTTTTAAATATATATACTTTAATTCAGTGTTTATTATTATGCATTGCAATGTACTGCTGCTGCAAAACAAGTATCACGACATGTGCCAGTGATATTAAAGCTGATCCTGAAATAGGTCATGGTTATTGCCTTGTCCTTCAGATAACGTACCGCGTTGTTGCAGACTGCAGTAATCAGGAAATAACCACAGGTCCCTTGCTACTCATGAGCAATGAGGACAAAACTACTTTAACTCTGACAGCCAAGCATTCAGTGAAACAGATTCTGTTGGGACGAAACAAAAAGACAACCATAGTACTACAATGCAGAAAAATCAGTCTGACATCCTGGACTATTTCGATAGCTTAGTAGGCGAAAGACCAACAAATATATATATGAACTAGGAACATGAGTGGTCTCTCAGGCTTGTTCTGACATTTAATAAAATCCTAGCTGATCTGATTGTAATCAATTGTATCTGGCGGTGTGATTGGCAAGGAAGGATTAAGGAAGTTAAACTTCAATATGGTAGTTCTCATGACAAAATGCAAGAGCATGATCTTATCAGAGTTATTGCCCATGTCAAAGGCCTGCATATGACATCATAGTAGCACCCCTGGTACAAGCGTAGGCACTCATTAGATACCGTCATGCTTAAGCAAGGGGCTGTAAAACTTCCACATCAGCTGCAATCACGCTAAGTAGCTCTGACGGCTGGACTGGCCGCTGCCCACTCTACTGTCAGCCTCCAAAAACGTGACAGAACCAATGTGGCAAGGAGGCCAATGCCAGAGCCCTCAAGGACCGTACTAATCTAGTTTTTCTCAGATGGCGCCTCTCAGGAAACCAGTTGACTCCCAACCTATAGCAGCTGCAGAGTGACCACAGGAGCAGATGGTATCTCCAATGAATTTGTAAAATTCAGTGATGAAGAACTTCATTGACAAATCCACGTCACAGGATATACCAGGAGAAGCACAAGTGCCATGATCATGACCTTCAGGCAAGGTGACAAGTCTGACTGCGATAACTGCAGGGAGATCTTCCTACTATCTGACAGAGAGAGAGTCGTTGCCAGAGCCACCTCAGCTGCCTCCACAGTACAAAGAGCTCCCACCATCTGGTTTCCATCGGTCTAGAGGCACATTTCACCAATTCCAAAAAATAGGACCATAAAACATCGGAGCACAGTTAGGCCATTTGGCCCATTGAGCCTGCTCTACCATTCCATCATGGCTGATTTATTTTCTCTCTCAACCCCATTCTCCTGCCTTTTCTCTGTATTCTTTGATGCCCTGACTAATCAAGAACCTATCTACCTCAGCTTTAAATATACCCAATGACTGTGGCAATGAATTCCATGGATTCACCACCAAAGAAATTCCTCCTCATCTGATCTAAAGGGACATTCTTCTATTCTGAGGTGTGCTCTCTGGTCATGAACTATCCCACTATTGAAAACATCCTCTCCACATTTACTCCATCTGGGCCTTTCAATATTCAGTAGGTTTGAATGAGCTCCCCTCCCCCATTCTTCTAAACTCCAGTGAGTACAGGCTCAGGGGTTATGTAGGAGTCACATTAACTAACAGATATGCTGTATATCATCCTCACTGACTCCAACAAACAGGGGGTCTGTGGAAGATGTTCTTCAATATCTTTATTGTGTTTGGCTCACAATGTCGTTGGTGACAATCAAGTCTATATCACTGCCCCAACATTTTTCTCAATCTTTCTTGCCGCAATTTTACATCCCAACTCCTGCGGAAGTAGGGCTATTCTACAGAAATAAAAGGAAGCTGTTCGACCTGCAGAGGATACACTCCAAACCCAAAGTCACCTGCACCTGAGAATTCAAATCATATGTATACAAAGCTTGAATTTCTGAGAACTTAGAGCTAGTCTTTACACCAAGTTGAAGCATCTAAGAGGATTGTGTTTATACTCAACATCCTTGGTATAAAGATTCTCTACCAACCCATCCCATTTCACAACACTTCCCTCTGAGCATAAAAGTTTATGAGGTCCTAGAAAACATATTTTGGGAGCTATCACCCAGCAAAAGCAGACATCGATAATTATCTTTATCATTGCTTTCAGTGCACCAATACAGTGTTTGGCTGATTGAGGAAGAATGCTTGTAGAGTAGAAAACTTATGGTCTACTTGGCAGCATTAATCACTGCCCCTCTAAGTGCTGAGACCTGGACTATCTACAATGAGTGCCTCACATGTGGGAAACATACCCATCAATGCTGTGTCCACAAAATCCTCTAAATTGGCTGGAAGGATATGTGACCAATGCCCTTGTCCTCTCCCAGTTCAGTATTCCCTGCATTGTGGCCTGAGATAACTGGGTAGATTGGGCAATCCAGGCCACTCACATGCCCGATATCAGACTCCCATGAGAGATACTGTTGTGATCTCTGTCATGGGAAGAGACAATCGGACAGATAGTGGAAATAATTACTTAAAGCTTGCTTCCAAAAGTGCAACATCACCATAAATGTTGTGATCTTTTGCTCATGACTATTCAAAAGCATGGTAGTATAGTGGTTAGCGTAATAGTTTGCAGTGCTAGCAGTCAGTGACTGGGCTTCAATTCCTCCTGCTGTCTGCAACATAGTCCCTTTAACTTTTTTTAACAGCTGTGTAGACCAAACATTGCTCTGAGCAGGAAATTTTTATGCAGCCTGAAAACTGCATGGCACTTAATTTTTTTTTGTAATTTGCATTATATAAATATTTAGAATGAAAAGTGCAAAATCACATACTTTTGATTTTAAACCATAGAAACTACAACACAGAAGCAGGCCTTTTGACCCTTCTTGGCTGTGCCGAACCATTTTCTGCCTAGTCCCACTGACCTGCACACGGACCATATCCCTCCATACACATCCCATCCATGTATCTGTCCAATTTATTCTTAAATGTTAAAAAAGACCCCGCATTTACCACCTCGTCTGGCAGCTCATTCCATACTCCCACCACTCTCTGTATGAAGAAGCCCCCCCTAATGTTCCCTTTAAACTTTTCCCCCCTCACCCTTAACCCATGTCCTCTGGTTTTTTTCTCCCCTTGTCTCAGTGGAAAAAGCCTGCTTGCATTCACTCTATCTATACCCATCATAATTTTATATACCTCTATCAAATCTCCCCTCATTCTTCTACGCTCCAGGGAATAAAGTCCTAACCCATTCGACCTTTCTCTGTAACTCAGTTTCTCAAGTCCTGGCAACATCCTTGTAAACCTTCTCTGCACTCTTTCAACCTTATTTATATCCTTCCTGTAATTTGGTGACCAAATCTGAACACAATTCTCCAGATTTGGCCTCATCAATGCCTTATACAGCCTCATCATAACATTCCAGCTCTTATACTCAATACTTTGATTAATAAAGGCCAAATGTACCAAAAGCTGTCTTTACGACCCTATCTACCTGTGATGCCACTTTTAGGGAATTTTGTATCTGTATTCCCAGATCACTCTGTTCCACTGCAATCCTCAGTGCCTTACCATTAACCCCGTATGTTCTACCTTGGTTTGTCCTTCCAACATGCGATACCTCACACTTGTCTGTATTAAACTCCATCTGCCATTTTTCAGCCCATTTTTCCAGCTGGTCCAAGTCCCTCTGCAGGCTCTGAAAACCTTCCTCACTGTCTACTACACCTCCAATCTTTGTATCATCAGCAAATTTGCTGATCCAATTTACCACATTATCATCCAGATCATTGATATAGATGACAAATAACAATGGACCCAGCACTGATCCCTGTGGCACACCACTAGTCACAGGCCTCCACTCAGAGAAGCAATTCTCTACCACCACTCTCTGGCTTCTTCCATCGAGCCAATGTCTAATCCAATTTATACTTAGCGACTGAATTTTATTAATTTATTAATTGAAGGATATCATGAAATACAGTACAACAAAGAAATCTTTCACATTTCATAAACTTTATCTCGCCTGTCTTTATTACAAATTCATTGTCTATGAACACTGTCCAGATTAATTTTGCATCCTCATTAGGTCATCCAAATGTTCCACTTCCAGTCTATTTCTGGATTTACATTTGATTGAATTCATAAGACTGGATCCATGTTTGCAGACAGCACTAGAAGCTTGAAATGTTCCGACGGTGTCAACAAGAATTGACAGTTCTTCAAATTATTTGTTTCTTAGCGCATAGTACAACATCCCAGTAAACATCTTAATTGAAACCGTCTCAACTTTCTCAGAAGTGACAAATTTGAAATCACAGCATGGCTGCAATAATTTAGAGGGAATGTTCATTTATGAATTATATTTACATAATTAATTACAGGGTATTTTACAAATATATTAACATTTGTAGATTTCAAAACTATATTAGCATAATTTCAAAATTATATTAACATTATATAAAATAAAATCCCAGCGGCGTGGCAACAAAGGCTATGTGCTTGGGGGCATTTCAGTTACAGCCTGGCTGTACTCCCACACAGCACAGAGGGAACAGTGGTCCATACGGTATTTGTACATTCACTCTGTTACCTCATGGGTTTCCTCTAGGTGCTCCAGTTTCTTTTTAAATTCCAGATGTATGGGTTAAGGTTAGTAAGTTGTGGGCATACTCTGTTAGTGCCAGAAGCATGGTGACATTTGGGGGCTCCCCCCAGCACATTTGAAAGCCAAATGACCCATTTCATTGTATATTTTGATGTACGTGGCATGTGATAAATAAAGCTGATCTTTAATTTTTAGAGTAGGAGCATTTCATATTGTATTGGGAGCCTGGAATCCATGTATTATGAGCAAGCAGAAGACCTGTGTAAAGAGAAATAAATGGGCAACATCTCACAATTTACCCACACCACTAAATCACCCTCTGCCACATTGGTCTCAGTCATCTCACCAGGACAAACCTGCCGTGGAAACAGTCCATATATGGAACTGAAATATTGAAATCCACATTGGCAATTAATTCTAACTTTTTGGTTTGAAGATACTGGATTAATGGTGATTTGATCTCGTGAAGTATGTTCTATTAATTAAGCATTGTGCAGGTGACCTCGCGCTCAGATATCATAGAAGCAAATAGTGGGCAAAGCGGAAATCTTGCATTAGCTCAATAAATACTGTTGATAATTCAGACAACACACACACACAATGCTGGAGGAACTCGGCAGGCCAGGCAGCATCTACAGAAAAGAGTACAGACGACGGTTCAGGCCGAGACCCTTCAGCAGGACTGGGGAGAATCAGATGAGGAGTCAGAGTAAGAAGGTGGGGGGAGGGGAGGTGATAGGTAAAACCGGGAGGGGGGGTGGTAAAGTAAAGAGCTGGGAAGTTGATTGGTGAAAGAGATACAGGGCTAGAGAAGTGGGAATCTAATAGGAGAGGACAAAAGGCCATGGAAGAAGGAAAAGGGGGAGGAGCACCAAAGGAGGTGATGGGCAGATAAGGAGATAAGGTGAGAGAGGGAAAAGGGGATGGGGAATGGTGAAGGGAGGCGTTACCGGAAGTTTGAGAAATCAATGTTCATGGTATCAGGTTGGAGGCTACTCCAACCTAAGTGTAGCCTCATCACAACAGTAGAGGAGGTCATGGACTGACATGTCGGAATGGGAATGGGAAGTGGGAAGAGCCCTGTATCTCTTTCACCAATCAACTTCACAGCTCTTTTACTTCACCCCTCCCCCACCTCCCGGTTTCAACTATCACCTTGTGTTCCTTCCTCCCCTCCCCGGACCTTTTTGTTCTGACTCTTTATCTTTTTTTCCTCCAGTACTGATGAAGGGTCTCAGGCCAAAAGGTCAACTGTCCTTTTTTTTCCCCAAAGATGATGCCCGGCCTGCTGAATCCCTCCAGCATTTTGTGTGTGTTGCTTGGATTTCCAGCATCTGCAGATTTTCTCCTGCTTGTTAATAATTTGGATATTCCTTAGATTCTCCTCAGGTTCAGAGCTCAGAGTTGCCCCTGTAAACACAACACAAAGATGCAACTGTTACAGCCTTTATGATTTGAAGTGGATATCTGTTTCTACCAGCTGGGAGCTCCTCAACTCTCCCTGAAGGTAGATTGTACAAAATATTTGGTAAGCCAAGACTTGATACACATCATTAAGCTTTATTTTATGCCTGCAATCGTAGAGGATTAGAATTCATTCAATTCCATCAGTGTGATCTATTTTCAAGTATGATAGAACGGTGGTTAAGGAACTTAATGTGTATCTATAGGTTACTGACCTGAAAGCTCAAATTCTGGCACAATCTCAGTTACGGTGGCCATGAAACTAATTTTCTTTAGGAAAGGAAATGGCTTCCCTGTAATGTGGTTGGCTGCCCTCTGAAATGGCCACCATAAATGTTGGCAAATTCTGCAATCACCATGTCCCCTGAAGGAACCGTCTGAAAATGCACCATCAACATTGAGACCCTGTCCTTATACATTTGTTATCATTGAGGTTGCCCAATCTGATTAAAAAATATCCAGCAAAGAACGTACAGAAGAGTAAGAAATTCAGACCGACTCTGACAAAGTATTTACCAATTTGTGTGTAGTTGATGGATAGGTGGGAACTGATGACATTTATTTTTCAAATCAGACTGATCTGCCTTGAAAGAACAGCTGCCAGCTGTCACAAGATATATTCCTGGAGGGTTCATTACGTAATTTACCATGGTTCACCCAATAGTCACCCTCCACCTGGCCCTCACCCACCTGGACAAAAAAGACATATACATTTGAATGCTGTTCATAGACTTCATTTCAGCATTCAACACAATCATTCCTCAGCACCTGATTGAAAAGCTGAAACTGCTGGGCCTGAACACCTCCCTCTGCAACTAGATCCTAGACTTCCTGACTGGGAGACCTCAGTCTGTCCGGATCGGGAGCAGCATCTCCAACACCATCACACTGAGCATGGGGGCCCCCCAGGGCTGTATGCTCAGTCCACTGCTGTTCACTCTGCTGACCCACGACTGTGCTGCAACACACAGCTCAAACCACATCATCAAGTTCACCGATGACACGACCGTGGTGGGTCTCATCAGCAAGAATGATGAGTCAGCATACAGAGAGGAGGTGCAGCAGCTAACAGACTGGTGCAGAGCCAACAACCTGTCTCTGAATGCGAACAAAACAAAAGAGATGGTTGTTGACTTCAGGAGAGCATGGAGTGACCACTCTCCACTGAACATTGACGATTGACGGCTCCTCCGTTGAGATCGTTAAGAGCACCAAATTTCTTGGTGTTCACCTGGCGGAGAATCTCACCTGGTCCCTCAACACCAGCTCCATAGCCAAGAAAGCTCAGCAGCATCTCTGTTTTCTGTGAAGGCTGAGAAAAGTTCATCTCCCAAACCCCATCCTCACCACATTCTACAGAGGATGTATCGAGAGCATCCTGAGCAGCTGCATCACTGCCTGGTTTGGGAATTGCACAGTCTCAGATCGCAAGACCCTGCAGCGTATAGTGAGGTCAGCTGAGAAGATCATCAGGGTCCCTCTTCCCGCCATTACAGACATTTACACCACACGCTGCACTCACAAAGCTAACAGTATTGTGAAGGACCCTACACACCCCTCACACAAACTCTTCTCCCTCCTGCCATCTGGCAAAAGGTACCGAAGCATTCAGGCTGTCACGACCAGACTGTGTAACAGTTTCTTCCCCCAAGCCATCAGACTCCTCAATACAGTACTCAGAGTCTAGACTGACATCTACATCATTTATTATTATATTGTAATTTGTCCTCTACTGTGCCTATTGTCTTGTTTATTAATTATTGTACTGCCCTGTACTGACTGTTTTGTGCACTTTATGTAGTCCTGTGCAGGTCTGTAGTCTAGTGCAGTTTTTATGTTGTTTTACGTAGTCTAGTGTAGCCTTATGCTGTCTCACAGTCTAGTGTAGTTTTGTATTGTTTCATGTAGCACCAGGGTCCTGGAGGAACATTGTTTCATTTTTACTGTGTGCTGTGCCAGCAGCTTATGGTCGAAGTGACAAAAAACTTGACTTGACTTGACTTGACTTGATATGTCCATCCTCAAGGACCTTTCCAGAGGCAGGTGCAAGTCTAAACTCTTTCCAAATGATCCATCCTTTACTATGTCAGAAAGCCCCGATCTCATCAGAATCAGGTTCATTATCACCGGCACGTGACGTGAAATTTGTTAACTTAACAGCAGCAGTTCAATGCAATACATAATCTAGCAGGGAGAGAAAAATAATAATAAATAAAATAAAACGTAATAAATAAACAAGTAAGTCAATTACATATATTGAATAGATTTTTTTTAATGTGCAAAAACAGAAATACTGTATATTAAAAAAAATGAGGTAGTGTTCAAAGCTTCAATGTCCATTTAGGAATCGGATGGCAGAGGGGAAGAAGCTGTTCCTGAATCACTGACTGTGTGCCTTCAGGCTTCTGTATCTCCTACCTGATGGTAACAGTGAGAACAGGGCATGTCCTGGGCGCTGGAGGTCCTTAACAACGAACGCTGCCTTTCTGAGACACCGCTCCCTAAAGATGTCCTGGGTACTTTGTAGGCTAGTACCCAAGATGGAGCTGACTAGATTTACAACCTCCTGCAGCTTCTTTCGGTCCTGTGCAGTAGCCCCTCCGTACCAGACAGTGATGCAGCCTGTCAGAATGCTCTCCATGGTGCAACTATAGAAGTTTTTGAGTGTAGTTGTTGACATGCCAAATCTCTTTAAACTCCCAATAAAGTATATCCGCTGTCTTGCCTTCGAGCAGGTTCAATGGTTCAGCAGTCTTCTCCTGCTCCTATTTCATATATAATATGAAAAGAAAAAAATTTAAATCATATTTCTTTTAAATTGACATGCTTATTTTCTTCTGGTTACATCCAGTGTTCTGTATATTGGTTTTTAGTTCTTACTGGTGCCAAGCAATCTACCTGTCCAGGGTTATTAACAGATACAGGTCATTAACTGAGGTGCAGAGGGCTTGGGAGTCCTCAGACACGATACGCTGAAGGGTAATTTGCAGGTTGAGCTGGTGGTGAGGAAAGCAAATGCAATGTTGGCATTCATTTTGAGAGGACTAGAATATAAATCCAAGGATGCAATGTTGAAGCTTTGTAATACTGTGAGCAGTTTTGGGCTCCTTATCTAAGAAGGAATATGCTGACATTGGAGAGGGTTCAAAGGAGGTTCATGAAAACGATTTCTGGGATTGAGAGTCTTATCATATGAGGAGCATTTGATGACTCTGGGCCTCTACTCTCAGAAGAGTGAGGGGTGACTTCATTGAAGCCTATCGAATGGTGAAAGGCCATGATAGAGTGGATGTGGGGAGGATGTTTCCTATGGTGGGAGAGTCTAAGACCAGAGGACACAGCCTCAGAACAGAGGGGCGTCCTTTTAGGGCGGAGATGAGGAGGAATTTCTTTAGCCAGAGAGTGGTGAATCTGTGGAATTCGTTACCACAGGTGGCTGCAGAGGCTAAGTCATTGGGTATATTTAAGATAGAGGCTGATAGATTCTTGATTAGTCAGAGCTTGAAGGGATATGGGGAGAAGGCAGGAGAGTGGGGCTGAGAGGGAAATTGGATCAGCCATGATGAACTGGCAGAGCAGACTCAATGGGCCAAATAGTCTAATTCTGCTCCTGTATCTTATAGTCTTATTAATTTAAGATTATTAAACAAGGGATGAGAATTAAATCGTTCAGCCCACCCATTGAGTCTGAATTATGGCCAACCCATTTTCCCTCTCAATCTCACTCTCACCTTTTCCCTTTGACATCCTTTCAAATCACAACCCAGTCAAACTCTACTTTAAATATACCCAACGACTTGGTCTCCACAGCTGTCTGTGCAATAAATTCCAAAGATTCACCACTCTGGCTAAAGCATTTCCTTCTCATCTCTGCTCTAAAGGGATTTCCTTTTATTCTGAGGCTGTGCCCTCTGGTCGTTGACTCTCCCACTATTGGAAACATCCTCTCCATGTCCACTCTACCTGGCCTTTCAGTATTCAATAGGCTTCAATGAGATCTCCGCTCATTTTTCTAAACTCCAGCAAGTACAGGCCCGGAGCCTTTAAACTTCAAACTCTACTCATTGCAGTTTCATGAGGGTGTTTGTCTTTGTTCCACTGACAGACCTGGTACATCTCCAGGATAACCTCCTTCCAAAATTAATAATTCATTTTTCTAAGGACTAATTTCCTCTGGAAATGCAGTACTGTGCAAAAAAAAATCAAATTTCATGACATGTGAGTGATGACAAACTATTGTGAACTGAGAGTGGGAAAGGGGCAGGGAGAGGGGAATCATGGTTGGGAAAAGGGGGAGGGAGCGGGAAGCATCAGGGAGACTTTTTGTAGCTATCAATAAACCAATCGTTTGGAATCAAATGACTTTGCCTGGTGTCTCAGGGCTGGGGGTGTCTGCACCTGTGCCATCTCCCACCCCTGGCACTGCCACCTACCCCACACCCCTCCCACGTGCTCCATCCTCAACATTCCCACAATCCTTTGCTCCTGCCAGTTTTACAAACTTGCTCTCCACTCTATGTTGACAAATACAGCCCTGTGCAAAAGTCTTCGGCATAGTACAGTAGGATTTGCAGGAGTGAGCTGGTTATTATCAGTCAATAAAATTGCAGATTAATCACAGGGCAATGTGGTAGGGCAGTCAGTGCCCCCTCTATACCCTCCCTTCCTCTTAGGGGCTACATTTTACTGGTGATAGCTTAGACCAAAAGCTCTACAAGTTACCACATACGATCTGTAAGTAGTTACTTCTAAAGGACTGTTCTTTTCCTTTAATCCCCTTGCCATTAAAAGCCAAAGGTGAATCCATTGGTAACTATAATCATTCAGCTCTCTGTGCCTTGCAAACACAATATATTGTTCTGGTCTGAAGTAGAGGCTGTTTGGATGGCAGAATCCATTCTGACTGTGTCTGGAGTTTGAATAGCAAAGCAGATGCAAATCAGACATAGACCCACCATCAGAGTACTTTCCAGCATTCTCTATTTTCACCAACATTTTGAATAATTTGCACTAATGCTTGATGGTTTAATCATTAGTAAAGATTACAGAGTCAAAGAGTAATGTGCCATGGGAACAGGCCTTTGGCCCAACCGATTCATGCCGTCCACAGCATCCTACCTGCTCATTCAAGCTGCCCACGTCAGTCCCTAACCCTCCAAGCTGCTCCCCTCGATCTACCTATCTGAATACCTCACAAATGCTGCAGTCATACGCAGCTCAACCACTGTCGGGAGCTGCAGCTTGGTGTTGACATCTGGGAAACTGTGAGGTTCCCTGACCGTTCTACTACCCTAACTGCATTGTACCTACACTGAATCAAGAGCTAAGGACCAACAACAGATAAAACCTTATCTGTTCTTGCCTGTGCCTTCTCACTGAAGCCTTTTCAAAGTTTTGCTCTCTCTCCCAACACCAGGGGCACATATTCCACCCCTTCACTCTGAAGTGTCCTGAGGTGACGCTTCACCTCCCCACTCTCACACTGGCTCACTGTCACTTTGACCACTCCAAGGTGCAGTCGGAATTAGAATCAGGTTTTACGTCACTGGCACTTGTTGTGAAATATGTTGCTTTGTGGCAGCAGTACATTCTAATTGTTTGTTCAGTCATCATGTGCCCTGCCGTATGACATGGGCGATCACGGTCTTTCCATGACCATGATCGTTCTAGGTAATTTTTCTTTGCCATTGCCTTCTTTTGGACAGTGTCTTTACAAGATGGGTGACCCCAGCCATGATCAATACTCTTCAGAGATTGTCTGTCTGTGTCAGTGGTCACATAACCAAGACTTGTGATGTGCACCAGCTGCTCCCATGGGTTCACATGACCCTGATCTGGGGTTGAGGAGGGTGGGGGAGCTAAGCAGGTGTTACACCTTGCCGAGGGTGACCTGCAGGCTAACAGAGGGAAGGAGCACCTTACACCTCCTTTGGTAGAGACGTATTTCTACTCTGCCGCCATAACATTGCAATACATAATTGTTAAAAACTATAAATCACAATAAGAAATATAGGTTTGTATATATGAAAGCAAATTAAATTAGTAGTGCAAAAAGAGAGCAAAAAAAAAGAAAAAATACTGAGGTAGAGTTCATAGGTTCAATATCCATTCAGAAATCTGACGGCAATGGGGCAGAAACTATTCCTGAAACATTGAGTTTGTATCTTCAGGCTCCTGTACCTCCTTCTTGATTGTAGCAATGAGAAAACAAGGCTTTGCTCCACATGAGCTCAGTGCCTTCTATGCTCGGTTCAACTGCCTAAATATGGAGGCACGTTCACAAACTCCCAAAGCCCCTGATGGCGCCATGATTTCAGTCTCTGAGGCCAGTGTGAGACCATCCTTCAGAAGGGCGGACACACAGAAAGCATCCGGCACAGACGGGGTGTCTGGCCGAGTACTGAAGCACAGACGGGGTGTCTGGCTGAGTACTGAAGTACAGACGGGGTGTCTGGCCGAGTACTGAAGCACAGACGGGGTGTCTGGTTGAGCACTGAGGTACAGATGGGGTGTCTGGCCGAGTACTGAAGCACAGACGGGGTGTCTGGCCGAGCACTGAAGCACAGACGGGGTGTCTGGCCGGGTACTGAAGCACAGACAGGGTGTCTGGCTGAGTACTGAAGCACAGATGGGGTGTCTGGCCGAGTACTGAAGCACAGACGGGGTGTCTGGCCGAGTACTGAAGTACAGACAGGGTGTCTGGCTGACTACTGAAGGCTTGTGCTGATCAACGGGCTGGAATATTCACCGATATCTTTAACCTATCACTTTGGCAGTCTGAGGTACCCACCTGCTATAAGCAGGCTTCAGACATACTGGTGCCCAAGAAGAACGTGGAACCCTGCCTCAGTGACTATGGTCCTGCAGCACTTATATCCACTATGATGATGTGCTTTGAGAGGTTCGTGATGAAAAATATCAACTCCTGCCTGAGAAGCGACTTAGATCCACTCCAATTTGCCTACCATCACAACAGGTCAACAACAGATACCATTCCATTGCCTCTTCACTGAACCCTGGAACATCTGAACAGCAAAGATGCGTACATCAGGATGCTCTCTACCAACTACAGCTCTGCAGTCAATACTATCATCCCTTCAAAACTAATCAATAAACTTAAAGACCTCAGCCTCAATACCTCCTTGTGTAACTGGATCTTCGAATTCCTCATTTGCAGACCCCAGTCAGTGTAGATTGGCAAGAACATCTCCTCCACAATCTCCATCAGGACAGGTGCATCACAAGGCCCTACTTGCTTTACACTTATGACAATGTGGCTAAGCACAGCTCCAAAACCATATTTAAGTTTGCTGACCACACCACTGTCACTGGCCAACCCAAAGGTGGTGATGGATCAGCATATAGGAGGGAGATTGAAAACCTGGCTGGGTGGTGCCATAACAATAACCTCTCACTCAATGTCAGCAAGACCAAGCAGTTGATTATTGACTTTAGAAGGAGGAAACTGGAGCTCCATGAGCCAGTCCTCATTGGGGGATTAGAGGGTCAGCAACTTTAAATTCCTCAGTGTTATCATTTCAGGGGATCTCTTCTGGGTCCAGCACATAAGAGCCTTTATGAAGGAGGCACTGCAGCTTTGGCATGTCATCTAAAACTTAGACAAACCTCTATAAATGTGTGGTGGAGAGTATATAGACTGGTTGTCTATGGAAACACCAATGCCCTTGAATGGGAAAGCCTACAAGAAGTAGTGGTTACGGTCCAGTCCATCATGACTAAAGCCCTCCACACCATTAAGCACATCTACAGGAGGAGTTGTCACAGGAAAGCAACATCCATTAGGACTCCCACCACCCAGGACATGCTCTCTTCTCACTGCTGCCATCAGGAGGAAGGTACAGGAGCTTCAGGACCCACACCACCAGTTTTAGGAACAGCTATACCCCTCAATCATCAGAGGGGATAACTTCACTCAATATCATTTGCGCCATCACTGAATTGTTCCCAAAGCCTATGAATTCACTTTCAAGAACCCTTCATCTCATATTGTCAATATTTTTTGCTTATTTATTATTATTCTTTCTTCCTTTTTATATTTGAACAGTTTGTTGTCTTTTGCACACTGGCTGTTTGTCCTTTTGGGTGCAGTCTATTGTGTTTGTTGTATTTACCGCAAATGCCCGCACAAAATAATGAATCTCACGGTCATATATGGTGATATATACAGTACATACTTTGATAATAAATTTACTTTGAACCTTGAAGAGGGCACGTCCTGGTGACATGGGGTCTAAATGATGGAAGCTGCCTTTCTGACGCATCACCTCTTGAAGATGTCCTGATGCTGGTGAGACCAGTGTCCAGTATGGAGCTGACTGAGTTGGCTGTTTTTTTCTGGTCCTGCTCAGTGGCCCCTCCACACCCAACAGTGATGCAACCAGTTAGAATGGTCTCCATCTGTACAAAACTGCAAGTGTCTCTGGTCATACACCATGTCTCCTCAAACTCCTAATGAAGTTGGGCCTTCTTTATCGTTGCACCTATATATTGGGCCAAGAAAAGATCCTCACAGCTGTTGACACCCAGAAACTTGCAACTGCTCTCCCTTTCTCACTGCTGATCCCTCAATGAGGACTGGTGTGTGTTCCCTTGACTTCTCCTTCCTGAAGTCCACAGTCAATTCCTTGGTCTTATTGACATTGAGTGCAAGGTCATTATTGTGACACCACTCAACCAGATGATCTATCTCACTCCTGTATGCCTCCTCACTACCATCTGAAATTCTCCCAACAATAGTTGCATCATTGGCAAATTTATACTGTAGATGGAATTTGAGCTGTGCCCAGCCAGCCACACAATCGTGGGTGTAGAGAACGTAGAGGAGTGGCCGAAGTCGTGGGTGGAGAGGGAGAAGAGCAATGGCCTAAGCACTGTACTCCAGTCTACTCCAGTGGTTCTCAATGTGGGCCCACATGGCCAGGGGACCAGGCCGGATTTCAAAGTTCAAAGTAAATTTGTGATCAAACTGCTGTACATGTATGTTACCAAACACAAACTAAGATTCATTCTTTGTGGGTATATGTAATAAATCTAGAGAATAATAACCACAACAGAATCAATGACAGACCGTACCAACTGGGACGTCCAACCAGTGTGCAAAAGACAAAAAACTGTGAAAATACAAAAAGAAAGGAATTGTAACAATAAATAAATAAATCAGCAATAAATATCAAGAACGTGCGGTGAAGAATCTTTGAAGGTGTGCCCACTGGTTGTGGGAACATTTCAATGATGGGGCCAGTGAAGTTGTCCCCTCTGGTTCAGAAACCTGATGGCTGAGGAGTAATAATTGTTCCTGAACCTGGTGGTGTGAGTCCTGGGGCTCTTGTACCTTCTTCCTGATGGCAGCAGTGAGAAGCATCATCCCTGATGATGGATGCTGTTTTCCTGCAATAATGCTCCGTGTAGATGTGCTTATTGGTGGGGAGGGCTTACCTGTAACGGACTAATACTTTTAGTAGGATTTTCCATTCGAGGGCATTGGTGATGTAGCCAGTCAGTATACTCTCTACTACACATCCCTGAAAGTTTGTCAAAGCTCATAGGGGCCACGAGTAAAAATAAGAAACTAGAGGCCATAGGAGTTTCTAAATGGGCCATGATCTCCCATCCATAAATTGGATAGATACATGGATGGGAGAGGTATGGAGGGTTATGGACTGGGTGCAGGTCAACGGGACCAGCGGAATAAAGTTTTGCCACACACTAGAAGGGTCAAGTGGCCTGTTTTCTGTTCTGTAGTGTACTATGGCTCTATGAAATATTAGTAAATATTACTGTCTAAAGAAATATTAGTAAAATATGAAAGAAATTAATATATGTAATTTTGTTGGAATCCTAAATAAAGTGAAGGGGAAAATATGCTAGATGATGCAAATGAGGCAACAAGACAGCTTCTCCTGTGTACATGGGGGGGGAGGAGACACGTCAATCATTATCCCCGCTGCAGCTTATATATATCCACCCCCAAGTCACAAGCCACCCATCGGATGGGGACTGCCTGCAGCAAGGCCACTCAGCAAGGATGTAGCAGGAGTTAACTTCAGATTGCTTCACCAGTCAGCATCACCAAATCAAATGCACGTCAAGATTGCAAACACGAGGAAATCTGCAGGCGCTGGGAATTCAAGAAACACACACACAAAATGCTGGTGGAATGCAGCAGGTCAGGCAGCATCTCTAGGAAGAGGTACAGTCGACGTTTCGGACCGAGACCCTTCGTCAGAACCAACTGAAAGAAGGGATGAGACTGTATTTCATCGTCTGGCCAAGTGGTTAAGGCGTTCGTCTAGTGATTTGAAGGTCGCTAGTTCGAGCCTTGGCTGAGGTAGTGCATGTGTCTTTGAACAAGGCACTTAACCACACATTGCTCTGCGACGACACCGGTGCCAAGCTGTATGGGTCCTAATGCCCTTCCCTTGGACAACATCGGTGGCGTGGAGAGGGGAGACTTGCAGCATGGGCAATTGCTGGTCTTCCATACAACCTTGCCCAGGCCTGTGCCCTGGAAACATTCCAAGGCGCAAATCCATGGTCTCACGAGACTAACGGATGCCTATTAAGGTTATTAATTAAGCACTTTTTAGTTGTTGTTTGGAAGAATATATATTAAAAATAAAGTATCGTATTCAGAGCTTTAAAAGTTTTATTTTTATATGCTGTATACCTGTAACATCATATTTAACATACAATACCTAGATCCTGTTAAAAACATAGAAACATGGAAACCTAGAAAATAGGTGCAGGAGTAGGCCATTCGGCCCTTCGAGCCTGCACCGCCATTCAGTATGATCATGGCTGATCATCCAACTCAGAACCCTGTACCAGCCTTCCCTCCATACCCCCGATCCCTTTAGCCACAAGGGCCATATCTAACTCCCTCTTAAATACAGCCAATGAACTGGCCTCAACTGTTTCCTGTGGCAGAGAATTCCACAGATTCACCACTCTCTGTGTGAAGAAGTTTTTCCTCATCTCGGTCCTAAAAGGCTTCCCCTTTATCCTCAAACTGTGACCCCTCGTTCTGGACTTCCCCGACATTGGGAACAATCTTTCTGCATCTAGCCTGTCCAATCCCTTTAGAATTTTATATGTTTCAATAAGATCCCCCTCAATCTTCTAAATTCCAGCGAGTATAAGCCTAGTCGATCCAGTCTTTCATCATATGAAAGTCCTGCCATCCCAGGAATCAATCTGGTGAACCTTCTTTGTACTCCCTCTATGGCAAGAATGTCTTTCCTCAGATTAGGGGACCAAAACTGCACACAAACTGCAAACATAAATATTGATTATATATTTGAACAATTAGTACAGTGACCAAAAAGAAATTAACAACTAATGGAAACTATGCAGGGTGGCAAAGGTAAATGAAAGTCACAAGTGGGCCACAGGCAGAAAAAGGTTGAGAATCACTGCTCTATACTGTAATGACCACTCTTCTTCTTCTTCTTCTGACCTTGGGACGAATGTGTCCTTCTGACCAGTGGGATGAATTACATAATCCAGCAAACCCATACTCCTAGCATGATGAGAGCCCAGTCACCTAAAACTAAAAACACTCTCCTTGCAATGTTTGCAACAGTCTTCCAACACACTTTTAACAGGGTGATCATTGTTCTGCCCCCTCAAGTTAACCCAGTACGTTAACAACAACTTCATCCTCCGCAACTGTAAGGATAATTGTCCGATTTCAACCAGTAAAGCTGAAACAGGAGACGACCTCACTGCACCACAATACAGTCTTAAAGCCTGTGCTTGTATCACATCCAAACATTTTAAATTTGAAGATCCATAAGCCGTACAGCCATAATCAAGTACCGACCTAATTAAACAAATATATAAAGTCAACAGAGATTTTCGTGTAGAACCCCTAAAGCCCAATTTATACTGTGTCAAATGTACGCTGTAGGTACGGCGTAGCCGCATACCCTACACTGTACTCTACGCCGAACCCTACACCATAGCCTAACGCGCACCTCTCCCAAAATGTAACTACATGTCGCAGCGACGCAGACCGTAACAACTGTGATTGGTCCGCTTGGTAGCATCGCGTTTCCTCCTACGCATTTCCGATTGCTTTTTCTTCTCCGGCATTTCAGAATTGAGAGAGAAGAAACCCTTGTTCAACATTTATTAGCTCCAACTCCAACATGATGTGCTCTGTTTCAATCGCCATTGTTTGAAGTACAGGAAGAAACTCAACACAGTGGCATAGAAACCCCACCGCCAGCTAGCATTTTGGTGGTGAATTGCAGAGCGACGCAGACACACCAACGCACAAGTATAAATGCTCACAACAGCGTAGGCTACGGCGTAAGCTAAGGTGTAGCCCATATGCACAAGTATAAATCAGCCTTAATACCCCTTGCAACACTATCACAATATGACCTCCAGTAAGACTTTCTCACAACTTTCACTACTTTTCTCTCCACGGCCTGTGTCCTTTTATACTTAATAAGGTCACTCAAAGAGTGATACTTCCTAACTTTCCTGAACACCTTATTTCTATCCCTAATTGCATCTGCGCACCCCTCAGACCACCATGGTACAGCCTTTCTCCTATTAATGCCCTTTTTAATAGGAAGCACTTCCACCATAGTTTAATGAATAATGTGAGTAACCTTTCATTACAGAAATCCATGTCATCCTCAGCATTCAGCCCTGATAGACATTCATCACATGAAATCTTAAAGCTCTCCCAGTTTGCTTTACCAAAATTCCACCTCCTAAAAGTGGCCTTCTGTCCCCTATATAAATCCACACCCAAGTTTAAAAATATAGGAAAATGATCAGTTCCCAATGTTTCATCTCCCATGACATCCCACTGACTCACTCCAGCCAGAATGTTCAAAACTAAAGTTAAATCTTAGCAGGTTCAGGACTATTATGAACATTAAACCTCATGGCCCTCTCATCATTAAGACACAAAAGATGTGAAATATCTAAAAATTCTTCCACAATCAAACCATTGCCATCATTCTGTGAACAACCCCACAGTGAACTATGTGCATTAACATCCCCACACCATACAACCCTTAGCGAGTTAGGGCTACATATGCTTTCCAACAAATCAATCGAGAGCTTTCCACAACAGTTATAAAAATGTACCTACCTGTTGAATCAAATACTTCTACAACTGCCTCATATACTTCATTTACATCCACAACTTATGTCCCATCCCTTTCCTTATAAAACTTGCAAAACAACCCCTTCTACCGACTAACCTATCATGCCTAATTTCAATATAATCCTGCAAAGAAAAACTTAAATGTGTTAACAACCAGGTTTCCTGAGTACATATAACATCAGGTGGATTTGATAAATCAGAAACAAACTTCTTAAAGTCTTGGCTATTAGAAATCAGGCTTCTTGCGTTCCACTGCAATATTCTTATGCAAATTATGTACCTTCACTAGGAGACAGAAATACAGATACTGCACCCAGCAGAGCTTCATTTACAGCCTGTCATTCTCAGATACTTCTCAGCAGCTTTCACAATAATTTAAATTTTCTCAGTATGACTAGATGTCTGAGCAGTACAATTTACCACATCTGTTACGAACATCACAAACTTCATTTGATCAACTAGTAAATTATCGACTATGTCATTGTCAGGAGAAAAGACAGGCAGGATGTCAGAGTGACCAAGGCCGTGTGTGGCACTGACTGCTGGACAGATCACAGGCTCATTGTCTCCAAAATGAAGCTCCGCATCAGACCCAAGAGGCGACCACAAGGAAGCAAGGCTATGAAAAGATTCAATGTGGCCAGGCTGAAGAACTCCAGCACTGGCCGAAGATTTAGAAACCAAGATTGCTGACCTACGCCTTGTAGGCAGTGCTGTGGACGACTGGGATCGCTTCAGGGATGCTGTCCATTCATCTGCACTGAAGATGCTAGGGCTCTCTACCCGCAAGCAGCGTGACAGGTTCGATGAGAACGACGAGGAGATACAGGCTCTACTTGTTGAAAAGCACCACCTTCATCACGCACATCAGAACAGCCCATCATCAGCTGCCAAGAGAAACACCTTTACCAGTGCTCGCAGGACAGTCCAGAATAAACTGCGTAAAATGCAAGATGCCTGGCTGAGCACCAAGGCAGATGAAATACAGGGATACGCTGACAGAAACGACTTGAAACGATTCTATGAAGCCCTCAACACTCTCTACAGACCTCAGTTTCCCGGGAGATCCGCCCTCCTGAGTATAGATGGTACACCTCTCATTACAGAGAAGGCTCAGATCCCGCAGAGATGGGCTAAACACTTTGAAGCCGTCCTCAACCGACCATCATCTATTAACGATGAGGCAATAGACAGGATTCCCCAGGTTGACATCAACAGCACCATGGATGACCCACCAGTAGTAGCCGAAGTCACGGAAGCTGTCAGCCAGCTATCCAGTCCAGGGGCAGATCCATACCTGCAGAGATCTACAAAGCCGGTAGTCCTGTACTTATAGAGAAGCTCACCAAGTTGTTCCAGTCTTTTTTGCAGCAAGGACCCATTCCTCAGGAACTTAAAGATGCATCCATCTTATACCTCTAGAAGAGGAAGGGCAATCGACAAGTATGCGACAACCACCGAGGAATCTCGCTGCTCTCCATCGCAGGAAAAACCCTTGCAAGAGTCCTGCTAAATCATCTGGTCACTCATCTGGAGCTGGGCCTGCTGCCAGAGTCACAGTGTGGCTTTCGCAAAGGTCGTGGGACTGTTGACATGATTTTTGCCGTGCCAACTTCAGGAGAAGTGTCAGGAGCAGAATCGCGACCTCTACACAACTTTTGTTGACCTCACGAAAGCCTTCGACACTGTCTGCCGACAAGGCCTGTGGAGGATCATGTCAACGTTCGACTGCCCCGCCAAATTCATGCAGATGGTACGCCAGTTCCATGATGGCATGATGGCCAGAGTGCTGAACGGCGGAGAATCCTCTGAGGTGTTCCCAGTCACCAGTGGTGTCAAACAGGGCTGTGTGCTCGCACCCACTCCATTCAGCATGATGTTTACTGCCATGCTGAATGATGCCTTCCAGGACAGTGATGCTGGAATCAGCCTCAAGTACAGAGTGAATGGGAAGCTCTTCAGCCTGAGGAGACTTCAAGCTATTACCAGAGTGAAGGACGCAAACACGAGAAAACCTGCAGATGCTGGAAATTCAAGCAACACACACAAAATGCTGGTGAACGCAGCAGGCCAGGCAGCATCTAGAGGAAGGGGTACAGTTGACGTTTTGGGTCGAGACCCTTCGTCAGGATTAACGGAAAAAAGAGATAGTAAGAGATTTGAAAGTGGGAGAGGGAGGGGGAGACCCAAAATGATAGGAGAAGACAGGAGGAGGAAGGATGGAGCCAAGAGTTGGACAGATGATTGGCAAAAGGGATACAAGGCTGGAGAAGGGGGAGTATCATGGGACGGGAGGCCTTGGAAGAAAGAGACGGGGCGGGGAGCACCAGAGGAACATGGAGAACAGGCAAGTAGTATTTGTGAGAGGGAAAGAGAGACAGAGAGACAGAAAAAATTATGGATGGGGTAAGAAGGTGAGGAGGGGCATTAACGGAAGTTAGAAAAATCAATGACGGAATATAAGGTGTTGTTTCTCCAACCTGAGTGTGGCTTCATCTTGACAGTAGAGGAGGCCGTGGATAGACATGTCAGAATGGGAATGGGACATGGAATTAAAATGTGTGGCTACTGGGAGATCCTGCTTCCTCTGGCGGACAGAGCGTAGGTGTTCAGCGAAACTGTCTCCCAGTCTGCGTTGGGTCTCACCAATATAAAGAAGGCCACACCGGGAGCACTGGACTCAGTATATCACACCAGCAGACTCACAGGTGAAGTGTCACCTCCCTCCTGGCAGTTACTTGATTTCTTTAACTTCTGTTAATGCCCCTCCTCCCCTTCTTACCCCATCCCTAATTTATTCTTTCTTTCTCTCTCTCTTTCCCTCTCACAAATACTACTTGCCTGTTCTCCATCTTCCTCTGGTGCTCCCCTCCCCCTTTCCTTCTTCCAAGGCCTTCCGTCCCATGATATTCCCCCTTCTCCAGCCTTGTATCCCTTTTGCCAATCAACTTCCCAGCTCTTGGCTTCATCCCTCCCCCTCCTGTCTTCTCCTATCATTTCGGATCTCTCCCTCCCCCTCCCACTTTCAAATCTCTTACTAACTCTTCCTTCAGTTAGTCCTGACGAAGGGTCTCGACCCGAAACGTCGACCGTACTTCTTCCTATAGATGCTGCCTGGCCTGCTGTGTTCACCAGCATTTTGTGTGTGTTACCAAAGTGAGGGAGACTGTTCTGAAAGACTTCCTCTTTGCCAATGACTGCGCCCTGTATGCTGGCTCGGAGCCAGAGAAGCAATTCAATATAGACAAATTCTCCACGGCTGGTGACAACTTTGGACTCATCATCAACATCAAAAAGACCGAAGTCATCCATCAGCCTGCTCCTCATGCACCGTACACAGAACCGAAAATCACAGTCAAAGGACAGAAACTACAGGCAGTTGACCAGTTTACTGACCTTGGCAGCACCCTCTCCCGAGCAGTGACTATTGATACAGAAGTTAACTGCAGAATAGCAAAGGCAAGTTCTGCTTTCGGTAGACTGCGCTCCACTGTATGGGAACGCTGAGGAATCAGTCTAGCAACAAAACTGAAGGTCTACAGAGCCGTGGTACTCACTACCCTCCTGTATGCCTGTGAAACGTGGACTGTGTGTCAAAGGCATGCAAGACAGCTCAACCATTTCCACATGACTTGTCTTCGCAGAACATTAGGCATCAGATGGCAAGATAAAGTACCAGACACTGAAGTTCTCTCTGGAGCAAGTCTACCATCAGTCCACACACTGCTGATGAGAGCACAGTCCCGGTGGGCAGGTCATGTCATCCGCATGCCGGACGAGCGCATACACAAGCAGCTCCTTTTTGGGGAACTCTCTGCTGGAAGATGCTCGCAAGGAGGGCAGAAGAAACGTTACAAAGACGCACTAAAGGCCTCCCTGAAGTCGTTTGACATTGACACGACCACCTGGGAAACACTGGCACAAAACTGCCCTACCTGGCGCGGCGTCACCCACAAGGGCTGTCAAGCTTACGAAGCAAGGCGCACTGCTGAAACGCAACATAAGCACGAGCTGCGCAAGTCCAGAGCCACCAGTGCAACAACTGCAGTGCCTATGCATGTCAGCCCAACGTGTGCCAGGACATTCCGTGCCCGAATTGGCCTGACCAGTCATCTTCAGACACACCGCATCCAGTCTCAAAGTGACTACAGGTGTCCCCTGCTTTTCAAACGTTTGCTTTACGAAACCTCACTGTTACGAAAGACCTACTTTAGTTCCCTGTTTTCGCTAACAGAAGGTGTTTTCACTGTTACAAAAAAAAACAGCGCGCAATAAAAATCAGCGCCCGATAAAAAGGCAGCTTGTGCCCCGAGCAGCCGCTCTCCCCCAGATTCGGAGCGGCATTCTCACTGGCATTGTTTAAACACGTGTGCAAGGTGAGTTCTAAGGTATCGGAAAAGCCTAAAAGAGCTCATAATGGTGTTACACTTAGCGTAAAACTAGACATAATTAAGCCTTTTGATCGTGGTGAACAAAGCAAGGACAAAGTGAGTTTGGCTTGTGGAAGCTGACGAAGATGATGTTGAAGAGGTTTTGGCATCCCATGACCAAGAACTGATAGATGAAGAGCAGATGCAATTAGAAGAGGAAAGGATAACAATCGAAACCGAATTCAGTAGTGAAAGTGATGTCGTCCAGGAACTGAACGTGAAGCAACTGCATGAGATTTTCGCTGCAATGATAAAGAACAACTTTAAATTTGAACGGGTACATTGGTCTAGGGCATATTTGCAGGATGGTTTGAGTGCTTACAAAGAACTGTATGGTAGAAAAACGCGCCAGGCTAAGCAGTCAAGCAAGCCTTCCACATCAGCCACAGCAGACGACGAACCTCGACCTTCGACATCTAGGCAGGCAGTCATAAGAGTAGATGAGCTGCCTGCCCTAACGGAAACAGACAACACCCCAGTGTCTCACCACCCCAACCCCCAGGCCGCAGATAGATACCAATTTGCGGAGAATGCAGCAGTAGACGGGAGGCACACAGCACATCTTTAAGGAAAAAGACGAAATAAACATGCTAATTAATTAGGTGCCGCCCGGCACGTAGATGTCGGCCCAGATTAGAGGTGATTGCCAATTGCGTCGCCTCTGATCTGAGCCGACATTTACATGCCGGGCAGCACCTAATTAATTAGCATGTTTATTTTGGCCTGTTTCTTAAAGATGTGCTGTGTGCATCCTGACTACCACTGTACCCCTGCATCCCTGCATGATTCGCAGATCGGTATCGGTTCGCTGCCCGGAGGGTGGGGGCCACTGCACCACCCTATCCTCCGACGACTTAGTCTAACACACCATCATCAGTGTGCTCGCTGTCTTCCCGATTCCCGTAAGTGATACTACACTGTACATACATTATTTCTATTTTATATCGGCTGTGTATTTTTATGTGTTATTTGGTATGATTCGGCAGCTTCATAGCTTAAAGGTTACTGGAGAGAGTGTTCTTGCCAACAGCGCTGGTGTGAGATTTTCTGCCCAGAACAATGCGGGAATGATTGTGGAAAAGTATTTCTACTTTAAATAGGCTGTGTATTTATCATATCATGCCTGCTTTTACTATATGTTACTGTTATTTTAGGTTTTATGTGTTATTTGGCATGACTTGGTAGGTTATTTTTGGGTCTGCGAATGCTCACAAAATTTTCTCATATAAGTAAATGGTAATTGCTTCTTCGCTTTACGACATTTCGGCTTACGAACCGTTTCATAGGAATGCTCTACCTTCGGATGGCGGGGGAAACCTGTAATGGTGTCGAGATCTTCATCGTCGTCAACGATGGGCGAACAACAACAGATTATCTTGAGTAAGAGAAGTATGATGCTGACATATAGCCTGTGACTTCACAGTCTGTTCTCTAACTGGTAATACTTTATCAACATTTGGAACTTCGACTGCCTTCTTAAGCACTTCACATCCTGCATAAGCTGCACTATGTTCTCCTCTGCAATTACAACAACTAAACTTTACACCTTCACAATTTTCATATTTATGTTTCCCACCACACTTACGACATCTGAGTTTCCCATGACATACTGCCGCTACATACCCAAACCGCTGACATTTGTAACATCTAAGTGAGTTCGAACATTATAACCAACATATCCCAAACTAACTCTATCAGGGAGCTTCACTTCATCAAAACATATCAGTATAGATAAATTCCCATCCTTTCCTCATTTCTGACTACTTGCAATCTCTTTACTTCCTCAACCTTGCCTCATTTAACCTCTGCTGTCGAAATCTCTACCAGAATACCTGTTATAACACCCCTAACACCTCTATTTTCATTTGGCAAAATAGGTACCATCTTTTCGCCAAGTAAGGTCTTCAATCATAATGCCTTCTTACACACAATTAACACCTCCCCTCCGCTTAAAGTATGAGCACAGTCTATTTTCCCCATGACCGCTTTTAGTTAATTTAACGGGATTGATGGAGCCTTGAAGTCTTCTTTCCTTTTTTTCAAACTATCAATGCCTTCCTCTCCATCATTTGAAATCATTCTAATATTATCTTTCTTTTTCCATTTTCCAGATCTGGATTCAACTTGATTCAAACCTCCTCCCGCCAACCCACCCTCACCCGAGCTCTTCATTTGCGGTTCCTTCCCAGATTCCCAGCCTAGACTATTTCCCAACGTCCCCACACCATTCACAGCCAGCACCAGCAAACACCAAACACCAAACACCACTCGAGCCACCCGTCGTCTCAGGCAGCAGCCAACCAAAACCAAACTTCCGACTGTAACCGAGCCTAATGGCCACTCTGTTTGACCTAAACTCCTTATAAATGGTTGCTGTCAATTATCTAATTAGCTAGTCAATTATTAACTAATATCAATGGAACATGTTTCATAAACTAAAGATGACAGATTCCTTGCTGGCAGAATAATTGACCCCGAGCACAACGTACCTGCTATAAGTGATTGCTGACACCCTGAAGGTCAGTGGGAACGTCTCATGAAGAAATTGTTCCTCTGGTGAATCACATCAAACCAACGGCTTAAAGCAGGGGTAGGCAACCTTAAGCACAAATGATTTTCTAGCATGCGTTATTCATTAATTTGAGGCAAAACACAACTAGTGTTAACTAGGGGGGCCGTGCACAATCCTGATTTGATGGAGACAGCCGTGAGAAGCACAGAGGAACATCTGGAGAAACTTCTGAAATGCCCGCTTCGCTGCCGCTGCTACTGTGCGATCGAGAATCTCCAGAGGGGAAGGACCCAAATCCCCGGCTTTGCCTATTGCCGAGGCTGAGGTCGAAGAACTCGGCAGAGATGGTGCTCGGTGCTCGGTGTCAGAGAGCTGGTCGGAGGCTCGGAGTTTTCGGACGGACTCGGAGTCGGACTGTGGTCGGATGCTTCCGGGATGCTGCATTGGCAAGCTTGCGGTGCTGGAGGTTTACCGTCTGCGTGAGATGGTGGGACTTTCGAGAGACTTTAAAACTTTTTACCGTGCCCATGATCTGTTCTTATCAAAATAAGGTATTGCTTTGCACTGTTGTAACTATATGTTATAATTATGTGGTCTTTGTCAGTTTTTAAGTCGGTTTGTCATGTGTTTCTGTGATATCATTCTGGAAAAACATTGTATCATTTCTTAATTCATGCATTACTAAATGACAATAAAAGAGGACTGTGTGTCATAATCTAATCTAATCTAAATGGATAATTCCCATATTTCAAATTGTTATGGCATCTATCTGGCCCATCGTCTGCTCATTAATACGTGATCTGGCCCACAGAGGCAAAAAGGTTGCCGACCCCCAGCTTAAAGCAAAGAGGGAGTATACATTACAGATAGAACTGTGTGGCCCAATAGATCTTCCTATTAAAATTAGATAGAAAAATATTTTCATAAGTTTCATTTGTCTGCTTCTGTTTTTTTTTAAACCAGTACAGCTAAGCAGTATTTGGTGCTGGGATGCATCAGTTTGTGAAGGGAGTTTTAAATTGAACTGTGCCCAGTTAACAAGCACAGGAAAGTGTCCAAAGTGACAAGTGTACCATCGTCAGAAATATACATCACTATATTGGCAAGATCTCCAGAGAGTTGGGATGAAAGGTTCTTTGATTGCCAATCAGTGGCTAATGGTGTGTCATGGCTTTCACTGCTGGGGCGAAGACTTGGAAATTTGAACCGCAATCAAATTTACTGATGACACAAAGGTAAGTGGTTAGTAATTGGTTAGAATACAAGCATCCTGCAGATGCCTGCCAATTGGCTGCGGGCAAGGAGCTGCCAGGTGGAATATAATGTTGGAAAATGTAAGGCTGCTCAGTTTGAAAGGAAGAATGCAAAAGCAAATGATTACTTAAATAGAGTGAGACTACGAACATGGTGACAGAGGAGAGCTGGGGTACAAGTACAGGAAACACTTAATTTGGCACTCAGGTACTGCATGTAATTGGGAAGGTTAATGGAATGTTCGCCTTCATTGCAAAGGGGCATAGAATATATAACGAGTACACATAAAGTGCTGGAGGAACTCAACAAGTAGGGCAGCATCTATGGAGGGAAATAAACAGACCCTTCATCAGGGCTGGGAAGAAGAGGTAACAGGCTGAAGAAGAAGGAATCTAATAGAGAGGACAGTGGACCATGGGAGAAATGGAGGAAGGAGTTTCTTACTTTATCACCCCACCCTCCAACTTCCCCCCCACCTGGTCTCACAAATCACCAGCCAACTTGTACATCCCCCTCCCCCCCCCTTGTTCTGGTTTCTTCCCCTTTCCTTTCCAGCCTTGAAGAAAGGTCTCAGCCAAAAACACCAGCTGTCTATTGCTCTCTTCCAATGCTTCCGGACTTGCTGTGCCCCCCAGCATTTTAGACAATAGACAATAGGTGCAGGAGTAGGCCATTCAGCCCTTCGAGCCAGCACCACCATTCACTATGATCATGGCTGATCATCCACAATCAGTACCCTTTTCCTGCCTTCTCCCAATATCCCTTCGCTCCGCTATCTTTAAGAGCTCTATCTAATTCTTTTCTGAAAGAATCCAGAGAATTGGCCTCCACTGCCTTCTGAGGCAGAGCATTCCACAGAACCACAACCCTCTGTGTGAAAAAGTTTTTCCTCAACTCCGTTCTAAATGGTCTACCCCTTATTCTTAAACTGTGGCCTCTGGTTCTGGACTCCCCCAACATTGGGAACATGTTTTCTGCCTCTAGCATGTCCACTTTCCTGCCTCTAACATGTTTCCTTTGCCTCCTCACATTTCACACTGCCACCCAGCTTTGTGTCATCTGCAAATTTGCTAATGTTACTTTTAATCCCTAGAGTTGGGTGTGTGTCTCAATATTTCTACAGAATATAAAGAAACAAAGCTTTTGATGCAACTTTGCGAGGCATTGCTGAGATTGCTCCTGGGGCACTGCAGATAGGTTTGTTTTTCATATTTATGGAAGGAAAATGCTTGCTTGCAAGTGAGGCAGTGTGGAGAAGGCTTAGAAGTTTGGCTCCTGGGATAAATGGTTTGACAGATGTAAAGTGTTGAAAAGGTTGCGCCTTTTCTCATCCAAGTTAGCAGAATGAGAGAGGTGATCTTATTGAAATGTGAGTGGGACTGAGAGGGTGTTTCCCTTGTGCAAGTAATTAGATGTAGAGGTATTGTTTCAAATCCCATTTCCGATTGGGGTAAGGAAGAATTCCTTCTCCAAAGCAGTCATGAACCCTTGGAACTTTCTTCTGTAATAAACTGGGGAGTGGACTCATTACAAATATTCAGGGTGGACACAGGCAGAAACTTCTCTGAGAAAGGATGTGCTGACACTGGAGATGGTTCAAAAGATGTTCACAAAAATGATTCCAAGATTGAACAGCTAGTCATACAAAGAAAGTTTGATGGCTCTAGGCCTGTATTCACTGGAATTCAGAAGAATGAGAGGAGACGTCAATAAAACCTATCAAATGTTGGAGGGCCTCAGTAGAGTGGAAGTGGAGAGGATGTTTCCGATGGTGCGAGAATCTAGGGCCGGAGGACACAGTCTCAGAATAGAGGGATATCGTTTAAGAACGTAGATGAGGAGGAAATTCTTTAGCCAGAGAGTGGTGAATCTGTGGAATATATTGCCACAGGCACAGCCGTGGAGGCCAAGTCTTTATGTAGAGATTGATTAAGACAGAGATTGAGAGATTCTTGATTATTCAGGGCATGAAGGAATGTAGGTAGAAGGCAGGAAATTGGGGTTGAGAGGGAAAATGGATCAGCCATGATCAAATGGTGGAGAAAACTCGATGGGCCATATGGCCTAATTCTGCTCCTATATCTTATAGTCTTAAATGACCAGAAAATGAAAGGGTTTGGGAAACCAGTCTCGAAAAGCAGTGAACCATAATTGGTTCAGTCATGAACTTATTGAAAAATAGTGCAGCCTTGAGGGGCTGAATGGCCTACTCCTGCTCCTATTACTGTCATTCATATACATTTACCTCAATGTCCAGAGGTGAGCCTGAGACATTAAGGCCCTTGCGTATGTGGCAGTGGACAATGAATGTCCTCTGCACTTTGAATTGCACATAACCACAGCTTTGCTGTTGAAATTGCATTGGATTCAAAATCATGGTCTTTAAAATACAAATAATGGAGCTTCCCTGGACATTTAAACTCCAATCAACTGGCCTCTTATCATGGCCAATCCTCCTCTTTCATTCCTCTTGCAATCTGAGCATGCCGTCCACGCCGGGACTCGGGAATTAATTTCAAGACACAGTACTTTGGTTGTGAGCCAGACAGACCTGCAGAACATCTCACTTGCGGTTCACCACTGGTTGGTGGGAAGTCGGGTTGTACTGTAGTCCGGTTTCAAGGACGGAGAGCACGGCAAACTCAGAGGTGAGAATAATTAGCCAATAGTTATTTGTCTGGGGGCTTCAGCAATTCATTGAGCTGCGTATTAAATTAACACTCTTTTATACAGGCCAAATGAATTTCCTTGTTTGTTCTCCAATTAACAGATCTAATTTTAGAAGAAGTGTTTAAACAAACGTGTTTTAACCAGGGTTGGGGATAGGCAAATTCCTCGATAATATCAGTTCAAGACATATATTTTCACCTTTAAAAGTTTTAATATCATTCAATCCAAAAGCTTCTGGTTTAAAATGATGCTGGTGAATCAGAGCGACTTCTAGCTGCAGGCGAACGAAAGAAGTTTAACTAAATCGTTTGCCAGTCAAACTATTTCAGGCAAACGATCATCGCAAACCCGAAAGTGCATCGAAGCGACTGAACCCGATGTCTGGAGATCAATTTGCCGAATCGGAAAGGTCAGGGTGTCGGGGACCGAGGCGAGGGACGGGCCGGTTCGGTTCAGCTCGGTGCTGCCGCTCCGCGACGTTTCCTTGGCTCTCCGCTGGACAATGGGTCTCGGACACTCTTTGCGGACTTCATCCCGGAACGCTATTTGCTTGTGCTTATTGGGTGCATCCTCTATTTTTTTCCCTCTCTGGGTTTTCGACGGTCTTTATTAACGGGCTCTTTTGGGTTTCTTTGATTCATGGCTGCCTGTTGAGAGACAAATCTCAAGGTAATATGTGTATCTACTTTGACAATAAATGTACTTCGAACTTTAAAAATGAAAAGAAACACTGGTTTCCTCTTTAGCAGTGAAGCTTGTTGTTGAAAACCAGCACAATGATGACTTTCCCAGTGACAAATCCGCCTGTTAAAATACCGCTGATATCTTTTGACTCTATTTTTTTTCAGAGTGGTGAAGTTCCGTCGTACGGGTGAAAGTGCAAGGTCAGAAGATGATACCTGTTCTGGAGAACATGAGATTGAGATAGAAGGGGTCCGATCGGAACTGGAGCAAGTTGAACTGGGGGATGGAGCCACTGTCCCCAAAGATTTTGCAAATCCTACAGATGGTAAAGTGCATAATGTTATTAAACACTGGATCTAGTGCTTTCCCAGCGTATATGATGAATAAACTCTTCCCCATTTCCTGCCCCGTACAGGTGTACCAACGTTTCCATGACAAACTCTGCCATCTTCATCAGGGATGACGCTAATCTGGTGATATTTATACCCCAGTAGCCCCTCCTCCCCATTGGTTAGTCCTCATCCAGTCAGGTTTCTGCTCTCCCACCTTGTTTACAATCAAATTCCAGTTCTCAGAGCCAGACCTTTGTCTTTGTCAAAATTCTTCTCCTCGTTTTATTTCAATGGCTTCCAAGTGGTCCATTTGTGTATATTAAAGCCATCAGTAGTTTAGTGCCGTCGAAGACAATCCCTTGGCCATTGTAAGTGCAATGTTCTGCTACCGCCGATTTCTCCGGGTAACCCACGAATAGATACACTTCCTGTGTCCCTTGATGTGGGTTTCCACCACGTGTCCCTTCTGGCTGATATTCTCTGCTGTGCACTCACAGGAAATTCCGTAAACACCTTGAGTCCCAGGTCATCTTTGACCCACATAAACTATGATTTGAGGTTCCTTACGGGTTTGCGGATGGTATTAATCTGGTACTTCTTCAGTATCCTGGTGATCCTTCCAGAAACTGTGGAAGTATAGGAAAGACAGGGGGTAGCAACAGGTTCCTCCTTGTTAGGTGTCCTGGTTTTTCCCTTGACCCTATACTGCTGCAGTTTCTGGAAGGATCGCCAGGATCCTGAAGAAATATTGGATTAGTACCATCCACAAACCCTGAAGGAAGCTCAAATCACAGCTTACGCAGGTCAAAGATGACCTGGGACAAGACAGCTGGCGTTTACAGGATTCCCTGTGAACGCGCAGCAACACGTATCAGCCAGACGGGACACACGGTGGAAACCCGCATCAAGGAGCCCCAGAGGTGTATCCTTTTGGATTATTCTGAGTAAACAGCGGTAGCAGAACATTGCATTCTCAATAGCCATAGGATTGTCTTCAACGGCACAAAACTACTGTGCCACGCCAGTGGCTTTCGAGACCGCTTGGTAAAGGAAGCAGTTGAAATAAAACTAGAGGGAAAGAATTTTAACAAAGACAAAGGTCTCGCTCTGAGAACTGGAATTCGATTGTAAACAAGGTAGGAGAGCGGAAACCTGATTGGATGAGGACTAACCATTCGGGGGGGGACGGACGGAATACAGGGGTATAAATACCACCAGACTAGACTTGTACAGGCATCATCCCTGATGACGATGGCAAAGTTTATCTTCAAAGCATCGTTTATAATCAATACCTATACCCGTCTGGAAGCCCGAGAAGAGTTTATTCATTATTAAACTCAGGTTCACTATATTTGGTAAGAGTTCCATAGAGTATCATTTGTATGCTACAGATAATCTGTAACCCATAATAACTTGGAAGACCTAACTTTATTTCTGAATTGGTAATGATCTCAACCGATGACATTGCAACTTCCATATGAATGATATTTATATTCAATAAAGGGATTATGTTGACCATTTAAGCAGGTTGGATTCAGCTGTGCATAAGATCAGAGAATAACTAGCAGAAATATAGAGAGTCCACAGTTTAATGAAGTCAAACCAGCCTCTGTGGAGCTGCTTGAGAAGTGTCCTTTCACATGTAGAGAGAGGACACCGACACTAATGAAACCCACCCATCAGACAGTTGAAAGGATAAAGGAGAGAATGAAGATTAAAATAACAAACTGCTTGGAAGAAATGGCGTGCAGCTTTCAACCATCCCTCTTGTTTCTTAGATGTGTTCATGGTGGAGGATGCGGTCGAAGCCATTGGATTTGGAAAGTTTCAGTGGAAGCTCTCGGTCCTTACAGGATTGGCATGGGTTAGTAGTACTCACTTATTTTCTTTTCTCATCGTCTCATTTGTCCACGTAGAGCACGTGTTATCAGTGGTATTTATTTATATTTTACTTGTGCAATTTGTTGCCTTTTGTATGTTGGTTGTTTGTTAGTCTTTATAGAACATAGAAATCTACAGCACATTACAGGCCCTTCAGCCCACAATGTTGTGCCAACCATGTCACCTACTCCAGAGTCTGCCTAGAATTTCCCTACTGCATAGCCCTCTATTTTTCTAAGCTCCATGTACCCATCTAAGAGGCTCTTAAAAGACCCTATTGTATCTGCTCCCACCACTGCCACTGGCAGTACATTCCATGCCCCACCACTCACTGTGTGGAAAAACTTACCCCTGACATTCCCTCGGTGCCTATTTCCAAGCACCTTAAAACTATGCCCCCTCGTGTTAGCCATTTCAGCCCCGGGAAAAAGCCTCTGACTATCCACATGATCAATGCCCTCATCATCTTATACATCTTGATCAGGGCACCTCTTGTCCTCCTTCACTCCAATGGGTAAAAGCCAAATACACTGAACCTATTCTCATAAGGTATGCCCTCCATTCTGGGCAACATCCTTGTAAATCTCCTCTGCACTTCAGTGTAGTTTTCATAAATTCTATTGTATTTCTTGTAAATGCTTGGAAGATAATGAATCTGAAAGTGGTTTGTAGTATATGTGCTTTGATAATAAATTTACTTTGATTTATTGTTGCAAAAGTAATGAAGGAAGATTGGAAAGGAGACCAAGGACTGATCTTTGTACAAGATAAGAAGCAGATCCCTAGTAGACAACTAAATTGGATGAATATTTCCAGATAAACCAGACAATGTGTCACTTTGACAAAGTAATCATATTTTGAGGATGGGGAGAAAAAAAGATTAATCATCATCATTATGTGCCATGTTGTATGACGTGAGCGACCGTGGTCTTCCGTCTGTCTTTAACCTGAGAAATAGTGAGGGATCATTAACTGTGGGGAAAACCCCCTACCCAACTTCACCCCCACCCCCTCGCCAATGCCTCACCCTCCTCCCCATGCATGACCATGTTTGTTCTTGGCAAGGTTTCCTACAGAAGCAATTTTGCAATTGCCTTTTTCTGGGCAGTGTCTTTACCAGGTGGGTGACCCCAGCCATTATCAATACTCTTCAGAGATTGTCTCCCTGGTGTCAGTGGTCACATAACCAGGATGTGATATGCACCAGATGCTCATACGACCGTCTACCACCTGCCCTGGTTTCACCTGACCCTGATCAGTGGTGCGGTGGGGAGGCTAAGCAGGTGCTACACCTTGCCCAAGGGTGACCTGCAGGCTAGCGGAGGGAAGGAGCACTGACACCTCCTTTGGTAGAGACGTATTTCCAACCTGTCACCCTAAAGATTAGTGGATTACCTCAAATCAGATAAAACTGTGGAAAAAATGTATCCAGATAAGAATGTTTTATGAAAGGAAATTCAGTATTTTAGTTACTTCCTCTTTAGGGTGGTGGGATAGAGATGTGTCACCCTTTGGCCAAAGTGTAGCAGCTACTTAGCTTCCCCCCCCCCCCCCCCACCGGCTGCCTGATCAGAGTCACGTGAACCCATGGGAGCAGGTGGTGGATGGTCATATGAGCATCCGGTGCACATCACAAGTTCTACTGACACCAGGCAGACAATCTCTGAAGAGTATTGATGATGGCTGGGGTCACCCATCTTGTAAAGACACTGCCCAGAAGAAGGCGATGGCAAACCACTTCTGTAGAAAAAATTTGCCAAGAACAATCATGGTCATGGAAAGACCATGATCACCCACATCATACGATGCAGCACATAACAAACGAACAAATTCCATCTTTTAATTGCATTTTCTTTAGATACAGATGATCACTGGTTTGGAAAGAGCAGATTTGTATTTCCATGGAAGGAATAGATTTATCATTCTGGGTTTTCCTACTTTTGTATTTGTTACTTGCTGTAGTTCTGTGTTGCTAAACGTGTTGACTTGTTGCTAAACGTGTTGACTTGTTTCAGATGGCAGATGCCATGGAGATGATGATCCTAAGTATACTGGCACCTCAACTGCACTGCGAGTGGAGATTGCCAAGCTGGCAAGTTGCCTTTCTAACCTCGGTAGGATAACTTCATTGAAGTGTAAACGAGTGGCCCCGCGGCCCAGTGAATGGTCTTATGAGTCAGTGTTATGAAATTGTGCCATTTCCATATTGATCTTCCTCTTGTGCTTTCTCCCTCTCACCTACCACTGCAGGTGGTGTTTATTGGAATGATGTCTAGCTCATCGCTCTGGGGGAACATATCAGATCAGTATGGCAGAAAGACGGTGAGTATCAATGATGCTGTCGGCGTCCTCACTTCCGAATCAGAATCGAGTTAAATATCACCGGCGTATGTCGTAAAATTTGTTAACTTTGCGGCTGCAGTACATAATAATAGAGGGGGGGGAACTGTAAATTGTTAAATTAAGTAGTGCAAAAATAGAAAAAAGAAAATTATTGAGGTGGCGTTCATGGGTTCAGTGGCCGTTCAGAAATCTGATGGCCAAGGGGAAGAAGCTGTTTCTGAATCGTGTTTTTGCCCTCAGGCTGCTGTACCTCCTTCCTGAGGGTAGCGATGAGAAGAGGCACATCCCGGGTGGTGGGGGTCCTTAACGATGGATGCCGCCTTTTTGAGGCGTCGCTCCTTGGTGATGTCCTGAGTGCCATGCAGGCTATTGCCCATGGTGGGGCTGACTGAATTCATGCTGATACCCAGAAAATTCTCCCTTCAACCCCTGAATCTTGCTGATCATTGACATCGGTCTAGTTGCTCACCTGAATCATCAGAGTGTACCAATTCACTGAGAGTCTGGGGATATTGCCAGTGAAGTATGTGCGGTCCAAATCCATTCCTGTTGTTATTTGACAGATGAATGAGACGGTGACCAATGATCAAACGGAGGCGCGGTAGCGTAGTGGTTAGCACAATGCTTTACAGTACAGGCAACCCGGGTTCAATTCCTGCTGCTGCCTTAAGGAGTTTAACATTCTCCCCGTGACCACCTGGGTTTCCTCCGGGTGCTCCCGTTTCCTCCCACAGTCCAAAGGCGTACTGGCCCGTAGGTTTATTGGTCATTGTAAATTGTCCTGTGACTAGGGTAACATTGCTGGGCAGTGTGCCTCGAAGTGCTGTATCTCAATTTTTAAAAAAACCTGTGACCTTAGTGTCACACCATCTGATGCATTCACTCAAACCATTTGGATAACCTCCAGACAGGTGTGGTGGAATAGTATCAGGTATACCTGTACACCTGCTTATTAATGCAGATATCTAATTAGATTCAGGTTTACTGTCACCGGCCTGCGTCATGAAATTTGTTTTTGTGTACATTGCAATACAAAGTTAAAACTGAAGTATCACAAGAGTGTATTATAAATGTTTTAAAAGTTAAATGAAATAAGGGGAAACAAAAAAGGTAGTGAAGTAGTGTCTGAGGGTTCAATGTCCACCCAGAAACCTGATGGCAGAGGGGAAGAAGCTGTTCCTGAAGTGGGTGTCTTCAGGCTCCTCTACCTCCTCCCTGATGGTAGCAATGAGGAGAGGGCATGTCCTGGGTGATGGGGGTCCTTAATGATGGATGCCACCTTTTTGAGACATCGCTCCTTGAAGATGTCCTGGCTACTACAGAGGCCAGTGCCCATGATGGAGCTGACTGAGTTTAAACTTTCTGAAGTTTATTTTGATCCTGTGCAGTAGACCACCCCGTCCATACCAGACGGTGATGCAGCCAGTTAGAATGCTATCCATGGTACATCTGTAGGAATTTGTGTGTCTTTGCTGACATACTAAATCTCTTCAAACCCCTAATGAAAAGTATCCGCTCTCCTGCTTGCTGTGTAACTGCATCGATATGTTGGGCCCAGGATATGTAGATCCTCAGAGAGGTTGACATTCAGACACTTGAAACTGCTCACTCTTTCAACAGATTGACAGCTTGAATCAAAGGTTTAGGTGAACACATTAGAATCAGGTTAAAAACAGAGTATAAATGGTCTGACTTCGTGTTCACTATTTAGTAACGTATCTCCTGCTCCCTGCGACGTCAGTGAGATCTCTAGTCAGAGGTTCATCTGGTCAAGTTCTGTAGATTTCAAGGTGCATTGCTTTTACTTACAAATGCTGTCCACACTTCAGCTGTTCCCATAGTAGACTGGATATGGTGTGTCCAATGAGTTCACCGTCTATTATAGCTAGAAAGTACAGTCTTCTATTGATAGCATATTCTTACTGATTACAAGTAAAGGCTGATTTATACTTGTGCGTCAAATCGACACCGTAGGTACAGTGTAGCCGCGAATCCTACGCAGTGCCTATGTGGATCCCTATGCCGTAACCTGACGCGCACCTCTCCCAAAATATAACTACACGTCGCGGCAATGCAGACCCTAACAACTGTGATTGGTCCACTTGGTAGCATCCTCCTACGCTGCAATAGCTTCGCAATGGGCGACTGAAGGGCAGGGAAGGAACTCTGGCTGCAATGCTTTCCATAAAGTTCTACAGACCTCCGAAATTACGGAGGACACATTTCGCTTTTACGAAAAAAGACGCTTGCTTTAAACTTGTTTACCCTGAGAAAGACTACCATGACCATGAAGCGTTGCACGGGCAGGTGTGTGCGCATGCGTGATGTGCGAATACGTGATGTGCACATGTGTGTACATGCCTGAACTGCAGAGCGACGCAGACACACAAACACACAAGTATCAATGCTCACAACGGTGTAGCCCACTTGCGTAGTCTACGGCATAAGCTGGTACGCACAGGTATAAATCAGCCTTAACAGTCTGAAGTGTTGAATATTTGAATGTTTTTTTAATGTAAGCTGAGGTTCCTAAAGGTTGTTATAGCTGGGGGAGGTAGTGGGGATAAGCTGCCACTACCTGTTCGATGCTCCGGTGACGTGTGTCTCGAATAGACTCTGACAGCCAACTCTTACCTCCTGGCCGTCACATGTGGCTTAGCTACTAAGCGGGGCAGAAATGTTTCTACTGACAGGCGAAGGGGCAAAGGTGGGTTACTGGCACCTTAAAACCAGTCGTTCTAGGCCAATGGGGCTGATTAGCCGTGGTTGGCAGGTCATCCAGGAGAAGGAAAACTCTGATCTCAAACCTCCACTGACTTGCGGCTATACCCACTCATGGGGAAGGCTTCAGGAGCTAACCCTGAGGCAGTACTACTGCGTGCCACTGCTGCCAAACTGTCGGTCTCTGACGTGCCTTTGGATTCATCAGCTGCGTGGAGAGGAGGAGCCTTCTGCATGGCAAACAACTTGCTCTCCATATTTTCTGGCCTAACTTGCACATCATGTAGATAGCAGGGGTGCATTATCCCTCGTCCACCCCAGGTAACAGAGGGCCTCAAAGCTGGAGTCTCAAGTGGAAAAATTGTCAGCACTAAATGCATGGAAAATCATTGGCTGCTCATTGTACATTCAATCCCAACGATTTCATTGGCACTGGATGTTTGGAGGGTGAATACAAGTATTGGACAGTGCTCTCCACTATTGAGTGAAGCACTCGTTTGAGGAGGAGAGGACAGGCACGTGGCTTTCCTGCAGGTCAGTTCAGACGTCAACAAGCACAAGAAAATCTGCAGATGCTGGAAATTCAAAGCAACACATGCAAAATGCTGGAGGAACTCAGCAGGCCAGGCAGCATCTGTGGGAAAGAGTAAACAGTCGACGTTTCTGGCCAGGACCCTTCTTCAGGAGTGGGGAAGCACTTTTCATTTCAAGCAGCCAGGGTAGGTATAGAGTGCTCCAAAATCAGTGAAGAACAACTTAAAAGCAATAAACCCTGTGAGTGCCAAGTACCTGAACTAAAACCAGGAGCATCACAGTAGCGTAGCAGTTACTGTAATGAGCTCTTCGGGCCTGTGCGGTGAGGTGGACAGCATTGTGCGCTGAAGTTTTCAGAGCACCTGTTTGGTTAATTGTTTAACAAGAGTCGTTACTCGTTTAGAGTTCCTTGTGTTTTTAAGCAACTCACTCTTCATAATGTCTTCTGGTGCTTTCTCTTTAAACTTATTTAGGCTTCGGAAATTCCGTGTAACTTATTATTTAAGAGGCCGCCTGATTAGCGCTAATTGCGGGGTCCTAGTTTTGAGAATGTTACATCTCACGGTGAAGCTCAGCTGAGCCACCAATGTTCTGTTGGAATTATTAGAATTCTTCTGAAAAAAACTTCTGGTTGCCGTCTCTACATTGAAGCCTGTCTTTTCCCTGCACTTGGCTTCCAACATACATCACGATCATTACATTGCCAGTGTCCTGAGCTCAATTCTGTTGTTGTCCTTGAGGAGCTTGTATCTTCTCCCTGTGACTACATGGGTTTCTTCTGGATGCTCCAGTTTCCACCAGCATTCCAAAAATGTACAGGCTTATGGCTTGATTGGCCAATGGCTGTAACTGGGAGGCGCAGGCTTATTGGGCTGGAAGGACCTGTTACCATGTTGTACCTCTAAATAAACCAGGAAATTCTGGGTTCACAAGTCACCTATAGGGGGGAGGATGCTTGGAAAATAACCATTAGTTGGGAACCAAACATCAGAAGCTGAAGATATGTTCTCCGAACTTACTGAAAACACGAAGTGCGTATGAAGCAAAGACTGCTCCAAACAAATGGAAGTCAGTGGTTCAGTGACTTAGAAGCAAATTAACAGGGAGCTGTTAGATGCTACAGAACAAAAAATGTGGGGAAGTTGTGTTAAGAGGATTAAGAATCTTAAGTGGAAAATAAAACAAACTTCTTCTCATGCAATAACCTATTTCAATTTGTTTTGAGATCTGAGTCCCAGAAATCCCCTTGCCCTTTCAGCCAGAACCCCCTCCTCCAGGACCCTGCCCATTTGCCATGTTTCAGCCTCTGCATCTTTCCCCTTTCTCATTGATGTAGAGTACCCATTTCTCCTTCTCTCCGGTGTAGTCTTCATTCTCCTCTCTCGGTTATTTGCAATATGTGGAGACAGGAATTCCCTTGATGGTTCTATCATCCCCACTCTGTGTAGCCATCACCTGTCAAATGCAGCTTGTCACCAATGCCATCCCTTCATGTTGAGAGGTTAGAACCTGTTCCCTGAGTTTGTGTTGGACCAAGTTATGTCCAAGGGAATAAGAAACTGGAAGAACTCAGCAGACTCTGTGGAGGCAGATGGACAGTAGATGTTTCTCATCAAGTCTCTTCAGAGGTTTCAACTCAAAGCCAGCCCATGTGAAGAGTCTTGATGCAAAACATTGACCGACCATTTTCCTCCACGGCTTCTGTCTGACGTGCTGAGTTCCTCCAGCTTCTTGTGTATTGCTTCCGATTCCAGCATTTTATGCCTCAATGTCTAAGACAACCTCAGTTTATTATCTCATATAAAGATTGGAACTCAATATTGCTTTGTGACTTCCAGAGTATGGTACTGCAGTGTAAGTCCAGTTTCTTGGCTTCAGACTAGGAATCTTTGCCTTGTGAACTAGCTAGGGGCTGATACACTGTTAGAGGCTCAGTTTAACTGTCAATGCTTCTGTGTGTTAATTCAAGGGTCTGAAAGTTAGCGTAATCTGGACACTGTACTATGGAATACTGAGTGCCTTCTCACCAGTCTACAGCTGGATACTTGTCCTCAGAGGCTTGGTAGGCTTCGGGATTGGAGGTGTTCCACAATCGTGAGTGCATCCTTCAATATTTCTTTTTGAGCTTTTATGTACTAACTTATTGAATAACTGATTTTCAGTCTTGGTTGCCCCACACAGAGTAACGTTATATGCAGAATTTCTTCCAATGAAATCGAGAGCAAAGTGTATCTTACTAATAGAGGTGAGTGGACTGTTTTGCTGTGGGAGCTGCTTTAAATTCAAGCTCACTTCGACAAAAATAAATTCTTCCGTGTAACAACTGAAAGTTGTTTCTGTTGGGAACTTCCAATTATTGGACAAGAGTATTAACAAAGTCCATATGCATCACTAACCTGATACAAGATAATTCTCTGCCCAATGTGTTCTGACAATCTCTCCCAAATTTCATAATGTATGCGTTTAAAATTGAGCATTGCTTTACTTAAATCATTATTTTAAGCTCTTGTATGATTTTGTATGAATTAGAAAGAAAAGAATTAATTACTCTAACTGTTGAAGTCAAATGGAGTGTAGGAGTGATGCAAAATAACACTGTCTCTTACTAAGCAAAGGCAGGCAATGTTAACCCCAGCCAAGAACATTTCTGAGAAGCATTGATATCAGCAAAGTTCAAAATATATGTGGGGATGGGAGAGGGGAGAGAGGAGCAGTTTTATAGGGATTGGTGGGGAGTAAGAAAGTAGGGGAGTGAGTGAGTGGGGAAGGGAGGCAGACAGGCGAATGGATAGAAAAGAAGAAAAGAGCAATTAATAATTTTGTGCTTACTTCTTTCCTGAGGACTTGTGGATTGTGTTTAATTGAAAGTCTCTTCATTTCAGGTGTTCTGGGCCTTTGGGACAGTGTTTGAAGTACTGCTGGCAGTGGTGGTGATGCCTACATTAGGATGGCGCTGGTTGCTCATTCTTTCTGCAGTGCCTCTTATGATTTTTGCCGCCTTGTGTTTTGTAGGTATTTCCATTGAGAGTTAAATTTGAATTAAAAAGTAAATGGCTAATTTGGGTGTGGTGGGGAGGAATGCAAATAATGAACCGGCTGTGTAAGAATTTGATGCCATGAATCCTCAGGGTGAGGTTGCAATTTGAACATGAGCAAGAGACTAGGTCTGTCGTGTGAAAGAGAAACTCCCAAGGCAGTTTAGGTACAGAGTGGGCTCTCGGTACAGGGCCGGCCTCCCTAGTTTTTGGACCAGCTGAGAAAGACCTGAGCAGGTCCTTTATCCATTACATTGGGATGCTAGACACTGTTTAAAAAAAGAAAATAAGAAGGCATTTCCTGTTATTATACAAGAGGGGGACAATGACTTCAGCAGTGGATTTCTGGATGAACTGTTGGACTCAGTAAGCAAATGTCATCAATGCAAAGTACATTTATTATCAAAGTGTGTATACAGACGACAACCCTGAGATTCATCTTCCCACAGGCAGCCACGAAACAAAGAAACACCATGGAACCGTTCAAGAAAACATCAAACGCCCAGTGTGTGTGGAGGGGAAAAGAAAAGAACAAATGGCAATAAGCGAGTGAATAACACCTAGAATATCAAACATCAGACTAGTAGTATTCAGTTTAGTGCCACTCTGCGAGCCAATTCAGGGCCATTGTTTGCCAAAGCACCCTGGTCCATATTGATCATCCCACTCAAAAACAGTGGAAAAAAAAGTAACCTGAATCCATGAAACATGAACCTCAAAGTCCCCAAAAATTCCCAGTTTAGTTACCTGACATAAACGGTAGATGGATGAAGTGATCAAACAGCAGGTTTAAGTCACTATCAGATATTATGTTTTCTCACTAAAGTTTCTGTTTTGCATTGGAACTAAAAAAAAATTGGTTTGAGCTTTTGGAACGTACACAGTATATTATACGCAAACACGAGGAAATCTGCAGATGCTGGAAATTCCACCAACATACACAAAATGCTGGTGGAACGCTGCAGACTGGGCAACATCTATAGGAAGAAGTACAGTCGACGTTTAGCCTCGACCCGAAACGTCGACTGTGTTTTTTCCTATAGATGCTGCCTGGCCTGCTGTGTTCCACCAGCATTTTGTGTGTGTTGACAGTATATTATACAGTGCCTTGTAAAAGTACTCAGCCCCCAACCCCCTGTTGTCACAAATGAGTATTAGAACCAGTGATTTTGATCAATTTAACTGAGAATTTTTATTTGTTGATCACATGTTCCTTTTATTCACAGTAGAGCCCAAAAGCAGAAAATTATAAAGCATGAAAAACTAAAGATTTAAAAACAAAGTGTCAGCCATTCAAAAGTATTCATTCCCCCCACCCTCCTGTACTGAGTCGAGCCACCTCTCTCAGTTATTATAGCCAGTAGTTTTTTTGGATCAGTCTCCATCAGCTTTGCACAACATGATGGACCAAGATTTGCCCGTTCCTCCCTGCAAAATTGCTGAAGCTGTGCCAGGTTAGTTGGGGAGTGGCAGTGGACAGGAATCTTGAAGTCTTGCCTGAGGAAAGTTAACACAGTAATGACAAAGGGGACGAATACTTGTTCAGTCTCACAATTCTGGCTTTTGATATTTACTCAACTTTTGTGGATTAAGTTTGTGCTTTTGTAGATTAGCTCAAAAAATGCTACTTCATTATGTATTAAATTTAGGAAATGAGACTGTGAAAATACTTGTGGGGACTGAATACTTTTTCAAGGCACTGTATATACAGTACTTTGGATTAAGCCAATCAGGGCAGCTGCTTATTTAGGATAACACTGAAAGAATGAAAATTAATTCAGAAAATTGCTGGGATTCCCTTATTTTAATTGGGGCACTATGCCACTTAATTGAAACATGAGATTGGTGCCAAACCGGTTCTCTAACTAGTGTTAGTCATGTGGTTGTTAGATGCTACACTGTTCTTAGAGCAAACAGTTTTTAAATAGTGTTGGTTGCATGTGTTTGCGTTCAAAAAGCAGTGATTTTTGTCGCTGATAGTTGGTGAGAGATGGCAGGGAGTGAAAATGAAGATTTCATTACTTCAAGTTAGGAACTATGAAGAATTTGAAGATATCAGCAATCATCTTGAATATTACAATGAAAATGGAGATTTGGAGGCTGTAATGGTTGATAGCATTGTATGAAGGCATCTGCACTAAGCGTCTGCAGTGATTTTCTTCATTGCACACACTGGATGAGTTCTATTGAGAACTATTAGGAACTAGTACAGTTTTTATAGTACTGTAAATAGTATTGATAGCATTCTGATTTCTGTCTTTCATCTAAGTACACAATTTGCTACCCAGTTTGTCTGTCTTATACATTGTTTTAACTATTTCTATGAAATTTTGGCAGCTTCTTAATTGGGCCAAATTGTACTGGTCCCATTTGAATTAACTCTAGGCAGCTTCTAGTGTAGGTTACATGGTCAACACAACATTGTGGGCCGAAAGGCCTGTAATATGCTATAGAGTTTCTATGTTCTATGTTCTAACTCGTGTATATATCTCCCTGCAAAGGTCTGAGCCACCAGAGCTATACATGTGTAAAACATCTGCACAGTACTGTATTTGTCAATGTGTAGCAGAGGGTGAGTTTGTAAATCAGGTGGGAGCAAAGACTGTTGGGAATGGTAAGGGTGGAGCAGGAGGGGTGTGAGACAGGTGACAGAAAAAGAGTGAGGTATGGCATGGGTGTAGACTCATCTAGCCCTGAGACAGCAGGCAATGTCATTTGATTCTAAATAATTGGTTTATTGATCGTTACAGAACATCTCTTGTGCTTCCTGTTCCCTCCCCTCTCCCTTCTCCTTTTCCCAACCATGATTCCCCTCTCCTTGTCCCCTTCCCACTCTCAGTCCACAATACAGACCCATATTAGAATTAGGTTTATCAACACTCACATATGCCATGAAATTTGTGTTTCTGTGGCAGCAGTACAGTCCAATACACAAAATTACTGCAGTACTTGGCAAAAATCCTTGGCACTCTAGCTATATATGCACCTAAGAGTTTTGCACAGGACTGTGTGTGTGTGTTAATTGAAATTTCATGTGACATCGTGTAGATTTTTTATGGTTGATAACAGAGCAATTAATTTTAAATTAATTGTGTTAATTAACTTAACTAATAAGACAGTAAGGAAGGCATGTCCAGCCTTTGCATTACTGTTCTGTGGGAATACCGAATGTGTCAGATATTCTTTATTTCTTGCAGTGGCTTCCGGAGAGTGCACGTTATGACGTACTGTCTGGGAATCAAGAGAAAGCTCTTGCGACGTTAAAGCGCATTGCCACAGAAAACGGAGCACCGATGCCACTTGGAAAACTGATAGTTGCCAGGCAGGTAAGGGATAGCCATGAGTATTAAAATATAGCTGCTGAAATTCGAACAAAAGTGTTGTATTTTGGAAAATACGGGATTATTTCAACAAGATGGATCCTTCTTGTTCATTATTTCCTGTAAGGGCAAAATGATTCCTGGTTATTTACATACTCTCAGAAAAGATACAGCACGGGATCAGGCCATTCAGCCCACTGAGTATCTGCCAGCAAACTGTAAGAGCAGTCCATCAAGTGTCAGATCCTATTCAAATCCTAATTTCCAACTCTACTCCACCATTCCTCACACCCTGGAAAGAACTGCAGGTTGAATAGTGTTGTTAAACCACACTGCCATCCATGTGATTTTTGCACATTTGCCCAGATCACTCATTTTCAGTGCGGCTTCCAGAATTGCGTCATCTACTTTACGTTGTATTCTTTTCCCAGTCTTCCAGTAAGTTGTAAAGTCTGATTTTTATTGAGTACAGACACCTCACAGGTTTGATCTTACTCTAACCATAACCTTGGATATTAGGACTGGTAATTAAAAAGGGGAAAAAGTGGTGTTCAGGGTAGAAATTCCAAAGCTTGTGGCTCTTGCAGCTCACTGCACAGCTACCTGTTCTGGAGCATAAATGCCAGGAGATGGATCTTGGATATATTCAGATATATTCTAGAGGTCTCTTCAGTCCATTTGTGCTGCCTACTTAAACTCTTAACCATCTCTATAAAGGAAAGTGAGAACCGTTAATCTTGCACACGTGTGTGGAAGGAAGTGTGAACTGTTAATCGACACATCTGTGAGTGTGAAGGGGGAGAAATGTTAATCTTTCACCGATGTGGTGTACTATTTCACTTCTTAATCCTACAGGTATGTGCCCAGCCATCTTCAGCCTGGCCATTATGGGATAAATACTTTTATGGAAGACCAAGGCAGACAGGAAGAACAGGCTCATTCTGCTGTGGCATGTACAATGCTGACTTGTCTGCTGAAAATTAGAAATGGCAGACCTGGGAATGAACTTGACTTGTGACGAAGTAGGGGGAGAAAGTCCAAAGAAAGAGTAAAAAAATAACACTTAGAAAAATTTTTTAAATGTCTTAATGATTAGCTAAGATGAGATACCAGCTTTAACGGACCAGGAATTTAGTTTAGAAGTGTTGGTGGGTATTTGCTGAGCATTTGAGGACAAGGACGATTGTGCTCCTATCCCTGGACACCAACAAATGTTATTAGGAAAGCTTCTCTTTGCAAATTCAGTAATTCCTGTTGGTAAATCTGCCCCATAGAAATGAAAGATACTGTGTTTTTATTTTTTTTTGAAGTTGATTATAATACTGTCTGCCTCTCATGATTAATATGTGGTTAAGAACCCAAATCATTGCCTGGCCTCACTACACTTGGAAATAATACACACACAAAATGCTGGAGGAACTCAGCCAGTCAGGCAGCACCTATGGAAATGAATAAACAGTCAATGTTTCGGGCCGAGACCTCTTATCAGGACTGGAAAGGAAGGGGAAAGACGCCAGAGTTAAAAGGTGGGAGTAGGGGAAAGAGGCTAGCTGTAAGGTGATGGGTGAAGCCAGGCGGGTGGGAAAGACAAAGGGCTGGTGAAGAAGGAATCTAATAGGAGGGGAGAGTGGACCATTAGAGAAAGTAATGTTTTCCCTGTATTAAAGGCTCCAGACTATACACGTATGCATAGTGCAATCTCATTATCTTTCAGAAATTGTAGTAATGTCATACCCTGTGTGAATTATGTAGTGGCAGACAGAAGATTATGTGACACACATAAAAGTTGCTGGTGAATGCAGCAGGCCAGGCAGCATCTCTAGGAAGAGGTACAGTCAACGTTTCAGGCCGAGACCCTTCGTCAGGACTAACTGAAAGAAGAGCTAGTAAGAGATTTGAAAGTGGGAGGGGGAGGGGGAGACCCGAAATGATAGGAGAAGACAGGAGGGGAGGGATGGAGCCAAGAGCTGGACAGGTGATTGGCAAAAGGGACATGAGAGGATCATGGGACAGGAGGCCCAGGGAGAAAGAAAGGGGGAGGGGTGAAGCCCAGAGGATGGGCAAGGAGTATAGTGAGAGGGACAGAGGGAGAAAAAGGAGAGAGAGGCGGAAGTTAGAGAAGTCAATGTTCATGCCATCAGGTTGGAGGCTACCAAGACAGAATATAAGCGTTGACTTCATTAACTTTGCCTCCAACTTTCACCCTGCCCTCAAGTTTACCTGGTCCACTTCCAACACCTCCCTCCCCTTTCTAGATCTTTCTCTCTATATCTCTGGAGACAGCTTATCTACTGATGTCTACTATAAGCCTACTGACCTCTCACAGCTATCTAGACTATTCCTCTTCTCACCCTGCCTCTTGCAAAAATGCCATCCCCTTCTTGCAATTCCTCCGTCTCCACTGCATCTGCTCTCAGGATGAGGCTTTTCAATCCAGGACGAGGGAGATGTCCTTTTTTAAAGAAAGGGGCTTCCCTTCCTCCCCCCATCAACTCTGCTCTCGAACGCATTTCTCCCATTTCACGCACATCTGCTCTCACCCCATCCTCCCACCACCCCACTAGGAATAGGGTTCCCCTTGTCCTCACCTACCACCCCACCAGCCTCTGGGTCCAACATATAATTCTCCATAACTTCTGCCACCTCCAACGGGATCCCACCACTAAGCACATCTTTCCCTCCCCCTCTCTCTCTGCTTTCCACAGGGATCGCTCCCTACGCGACTCTCTTGTCAATTCGTCCTCCTCATCCCTCCCCACTGATCCCCTTCCCTGCACTTATCCTTGTAAGCGGAACAAGTGCTACACATGCCCTTACACTTCTTCCCTTACCACCATTCAGGGCCCCAGACAGTCCTTCCAGGTGAGGCGACACTTCACCTGTGAGTTGGCTGGGGTGATATACTGCGTCCGGTGCTCCCGATGTGGCCTTCTATATATTGGCGAGACCCGACACAGACTGGGAGACCGCTTTGCTGAACACCTACGCTCTGTCCGCCAGAGAAAGCAGGATCTCCCAGTGGCCACACATTTTAATTCCACATCCCATTCCCATTCTGACATGTCTATCCACGGCCTCCTCTACTGTAAAGATGAAGCCACACTCAGGTTGGAGGAACAACACCTTATATTCCGTCTGGGTAGCCTCCAACCTGATGGCATGAACATTGACTTCTCTAACTTCCATTAATGCCCCTCCTCCCCCTCGTACCCCATCTGTTGATTAATTATTTATTTAATTATATATATTCTTTTTCTTTCTCTCCTTTTTCTCCCTCAGTCCCTCTCACTCATATCCCTTTAGCCAATCAACTGTCCAGCTCTTGGCTCCATCCCTCCCCCTCCTGTCTTCTCCTATCATTTTGGATCTCCCCCTCCCACTTTCAAATCTCTTACTAGCTCTTCCTTCAGTTAGTCCTGACGAAGGGTCTCAGCCTGAAACATCGACTGCACCTCTTCCTACAGATGCTGCCTGGGCAACTTCTATGTGTGTTGCTTGGAATTCCAGCATCTGCAGATTTCCTCGTGTTTGAGAAGATTTTGTGATACATCTGCAGTTCTGACATTGAAAATGACCTGCTGCTGAGTGCCGACGTAGCAACTAGGCCTCTCTGGGAACTGGACGTCAGGCACGTCTTTCACGGGCACAGGCCCATGAATACTGATCTGATAGCTTCGTTCTTCTCCTTGCCCTTCCGTTCCTATTCCCCAGTGGGACTATATCTAAGGAGAAAGTAAGTAAATTGGCATTGTAATCTTTAAAATGTATTACTTATGCACTTCATTAGTTTCATGGTACCATAATCTTGGCTATAGTAGTGAGGAAGTTGATGATGGTGAAATGAATGAAATGTTCCCTCAGCCACCATTAGACTAAATCTGGTGAAATGTTTCTTTGAGACAGGAGGACCGTGGTCGTATCCGGGACCTCTTCACTCCAGAGTTTCGAATGACCACTATCCTGTTATGGTTCATTTGGTAAGGCAGATTTTGAAACGGCGAAGTTCTTTCGATTCAAAATGTCTTTTTCTAATGTTTTTTTTAAAATACTGTACACAGTCCAGGTAAGATCTGTAAATATCCGTCACATTAGACGTCAAATTACAGGTAAAATACACTCATTGGCCTCATTACTTAGTACAGGAATGTACCTAATAAAGAGGTCACAGGAGTGGAACCCGCCCATCCAGTTCAAGGTTCGAAGTGTTGTGCGTTCAGAGATGCTCGTCTGCACACCATGGAACACATGGTTAATTGAGTTACTGTCACCTCCCTGTCAGCTTGAACCAGTCTGGCCATTCTCCTCTGACCTCTCTCATGAGCAAGGCATTTTCGCTCACAGAACTGCTGTTCACTGTATTTTTTTTTTGTTTATCAACTCTAGAGACTGTTGTGTGTGAAAATTCCCAGAGATCAGCAGTTTCTGAGATACTCAAACCATCCCATCCGTCGCCAACAGTCATTCCATGGTTAAAGTCACTTAGAGCTAATTTTGTTCCCTATTCTGATGTTTAGTCTAAACAACAACTTCTTGACCATGTCTGCATGTTTTTATGCATTGAGTTGCTGCCACGTGATTGGCTGATTAGATATTTGCATTATCGAGCAAATTTACCTAATAAAGTGGCCACTGAGTGTACTTTTTTAATCTAACTTGGATACCCTTTACAGGACAACACTACATAAATGCATTTCCGGAATTATCGGTGATTTGTACTCCAGGATCAAGAGAGCTCTGTGAATTAAAAGACTAATAACAATAATAGTGACCATGGAACTCCTGGATTGTTGTAACATCAATCTGATTCACCAATGCTGTTTAGGGGAGGTGTCATCACCCAATACTCTCTCATCTCTTACAGCCCTTAGTTGTGGGTATATTGTTTCATGCTGCTGTCTTCCCATGTGACAATAAATCCAGGCAATAAAGCTAAGAAATGCATTGAAACAATAAATCCCTTTATTGTTTCAGTGCATTCCCTGGCTTTTTGTATCAGTTAACATTCTGAATATCAGCAATATTTGTTTAATCCCAGACAACTCTATTTCAAGAGTTTAGTAGTCCCATTTAATAAAGGAGAAATGTATGCAATATACATCCTGAAATTCTTGTTCTTCGTAGACATTCACAAAAACAGGAGAGTACCCCAAAGAATGAGTGACAGTAAAAGTGTTAGAGCCCCCAAGGACACCCTCTTCCATGCACAATCAACAGCAAAGCAACGACCATTCCCCCCCTCCCCCCCGTCCCGTCAAGGCGGCCCCTCCCGTCCCCCCCGGGTCCCTTCGCCCCATCCCTCCACCCCCCCACCAAAAAGAGGTGTATCATTTCACAGTGAGAGGGAAGACATAACAAAACAACTCACTGATTTGTGATGATAGAGTGTGTTTCTGCTCAGATATGCATAACTCAACAAATCTGTTCAGATTATCAAGAGATACTTGAAAAATACGGAAAATGGAAAAATCTTACAATAGAACATGCATATATTATTTTGATTAAATAAATCTCAATTCACTTTGCTAGAATAATGAAAGCTAATGTTAACCCTGGCTCATAACGTTGAGAGGAACGGTAATGAATCTGAGTAATTGGGAATAGTAACGCTGAGGTATGTGTGTCTGCCTCCAGGTTTTCCAATGCGTTCTCCTATTATGGATTGGTTTTGTTAACCACAGAGCTTTTCCAGGAAGGCGATGTGTGCAGCAGTAAGTATATCTTCCTAATTTACTAGCCTTGTGATAGGGGAGGAGAGGGCAATTCCACATTGACTATTGATTTCAAAGTAGCTTTAATAGACTAACAGAATAAGCCAATATTTAGGAGACTGATCTCCCCAGAAACTGAAATTGATTTTGTGTTTAGTGGCAATCATTTGGGACCAAACTGGTTATTCTAAGATGCATTCTGAACTGCTGTGTCATTTGTTTCTTTTTGTTTTGGCGAGTCTCTACATGTGCGTGCATCCGTGATGATGGATTTTTCATGGTCTTTTTACAAGGTGTGGAGCGAGAGAGAGAGACTGTGTGGCGCGCCACTCCTCACACAGACATTTTTGCAGTATTTTCCCTTTTGTTTTTTTTTTTTACGAGGTCGAGTTGCGGTCTCGACACTCAATCCGGCACGGATGGAAAGCGTACTTGGGGGCGGACCTGACTAGTTTTGAACACGGGAACCTCCGCTCCCAGATCCAGCGCCGATATCGTTGCACCACCAGCTGGTGTCATTTCTAAATGCTTGCTCACTCCTTCACAATGCTTTGTTCTGTTGCCATCTGGAAATCTCAGTCAAGATTCACTGTTCCCTCTAAACTAATCGGGTGCACAGCTGCGCAGTAACTGAAATGCTTCCATGCACATAGCTGTTGTTGCCACACACCGAGGAAAAAGTTCTTTGAAACGTGAAAGATTTTATGTGTTGTACTTCATGCCCTTTAATAAAACCAAAAATTATGTGATTCTTTTTCCATTTTCATTCTATATATTCACAGTATCCATATTATAAAAAAACACATTTAAAGTGCCGGGCAGTTTACAGGTCAGGTAAAAATTTCCTGCTCAGAGCAATGGTTGGTCTGTGCAGCTGTAAAATAAAAAATAGTGGGAACATTGGTCAAGGTACTGGCGTTGTCTCTTAAACTCTTGACTCTGTGCACTGAAACGATCCACGTGAGTCAGCCATTACATTTTGACGTAAGGATTTTTAAGGATATTTTTATTTTGAACGGCTTGAAAGTTTCATAAACACGGCTGTTTCCTTTGACAATCTGACTATCCCTTAGTAAAGTTTCACTTTATAAAAGAAATGCTCCATCATCTGAAAACTAACACTTTTCACTGCTCTTGGCTTAAGTGTTCCAAGGTATTTTGTCACAGATTTACTGATGCCTTCTATTTGCGGTTTGAAGATTTCCATTCTACTCTGAACTCTAAACATTGCATTTCTTCTTGTTCTGTGGATCTTTTCTGAATTAATACCAAGATAGATTTCAGCTTTTTTTTCATTCTGAGAATAATAATTTCAACCACATTTAGTTGATACTGTTTTCTCTTGGATTTACCTTGATCCTCCCATTTATAGCTTTTGGAATCTCAACTGTTGTTTTATGAATGATTTCTGCTGACAACATAGCATCCTACCTTTTGGACCATGGCTCTGTACTTGATGATTCAAAAGTAATCGAGTTAACATTCAACAATTACACATCTGATCTATTTTTGTAATTAATGAATAATACAGAAGGCTGAAGCTGTGCAATTATTTTCAGAGATTCATCCGGTTGGAACAACTCTGCCATTCATCCTTGTTCTTTCAGCTTGGAGGTTTGCAGTTCAGGTTCAGCTTCGTAATCACTGCTGGCACAAAACAACAAATTTCACGACGTTAACTGATTCCGAGTTTAGACAGCAGTCACAGATTCACAGAATGCTGTGGCACAGAAACAGGCTCTTCAGCCCATCTAGACCATGCCGAACTATTATTCTGCCTTGTTGTCACCCATCCCGTATCACTCCCATCATTTACTTAACTAAATCGGCATCCAACACTCCCTCTGGCACATCGTTTCACACTCTCACCACCGTCTGAGTGACGATGTTCACCACTCCTGTTCCCATAACATTCACCTTTCACCCTGAACACAACCTCAATGGAGGAAAAGGCTGCTTGCATTTACCCTGTCTATATCCCTCAGAGACTGGAGGGGGCATAACCCCGACTGGGGGGGAGGAGAGACGGAGACTGGAGGTGTTGTGACTGGAGAGTGAGGGGGATTTATTTTCTGTTTTTTCATCTTTTAAGTGACGGCAGGTGGGAGGAAGCCTGAGGGAAGGTGTTCACTGGACTGCAAGTTCCTGAATGCCACCGATTACAAAGATCTTCTCTGGACAACATTGTCAGAATTTCCAGGTAAGGGCTTGGAATCTATTCTCCTTCATAGTAGTGGAGCAGATCATTGGTTTTCTTCCCCTCCTTCAGTAGGAAGGTAACCAGGTCAAAATGTCACTGTTTTGGTCATATATCTTTGGAGATAACCCATCCTCCTCCCCACCCCCACCGTCCTCTCCCCCGTCCTCTTCTCCCCCCCTCCTCTTCTCCCCCCGTCCTCTTCTCCCCCCGTCCCCCCGTCTTCTTTCTCCCCCCATCCTCTTTCTCCCCCCTCCCGGTCCTCTCCCTGCCCCCCCCCCGTCCTCTGCCCATGGTTCCTGAGGGTTGCAGTTGCATCTACCTCTCCCTCTTGCCTTCCGGTCACCTATCCCATTCTCTGCTTGCATGAAAATAAAGCCTGCCTTGCAAATCTCTTTTAACCTTCCCCCTCTTTCCTGAAACCTGCGGCTCTTGTGTTTGGCATTTCCACCCTGGCAAAATCTGATTATCTACCCTTGCTCTGTCCAAGTTATTTCATACGCTGCTATCAGGCTGCCCCTTGTTCTCTGAGGCTCCAGAGTAAACAACCCAAGTTTGTCCAAACTCTCCTGATTGCTGATAACTTCTGTTATAGGCAGCGTCTGATGAACCGCTTCTGCACCCTGTGGTGTTGTATTTTCTTACTCCAAAACATAAACTAATTGGAAGAGAAACGCAGACGTGGGGATGTGTGTCTGAGTTTAATTTTCTCTTTTAAGAGAGGTGTGCACTTATAACAGAGGGGGCATGGTAACATATGTCATTCACACACTTGTACATGTAAGCTGTAATGATTTATGTAAACAATAAAATGCTTAGTCAATCAATATACTTACTGTATTACACAAACATTACTGAAATATTAAGTACACAATGCGTGTGTGTGTGTGTGTGAGAGAGAGATTATGGCTGAAACAATAAATGCCCACCTTATTGAGTGCAATCATTTCAGTCATGAGAAAAATATGAAATGAAGAAACGTCAATTTGGAGAGAACCATTTCTTGTCTGAATAGTAAAGATGCAGCTGACGACGTTTGGGAACATCATTCACATTGATTGTCCTGATCTTTCTGCAGGTGTCTTAGTGACTTTGTGGATCATTGATCGCATTGGCCGTAAGAAGACGATGGCCGTCTCTTTCGTCATCTTCTCATTCTTCGCCCTGCTCTTATTTGCATGTGTTGGGAGGTGAGATGATTTCTAATCTTTTTGTTTTATCAGTGCTAATTCTCCTAAGGTATCATGAGGCCAGGAGTATTACATCAGTGAACTTGTGATCTGTAATTCTATCACTATCATAGTAGCCACTCATTTTTAGACTACGAGGTCTGCTCTGACTCCAGGCAGCCTACAAACAGCTGGAGGTTAATAACTCTTCACCAAGCCCAGAAAAGTTCACACTAAAAGGTTTGCCTCTATGCACTTACTTTCAAAAGTTTTTTTTTTCATGTTTGTAACTTCATTCAAAGAGCTATGGATAGACCTGGCACTTGGAGGAACAACTCTTAATATTTACCATAGTTATTACTGTGAATCAAAGTATAAGCTGCACAAGAATGTTAAATATTCTTTTTTCCCTGCAGTTAAGAACTGCAGTCTTAATTTGAATGGCTTTGGTGAGAAAAACTGATGATGGAACAGGTTCAAGCCCTGGCAGACAGCCAGTAATCAATGAGTGATCCTTGGGAAATAGGCGACAAAATCCTCCTTGAACTGTCCAATGTGGAAAAACAATATATCTTTATAATTGCACAAATGTAGAAGAATATTTAATTCTGTAAATAGTGGAAATAAAAGGGAATGGGATGAACAAAGAACAAGAAGATTTGTAATGAGGCAAGTGTAGCTTTTCATACATTTATTGTGCTTCTTTATTTTCCTCTAAATGCCTACAAGAAAATGAATCTCAAGGAAGCATACACTCTCTGGTAACATATATATACTTTGATAATGAATTTATTTTGACTTGACTTTAACTTTTACTTGTACCACTTGATGTCTGTAAAGGGTGTAATATTTTATTACATAATGTGTGGGTTTAATACATTAGGGTATCGACTAAAATAGGAGACAAGCTGTTGTTGCACTTGGATGCAATGTCTCTATTTCAAGTCCACTGCAGCAACTTGAACTACACTATGGGACGGTCTATAGTTATCTTTATTATCACTGTATGTTAATATTATGGGTAAGATGATGGAACACACACCAGTGGTCATCGAGGGATCAGAAGTGGAAAGGGTGAGCAGTTTCGAGTTCCTGGGTGTCAACATCTCTGAAGATCTATCCTGGACCCAGTACATCAATGCAGTTACAGAGAGGACATGACGGCGGCTATATTTCATTTAGGAGTTCAAGGAGAATTGGTATGTCACCAAAGTCACTTGTAAGTTTCTACAGATGCACAGTGGAGAGGGTTCTAACTGGTTGCAGCACTGTCTGGTATGGAGGGGCCACTGCACAGGATTGGAAAAAAACTGCAGCAAGTTGTAAACTCAGTCAGCTCCATCATGGGCACTGGCCTCCTTGGCATCGAGGACACCTTCGAAAGGTGATGCTTCAAAAAGGTGGCATCCATCATTAAGGACCCCCATCACCCAGGACATGCCCTCTTCTCATTGTTGCCTTCAAAGAGTGGGTATAGGAGCCTGAAGACATGCAATTGACGATTCAGGAACAGCTTCTACCCCTCTTCCATCAGATTTCTGAATGGACAGTGTGTCACGTACCCCGTGACATGAATAAAGAACCAGCAGGATGGAAAACACTTTGGAGTCCAGTATTGCTATAAACTAATAATATATATTAGTAACTAGATAGATAGATAGATATACTTTATTAATCCCGAGGGAAATTTGGTTTCATTACAGCCGCACCAACCAAGAATAGAGCGTAAATATAGCAATACAAAAAATCCCAACAATCAAACACCAAAATACAAACTATGCCAGATGGAGAATTAGTCCAGGACCAGTCTATTGGCTCAGGGTGTCGGACCCTCCACAGGAGGAGCTGCACGTTCAATGGCCACAGGCAGGAACGACCTCCCGTGCCGCCAAGTGTTGTATCACGGTGGAATGTGGCTGAAGTCCAACAGTAAAAAGTTCAAACACGTTCCCTGATCGTAATATGCCCCAGATTGCACCATCCGTTGTTAGCCAGATCAGTAAGCACCCCACTCCCTCACGCTTACCGCTCTCGGTGCACTTCCGGTCAGCGGGAACAGTATTACCCACGGAACTCCTCTTCTCCAAAAGCCTCTGTTGTCTCGACCCGGTCCTCTTTCCTCGGCTTTGTGATCCCCCTCTGTGTGTTATGCAATACAATAATGTAAATGTAGATAAATCAAACAGGTTAGCAATAACTATATATATATATAAGTAAGTATATCAGTAAGTGTGGAAATATATGTATGAAAAACCAAGCTTCTTTCAGTCTAGGGGTAAAAAGATACAGCCTTACGATGATGAATAATGTTCAGTTCAGTTCAGTTCGTGGTATTGAGTTGAGTAGTGATGGAGAGAGAGAGAGATTTGAGTCTTCAGGTGAGCTGATGCTGTCGATCTCCTCGTTGTCCTTCGAAATCCTTTAAAAGTCACCGACTGTGACTTTAACAAAGGAGACCAGTTTTCTGTGGTGGAGCTATCCCCCAGGCGAGGGTGGACACATGAACAATTCCCCACCAGTCAACCTTTTTCCTCTTTCCACTGTTAGAGTGATGGATAGATCGATTATGTATTACAGTGTACTGATACAAAACAACAAATTTCAAGCCATTTGCCAGTGATATTAAATCTGATTCTGACTCTGATATGCCTATTATGTCATATTATTTATTCATCACCTCAAATTGCTCCATCTCTGTTGTCCACACAACTCAAAGTCCTCTTTGCAGGCACAGAGCAAATTTGAAAATGCACAGATTCCATGATTTTTAAAATGTAACAGCAATAACATGTATTGCATTGTTTGAAATAGTGAGAGAGCGGCATCTCGCAGGGTGGGAGGCTCATCAGGAGTGAGTCCTATTTGAGCCAATAAAAAGAAAGGAGGTGTAAACGGAGTGGCCATTGTTAGAGTGGGGCAGTTTTAGAGTGGTCTGGCTTTGGCTCAACAGGCTTAGGCAAGAACCAGCTTGGGCAAGCACAGATGTAGGCTTTAAGTAAGTTTCTGCTAAGTTTTTTTTTATGTTTGTCGATAGCTGATGCACTGAAACTGGCTCCAGAGTTAGTGTTATGTTCCATGTGAGAAATGTGGGTGACCTCCAGTCTCCCTGATAACTACATCTGTACAAAGTGCACCGAGCTGCAGCACCTTAGAGACTGTGTTAAGGAACTAGAGCTGCAGCTGGATGACCGTTGGTTCGTACGGGAGAATGAGAGGGTGATAGGAGCTACAGGGAGGTAGTCACCCATCAGTTGCAGGAGGCAGATACCTGGGTGACTATCAGAAGAGGGAGAGGGAATGCACTAGATGGGCCAAAGGGCCTATTTCAGTGCTGTACTTTTCTGTGACTCTCTGGCAACCCAACAGCACGTTTGTCACTTACAGTTATTCCAACGATTTACCAGCGACCCGCGTTCAATTCCCGCCACCGTCTAAGGTTTTGTACATTCTCCCCGTGACCGCGTGGGTTTCCTCCAGATGCTTCTGTTTCCTCCTCAGTCCAAAGACGCTCCAGTTGGAAGATTAATTGGTCATTGTAAATTGTCCCCTGAGTAGGACAGGGTTGAATTGTAGGGTTGCTGGGCAGCGTGGCTGAAAGGTCTGGAAGGGCCTGTTCCGGCCTGTATCAATTCATAAATAAATAAAAATAAATATAGGAAGAGTAGAAGAGAGGTGAGAGTGAATATTGGATCACTGGAAAATGATGCTGGAGAGGTAGTAATGGGGGACGAGGAAATAGCGGACTAACTGGAAAAGTATTTTGCGTCAGGCTTCACCACAGAAGACACTAGCAGTATGCTCGAAATTCGAGAGTCAGTGGGCAGAAGTGAGTATAGTTACTATTACTAAAGAGAAAGTGCTTGAGAAGATGAAAGGTCTGAGGGTAGGTTAGTCAAACCCAGACCAGATGGGATACACCCCAGAGATCTGAAAGAGGTGGTTGAAGAGATCGTGGAGGCATTAGTAATGATCCTTTAGAATCACTAGATTCTGGAATGGCTCCGGGGTACTGAAAATTTGCAAATATCACTCCACTCTTCGAAGAGAGGGAGGCAGAAGAAAGGAAATTATAGGCCAGTTAGCCCGACCTCAGTGGTTGGGAAGATGATGGAGTCCAGCAGCCAACCAGGACATTGGAAGTTTGGAGAGGAGGGGCCTTCAGTCAGGTCCACTGCCCCAGGATAAGAGGCAGGAGCGGGTCACAGCAGCAGAGTAGAGCTTTAACCAGTGACCAATCGGTGTTTGGGATTGATTAGTAAGAGAAGTTAAAGAAAGACAGGCAAACGCAGCAGCCGTTGTCTGAGTGGACATAGAGTTGTGATCTTAAGGCGTTAGCTCTTCAAGGTTTCAGCAGAGAGGCTTCACTCTGAGAAAGCAAAGGAAAGAAAAGCTGAAATTTCTTTTTCCTTCGCTTATTTGTATCTGTTCAGCTAGGACAGTAGAGATGCCAGGCAGGATAGTGAAGTACTCCTCCTGCGAATGTAGGAAGGCAGGGAGGCCTCCAGTGTCCCTGACGACTATAACTGCGAGAAGTGCATCCAGGTGCAGCTTCTAACAGACCATGTTAAGGAGTTGGAGCTCCTCTGTTCTGAGGCTGTATCCTCTGATCTTAGACTCTCCCACTATAGGAAACATCTTCTCCACATTCACTCTCTCAAGGCCTTTCACCATTTGATGGGTTTCGATGAGGTCACCCCTCATTCTTCTGAATTCCAGTGAATACAGGCCCAGAGCCATCAAACGGTCTTCATATGACAAGCCATTCAATCCTGGAATCATTTTTGTGAACCTCCTTTGAACCCTCTCCAGTGTCTGCGCATCCTTTCTAAGATGAGGGGCTTGTACCTGCTCACAATACTCCAAGTGAGGCCTCACCAGCTTTTACAAAGTCTCACTGGTACATCCTTACCTTTATATTCTAGTCCACTCGAACAAATGCTAACATTGCAATTGCTGCCTTCACCACAGTCTCAACCTGCAAATTAACCTTCAAGGAATCCTGCGCAAGGTCTCCTAAGTCCCTTTGCACCTCAGTTTTTTGGACTGTCTCTATATTTTGAAAATAGTCACCCCTTTCATTTCTCCTACCAAAGTGCTTGACCACACACTTCCCGACACTGAATTCCATCTGCCATTTCTTTGCCCATTCTACTCATCTAGCATCTCTACTTCCTCAAAAGCAAATGCCTCTACACCTATCTTCATATTGTCTGTAATCTTTGCAACAAAGCCATCAATTCCATCATCCAAATCATTGACATATAACATAAAAAGAATTGGTCCCAACACAGACCCCTGTGGAACACCACTAGTCACGGGCAGCCAGCCAGAAAAGGCTCCCTTTATTCTCACTGTTTGCCTCTTGCCAATCAGCCACTGTTTTATCCATGCTAGAATTTTCTCGTAACATCACGGGCTTATAGCTTGTTAAGCAGCCTCATGTGTGGCACTTTGTCAAAGGCCTTCAGAAAATCCAAGTACACAACATCAACTGATTCTCTTTTGTCTATGCCCCTTGTTATTCCTTCAAAGAATTCCAACAGATTTTCAAGCAAGATTTTCCCTTGAGGAAACTAAGTAACTAAGTATCACCATCCTTTTCTTTCACATTTACATGTTGGCTGCATTTACATGAAACCATCGCTTATTTTATCACGTGCCTCCAGGTACCCTGAGACCACATCCTTAATGATTGACTCCAACATCTTCTGAACCACTGAGGTCAAACTAACTCACTTTAGTTTCCTTTCTTCTGTCTTTCTTCCTTCTTGATGAGTGAAGTGACATTTGCAATTTTCCAGTGTTTCAGCACCATTCCCGAATCTGGTGATTCTTGAAAGATCATTACTAATACCTCCACAATCTCCTCAGCCATCTCTTTCAGAACTCTGGGGTGTATAGTGTTTGGTCCAGATGATTTACCTACCTTCAGAGCTTTCAGTTTCCCAAGAACCTTCTCTCTAGTTGTGGTAACTTCACTCTTCATGCCCCCTGACACCTGGAACTTCCACCATACTGCTAGTGTCTTCCACAGTGAAGACTGATGTGAGTCTGCACACGTGTGGGATAGTATATGGTTATGTACGTGGTAGAAGGAATAAAGGTGTAGACTATTTTATAAATGGGGAAAGAAGTCAAAAATCAGAGGTGCAAAGGGATTTGGTAATCCTGCACAAGGTCTCCCAAGTCACTTTGCAGCTCTGATTTCTCTCTATTTCTGCTCCTATGACTTGTGGTCTAATTTTAAAAACAACCTGTCCCAAAAAACATAATGGAACTATTATGCAAAATATTATACCAAGTGAGAAAATTATTTTGAACCAGGTCACCAAAAGATGCATGTTTTAAGGTGCATCTTTGAGGAGGAAAGAGAGGGCGAGAGCTAGGGAGGGCTTAAGGAGAAAATGTGTATGCCTTTAATTACGGAGGTCCTGAGAATAATGCGGCTAAACGTTTGCATGATCAAGAGTATAGGATTGGAGAGCTCAATGGGAGTCAATGGGAGATTTAATTGACAACAACATTAGACCATGTGAGGTTTGGGGAAAAAAAGGATTTTAGAAAGAATGTGTTACTGAGCTGAGAATTAATGCAAATACAAAGTTTATAGGTGAATGGGCTATTGTAAATTTGAGGAGAGTGTAGCAAAGTTTTGGATGGGGTCTTGCATTTACAAAGGGTGGAGTGAGGGACTGTTGTAATAGTCAAGTCTAGATCTTTCACTAGAAGATGAGCCGAGGTCAGGAGTAGCACTGGGTAACGTTACAGCAGTGGGAAAAGTTGGTCTCAGTGATGGGGCAGATACTTTGGTGTGCATCATTCAGATTCTATTTCATCTAGGTGCCAGATTTGAGGAGTCGATTGAAAGGTAGGAAAGAGAGTTTGTCAGGACCAATGGCAATAGCTCCCAATTTTCCATTACTTTCCAAAACTTTACTGTGTTTTCAAATGTTTTGCAAGTGTCAACATGTAAGTGCGAAAGAAAAGGGTGGTGAATACTTAGATTCTTGAAGGACGCTGAAGCAGCTGTACAAAACGAGAAGGTTTTATAGGTTGGCAGAAGTGAGACAATTATCAATCTGCCTAAGGAATCCGTTTCTTTAAGATAAAAGTTGCTGGTGAACGCAGCAGGCCAGGCAGCATCTCTAGGAAGAGGTACAGTCTGCCTGGCCTGCTGTGCTTACCAGCAACTTTTATGTGCGTTGCTTGAAATTCCAGTATCTGCAGATTTCCTTGTGTTTCCATTTCTTTAAGATGTGGCTGAGTTATGGTGATGATGTAGATCAAGAATCATATTGGCTGCAAGGCTTTTTTCATATTTGTTGGTAGGTATGTCCTTACTCTACGCCCTTATCTGTGTCTTGGGTTCTCTCTTGCAGGTTTGCCCTCACTGTATTCCTCTTCATCGCCAGGGCATTCATCTCTGGTGGTTTTCAGGCTGCATATGTCTATACACCCGAGGTAAGAACAAATAGGTATTTGCAGAATGCTTGAGTTACTGGATCAGTAATCCACTGACTTTATCCAGCGGATAAATAGAGCAAATGGACAATTTGAAGTTTGATCATTATGTGCCACGTCTTATGATGTGGGTGATCATGGTCTTTCCATGACCATGATTGTTCTTGGCGAATTGTTCCACAAAAGTGCTTTGCCATTAGCTACTTCTGGGCAGCGTCTTTACAACCCGGGTGACCTCCCCCACCCCCCCAGCCATTACTAATACTTTTCAGAGATTGTCTGCCTGGCATCAGTGGTCACATAACCAGGACTTGTGATGTGCACCAGCTGCTCAAACCACCATCCACTTCCTGCTCCTATGGCTTCACATGACCCTGATCGGGGCGGGGGGGAGTGGCTAAGCAGGTGATACACCTTGTCCAAAGGTGACCTGCAGACTAGCAGAGGGAAGGAGTGCCTTACACCTCCTTTGGTAGAAACGTACCTCCACCCTGCCACCCATAAATTTGAAGCGTAAGTGACTAACAAGCTGTTGGGTTGTCATAGAGATGTACACCAAAACAGGCCCTTTGGCCCATCTACACCATACTAAAAACATTTAAACTGCCTATTCCTGTTGACCTCTACTGGGCCTATAGCCCTCTATGCCCTACCATCCACGTACCTATCCAAATTCCCCTTACATGTTGAAATCGAGCTTGCATGCACCACTTGTGCTGGCAGCTCCTTCCACACTTTCACAACCCTCTGAGTGAGGAAGTTTCCCCTACATTCTCTTATGAAAGCACGACTGGTTCTTTAATATCCTTCACTGATCTGGGACCTTGGTCAGACCCACTTGAACATAAGTGACATTTAGCTGCCTTTGTAAGGACTCAGCTGGTCACTACGGTGGTCCCTCCTCAAAGCAGCTGGGAATGAATAATGAAATCCCTCCCTGTGAGGCCAACTTCCTAAGAATGAATAAACCAAAATTTAAATAAGGAAAATTTTATGGGATAATTGGGAATAAAAAATGTTGGAATTTTCTTTTTTAATTTCAGATTTCCAGTAGTTTGTTTCCAGACTTCCATGAATGGGAACCGTTTACTAACTAACTTGAATTTATGTGATTGAATAGGCAATTTTATATTAAGGCCTTCGCTTGAGAGTGGCGACAAAGTTGAAATGAAGTTCCTGAAACCTATTCAATTTCCTCTTCTCTGATGTTTTTCCCTTTCATTCATCTGCTTGTGAATAGTGCTGGCGCTTGGAGCAGTCACAATTGCCATTGTTTTCACCCCTTCAGGTTTACCCGACTGCCACTCGAGCACTGGGCTTGGGGACATGCAGTGGGATGGCACGCGTGGGAGCACTCATTACTCCTTTCATTGCACAGGTATGGCGAGTAGGTGCCCCACATTTTGCAGCAAGTCATAATTCAACCTATCCACAGATCCCTCAGCTTATTCACTCAGACACACGTGTGCATTTCTGCGGTTCTATGGCTGATGGTCATACATAATTCTCCAGATTACTGCATTTCATCAATTATCCACAAGGAGTTTCCTCTCGGGGTTGGATTGGCATTCAAGCTGTATGGACCTTCACAGAAAAGTGCCAGAAATGGGCTAGTAACGTCATGAAGGATCCCACCCACACTGCTCATGGACTGTTTGTCCCACTCCCATCAGGGAGGAGGCTACATAGCATCCATGCCAGGACCACCAGACTCATAAACAGTTACTGTCCCCAAGTAGTAAGACTGATTAACACTTCCACCCACTAACCCACCCCTCCACACTCCCAACCACTACTACTTTATTATTTCTTGTCAGTCACCTTGCGTACAGATACTCCTGTGCCGAGCATTACTTTATGGACATATAATCAATCTATGTATAGAAGCTGTGTCGTGTAATTACATGTTTTTTTATTATTGTGTTCTTTATCATTGTGTTTTTTTTGTGCTGCATTGGATCTGGAGTAACAATTATTTCGTTCCCCTTTACACTTGTGTACTGGAAATGGCATTAAGCAATCTTGAACTTGATTCTGCCATCTTCTGACATAGCACCGGTGGAATCCTCAGGTAGACAGTGTAAATAGCTGTTTGTGTAGGAGCCTTCCTTTCTACTATCAGAATCCTGGACTTTCGTGTATCTCCTCCCAAACTCTGACCTCCCAACCCAATCTTCTATCTTTTATGGAAGTTTGCATGTCTCAAGAATCTGTTCAGCCTTTTTATTATTATTATTAAAAAAAAGTGGTTCCCAGCATTTTCAGTGATGTTATCTTTCACAAGTTCATGTTTCCCCTTTCTGAGTGAGGTAGAAGATTAGACACCAAGCTTTCACTTCTAAGATCTTTGTTTAATTCCAACCAAGGATAATGGAACGGAAGCTTCCTCTTTATATAACCAATAAGTTTAGGAAACATAGAGATCCTACAAAGTGTATAATCTCATTACAACTCCATAATTATATATGATTACACATACTTGAAAGGTACAATGATAACTGGTCTATTATTTCTACATGTATCGTACAGATCATTTCATCACATCAGTACATCCAAGTCATACAAGAAAAAAAATAGAAGAATGCAGAATATAGTGTCACAGGTACAGAGAATACACATTGCCAGCAAACAACATGGTGCAAGACCATGTCAAGGTGGAGTGTGAGGGTAAGGGTCATCTTATTGTACAAGAGGACCAATGCAAAGTGACACAGAGCAGTTAAGGGGCAGAGGTTTACATGTTAATTTCTATTTTTAACCAGTGTTCCACAAAGGGAATGAATAATACACTGCGTCTCATTGTGATAGCTCTTGTACTTAATATCATCTCTGGCAATAGTAGTTCTAAGTTTGCTTTTAGCTTCTGCAACCGTTGCATCCCATGGGCAAACAACGACCGTACAGTTTGATGACATTGCTAACGATACAGGAGTGAAGCTGCTTTAGTTTAAAGAATCTATTTTTACTCCCAATCAGGTCATGTTGGAATCCTCAGTCTATCTAACGCTTTCAGTATACAGTGGATGCTGCCTGTTGGCAGCATTTGCTTCCTGCTTTTTACCAATCGAGACGATGGGACGAGGTCTTCAAGAATCGAGCCAGCAAGAATGGGGTCAAGAAATGGTGGGCAGAATGCATCATTCAAGCAGCTCAAACAGGAGCACCTAGCGCACGTTTATCACAAGAAAAAATTAGCTCTAGAAAGAAGAAATGGCCTTACAGGAAGCAGACAACATCGTGACCATACTAGTATGTACCCATTCGGCTGGTTAATAACTCCGTGAGTATGAGGTGGGAATCAAATATAATATGTTGCGCATATACATAAAAATTGAAAAGAATCCTCCAGTAACTTTGCAATGTTGTATAAAAGGACATCCACAAAAGATTGGAATATAAAGATGGAATTACAAATAGAATGTAAGGGAGGGACCTGCCTTTCATACATAGCCATTTATCCAGCTGTAATACAGACAAGCTTTGCTATTTACAAACTGCTATCATTACTTGTAACAGAAAATATATCATTGCCACATGTATCCAACAAATTTCAATAAACTAGTCTAACCAATGTCTTATAGTTTACCATTCAGTCTCATTTTCAATGAGTTGTTACTCATTTGTGCAGCGGTAACCAGAAAATGTGAAAGCATGGTATTCAGAACATCTCTATGAATCCTCTGGAGATGTTATTGTGTGTGCAGATAATAGGCTGCCTTTTTATCACTACGCGAACAGCAAATTAAAAAAGATAGTTTCCAGTATGTACATCTGCTGCTGGAACCCTATGCCACTAGAACAATCTCAAGAGATGCCATTGAAGGCCAGTTTGTATTAGCAAGGTTTGTCTGTAATACTGTATCACGCACTGAGATTGCTTAATAAACCTGTCACTTTAAAACAATAAAAATGTATGGGGTTGCACCTCTTTATGGGAATCTTAGTTTTTTTACTGCGATGTGATACATGAATGTAACACTATAGTCATGCGCTAAACTTCAATCAGATGTACTGCTAAACTGGTAATGTCCCAATATAACTCTTCTCTAGTGAAACAATGACATCCTGCAGTGCCATCTCCTGCTGCTTTTGTCAGCTGTCTCACAATAACAACCTCCTGTTGTTTATCTGTCACAACAGGCCATTCTGTGATGCTAATCCCATATTAAACTTGATTATGCCTTGTTGACAATTGCCAGAATTGGCCGGTCTCTGATGCTAAAATGATACCATCAGGACTGACTTAACGTGAATCTACAGAGACTGACGTTTTAAGTGAAACGTAGTGGTGATAGACCAATTGGTCATTGTAAATTGTCCTGTGATTAGGCTAGGATTAAATCAGGATTGCTGGGCTGCACAGCTCGAAGGACCTATTCTGTACTGTATCTCAGTAAGTAAATAAATAGATCCCAACAATTTTCCACGTTAGAATTATTTAATTTTAATGCAAACTTTCGGTATTTCCTTCCGTGTTTCAGTAATACAACAAGGATAATACGATAGTATTTATCAAAGGTTTGATTCTCACTGCTGCCTGTAAGGAATATGTACGTTCTCCCTATGACCACTTGGGTTTTCTCCGGGTGCTCTGGTTTCATCCCACAGCTGATAGACATACCGGTTGGTAGGTGAATTGGCCATTGTAAATTGTCCCGTGATTAGGGTTAAGTCGATTGCTGAGCAGTGTGGCTTGAAGGGCCAATGGGCCTACTCATGCTGTATCTCAATTTTAAAAAAATGTAGAGAGGACCTCACCCCCATCACAATCTCTAACCAAGTGTCCTATGGATCTACTAATTGGTTTCCTCTCAACTCCTAAAAGAAGTTGTGATCGCTTTCACTGAGAAAAAACAATAACTGATTGAAGACAAAGTAATGGGCATGGTAAGAGCTATTAGGTTTTTAATAAAAATCAATAATATATTACAAACTCTGCCAACTGTGTTAAGTTATGCTCAACACATTATGCTAGAATATCTTATTAAATATAATCGAACATGGCACTAACTTGCATGTAATCATTGGGAAAAACTGAGAATAAAGAATGATTGTTTAAGTTGGTCTGGGATTTAAATTGCAAATTATGATTGCATTTGCTCAACATAAGCTGCTTGTGTATTGAAATGGAAATAATCTAAAAAAAAATCCAATAGCACTTAGAATTTAGGTATGATCACTGCAAAATTCCACAGGTTCCAATAAAATGAATGACATGGTTTTCTGTTCCTCATTTCTAAACACCCTGCTCTTGCTGAGAATAAAATAATAGTGTTGAGATTGAGGAACGCCAGTAGTGGAGCATTGGGACCCTTAGAGAAATGGCAGTTTAACTCCTTCTTCTAGTGTTCTGGACATATCCATTTGGAGGATCTTTTGTAAAGTATTAGATCGAGATCTTTAATGTCAATCTGCCAGCTAGCTGGAACCTCAGCCTCGTGTTTTATTTGAAAGATGGCAAGTGCTGCATTTGCTTAATGCTGCAATATCAACATAGCCAATTCATGCTGAAATACAGGAATTAACCCACACACTTTAAATCTGGGGGGGGTGTCTCTACAATAAGGAATAGGATGGAAGATGTATCATTTAGATTTGTAAAAACTTTTTTCTATCCATAAATATTATTAATGTTACTTATTCATCTAAAAAGTTTCCATCATTAATATGTCCTTCTGTCTGGTACTGTAAATACTGGACTCTAAATTTCACCTGGGCCTTAGTACTATTAAATTTGGTTCTACTGTACATTAGAGGCATTGTGAGAGACCTAGATTCACCACGATTTTCGTAGGATTGCTATACTCAGTTTGTATCATAATTACCATTTATATTGCATTTGTAACATTAAAAAAATGTCTCAGTGCCATTCTTGGATCATAAAATTGAAACAGAAAGAAATGAGCTATGCAGTGGGAGACGCTAAAGTATGTTGAAACATCTGCTAAAAGTGGGGTTTGAGGGGGGGTACTTTAAATAAATTGCAGTTGACTGGAAAACATGTGTGGCCTTGATGTCAGTTTATGTCCACACCAAAATGGCCATGGTTATTAATGTTGTGATGTTCAAGTGGTACCAAAGTTAAAGACTTTCACTTGATTCTGATTTCTCCCTAATGTCACAGTGATCTGTGACAATGAACTGTAACTTTTGTATTTAAATTGTCTGAGAGAAAAGTATGAGAAGTTTACAAGGCAATGCTTGGTATAAAAGTACTTTGAACGTCAACTTAGTGGTAAGTGTGCAGAGACTGAGTTGAAATCAAGTTTGAAAAAGTTGCAGAAGCAAAAAAAAAACAGAAAATGTTGGAAATATTCAGCACGTCAGGTAGCTTCAATGAATATAGAAACAGTGAACATTACAGGTTAATCACTTTTCTTCTAGCATTTAATTGATTTGAATAAAGTGAATACAAAGAATAATTGGTTTAGTAAGAACAGTAATAATAAAATGGTTCCACTTTGATTCCATTCTGGTGTTGGTCTGATTCTCTAAAGTCAAGTGACGAACCTGAAATGCTCGGTTTGTACTTTTCTTCACACACATTTCCTTCCAGCGTTTTCTGCTTTTATGGCAAAATACTTCTTGGTTAATAGTTTTTCAGCAAGTTATAGTCGAGCAATTAAAAAAAAAAGCTTTTCTATTAAAGAGGGCTAGAGATAAAATGAGTAGAAGCTAAATGATACAGTGTTTACCTCACACTTTGCCATTAAATACTGTGATGCTCGTCTCAGAAGTTAGTTGGCCAGATCTAGTCGCTTAGCTGAGCCTGTTTGATCAAACACAGATCATTGGAGATTCAATAATGAATAAAAGGCAGTAGAGGGCCAACATCAATTCCAGCAAGAGGAACGAGAAAGAGAGAAGCACAACTTTTTTTTCTAATCAGATAAATAAACCAAATGTTTTTAAAACTGTGAATTGTCTGCAACAAAATAAGGTATCTGCATTGTGTAAAATAATAGTAGAAATTAAGAAAAAATGAGCTGATTAAACAGGTCTGTATAATGATAAGAAACTGGTACTGTATATTGTGAAGCCTGTATTTTACATTCTCAATGTGTAAAAGTAATGGAGATATATTGTCAGTAAAGTACTGTTTCTGCATTACACTATAGACTAACTACTTCTGTTGATCCTGGAACAGGACTGTGGTAAACATCCAAATCTGCACTCTGCATCCTGGTCTACTCATGAGCAACATTACAAGGAATCTATTAGTTTATAATAAATAAAAACAATTGAGAGTTCAGATGACTTTTATACCCTTTTCAATTTCACATGATTCAGGGCAACATTCCTGAATAGACTCTAGCCTGCAACTTTCTTTCAGTAATTTATATAAACTACGTCAACCCAGTAAGTGCAATGCAGCATGAAAATTATGCTTATTATATTTCACGTTGTAACTGTCTGAGGCCAGCAATAAGCTGATCACTTGTAAACTCACTCTCGATTTGTGTTTCTCTTTGCGTTGTCATTGAGGTTGTTTACTATTTTATCCAATAGACGATCTAATTATTTTTGTAACTGTATATGCAGCCTTTAAGTTCACTGGATTTAAATCGGCCTCCATAAAGGTGTTAAAGAAATCAAACAAAAGTTTGACTTTGTTACTAAAATACACAATTACCACCCATTTGCAAATGCAAATTTGAAGACTGGAAATACGCACATTTGGGTATATTATCTAATGGATTATGATTGACTCTTATGTTCAAACACTCATTTTCTGAGAAATAAGATTTGAGCCGCAGTCAGATTCATGTGTGTACCTCTAGTAACTTATTTTGCTTTTTAGTCATAAGCAAAACATCATAACAGTGATCTCTAAACTCCATGAAGGCTTTCAAGTGTCTGGGAGGACTGAGCCTCTCATGTTCTTTCTGCCCAAGGTGTGGATATCAATATTTGCCTGTTACAAAATATGTCCATTGTTATCTGGACGACTTGTGTTCGCATTTTTCTACAAAGTGTAAGAACATGTTCAGTGTGAGTTCAAACGTGAGGATGCACAGCATATACTGTGCTTTGATATTCAGTGTTCACCTACAGATAGATGCTTATGTATATCAGGTAACGACTGTCTTGTGCTTGAATGTATTTACTTGTTCTATACGTGGTGAACTGGAACGTTATTGTTTACAAATATGCAGCATTTGCATGATAGCCTGTCACAAATAGACAACTTATTCTGATTGATGTAAATAAGATACTTCAAATTACCAGAACAAAATTGTACTTATTCAGAGTAATGTTTGCATTTAAATTATAAAAAAACACTATTTAATAAAGATTCTTTTTGTAATTCAGTTTCAATTTTATTGAATCAATTATAAATTTATAAAAATGTTAGATGATAGGTTATTCCTTAGCAAATCGAACAATACCATTACACGAGGTTCCATGTTGCTGTGAAAAACTGGCAAATCAATTATAGCATTTACTTTTACCAAAAAACTGGCAATTATTTATTGCTAATGTAAATGTGTATTAGTAGCAATTTCAATGGTGTTCACCACCCTTAATCCTCAGTCATTTAAAATTTGATAACATACAGATGGTATACTTATTAAATTTAAAACATTTCATGAAACTATTATAATGATCAGTCAGAAGTGCAGTAAAAATATTATCTTTGTTAACAGATTTTTGAGGTCACTGGTTCCTTATTCTGTACATACTCATTTCCTTCTTTACTGGTTATTAAATTAACTCTAGATGAATAACTTTTGAGACAATAAGGTCTTAATCATTAGTTTAATAGTTTTAAATTTCAATTTAGATACTGTAACTGGATGCTAACACAATAAGAACAAAATTGTAAAATCACAAATTTACCCAAGTTGTGAAGCAGCTGATGAAAGTCGGACAATAATTTATGTTCAAATTAGTGCAAGTTACAAACTTCTCTAAATTTGTTTTAAATTATGCTGTTAATTTCTCCAGACGTGGTTTGTCAGGATCTCTGAGGAGAGGCAAGACTGATTTGACAGAACAGATGCAGCGGTGTTGCTCACTACTTTTGTTTCACCATGAAAAACATCTTGATTCTCAAAATGGTTTAAAGAAATAATCAATTTAATATTAATACTTAATGGATTAATAAAAATTTTTGTAGCCACAAAAACGTCAACCTTTAAAATTTGCAGAATTATTTGAGGAATAGTTGGGAGGAAAAATTTGGAACAAAGATGCTTAGGTGCAGACCAACAGTTGGAAGAGCATTTGAGGAGCAGAGTTTGGGAATTTTGGAGATTGTAGTGGATTACATATTTGCTGATAACCACTAAGTACAGCCATTATTCATCAGCTCGTCACTACAGAAATTATATCCACGGGATAGTGAAGAGGTGAAGTGAAGTGAAGAGGTGATAGACAGGAGCTACAGGGAGGTAGTCATCCCTAGGCTACAGGGGTCAGAACACTGGGTCACTGTCAAGAGAGGGAAGGGAAATGCCCGGATAGTGGAGAGCACCCCTGTGGCTGTCCCCCTCAGCAACAAATATCTTGTTCTGGATGCTGTTGAGGGGGATGACCTGACAGGGGACGCCCACGGTGACCGGGTCTCTGGCACTGAGCCTGGCGCTGTTGTGCAGGAGAGAAGGAGGGTGAAGAGAAATGCGGTAGTCGTGGGGGATTCCATAGTCAGGGGAACAGACAGGAGATTCTGTGAGCCTGATAGAGATACCCACATGGTGTGTTGCCTCCCAGGTGCCAGGTACAGGATGTCTCGGATCGGGTCCTGAATATTCTAAAGGGGGAGGGTGAGCATCCAGTTGTCTTGGTGCATGTTGGTACCAATGACATAGATAGGACAAAGGAGGAGGTCCTGAAGAGAGATTTCCAGGAGTTAGGAAGGAAGCTGAGAAGCAGGACCTCCAGGGTAGAAATCTCGGGATTGCCACCTGTGCCACGTGCTAGCGAGGGCAAGAGTAGTCGGATCAGGCAGATGAATGCCTGGCTGAGAGACTGGTGTAGGGGGCAGGGCTTCAGATTCTTGGATAATTGGGATCTCTTCTGGGGGAAGTATGACCTGTTCAAAAAGGACAGGTTACACCTGAACCCGAAGGGGACCAATATCCTGGCGGGAAAGTTTAATAGAGCTGTTAGGGAGGGTTTAAACTAATTTGGCAGGGGGATGGGAACCGGAATGATAGAGCGGAGGAAGAGGAAAACAGAAATAAATCTAAGATAGTGAGCAGTAAAGACAGGCAGGTGATGGGGCAAATGTGTAGCCATTGGGATGAGTTGCAGTGCAATAAAGTTGCAGTGAAATCAAAGCAAAAAGTATCAAATACTGGTCTTAAGGTGTTGTACTTAAATGCACGCAGCATAATAAGGTGGATGATCTTGTTGTACAGCTACAGATTGGCAGGTATGATATTGTGGCCATCACTGAGACCTGGCTAAAGGATGCATGTCTCTGGGAGCTGAACGTCCAAGGATACACGGTGTATCGGAAGGATAGGAAGGTAGGCAGAGGGGGAGGCGTGGCTTTATTGGTAAGAAATGATATTAAATCATTAGAAAGAGGTGATATAGGATCGGAAGGTGCAGAATCTTTATGGGTTGAGCTAAGGAATATCAGGGGTAAAAGGACCCTGATGGCAGTTACTTATAGGCCTCCAAACAGCTGCAGGGATGTGGACTACAAATTACAACTGGAAATAGAAAAGGCTTGTCAGAAGGAGAGTGTTATGATAATTGTGGGGGATTTTAACATGCGAGTAGATTGGAAAAATCAGGTCGGCACTGGATCTCAAGAGAGAGAATTTGTAGAATGTCTGCGAGATGGCTTTTTAGAACAGCTTGTTGTTGAGCCCACTAGGGGATCGGCTGTACTGGATTGGGTATTGTGTAATGAACCGGAGGTGATTGGAGAGATTGAGGTGAAGGAACCCTTAGGAGGCAATGATCATGATTGAGTTCACTGTGAAATTAGAAAAAGAGAAGCCAAAATCTGATGTGTCAGTGTTTCAGTGGAGTAAAGGAAACTACAGTGGCATGAGAGAGGAACTGGCCAAAGTTGACTGGAAAGAGACACTGGCGGGAAAGACGGCAGAGCAGCAGTGGCTGGAGTTTATGTGAGAAGTGAGGAAGGTGCAAGACAGGTATATTCCAAAAAAGAAGAAATTTTTGAGTGGAAAAAGGATGCAACCGTGGTTGACAAGAGAAGTCAAAGCCAAAGTTAAAGCTAAGGAGAGGGCATACAAGGAAGGAAAAATTAGTGGGAAGACAGAGGATTGGGAAGTCTTTAAAACCTTACAAAAGGAAACCAAGAGGGTCATTAAGAGAGAAAAGATTAACTGTGAAAGGAAGCTAGCAAATAATATCGAAGAGGATACTAAAAGCTTTTTCAAGTATATAAAGAGTAAAAGACAGGTGAGAGTAGATATAGGACCAATAGAAAATGATACTGGAGAAATTTTAATGGGGGATGAGGAGATGGCAGAGGAACTGAACAAGTATTTTGCATCAGTCTTCACTGAGGAAGACAGCAAGATACCGGACACTCAAGGGTGGCAGGGAAGAGAAGTGTGCGCAGTCACAATTACGACAGAGAAAGTACTCAGGAAGTTGAATAGGCTAAAGGTCGATAAATCTCCTGGACCAGATGGAATGCACCCTCATGTTCTGAAGGAAGTAGCTGTGGAGATTGCGGAGGCATTAGCGATGATCTTTCAAAAGTCGATAGATTCTGGCATGGTTCCGGAGGCCTGGAAGATTGCAAATGTCACTCCGCTATTTAAGAAGGGGGCAAGGAAGCAAAAAGGAAATTATAGACCTGTTAGCTTGACGTCGGTGGTTGGGAAGCTGTTGGAGTCGATTGTCAAGGATGAGGTTACAGAGTACCTGGAGGCATATGACAAGATAGGCAGAACTCAGCATGGATTCCTTAAAGGAAAATCCTGCCTGACAAACCTATTACAATTTTTACAGGAAATTACCAGTACACTAGAGAAGGGAGATGCAGTGGATGTTGTATATTTGGATTTTCAGAAGGCCTTTGACAAGGTGCCACGCATGAGGCTGCTTAACAAGATAAGAGCCCATGGAATTACAAGAAAGTTACATACCTGGATAGAGTGTTGGCTGATTGGCAGGAAACAGAGAGTGGGAATAAAGGGATCCTATTCTGGCTGGCTGCCGGTTACCAGTGGTGTTCCACAGGGGCCAGTGTTGGGGCCGCTTCTTTTTACATTGTACATCAACGATTTGGATTATGGAATAGATGGCTTTGTGGCTAAGTTTGCTGACGATACGAAGATAGGTGGAGGGGCCGGTAGTGCTGAGGAAACGGAGAGTCTGCAGAGAGACTTGGATAGATTGGAAGAATGGGCAGAGAAGTGGCAAATGAAGTACAATGTTGGAAAGTGTATGGTTATGCACTTTGGCAGAAAAAATAAACGGGCAGACTATTATTTAAATGGGGAAAGAATTCAAAGTTCTGAGATGCAACGGAACTTGGGAGTCCTCATACAGGATTCCCTCAAAGTTAACCTCCAGGTTGAGTCGGTGGTGAAGAGGGTGAATGCAATGTTGGCATTCATTTCTAGAGGAATAGAGTATAGGAGCAAGGATGTGATGTTGAGGCTCTATAAGGCGCTGGTGAGACCTCACTTGGAGTACTGTGGGCAGTTTTGGTCTCCTTATTTAAGAAAGGATGTGCTGACGTTGGAGAGGGTACAGAGAAGATTCACTAGAATGATTCCGGGAATGAGAGGGTTAACATATGAGGAACGTTTGTCCGCTCTTGGACTGTATTCCTTGGAGTTTAGAAGAATGAGGGGAGACCTCATAGAAACATTTTGAATGTTAAAAGGCATGGACAGAGTGGATGTGGCAAAGTTGTTTCCCATGATGGTGGAGTCTAGTACGAGAGGGCATGACTTCAGGATTGAAGGGCGCCCTTTCAGAACAGAAATGCGAAAAAATTTTTTTAGTCAGAGGGTGGTGAATCTATGGAATTTGTTGCCACGGGCAGCAGTGGAGGCCAAGTCATTGGGTGTCTTTAAGGCAGAGATTGATAGGTATCTGAGTAGCCAGGGCATCAAAGGTTATGGTGAGAAGGCGGGGCAGTGGGACTAAATAGGATAAAATGGATCAGCTCATGATAAAATGGCGGAGCAGACTCGATGGGCTGAATGGCTTACTTCTCCTTTGTCTTATGGTCTTATGCGATCACACAACAGTATGTGTGATTGAGACTAACTACAGTCGGGATGGCATTTTCCAACTGGGCTTCGTCTCCTGCTGGATCTTGTTGAGGATGTTTGATACTTCCATGGCACAGCCCCAGTGGATAGTCAGGCCATAGCCTCCATGACCATAGTTGTGAATCACCTACAAGACAAACACTCTGATTAAATCTGATGAAGATTTTGCCTCAAAGACATCAATGAAGGAAATTAAAATTAAGTGCTAGGACAGAAAATACAGAGCAACTCCATCAGGTCGTGTAATAGAGGTCAACAATGAGGATGTTCACATCTTCTCTATTCAGGTGATGATAGATCTATTTTACTTTCACATTGCTTTTCTGTGCTTACAAAGTGCAACATCGCTGTCTCACCCCACCTCACCCATCTGTCAGGCAGTTTCTAACCACAGAAACATCAAGACAGAAATTTGCAATCTGAACTCCATTTCAGCAGTGCCCTATACAGATGTTTCTTCTATCACCATCAGAAATAGAGGAAAACTGCAGGCTCAAATCAAAGCCACTGTAATAAATTTCTGTTAAAGCCTCAGGAACTTTGGACCATACTTAAAACTCAGCTAAATCCATGAAAATGGAAAAGCACTGTTAATTATGTGAATGTAAGCGACTTAAGGAACATGTAATTGTTCTGCAAGTCCGAAGTAACTGTCCTAATCCTTCTAATTCTCAAAATAGCAGAAGGTAAACAGATTTAGGAGTCTGTGTCTGAAATGAGTCCAGAAGACTCATTTGAATATCAAATGAGATCTGCATTCATTTAAGGCAGCCACCAGGGTCATCTAGTAAAAGGCCTTAACTAAGCTAGTAGTGGTCTGAACATTCAAATACAAATATACCCATTTTAGATTCATGAGACAAGTGCAACAAAGTCAGTTTTGGACCCTATATTGTAGTTGGAAAAACTCACGAAGAATTTTTCATGGTGTTCTGACAACTGGTGACAATTTCATAATTTTCACCTGTATTGAAAAAGTCCTATCGGGTGTGTTAGAACATTAAAAATAATGAATTTTTTAAAAAGTGTGCATGATCTTGGAAAGGAAGCATTGTTTTAAAGCAGCAGGCCACTCCTCTTAATGGCTTCAACATCTGTAACTTTTACTTCTTTGCATCATGCATGTATTGATCCCAAGCCCTACTAGGTAACACATGCAAAAGATCTGAAAGCATGCATTCTTCATTCGAAAGTAAGTACTTTTCACTGTTTATTATTGGTGGGAATCAGTTGAATGTAATGAATTTACTAAAACAACTACATTTTCTTCGAAGTTATGAAAGCTGCATCTTTATGTTTTGCTTCCTATCAAAATAAGTTAGGAAAGTCAACCAATTGTTTGGTAGTTGTACTAAATGTTAATGAAATGTGTATATTTCTCAATATTATGGTCATTTTGTCCCAGTGATGCAACTTTAGATTTCAGGCACAAATTCTACTACAGGATTTGAGCACGTAATCTAGGCTGAGACTTTAGTGCAGTACTGAAAGAGTGTTACGTTGTCACGGATGTTGAATTACAGATTCTGTAGTCCTACTGTAAAAACTCCTTTGACACAGTTTGAAAAATGCATCTGTTTGAGCCAACATCTGTCCCACGACCACCTCCACCTAAAACAGTCAGTCAAATAAGTCAAAGCAGATTTATTATCAGAGTACACACGTCTCCATCTACAACCCTGAGATTCATTTTTGTGGGAACATACAGTAAATACAAGAAACACAACAGAATCAGTGAAAGATTGTATCCAACAGGACAATCAATGGGCAAAAGACAACGAACTGTGCAAATATAGATAGAAAAATAATAATAAATAAATAAGCAATAAATAGAAAACACGAGATGAAAAGTCCTTGTAAGTGAGTCAATAGGTTCAAATCAGAGCTAGCGCGAGTGAAGTTGTACCCCCTGGATCAAAAGTCTAATGACTGAGGGGTAATAACTGTTCCTGAATCTGGCGGTGTGGATTCTGATGCTCCTGTACCTTCCTGATGGCAGCAGTGAGAACAGAGCGTAGCCTGGGTGGTGGGGTCCTTGATAATGGACGCTGCTGTCCTGTGACAGCGCTCTGTGTAGCTGTGCTCAATTTTCACTGGTGACTTCTGGTTTAGGATGGTGCTACCGAACGCGTGTGGCACCTCACTGGCAGTTCAAAAGGCAAAACAGTTTGACTAAAAACATCACAAATAATACCTTTAGTGAATAAATTGTAGTAAAATACCACCACTAACAATAAAGAAGTGAGCGAAGGCGAAGCGAATTTGAGGGATGAACCCACTGGTATGTTGCAGAATCGACGCAGATGGAGTGAGCCATTCAGAGAGAAGTCGAGGCACAGGAGTTCTGCAAGGATGGATCGCTCTGGGCGCCAAGCAGATTTGGAGAAATTAAAAACAGCTTTGGGCTAGGGAACCCTGAGCCTTTCACTTCAGCGGAGCCTGGGTCCTACTGTGAGATACAATATGCTGTTTGGACGATTTAAATGAAATACTGGGAAGACTGTCGGGATCGGAAGTTGAGGGCCAATTTCACTTACTCTCCCATGATGTTCACTCCTCCCTCCATGGTACTGAGGCTATGAAGAGAGACCCCGGCTGCTGTGCTCCATGCCTGCTAATATGATGGACTGATATTGAAGCTTGGGCCCACTCTGGGCTTTGTATCGAAGGACTCATTCTGGTTCAAAATGTTGTTGCTTGCTTCTATTGCTTACATGATTTGTGTTTTCCCCCTTGTCTCTGCACGTCGGGCATTGGTATTTTTTTAGTTGAGCTCTTTCAGGTTTCTTGCTTTGTAGCTGCTTATTAGCAAACAAATCTCAAGGTTGTATAATTTATACATCTTGATAATAAGAGTACTTTGAACTTGAACTTTGAATAGTTGGGAGGGCTTTACGCATGATGGACTGGGCTGTATCGTTACTTTTTGTAGGCTTTTCCGTTTAAGGGCATTGGTGTATTTCTTACCAGGTCATGATGGAACCAGTCAATATACTCTCACCTTACATCTATAGAATATTTGTCAAAGTGTTAGATGACATGCCAAATCTTTGCAAACCTCAAAGAAAGTAGAGGTGCTGCTATGCTTTCTTTGTAAAGGCACTTACATGCTGGATCCAGGACAGATCTTCTGAAATGATAAACCTGAGCAATTTCAGTTGCTCTCTATCTCTGAATCCCCAATGAGGACTGGTTCATGAACCTCTAGTTTCCTCCTCCTGGAATCAGCTCCTTGGTCTTACTGACAATGAGTGAGAGGTTGTTGTTTTGCCACCACTCAGCAAGATTTTCAATCTTCCCCCTACATGCTGATTTATTGCCATCTTTGATTTGGCCAATGACAATGGTGTTATCAGCAAACTTAAATATAGTGCTTATCCTCATTGCCTAGTTATCACTATGCTGTTTAAGAACTTTTACTGTGTACAAGTTGGCTGCTTCCTTGCACATAAAACTACAGTTCAGAAGTAACTGACTAGCTATAAATTGTCCTGGGGCATCTTGAGAAATGGAAAGACGCAATAATAATTAAAGTTATTTCCTTTCACTTTAATACCAAGACCGAAATGCTAAAGAAAACTTAAAATGGGTAATTTAGAAATCCAGTAATAATGGACTTAATTTAGGCTTTCTAGCGGTTAAAACGTAAGTAATCCAGACCATGAAACATCATTTGAATTTAAGCAAATTAAAGAAAAATTTAAAAAAAAACTCAAATACATCTTCAGGTAGTCAATGGGGGAAAATTATTAATTTTATGTAATTTTCATTCCCTCATTTTATATCCATCACTTAAAAAGATTATGGTGTATTCTAGTTAATTGGGCCATTGATTCATCGAGACAGCCACTTATTTGGGACAACTCAAAGAACAAAAGCTAATCAAGAAAATAGGCGGTATTCCCTTCGTTTATTTGGGACACTGTGCCACTTAATTGGGACAGGAGACTGTTGCGGAATAGTTTCTAACTAGTATCAGTCATGTGGCCATTAAACACTACCCAGTGCTTAGAGCCAACAGTTTTTAACTAGCATCAGTTGTATGTGTTTGTGTTCAAAAAGCAGTATTTTTGTCACTGATAGTTGGTAAGAAATAAGCAGTGAGACAATTCTGAACTGTTTTGCTATTTGCAGTTTTAAGCTTTGAGGCTTGGAGATATCAGAAATGTCTAGGAGTGAAAATGGAACAATTTCACTACTTCAACAAGTTAGGAACTATGAAAAATTTGAAGGCATTGACAATTATCTTGATGAAGATTTGTAGGATGAAACTGTTGAAGGCATTATATGAAGGCAGTCCATTATCTACACTGATTTTGTTCATTTATAAAAGAACAAGGCAGCACTGACTAGATGAATTCCTCTGAAGATAACTATTAGTTCAAGTTCAATTTATCAACCACACATGAATACCCATATATACAAGCAAATGAAACAACGTTCCTCTGCTGCCAAGGTGCAAAACACAGTACCAACAGTCATACCCTTAGTTGGGCCTCGAGAGGCCTCTGTGTCAGAGCATGCTGTCATCTTACTGTAAAGTCCAGTAATTAGGAACAAATACACAATTTTATACCACTGTAGTAGTATTGATAGTGTTCTAATTTGTTCTGTTGGCACGTGGCCAAGTGGTTAAGGCGTTCATCTAGTGATCTGAAGGTCGCTAGTTCAAGCCTTGGCTGAGGCAGCATGTGTGTCCTTGACCAAGGCATTTAACCACACATTGCTCTGCAACGACACCAGTGCCAAGCTGTATGGGTCCTAATGCCTTGGACGACATCGGTGGCGTGGAGAGGGCAGACTTGTAGCATGGGCACCTGCTGGTCTTCCATACAACCTTGCACAGGCCTGCGCCCTGGAAACTTTCCAAGGTGCAAATCCATGGTCTCATGAGACTAACGGATGCCTATATATAATTTGTTCTGTATCTCATCTAAATACATAATTTGTTACTCAGTTAAAAGGTAGTTTGCCTTTTTTATATCTTTTAAACTATTTCCATGAAACTTTAGTTAATTCGGGCAGTGGACCAAAATGTACTGGTCCCAGTATGTCTTTATTAACCGGAATCCTCTGTATTATTTTTGCTTTGATATCATACCTCAAATTTCTTTGGTCCTGAATTGAACGTCTGTCGTTCTAAGCGGACCCTGCTACGGACAGGTCGAAGTCCAGTCCAATCTTCCACTATTCTGGCATTCTGTAAGATGTATAATAGTTAATGAAAAAACAAATTACTTCCATAATGCAACATGTACTGCTTACTAATTTGTATGGTGATTTTTTCTCATAAAATGGTGTAAAATCCTTATAAACAACCTTCAGGCTAGGTACAAGTTTGCAGCCACCTTCCCACACTTTCTTGTGGTCTTCAGGGTTGTTCTCCTCATTCCAGTTCCCAAGTTGGAAGATTCCTCCCATGGTTACGAGTTTGCTTCTAAAATGGAAGTGCAGTAACAACAGTGATATATTATTTAGATTGAAGCTGACATAAAGCTTTGCTGAACTTTCTCTTCAATCACTAACAATATAGAGTATACTCCGGTTAGTTGGGCCTTCGGTTAATCGAGGCAGCCATTTATTTGGGACAACTCTAAAAAAACAAAAAATTGAGAAAATTTGGAACACTACGCCGCTTATTGGGGAAGGGGACTGTTGTGTAACAGTTCCTAACTAGCGTCAGTCGAGTGCACTTGCTTGGCCATTAGACACAACACCATGCCTAGTGCAATCAGATTTTAAGCAGCTTCAGTTGCGTGTGCTTCTGCTAAGAAAGCAGTGATTTTTGACACTCATAGTTGTCGAGAAATAAGACAATTCAGAACTGTTTTGCTCACTGAGGTTTCAACATTCAGGCTTGAAGATGACAGAAACGGTCAGAAGTGCAAATGAAATGATTTCACTACTTAAAGCTAAGAACAACAAGTAGTCTGAAGCTATCAACAATAACCTTGAATAATACAATGAAAATATATATTTGGCGGATGCAATCGTTGATAACACTTTATGAAGGAGGTCCATTATCTACGTGATGTGTCTGTGTTGGTTTTGCTCATTTAGTCATCGATAACTACTAGGAACTAATACACAGTTGTATAGTACTGTAGAGGTATTGGTAGTGTTCTAACTTGTTCCCCATTTCATTTAAATAGATAGATTGCTACTCAGTTAAATGGGAGTTTTCCTTTTTTTCTATATACCTTTTAACTATTTCTATGAAATTCTGGCTAATTTGGGCAGCTGCTTAACTGGGCCAAAATGTACTGGTCATGATGTATCCAAATTAACCAGAATCCACAGTACTTGGCCAAATAACTTGAATGCCAAGGAATCTTTGTTACTTATTTGTTTGTGGGCTGGCAGGCTGCTTAGTTATTAAGTGGCCAGTAAATTAGACCTTCCTTCATCACCTTTGCATTTATACGATTCCATTTTAGAGGAAACTAGACAGCGGGATGACCCGTTGGGGCATCCTTTGAGAGAAGGGTAGTGCAGTCTGATGTGACCAGAACGGACATTAAATTTTCCTGAATGCTATTGGTATCGCTTTGCTTTGGAAAATGAAGTAGAAAACCTCAGTTTATTAAAGAAGAACGCGTAGCAAAGCAAATATAGCTCCTCCTCGTTTAATGAAGGACACTTTTGTTGGCATCATTTCTGGTTTATCTGCTACCCTTGTACCTCTCGTTGTCATTCTGGAGATGTGCAGGCCTTTCATCCCCCATCTCTTCATCTCTTCTGCTGTTTGTTCTTTGTCTCTAATCCTGGAAACGGGCACTTCTCAGCTCCTTTGTCTCTTCTTCTCTCCTCCTTCTGTGCCTGTTTTTGTCATTCTGGAGACGTGCAGCTCTTTCACACCTCCCCCCCCCCAATCTCTTCAGCTCTTCTGCTGTTTGTTGTTTGTCTCTGATCCTGGAGACGAGCATGCCTCTCCTCCTCTCATCTTTTTTTGTCCTGACTCTTTGATCCTGGAGTCGTGCGGCCCTGGCCTCTCCTTGCCACTTCCCGACGACATTTGGCGTCATCTCTTGACCATAATGTCCCCCTTCCCTTTCCACGCGGCATAATTAGGCTGACCTTTTTTTTTTTTTTTAACTCCAATGCTGGATAGAAGATACGAAGCACTAACACCAAAGGATGCTGATTATTCTTGATGATGTGGTTGGCGCTCTCCTAAATGGACATCATATAGTCACCGCTGTCCTTTGACTGCAGCAAAGGGTTTTATGGGTGTCTCAAAGTACGTCATTACAATAAGATTTAATTATCTCTTATTGATGGGTCAGTTAGATCTGTCCCAATCCTGCACATGCTGATGGTGATTAGCAGAATAGGACCCCTCGAAATAGAGCTGCCCTGCCCTTTTGCTCCGGTAGGTGTCACTGCTGAGGTTGGCTGTGCACATGCGTCGGGCTGTCGCATCCCGATTTCCATGATGGCCGATCGGGTCTCGGGTGAAAGCCAGCCTGTTGATTTTTGGCGAATGAGCAATTTTATATGAATATACAACCCTGAACTTTGCCTGCATTCTGTAAGTTAGCGCATTTTAATTCAATTTAGCCAAAAAAAATGGTGCTGTAATGCACCGTTTGCGCTAATTGGAGGTCACAAACAGACAGAGCGTGAGAGTTTTAGCAGTATATAGATATCACATCTCTTTAACTGTGCCGTCTTCACTCTGATCCTTTTGCTGGCAGAGAGCTCATTACAAGAGGAACCACGAAAGCAAATATTGTATGTCTTACTCGCTCAGCATGAAAATGCATGATGCGGACTTCTGGGTCATCAAAGGAATGGCGGCGTAAGGAAAAGGTCTCTCGACAAAAAAGAAGGTAAACTGCCCCATAATCAAATTTAGACAAATACTTAATATTGCATAACTATATTAATAAAAGGGGCAAGGATGATGTCTAAGAACAAGATTAAAAAGTCCGCTCCGAAGGCTGATAAACATAAAGAGACGCAGCAAGGCGACGGGCCTAGCTCCCCCACACAAGCCAGGACGGAGATAATGAGGGGGAATCAGTGACTCTGTCCTTGATTCTCGGAGAGATTCGTGAGTTCCGACAAGATAACAGCAAACAGCTGGAAGATATTAAAGGAGAAATAGTAAAAACTAACTCGCGGATAGATGAAGCCGAAGCGAGGATTGTTGGAATTGAAGAGAAGCTACAAAACGCAGAGGAGGTGATAGCAGAAATGCTGAAGCTGCAAGACCAGCTCCAGTGGAAACTAATAGATCAAGAAGGCCGCTCGAGAAGGGAAAATGTGAGGATTTACGGAGTTCCCGAAGGAACTGAAGGTAAACCCGGATTGATGATTCCCTTCGTGGAGAAGCTACTTAGAGAGAAACTTGATATACCGGCCGCAAAAGACCTACAGATAGAAAGAGCTCACCGCGCGTTGGCACCACAGCCTCCAGCAGGCGCCCAGCCCAGATCGATTCTGGTCAGATTTCTCAGTTACAGAACGAAGGAAGAGGTGCTTAAAAGGGCATGGCAAAAGAAAGGTTTCATGTGGAACAACTGTAAAATCAGTTTAGACCACGACTACGCACCGGGGATTCTTGCCAGACGGAAGGAATATATGGAAACATGGAGAGTCCTGAAGGAAAACAACATCAAATTCCAGACCCTGTATCCAGCTCGGCTGAGAGTCTTTTACGACGAAGAGACAAAAACTTATGCTACGGTGGAGGAGGCAACGTTGGACCTGGCGGACCGGGGACTACCTATTAAAGTTATCACCCAACCGGAGTCGCTACTGGAGAGGATTCGGCAGAAGTCGTGGCAGTTAGTGGGGTGAGGTCGCTCCACACGAACCAGAGTGTCAAACTACAAGGAAAAGCTGCAAATATTCAGACGCGAATGTACAGAGAACACAGATTAATTAAGAGAAATGACTGAAAAGAGTAAATCGGACTTAAAGGTAAAATGAAAACTGGTAACTGAAAATAAACTAGGCGGAATAACTTGAATGATAGCAATATGGTCGAGACATAAATAGGAGAAAATTCTCTATGATTATTCAAACTGCTGAGGGCCCTCTAACACAGGGTGAAGATAGAGGTTATCCCTCTGAACTGAGGCGGGTCGGTGCTCAGGCCTCACTGTGGGAAGTCGGGAAAAATCTTCAAATGTTGCACGTTCAAAAATGTCTAGGGTGTGGTTATATGTCTTGGTTTACTGTTGAGAAGGGATTGCTTACTGTTTGGTTAGAAAAGGAGAGTGTTTTTTTTCTACTAGAGAAAAATGCAAACTGAATTGGTAAAAATAATTTCCTATAATGTTAATGGGGTTTTGAATCCAATTAAAAGAAATAAGATTATGTCTAAATTGAAAAAAGAGAGGGCACAAATAGCTTTCCTCCAGGAAACACATATCAGCCAATCTGAACATGGAAAATTAAAACGAATGGGCTTTAAGCATGTATTTTATTCATCATATAAATTGAGTCACAAAAGAGGGGTAGCTACTTTAATATCAAGTACTCTTAATTATGAAGATATTTCAGAGACTAGAGACAAAGAAGGACGGTTCGTAAAAATCACAGGAAGAATAGAAGGTACAGAAATAACATTGCTGAATGTTTATGCTCCTCCAGGTTGTGAATGGTCATTTTATAGACATATTTTTGACCTAATGGTCAGTTCTCAAGGGGTAGTAATTTGTGGAGGGGATTTTAATATTAGATTAAATCCTATATTAGATTCTTCAAGAATAGTTACTCAGAATAAACCTCTGACTCGGAAAGTGGATTCATTGATGGAGGAGTTGGGAATTATAGATGTCTGGAGGGAATTACACCCTACTAGTAAAGATTATACATATTACTCTTTCCCTCATTCAGCCTATTCAAGGATAGACTATTTCTTTATCTTTAATACAGATAGACTCAGGATAAAAAACTGTAATATTGCAACAATTGATCTGTCGGATCATAGCCCAGTCTCTATGTCTCTAATCCTGTAAAGGAAAATGAGGAAAACGCTATGGAGGCTAAACTCACATATACTCAATAACCCGAAAGTAATGGAGAGATTAAGGGGAGAAATCAAAGAATATCTAGACCTTAATGACACGGGAGAAACATCACCAGTGATTTTATGGGATACATTGAAAGCTGTACTGAGAGGGAAAATTATTTCCATTACCACTCACATGAAAAAAATCAATGCACAAAAATTAGCAGACCTTCAAGGAAAATTAAAACAACTTTAAGTTGTAGATAGCAACAAAAGTAATTCAAATGGAAAACAGGAAATTAGGAAATTGCAAAGTGAAATTGACGATATTTATACGTTGGAAACTCAAAGAAATTTTCTTTACCTGAGACAAAAGAATTATGAAGTAGGAGGTAAATCAGCTAGATTATTAACATATAAATTACGAAAACAACAAGCAGACAATACAATTCATAAAATAAAGAATCCAAAGACAAAGCTTGTGGAGAGTACAATAGGGAAAATTCAAGAGAGTTTTGAAACATATTATCAAGAGCTGTACTCCCAACCCCGGGCCCCCAATGAGCCCTATATAGACAGTGTATTGAATTTTTTAGATCTACTTAAACTTACAGATTTACAAAATGAAAGTTTATTAGAACCAGTAACTGTCAAAGAACTGAACGTGGCCATCTCTAGGTTAAAGGCTGGAAAGATGGGTTTACCTCAGAGTGGTACAAGTCCCTGAAGACACAGTTAGCCCCATTACTACTTAACACCTTTAATTGGATCTTGCAGAGAGGAGAAACTCCACCTTCCTGGAGAGAAGCGATTATTTCAGTTATTCCTAAAGAGGGTAAAGATAAACTAGAATGTGGCAATTATCGGCCAATTAGTTTTCTTAATTTAGATTACAAACTATTTACATCTATATTAGCGCGCAGATTGGAAAAGCTTTTACCTGGCCTAATCCACTTAGACCAGACTGGATTTATTCAACAAAGACAAACACAGGACAACATAAGGAGAACTCTGCACATATTAGAATAGGTTAATAAGAACGAGACAGAGACAATGGTAGTAGGATTGGACGCTGAGAAAGCTTTTGATTCGGTTAGTTGGGCATTCCTATACAGAGTGTTAGGAAGATTCGGCTTTCAAGAAAAGTTTATTAAAGTAATTCAGACTCTATATGACAGCCCTACAGCCCGAATTAAGATAAATGGGGACCTCTCTGGCTCCTTCATCTTAGAGAGAGGCACTAGACAGGGATGCCCAATTTCTCCTCTCCTTTTTGCGCTATATATTGAACCGCTTGCCCAACTAATAAGACAGAGCGAAATCGTAAAAGGTATCAAGGTGGCAGGGATTGAACAGAAAGTGGCGTTATTCGCAGATGATGTTTTGGTCTATCTGAGTGAACCAGCAAAATCATTTATAGGATTGTTTACACTGTTGGATGACTTTGGGAAAATATCAGGTTATAAAATAAATGTAAAGAAGACGCAGGTTATGTCCCTAAATTATACACCATCCAAAAAATTGCAGGATACATATGATCTTAAGTGGGAAGCTAAGTCATTAAAATATTTAGGAATAACCCTGCCGAAGGATCTTTCAACACTGTCACAGGTAAGTTATGGGCCATTAACCTCAGAGATAAAAGCAGATATGCATAGATGGAATCTTATCCCCTTTTAAGTTTAAATTCAAGGATAAATACTATAAAAATGAATATTCTTCCTCGGTTATTGTATCTTTTCCGTACTTTACCGGTGGAGGTGGATGATAATCAATTCAGGGAATGGGACAAATGGATTTCCCGCTTCATTTGGCAAGGAAAGAAACCTAGAATTCGATATAACACCTTACAGTTAGGGAAGGAAGGAGGAGGTATGGTTCTTCCTTGCCTGAGAAATTATTTTTATGCCTCACAGATAACCCCTCTGTTATACTGGTGTAATAGGGAATATAAGGCTAGATGGAAGGAAATAGAATTTGGATTAGTTGACAGTTTTCCTCTTCAGGCCTCAATAGCTGACAAAGGATTGATGGCCCAGTTGGAAAAATTTAAAAACACTTGGATAAATCTTACATTAAAAGTATGGCAGAAGGTGGTTAATTCATGTGGAATTAATAACATGTTAAAACTCTTTAGATGGTGTGCATATGATACCGAATTCCTTCCCAACAGAGGAGATAAAAGATGTGAGCTATGGATAAAGAAAGGTCTTACAACCTACCTCTCATTTATAGATAAAAGAGTATTACAAAGTTTCCAAATCCTGCAGGACAAACATGGCCTAGAACATAATGACTTTTTTAGGTACCTTCAAGTACGAAACTATGTTAACCAGAGTTGTAGATATACAGACCTATCAACAGTAGAATTAGAATTTTTCAAGATTCTGAATTCGGCTTGCAGTTCAATACCTAGTAAATCAGTTTCTCGATTATATAATGCACTCTCCCATACTAAAAATGTAAATACACTGTATATTAAAGGAAGTGGGAGAAAGAAGCGGGGTTGGTACTTTCAGAGGAGGCTTGGGGGAAAATCTGCAGCTTTCAATGGTCCTCGACTAATTCTTTGACTTGGAGAGAACATTGTTGGAAAAACATTATAAGATACTTCAAGACCCCATATCAGGAAAAATATAAAGATACAAATGTGATGTGTTGGAGAAGGTGCGGCTCCAAGGAGGCAAATCATTTTCATATTTTTTGGGATTGCCCTAAATTAAGTCTATTTTGGGAAGGTATTCATAGAACATTAGTTAAGGTACTTAGGTCCCAGATACCTCTGAACTTTGAGACGCTCTATTTGGGGCATGTATTGTTTCTTGAACAGAAGGAAGATATAAAGTTGCTGCAGGCCCTCTTAGCGGCAAGTAAGAAATCAATCACTAGAAAATGGCTAAATCCAATACCACCTACATTAGAAGATTGGTACGAAATTATCTTGGAAATATTTAAAATGGAAAAGTTGACTTACTCCCTGAGAACTCAAAAAGAAAAATTTTATCAAATCTGGAATAAATGGATTGAATATATAATCCCAATGCGAGCAGACTTTAGATGACTCTCCTAATGATTTATACTGCTCTTCTCATCAACACAGTAATATTGCAAACGTAAGCACCCCTAGTCTAAATGTTTGTTTTTTTTTGTTTTCTTTTGGAAAATAGAGAATTAACACAAGTAAAGGGAAAGATTTGGGAAAGGGATAAAAAAATGAAAAAATTAAGTAAATAAGTACATAGGGATTGGATAATTATGTCTGCGGGCAGGAGCAAGCATGAACAAATTAGGATATAAACACCTACAATGGTTGATACATAGGCTTATATACAACATTTTGGACCAGTGGAAATGGTCCAGAAGGGTTATATGAAAACTATAATTACCATTTTTCTTAACAACTAATTCCATTACTTAGCCTAATAGGTTAGATTTACCACAGTACATAATTATCTATTTAAATGTTTATTTTCCTTTTATATCATCTCAATGTGTACTTAAAAATGTATAAATAATTCTAGTTTTATACATATAAAAAAATGGAAAAGGTTATATGTGTGAAAAAAGTACATGGTATTTGTGAATTCCTTATCCGAATAAAAATAAAATTAAAAAAAAAAGAAGAAGAAAATGCATGATGCAAACGACTGACAAATCCCAACAGGCAATGATTGAGTGGGAGAGGAAGAGGGATCTTTAGCTGCTTTTGGCAAATTTCAAAGCAAAAAACTTCATTCTGCAAACTCATGTATATCTGTGAAGAAATTGGTGCAACATAAAAAATGGGGAGTAAAAATAAATGATTTTGCCCTACGGAACCAACTAGTATATTTGTAAATATATTAGTTAGTGAATAAATTTTCCAATCACTGCATACTTTCTTAAAAAAAAACAAGAAAGCAGTAGAGGTGAGTACAGCAGTAGAAAGAGAGAGGATTATAAAGTTAGTGCAGCCTCAGAGAGGAAAAAATACACAGATCTAAACAACTTAAGGCTCAAGAATAACTGGAAGACATTTTTATGTTGTGCATTCATATCACAGAGCTTCACCATGGTTGTCTTTATAGCATTAAACCGGTTAAGTGCTTTTATCATTCTTACCCTGGTAAAATATATGGCGTGGAATAAATCTCAGCTTTGATATCATGTGAAAGAATAAAGTGCTTCATCCATGGTGCGTGAACCTGATAAAAGAAAAACTTCCACAGGTGAGAAATAACTCCTAAATTAAGTAACTCCATTTATAGTAACATTGGCAAACTTTAGAAACAGCAGCTCACTGGCACCAGTAGTCACAGCTCCAGCAACCCAGATTCAAGTCTGACCTGCACTACTGTCTGTGTGGAGTTTGCATGCTCTCTCTGTCACCGTACGAGTTTCATCAAGATGCTCCTATGCTTAATTAACTAATCTGAATTGCTCCTAATGTATAGGAAAGTAGTAGAACACGAGGAAGGTGGTGGAGTCGGTGGGAAAGTGAGGAGAATAGTTGAATTAGGGTGGAATTAATGTAGAAATGAGTGCTTGCTGCTTGGCATAGATTCATGACCAAAGGACCTGTTTTTATCCTGTATCTCTATGACTTTATGACAAGTTTATCAGGTAGTGCACCATTAATTATTTTAGCTGTGGGCCTGCCTTTTTAAAAACCAGTAAAGGATAAAACACAAGCATTGCATGCTAGGTTATTTTAACACAAAGAGAGGGCCTTTCTTTTGAATTTGAAAGCATGAAGTGGGCAAAACAGTCAAGCCTGAGCCTGGAAAGAGGTCTGTGGCAACTCGTGCCATGGAATGGAAGGAGGTTGGAGGACAGGTAATGAAGTACTGCCCGCAAACAACCCCTCTCACTTCCATCAACAAACTCCAGCTTGACAGTTACAGGAGTATGGAGACACAAAAGACCGCAGATGCAACAAAAAAAGAGAGGGCGCAGAACAGAGTAAGTAACAAGATGCCGGATGAACTCAACAAGTCAAGCATTAAGTTGGCTATCTCTCCTCTGTATTTCAGTCCAGACAAATGGTCTCAAGCCAAATTCTCAATTCCTTAGATGCTACTTGACCTGTAGAGTTACTCTAGCATCTTTTTCTCTTAGTTATAGGATTATGTTGGCCCAAATAACAGATAAATGAATGTGCTAAAGGCACCCGCCTGAACAAGGGTCTAGGCATCAGGCAACAATTACCTTAAGCTGGCTTCCTCTAAAAAAAACATGCCACTGTAGAGCAAACAGGACTATTATGAAATGATTGGATTAACATGCCCAAAACAAATGCACAACCATATGAAGTAATTTATCCTAGCAATACTGGAAAATATTTTTGTGTTAAGAATAATGTTATCATATGCACATTCAGTGTGAAAAATGGGTCTTTCATGAAAGGATTAATTCTGACAGGACACACCTAACCAAATTTCCAAAGCAGGATTATTTGTCTCAGAAATGATTATAACTGGACAATGCTATAAGAAGGGAAAGACAGTTACTAGAGGGAAATCATTTTTTAGAAAGATAGCACTGAAAGGAACAGTAAAATGTACAAACCCCATTTCCAGAAAAGTTGGGATATTTTCCAAAATGCAATAAAAACAAAAATCTGTGCTATGTTAATTCACGTGAACCTTTATTTAACTGACAAAAATGCAAAGAAAAGATTTTCAATAGTTTTACTGGCCAACTTAATTGTATTTTGTAAATATACACAAATTTAGAATTTGATGGTTGCAACACACTCAACAAAAGTTGGGACAGAGCTAAAATAAGATTGGAAAGTGCACACAATATTCAAGTAACACTGGTTTGGAAAATTGCACATTAAGCAGGCTAATTGGTAGCAGGTGAGGTATCATGACTGGGTATAAAAGTAGCGTCCATCAAAGGCTCAGTCTTTGCAAGCAAGGATGGGTCGTGGCTCATCCCTTTGTGCCAAAATTCGTGAGAGAATTGTTAGTCAGTTCAAAAGGAACATTTCTCAACGCAAGATCAGGAGTACTTTGGAAAACCACCACTGAACACAGTCCGTCGCTGCATCCAGAAATGCAACTTGAAACTGTATTACGCAAGGAGGAAGCCATACATCAACTCTATGCAGAAACGCTGGCAAGTTCTCTGGGCCCAAGCTCATCTCGGATGGACCGAAAGACTGTGGAACTGTGTGCTGTGGTCAGATGAGTCCACATTTCAGTTAGTTTTCAGAAAAAACGGGCGTCGAGTTCTCCGTGCCAAAGATGAAAACGACTATCCAGATTGTTATCAGCGAAAGGTGCAAAAGCCAGCATCTGTGATGGTATGGGGGTGCATCAGTGCCCATGGCATGGGTCAGTTGCATGTATGTGAAGGTACCATTGACTCTGAGGCATATATTAGGATTTTAGAGAGACATATGTTGCCATCAAGGCAACGTCTCTTCCCAGGACGTCCATGCTTATTTCAGCAGGACAATGCCAGACCACATTCTGCACGGGCTGCAACAGCGTGGCTTTGTACACACAGAGTGCATGTGCTTGACTGGCCTGCTGCCAGTCCAGATCTATCTCCTATTGAAAATGTATGGCGCATCATGAAGAGGAGAATCAGACAACGGAGACCACGGACTGTTGAGCAGCTGAAGTCTTATATCAAGCAAGAATGGACAAAATTTCCAATTGCAAATCTACTACAATTAGTATCCTCAGTTCCAAAACGATTAAAAAGTGTTATTAAAAGGAATGGTGATGTAACACAATGGTAAACATGCCTCTATCCCAACTTTTGTTGAGTGTGTTGCAGGCATCAAATTCTAAATTTGTGTATGTTTACAAAATACAAGTTGGTCAGTAAAACTATTGAAAATCTTTTCTTTGTACTTTTGTCAGTTAAATAAAGGTTCACGTGAATTAACATATCACAGATTTTTGTTTTTATTGCATTTTGGAAAATATCCCAACTTTTCTGGAAATGGGGCTTGTAATTTGTGAACTTTGAAATGACCATGAAATGGAAATAGTCCATGAGCAGTGATAATGTTAAATGTTAACTTTGTATATTTTTAAATGGTAGCAAAATAGTAATCCCTAGATTAAAGGGTCATTTTCTGGGTGATCAAATAGAATGTTTGGTGGGACACAAAGACCAATGCTAGAATCTCAACTTTTTAGAATTTATATTAATGATTTGGACAAAGGCAACAGATTAGATAATAGTGCAAATAATACAAAAATAGGTAGGAAAGTAGGTTACACAGAATACATGAGGAAGCTACAATGTGATATAGAGAGGTTAAGTGAAAGGGCATAAAGATTTTGAAAATGGAGTAGAATGTGAAAAGTTGTGAAATGGTTCACTTTGGATACTGAACTAGATGGCCACTTGTGACAGAAACATAGAAGATAGGTGCAGGAGTAGGCCATTTGGCCCTTCGAGCCTGCACCACCATTCAGTACGATCATGGCTGATCATCCAACTCAGAACCCTGTACCTGCCTTCTCTCCATATCCCCTGATCCCTTTAGCCACAAGGGCCATATCTAACTCCCTCTTAAATATAGCCGATGAACTGGCCTCAACTGTTTCCTGTGGCAGAGAATTCCACTCTGTGTGAAGAAGTTTTTCCTCATCTCGGTCCTAAAAGGCTTCCCCTTTATCCTTAAACTGTGCCCCCTCGTTCTGGACTTCCCCAACATCGGGAACAATCTTCCTGCATCTAGCCTGTCTAATCCCCTTAGAATTTTATACGTTTCAATAATATCCCCCCTCAATCTTCTAAATTCCAGCGAGTATAAGCCTAGTCGATCCAGCCTTTTATCATATGAAAGTCCTGTCATCCCAGGAATCAACCTGGTGAACCTTCTTTGTACTCCCTCTATGGCAAGAATGTCTTTCCTCAGATTAGGCGACCAAAACTGCACACAATACTCCAGGTGTGGTCTCACCAAGGCCTTGTACAACTGCAGTAGAATCTCCCTGCTCCTGTACTCGAATCCTCTTGCTATGAATGCCAACAGACCATTTGCCTTTTTCACCGCCCACTGTACCTGCATGACCACTTTCAATGACTGGTGTACAATGACATCCAGGTCTCGTTGCACCTCCCCTTTTCCTAATCGGCCACCATTCAGATAATAATCTGTTTTCCTGTTCTTGCCACCAAAGTGGATAAGCTCACATTTATCCACATTAAATTGCATCTGCCATGAATTTGCCCACTCACCTAACCTATCCAAGTCACTCTGCATCCTCTTAGCATCCTCCTCACAGCTAACACTGCCGCCCAGCTTCATGTCATCCGCAAACTTGGAGATGCTGCGTTTAATTCCCTCATTTGATTTTCTTCGGTGGTTGAACAGGGCAGGACTGCGCAAGCGCATGTAAGTCGGCCCGTGAGGCAGCAGGAGTATTTAAAAGAGAGCAGTTTGACGGAGCAGGCGATGGAGTAGAGGGAGACAGAGTAGGAAAGCTTTGTCTCGAGAGGCTTCAGCGAGCAGAGGCTGAGGACGAGCTTCACTCAAAGTGAGGTAAGGCTGGGTAAGTTCCTTTAAAAGGCGAACGGTCTGCAGCGGTATTTTATCTGAAGCAAGGAAGGCGGCGAGGCTGTAGCGTATTGGGTAGGTCATGACAGCTGAGATCGGCCCCGTGGTTTGTTCATCCTGCAGCATGTGGGAAATCAGGGATACTTCCAGTGTGTGTGCAGGAAATGTGTCCAGCTGCAGCTTCTGGCAGACCGCATTGAGCAGCTGTGGCTGCGACTGGTTTCATACTGGAGCACCCGCGATGCTGAGAAAGTCGTGGATAGCACGTTCAGTGAGTTGGCCACACCACAGGTAAAGGCTACAAAGGCAGAAAGGGAATGGATGGCCACTAAACAGCGTAGCAGTAGGCAGGTAGCGCAGGAGTCCCCTGGGGTCATCTCCCTCCTAAACAGATATACTGTTTGGGATACCGTTGGGGGAGATGTCTCATCAGGGGAAGGCAGCAGCAGCCGAGTTCCTGGCACCATGGGTGGCTCTGCGGCACAGAAGGGAAGGAAAAGGAGTGGGAGAGCTATAGTGATAGGGGATTCGACTGAAAGGGGAATAGATAGGCATTTCTGCGGCCGCAAATGAGACTCCAGGAGGGTATGTTGCCTCCCTGGTGCAAGGGTCAAGGATGTCTCTGAGCAGCTGCAGGACATTCTGGAGTGGGAGGGTGAACAGCCAGTGGTCATGGTGCACACAGGTACCAACAATATAGGTAAAACACAGGATGAGGTCCTACAAGGTGAATTTAGGGAGTTAGGAGATAAACTAAAAAGTAGGACCACTAAGGTAATAATCTCTGGATTACTACCAGTGCCACGTGCTAGTCAGAGTAGAAATAGGAGGATATATCAGATGAATACATGGCTTGAAAAATGGTGCAAGAGGGAGGGATTCAAATTTCTGGGGCATTGGAACCAGTTCTGGAGGAGGTGGAACCGGTGCAAACAGGATGGTCTGCACCTGGGCTGGACTGGAACCTATGTCCTAGGGGGAGCGTTTGCTACTGTTGTTCAGGAGGATTCAAACAAATGTGGCAGGGGGATGGGAACAAGTGCAGAGAGACAGAGGGGTGTAAAACGAGGGTAGAAACAAAAAGTAGTAAGGTGAAAAGTAAAAGTGGCAGGCAGGCAAATCCAGAGCAAAAATCAAAAAGGGCCACTTTTCAACATAATTGTATAAGGGCTCAGAGTTTTGTAAAAACAAGCCTGAAGGCTTTGTGTGTCAATGCAAGGAGCATTCATAACAAGGTGGATGAATTGAATGTGCAGATAGTTATTAATGAATATGATATAGTTGGGATCACAGAGACATGGCTCCAGGGTGACCAAGGATGGGAGCTCAACAGTCAGGGATATTCAATATTCAGGAGGGATAGACATGAAAGAAAAGGAGGTGGGGTAGCATTGCTGGTTAGAGAGGAGATTAACGCAATAGAAAGGAAGGACATTAGCCTGGAGGATGTGGAATCGATATGGGTAGAGCTGCATAACACTAAGGGGCAGAAAACGCTGGTGGGAGTTGTGTACAGGTCACCTAACAGTAGTAGTGAGGTTGGGGATGACATTAAACAGGAAGTTAGAAATGCGTGCAATAAAGGAACAGCAGTTATAATGGGTGACTTCAATCTACCTATAGATTGGGTGAACCAAATTGGTAAGGGTGCTGAGGAAGAGGATTTCTTGGAATGTATGCAGGATGGTTTTCTGAACCAACATGTCGAGGAACCAACTAGAGAGCAGGCCATTCTAGACTGGGTATTGAGTAATGAGGAAGGGTTAGTTAGCAATCTTGTCGTGTCAGGCCCCTTGGGTAAGAGTGACCATAATATGGTGGAATTCTTCATTAGGATGGAGAGTGACATAGTTAATTCAGAAACAAAAGTTCTGAACTTAAAGAAGGGTAACTTTGAAGGTACGAGATGTGAATTAGCTAAGATAGACTGGCAAATGATACTTAAAGGGTTGACGGTGGATATGCAATGGCAAGCATTTAAAGATCGCATGGATGAACTACAATAATTGTTCATCTCAGTTTGGCAAAAGAATAAACCAGGGAAGGTAGTGCACCCGTGGCTGACAAGGGAAATTAGGGATAGTATCAACTCCAAAGAAGAAACATACAAATTAGCCAGAAAAAGCAGCACACCTGAGGACTGGGAGAAATTCAGAGTCTAGCAGAGGAGGACAAAGGGCTTAATTAGGAAAGGGAAAAAAGATTATGAGAGAAAGCTGGCAGGGAACATAAAAACTGACTGTAAAGGCTTTTATAGATATGTGAAAAGAAAAAGATTGGTTTAAGACAAATGTAGGTCCCTTTCAGTCAGAAATGGGTGAATTGATCATGGGGAACAAGGACATGGCAGACCAACTGAATAACTACTTTGGTTCTGTCTTCACTAAGGAGGACATAAATAATCTTCCGGAAATAGTAGGGGACCGAGGGTCTAGTGAGATAGAGAAACTGAGGGAAATACATGTTAGTAGGGAAGTGGTGTTAGGTAAATTGAAGGGATTAAAGGCAGATAAATTCCCAGGGCCAGATGGTCTGCATCCCAGAGTGCTTAAGGAAGTAGCCCAAGAAATAGTGGATGCATTAGTGATAATTTTTCAAAACTCTTTAGATTCTGGATTAGTTCCTGAGGATTGGAGGGTGGCTGATGTAACCTCGCTTTTTAAAAAAGGAGGGAGAGAGAAACCGGGGAATTATAGACCGGTTAGTCTGACATCGGTGGTGGGGAAAATGCTAGAGTCAGTTATCAAAGATGTGATAACAGCACATTTGGACAGTGGTGAAATCATCAAAGTCAGCATGGACTTGTGAAAGGAAAATCATGTCTGACGGGTCTCAGAATTTTTTGAGGATGTAACTAGTAGAGTGGATAGGGGAGAACCAGTGGATGTGGTATGTGATAGAGTTAGAGATATCTGGTTTTCCAAAGGATAACTTCAAAGAGAGCAATTGCAACAATTATTTATGTAAGTTAAGAAAAGTAATGAATATGAAGGAATTTAGAGAGATTTACCAGTGTCTGCAATGGGCAGGATGATCTATGAGGAAATGTTGTACTGATCAGATATTATCTGCTGGACTTCAGAAGAGCAGGAGTGGGCTTTCTGAAAAGAATCTGAAGGATAGATGTGGAGAAGATAGTTCTCCTTTCAGGAAAAGCTAGTACTAAGTATCACCACTTAAAAATAAGTGGTCACACATTTAAAGGCAAAGATAAGGCAATCTTTCTCCCTCAGAGTTGAATCTTTTTTAATGGAAGGGTTTTTAAATACACACAGTGGGGAGCTGGAAGGTTAATACAGGTCAACATGAACACAGTGTTGAGGTTAAAATAAACCAACAATTATCATATTAAATGCTAGAGCAGATTTGAAGAACTGCGTAGTAGATTCCAGCCCCTAATTTGTATATTTGTATTTCAGAAAACTAAAAAGTTGATTTATTCAGTAATTATTGATCGATCTAATTAACTTAAAAGTATAAAGAGTTATTTACAAGCTCATTTGATAGCATGATTTTACTGAATCATTTGTTGTCTGATTGCCTGTCACAGCAGTGCAAATTGTTATTCCCACTGTTTTTATTATGGGTACTGGGATAATATTGGCAGCTGATATTAAATTATTACAGCAATTTCTAGAACCCCACTATCAATGTTTAATTCTTAACCCCAAATTTACAAACCATATCAAGATTCAAAGAAATAAAATATCTTTTAACCTGATTTGAACTATTGTGAAGAATTCATGAAATGGGAAGGGAAGAATAATTTCCTCTCTTCATACAGTACAAGCAAAAACTATTAATTAAACATGTTCACCTTTAAGATCTGTCCTCGACCAGGCTTCAGCTCTGGGTCTGGCTGCAGCTCTTGAGCTCGGATGCCTGTACAATTCACAATCACATCAAAGGCTGGGGCTAACTGTTTTAGTTAGAAGCATTAAACAAGTGTAAGAATCATACCTTCATATATCAAATCAACAGCACATAGATTAATAGGATAAGTCTAGACAGAAAATCAAAAATTTTAAATTGCCATAAAATTAATTACAATAATGAAAATTAGACAAGGGTACCTCCTGGAAAGAAGTAATTTTCTTTTTAACAAACTGGACCCCCTGTTCCTTTAACCTAAATAAAAGGAAATATATTTGTAAGCTTTATCATCAAAATCTGCAGTATATTTTCATTTGACCTCAATGTGCCACATTAACCTTTAAGAAGAGGAAATAAAATATGTAACACTACTAAACATAACCTGTTAATCTTTTCTTCTTCATGCAAAGCTCCCAAGATGCAAGGGACCCCAAAAACAGAAGCATTATTCAAGATTCAAAGATTCAAAAAACTTTATTGTCATTCTAACTATACATCAGCCCTGCAGGGCAGAATGAGACAGCGTTTCTCAGGGGCAGTGTAATCATAACATAACAAACGCAACACTAAATAATAAACATAACAACAAATAGTAAAACACAACAGCCACATGTCAGTTAAAATCAGTTATAAGTGTCCAGTGCAAGTTAAAAGTGTCCAAAGCAGAGTCAGGTAGAGCAGCTATTTAGCTATTTATGGAGGCACTAGAACCATCAGTGGCCCATGCAGTACCATTGAGCTGTCTCAGGCCCCAGCACTGCTGATTCCAGGCATGGGTTTCCCAATTTCATGTAAAACCTTCATTTAATCTTCATGGTTTGCAAAGATTCTTTGCCTTCCACCCAAAGACGACAAAAACCACAGCATGGATTAAAAATAAAATACCATAGCTTACTTTGCCATCAACCATGGTAGGTAGCTCTTCCCCTCCAACATCAGTGAAGTGTTAAACCAACCGTAGCTGAAAAACAGAGAATGTCTGATGAAAAGCTGATCTGTTGTGATGGTTGGAGGATCATATCATTAACAAATGGGGAGTAGGCTGAGGAGCAATGTCAAACGACGCTTACCGCGAAGAGGGCCACAACCTTATTGTAAGACAAGCATTGCGTGTCTCACTGACCCGGAGAGCAATGCTGGCCTGGAGTCAAGGCCTTATGCTTTGGCTCTTGGTAGGGTCACCTATGCCAAGCAGGTCAAAGGGTAAAGGGCAGAGTCAGAGCAGTCCTCTGGTCCTCCAGGTTCAGGGGTTCAGCTCAGGGCTAACAACCCTGACTGGTAAAACACAATTGTTATGAAAACAGCAACAAAGAATCCTTCTACACCTGAGTGTGATGGTATTCCCGAGTCTCCACGCAGGACTTATGGCTGACAGCAGTGAAAACCAAGCTAATAACACAATGAAGGAAGCCCTACACACTATCAGAGTTGGAGAGTCTGCATTGCTGCCCCAAACGCCAGCGGCGCATCTGGCTGTAAGTAACAATGCTTAAACATTTTACTAATTCTACAGAGTTTGCAACGTACTTAAAAGGGCACAGAAGAAATTTTCCTTCTGCCACAGCACTCTTTATGGATGTACTTGGGCTTATTAAAATGTAAATATTAAAATAAAGGAATGTCTACATGGAAAACTTGCTTTTCAAAGAATCTGCAAATTTGCCAGGGCATTTTACCCTTTGATCCCTAAGTAAGAGTAGGAGGGAATAGTGCCCTTTTATTCATCCCAGTCCATTGGGTACTTGCTCAATATCACAAGCTAATCATTTCTGGCATCCTTCATGTGTATATCAATGAGAAGCTAAAATCCCAACAAATTAATCCACTCATAGATGCAGTCAACCTTCTGCCTGGTTGAAAAAGATGACTCAACAAGCTTCCGAGTTGAAACCCTTTAGCTTTTTATCTTTAAAATTCAAAAAATGATATCCTGCATTCAACATCCGTCTGTACCTTTGCCCGAGCTAGGCAACTATTCTGATCTTTCATTCATGCCTTTATTATTAGTGTAATCCACTATTCCAAAGCTTTCCTGCCCAGCTTCCAGTCTCCATGAATCTGTTCATGTCGTTGCTGTCAATGCATCCACCCCTGTAGATACCAGGATTCTGACCATGAAAATAGCCCCCATTTGTAACATTTTTGTGATTCAGTAAATGTAGTAAAGGACTTGTGCAACTGATCACTGCATTATATTTACTTACTTACAGCACAGCAGCACAGAACAGGCCCTTCGAGGTGTGCCACCCAACAACCCTCGATTTAACCATAGCCTAATCACTTGACAATTTACAATTAACCTACCAGCCAGTACATCTTTGGACTGTGGGAGGAAACCCACTTGGCCACAGGGAGAACATACAAACTCCTTACAGACAGCTGTAGGAATTGAAGCCAGGTCACCGGTACTGTAAAGCATTGTGTTAACCTCTCCACTACTGTATCGCCCCTGTCAGGTACTTACAAGGAAAAGTGAAAAGTAGGATCTCGTCATTTGGTCCTTCTAACCTGTTTCACCATTCAACAACACAATTATGTTAACCCTGTTTCTCAATATCATATGCCCATCTCTCATCATTCTTCTTTAAATGTTTTGCATCTAGAAATCTACTTCCTTCCTTCTTAAATATATTCTATGAAATGGCCTCTGCAGTTTCTGTGGTAGAGAATTCTACAGGTGAAGACATTTTGAGTGGAAAACATCTAAATCTGTATCCTGAAATTGTAAATTGTTGTTTTAGCACCCTGTCAGTCAGAAGAAACATCCTCCCTGCATCCAGGTTGTCTAACTCTATGATTTTGGCCCTTTATTTTTACCTCTATTATATAGCCTGGCCTGCTCAGTTTTAGCAACACATCACACAGAAAAAGACAGACCCTCGATTTATGACATTTACCAGGAGTGTTGTATACGAAAGGCTCGAAGCATTGTTGAGGATGCCTACCAACCATCTCACAATCTCTTTGACCCACTACCGTCAGGAAGGAGGTACAGGAGCATCAGGACTAGGACTAACAGTCGGGATAACAGCTTCTTCCATCAGGCTGTGACACTAATGAATACCTGTCACCACCAAAGTCTCGCCAATTGGACAATGAGCTGTTGACTGTTTACTTGTGCTGTGCAGTACATGCATTTTGAATGATATTTTATTAACCTTTTTGTGATAATATTTTGTTTTATGTGCTGTGTGCGATATGTGTATTGCAGGTGCACCATCCCCTGGAGGAACTTTATTTTTGTTTGGCTGTATACACGTGCAGTCAGATAACAATAAACTTGAACTGATTCTAAATGCCACATCAACCCAATTGGACTCAACATATCAGAGATATTCCCTTTGATCTTCCCATCCCTCACCCAGTTCTCTGCTACTGCAAACTATGTTGTTTTTTACATGCCAGAAAAGGAGAGCCTCAGATCTGAAGTTTCTGTTTCCACGGATGCTACATGACCTGCTATTTCCAATCCTTTATTTCAGAAATGTTAGATTTGGTTCCCTCGTCCAAATCACCAATATGCATTGTGAGTATCTGAACCCTTTATTAGTCACTATTGGCCCTGTGGGAATGCTCCATTTGATCCTTATCTGTTTCCTAACAGTTATCAATTTACGTTAATTCTGGCTATATAAAAATTCATTCAAGGGTTTTTTGTAGATTAGTGTAACAATTTGAGATTTCTTTGCTGGCCCTTTGTGGCTAGAAATATTTCCTTTAACTAGATGTGTGCACCCATATCCAACGGTAGTTAATGAAGGTTTAAATCTGGACTGAATTTCTGCATTCCAGAAATATGTGATATCACTGCCTGTGAAGACTTCATCCAGAAATTATTGCGCAGAAAATACCTAAATCCAGGAAACAGTTTGAGCTCTTTTGCTGTCAAGTGTCTAAATCCCAAAACAATGTCTTTCCAGGAGGGATCCTAAGAGGCAAAATGGAAAAAAAAAGGTTATTCCCATTTCTTTCAGACAATGGAAAACAAAAATACAAGAATTATTTTTATTTGATTTTTGCCAGTGTAAGTATCAGATACACAAGTGAGTGTTGATAACATGACATCATCCTATTTAGTCAACTATCAGTCCAGCTGCATCTGAAATTAATGGTGCTCTTTATCATGGGGATGTCCATTCCATTATCTGACAAGGACAAGATGAAGGAAGTGAAAAGCAGTTTAAAGTACAGATTCTTTCCTTGTTATTTATATCTATGCTCATAATTAATAACATTAATTTGAAATACTTTTCAGGATACAAAATTTTTATCAGCTTCTAAAGAATGTTTAATATGATCTGAGAGTGTCGATTACTTGGATACTTAATAGAACTTCATTATGAGGGAGTTTTCAGCTATACGTGTCAGCTAAGACCAAAAGACATAGGAACAGAATTAGGCCATTTGGCCCATTGAGTCTGCTCTGCCATTTCATCACAACTCATCCAATTTTCCTCTCAGCCCAAACTCCTGCTTTCTCCCTGTAACCTTTCATGCCCTGACCAATCAAGAATCTATCAACCCCTGCCTTAAAAATTTGACCTCCACAGCCCCCTATGGCAAAAAGTTCCACATATTCACCACTCTCTGGCTAAAGAAATTACTCATCATCTCCATTCTAAAAGGACACCCCTCTATTTTCAAGCTGAGCCCTCTGGTCTTAGAATCTCCCACCAGAGGAAACATCCTTTCCACATCCACTCTATCAAGGCCTTTCACCATTTGATTGGGTTCAAATAGGTAACCCCTCAATCTTCTGAATTCTAGTGAATACAGGCCCAGAGCTTGTCTTCATATGACAAGCCATTCAATCCTGCAATCATTTTCGTGAACCTCCTTTGAACCTTCTCTAATTTCAGCACATCCTTTCTAAGATGGGTCTCAAAACTGCTGCTCACGATACTCCAAGTGAGGCCTCAACAGTGCTTTATAAAGGCTCAACATTACATCCTTGTTTTTACATTCCAATCCTCTTGAAATGAAAGCTAACATCGTATATGCCTTCCATATTACAGACTCAACCTGCAAATGAACCTTCAGAGAACCTCCACAGGGCAACATTAACAAACCTTCCTGCTGGGGTATTAGGATATTATCAACACGGGTGATGCTAATAGTCTTAATAAACTGATTAGAAAAGCTGGCCCTGTTATAGGAGTCAAACTAGACTTGAATGTTACTTGAATCTGCAGCCGTTCAAGCCTATATCTCCCCTATACCATTTATTACACCATAAGACCATAAGACAAAGGAGCAGAAGTCAGCCATTCGGCCCATCGAGTCTGCTCCGCCATTTTATCATGAGCTGATCCATTCTCCCATTTAGTCCCACTCCCCCGCCTTCTCACCATAACCTTTGATACCCTGGCTACTCAGATACCTATCAATCTCTGCCTTAAATACACCCAATGACTTGGCCTCCACTGCTGCCCGTGGCAACAAATTCTATAGATTCATTACCCTCTGGCTAAAAAAAATTTCTTCGCATTTCTGTTCTGAATGGGCGCTCTTCAATCCTTAAGTCATGCCCTCTCGTACTAGACTCCCCCATCATGGGAAACAATTTGCCACATCCACTCTGTCCATGCCTTTCAACATTAGAAATGTTTCTATGAGGTCTCCCCTCATTCTTCTAAACTCCAAGGAATACAGTCCAAGAGCGGACAAACGTTCCTCATATGTTAACCCTCTCATCCCCGGAATCATTCTAGTGACTCCCCTCTGTACCCTCTCCAACGTCAGCACATCCTTTCTTAAATTAAGGAGACCAAAACTGCCCACAGTACTCCAAGTGAGGTCTTACCAGCGCCTTATAGAGCTTCAACATCACATTCCTGCTCCTATACTCTATTCCTCTAGAAATGAATGCCAACATTGCATTCGCCTTCTTCACCGCTGACTCAACCTGGAGGTTAACTTTAAGGGTATCCTGCACAAGAACTCCCAAGTCCCACTGCATCTCAGAACTTTGAATTCTCTCCCCATTTAAATAATAGTCTGCCCGTTTATTCCTTCTGCCAAAGTGCATAACCATACACTTTCCAACATTGTACTTCATTTGCCACTTCTCTGCCCATTCTTCCAATCTATTCAAGTCTCTCTGCAGACTCTCCGTTTCCTAAGCACTACCAGCCCCTCCACCTATCTTTGTATCATCAGCAAACTTAGCCACAAAGCCATCTATTCCATAATCCAAATCATTGATGTACAACGTAAAAAGTGGCCCCAACATGGACCCCTGTGGAACACCACTGGTAACCGGCAGCCAACCAGAATAGGATCCCTTTATTCCCACTCTCTGTTTCCTGCCAATCAGCCAATGCCCTATCCACGTACGTAACTTTCCCATAATTCCATGGGTTCTTATCTTGTTAAGCGGCCTCACGTGTGGCAGCTTGTCAAAGGCCCTCTGAAAATTAAAATATACAACATCCACTGCATCTCCCTTGTCTAGCCTACTTGTAATTTCCTCAAAAAATTGTAATAGGTTTGTCAGGCAGGATTTTCCTTTAAGGAAACCATGCTGAGTTCTGCCTATCTTGTCATATGCCTCCAGGTACTCCGTAACCTCACCTTGACAATCGACTCCAACAACTTCCCAACCACCGATGTCAAGCTAACAGGTTTATAATCTTCTTTTTGCTTCCTTGCTCCCTTCTTAAATAGCGGAGTGATATTTACAATCTTCCAGTCCTCCGGAACCATGCCAGAATCTGTCTACTTTTGAAAGATCATTGCTAATGCCTCCGCAATCTTCACAGCTACATCCTTCAGAACACGAGGGTGCATTCCATCTGGTCCGGGAGATTTATCTACCCTTAGACTATTCAGCTTCCTGAGTACTTTCTCTGTCGTAATTGTGACTGCACACACTTCTCTTCCCTGCCACCCTTGAGTGTCCGGTATACTGCTGATGTCTTCCTCAGTGAAGACTGATGCAAAATACTCGTTCAGTTCCTCCGCCATTTCCTTATCGCCCATTACAATTTCTCCAGCATCATTTTCTATCGGTCCTATATCTACTCTCACCTGTCTTTTACTCTTTATATACTTGAAAAAGCTTTTAGTATCCTCTTTGATATTATTTGCTAGCTTCCTTTCCTAGTTCATCTTTTCCCTCTTAATGACCTTCTTAGTTTCCTTTTGTAAGCTTTTAAAAATTTCCCAATCCTCTGTCTTCCCACTAATTTTTGCTTCCTTGTATGCCCTCTCATTTGCTTTAACTTTGGCTTTGATTTCTCTTGTCAGCCATGGTTGCATCCTTTTTCCATTCGAAAATTTCTTTTTTTCTGGAATATATCTGTCTTGCACCTTCCTCACTTCTCACATAAACTCCAGCCACTGCTGCTCTGCCATCCTTCCCACTAGTGTCCCTTTCCAGTCAACTTTGGCCAGTTCCTCTCTCATGCCACTGTAATTTCCTTTACTCCACTGTAATACCGATACATCAGATTTTGGCTTCTCTTTTTCAAATTTCACAGTAAACTCAATCATGTTATGATCACTGCCTCCTAAGGGTTCCTTCACCTCAATCTCTCCAATCACCTCCGGTTCATTACACAATACCCAATCCAGTACAGCCGATCCCCTGGTGGGCTCAACAACAAGTTGTTCTAAAAAGCCATCTTGCAGACATTCTACAAATTCTCTCTCTTGAGATCCAGTGTCAACCTGATTTTCTCAATCCACTTGCACGTTAAAATCCCCCACAATTGTCATAACATTGCCCTTCTGACAAGTCTTTTCTATTTTCTGTTGTAATTTGTAGTTCACATCACTGCAGCTGTTAGGAGGCCTGTATATAATTGCCATCAGGGTCCTTCTACCCCTGCGATTTCTTAGCTCAACCCATAAAGATTCTGCACCTTCCGATCCTATGTCACCTCTTTCTAATGATTTAATATCATTTCTTACCAATAAAGCCACGCCACCCCCTCTGCCTGCCTGCCTATCCTTCCGATACACCGTGTATCCTTGGACGTTCAGCTCCCAGAGACATGCATCCTTTAGCCACGTCTCAGTGATGGCCACAATATCATACCCGCCAATCTGTAGCTGTACAACAAGATCATCCACCTTATTCCTTATGCTGTGTGCATTTAAGTATAACACCTTTAGACCAGTATTTGGTACTTTTTACTTCAATTGTACTGCAACTCATCCCAATGGCTGCAAATTTGCCCCATCACCTGCCTGTCTTTCCTGACATCTTTACTGCTCACTATCTTAGATTTATTTCTGTTTTCCCCTTCCTCCGCTCTATCATTCTGGTTTCCATCTCCCTGCCAAATTAGTTTAAACCCTCCCTAACAGCTCTATTAAACCTTACCGCCAGGATATTGGTCCCTTTCGGGTTCAGGTGTAACCCGTCCATTTTGAACAGGTCATACTTCCCCCAGAAGAGATCCCAATGATACAAATCTGAAGCCCTGCCCCCTGCACCAGTCTCTCAGCCACGCAGTCATCTGCCTGATCCTACTATTCTTGCCCTCGCTAGCACGTGGCACAGGTAGCAATCCCGAGATTACTACCCTGGAGGTCCTGCTTCTCAGCTCCCTCCCTAACTGCCGGAAATCGCTCTTCAGGACCTCCTCCCTTCTCCTATCAATGTCATTGGTACCAACATGTACCAAGACAACTGTCTGCTCGCCCTCTCCCTTCAGAATATTCTGGACCCAATGAATTATGTTGTGAAATAACATAATCTTCTCATTTCTTCTACATAAGATGCAAAATCAACTACAGAAAACTGTTCTTCTGCTATCCTACAATTTAGAAATCTCAATAGTTCGGCATGTGCCTCAATGGGGCATTGTCTTCCAACATTCAGTGGAGCTCCATTTCTTGCACACCTTTGAAACTCTCAGTGACCCTGTTTCCCAAGCGCCTTTGAAATTGGTCAGCAGCCTGCTTCCTGTGCTCCCAGGTTCACTGGACGGTTTATTATATTACATCACAATTTCCGAAATCAATGTGATTTCCAAGTGTGTTGAGATATACTAACATCCAAATATCTGGAAAATCTACTAGAGTGGTACTACTAAAGCCCTCCACCCACAGGATTAAGAAAGCTTTGCTGTGATGAAATGTGATAACATCCAGTGCATTTTAACATGACAAAAAGTCACACAATAACTGAGTTTTATATTTCCTGTATAGTATTTTATTGTTTTTATCTCTGTAGAGCCTTGAATTTCCCAGAGATCTGGACTGTGCCCTCATCGTGTTTGAAGATAACACTAAATCTGATGGCAATTACATCTGGAATTGGAAGTAAAATTTAGAATAGAAAACACACTAAGTGGGCAAAAGTGGGGAAGCAAGGCGTTAATTGTACAGAGTCCCATGGTGTAAACTTCATTAATACAGACAGCAACCTGCCACTTTAAACTTCATTATATCCAAAACAAATACTTACTGGCACGGGCTCTTTGAAGAGGTTGTACCCAGACTGCAAAAACAAACCCATCTCACTGGCATCAGGTGAATGCAAGTAACTCAGTAGGTAATCAAATGTTTCTTTGTTCCATTTCCTGGATTAAAATACGGGGCAAAATGACATAAGAATAACTGGGAAATCTCTAGAGTAAATATTATCTACAATTATTGCATTATTATTACTACAACAGACGGTAGTGACCTGTAATGTGCAAGTAGAAAGAAGAAATCTACCTTTCACTTAATACATATTAATACTAAACTGGTACAAAATAGAACTTTAGAATCCATAAAATGATAGCACAGCACACTAATGTAGCGAACCACATGTAGAAGTTTATACATGTGATTTTTCCATATTCAAGTTTTTTTAGTTTGATGATACAAATAGAGTAGGCACCAGGGAGAGTCCATACAGTATCGACATTGGGAATTGGTTGTAGAATCACATTAACACAATAAAATGTCCCATGCTGATTAAAATTTATCCTTCTACAATAATTACTCTCAAATCACAATTTTTTCTGGAGGTAGCCAAATTGTATCTGACAGTTACTAACAAAACCAGTGATGCTTGCCAGTACTCTTTAAAAGCAAATAGTGATAGTATAACAAGAATGGTGTATCTCTCTACATCCACAGGCCCCTTACCTAATGTTATTGGTCCATGGCATAAAAAAGTTTGGGAAACCCTGCTTTATATGCTGTTGATGCCAGATGCCTCTTGAATGGTGTTCCTCCTCACTCTACCATCTTCTCTAACAACTACCTCTCAAGATCCCTTTTAAACTATGTCCTCTAGAGCAGTTACCAGAGGACATTGCCTTATCATGGGAAATAGACACAAGCTTTTACCCTATCTAGGCCTCTTATAATTTTACACATTTCTGTCAGGTCATCCCTCCTTTGCAAACAGACCCAACCTATCCAATCTCTTCACCAACACACACAAAATGCTGGAGGAACTCAGCAGGTCGAGCAGCATCTATGGAAATGAATAAACAGCCAAAGTTTCCGGCTGAGATCCTACTTCAGGACTCCAATCACTTCTTATTGATTCAAGCCTTCCAATTGAACTAACACCCTCATGATTCTTTTCTTCACTTTCTTGAGCTTAACTACATCCTTCCTGTAGTGTAGCAACCAAAACAACACAAAATACACTAAGTGTGGCCTGATTAACATTTTGTACAATTGTAACAAGACTTCCTAATTTCTGTACATTTCCCTCTATAGATGTCGCCTGATTCTCAGAGTTCTGTATGTTGTTTCAGGACATTATTCTTCTCTTCCCTGATTTTCCAAGAGCTTCTCCGTGGTAACAACAGGCAGGATGTAGTTGTGTAAGACTGGGGTTCCCAATCCTTGGGACCAACACAATTAAGCAAGGGCTCCATGGACCCCAGATTGGGAAACTCCTGGTTTAAGACCTCGCCCATCTCCCATGACTTTATATACAGACAACAGTGAAAAAAGAGAAAATAAAAGAAACTTAAAAAACATAGAAAATACTGCACATTGCTGTTTGTTAACTCATTTAGTATATTTCTATTTATAATTTCCAAAATGATTCTTCTTACACTTCCTCCGGTTTCCCCTGATCAACAACATAAGGTTGCCAGAACCCAGCAGCTCCATCGCTGGTAGTATCTGGTGTAAAAGTATCTGCATAAACGACGACGGTGGTCAGTGGCGTGGCTATGGGACGTGTGTAATTAATGATGCACTGAGCTGAAGATAGACCAATCACTCCAGCTCCAATCACTGCCACACGCATTTCTTGTCCTACAATATGAACCTTCTAAATCCTGAAAAGAAACAGAGGAAAATGAATCTCGGATTGACTGCAAAACTTATGGCTGGAAGACTGATTACAGCTTCCTGTGATCAGAATATAGTCTTTGACCTTCAGCCCTACAAGAAAGTAACTGTTGTGCTAATTATTAACCAGCCCATTTGCAACATCATGCATTTGAAACCCTGTGGCTGTTTCTAGACACTTACATGGTGTTAGCGGTAGTTCACTGGTACTAGACTTATCTCCGAGTTAGGAAGTTGTAGGTACAAATCCCACTGAAAAATAGGGGAACTTTTTGCTGGTGTCCTGTGAAATTTTATCCTGCAGGTAACATCATTAAGTGGATGATTACATTGCTATTTGTCTACCAATTTGCTGTCATGATTTCTATATTTCTAAGGCACTTATGACATCTCACTCACAACACTGTTCAGCCCATTGTGACTGGGCATCCAGCCCAATTACATCCTATAGCTAATTATCTATACTCTCAAGCTCAAGGGTCACTAAGTACACATCCAAATATATGGGGGGGGGGGGAATTGAGTTTTCTGCCTCTAGCAGATCTTCAATTCCAGACTCCTCCTCTCCACCAATGCCTATAAATATACCATCTTGGTTTTTGATTTCCCTCTGCCAAGGGAAGTAGATTCTTTTTACTTATTCACCTACTGTTTTATACGTCACAAACAGGTCTGTCCCAAACTTTTCCACTCCCACAGAAACATTTCTAGTTTACCCCATTTTACCACCAATCAACAATTGTAGAACCTGGCAACTTAGTCATGAATCTGCTCGGCATCCTCTCCCGTACATTTCCCAAAGACAAAGTCTTATCTTTTCGTAATGTGGAGACCAGAACAGTATTCATTTCCAGGTCTATTTTTATGTTATGTATATAGTTCTGGAAATAACCTGTTGGTATAATCTTGGCCTCAGTTATCCTATGTGCCTTGTGAAACACTGACTGGTGTTCTGCTACATATCAATTGTGAACTTCAGGAATGGGAAGAGAAGGGAACACACACCAGTCCTTATAGAGGATCCAGAAGTGGAAAGGGTGAGCAGTTTTGAATTATTATATACTGCAATGTACTGCTGCCACAAAACATTTCAAGACATGTGCCAGTGATATTAAACCTGATTCTGATACATTTTAAGAATCCGTCGATAAAGAATCTAATGGCTCCTTCCATTTTCCGCTCTTAGTACCCGATCTTCCGGTCAAGATGACGCCTGCATACAACGCTCCATCAGTCAATGTCATGAAACCATATAGTTCACTTCTTTTATGTCTTTTACATTTGTTTTTCATCTTGAATGTGACTCTGGAACTGTTGGAGCCTGTGACTTGCAGACTGGAGATCATTGGGGTGTTTCAGCGCTCTGCAGCCTCTGGGAGGCAGAGACAGCGTGCACGATCCTCATGGCAAGAAGACCGCAGACAGGGTGCAAGCTGATGCTCGACTCCATTTCGCCAACTAAAGTGACAAGGGAGATTGTAACATTGAGGCAAACGTAGGAGAGCGCCAGCTGCCTGTTTTTGGTCGCTGCTGGGACCGCTCTGCTACTGGGGAGGGGAGACTGCCTCTTGATTGCTGGTGGGACCGCTCTGCGCCGGAAGAAGGTAAAGGCCTGCTGCTGTGCACAAAGTTACCAAGGATTTCTGCGTTTTGGATATGGACTTGGACTGTAGATTTTTTCGTCAGTCTTATAGTCAATTTTATATTCTGTGTGCTTCACCCGATCTTTCTTGTTTTAGTGTGTGTAGGGGAAGGGAATTTTGGAGTTGATGTGCCTGTTCCCTTTTTGTTCATTTTTTTGTGCGTGGAGGAGGGATTTGGGTATCGATGATCATGCTGTCATTCTCTTCTTTCTTGGTTTCGTGCCCATCTGGAGAAGAAGAATATCAGAGTTGTATACTTTGATTCTCCTCTTGGTTGTTGGATACCGTCTTACCTCACACCTCTCTGCATTGAAGTAAATTTGCCACTTTCCTTTCCAACTGACCTAACTATAAAAATCCTCCTACAAGTTACAAAATATTCCAATACACCATCAACCAAATGGTTATTTTGTAAATGGTTACATTTAAGTCATTTACATACTCTGCCCTAAGTGGAAGACCAAACACTGCACAGGTAGCAGTCTTCCAGCCCAGAAAAACACCTAACAATCATTACTCCTTAGTTTGAGTTCAAATTTGTTCCTCTTCCTTGCTTGTCAACTTTATTTCTTTTTATGAGTAGCTTGCCATTAAGGGACCTTATCAGGAATTTTGCTGAAATCTATCCAAATTACACTAAACACAAGCCTCATTAATCCTCCTCGTTACCTCAAAAGAGTCAACCAATTTGTGAGATAGAACTTTCCTTTACAAATCCATGTTAACTGATCCTGATTAATTTCTGTTTTCCCCAAAGAAAGATTCCATTGATTTTGCTGACTGCTGCTTGGTTTTTTAAAAAAAATACTTTGTTTATCCCTTCCTTTCTAAACAACATACAATGTTAATGATCCTCCAATCCTCAAGCATCACTCCTGAAGTCGGGGCAGATTAAAATTTTGTAGTTAAAGTCTATTCCTTTTATTACTCTGAAATATAGTCAGGCTCTGCAATTCATCCACTCATAAGGTCTTAAACCTCTTTATGCTCATCTTCCCCATCCAATATTTCATACTCATATTAAGCTATCCTCCCTCCTCTTTGGTAAAGGTAACTGCAAAACATGTAATCAGAACGATACCCACATTCTCTACCCCTACATAAGAATCAGCTGTTGTTGTACCAAATTGGCCCAATTCTAAAATTATCTTTCTGTTCTACTAAGATATCTATGCATGGGAGTTAATCATTGACATATGTTACTAAAGGTTTCAACACAGAAAAGGAGCTACTTACAGGCAACTACTATCTAGAAAATAGCTTGAAGATGTAGGATAGTACTCAATAGGGCCATGAGGAGGGCAAAAGGAATCATGAAATATCATTAGCAGGTAAGATTAAGGAAAATCCCGTCATTTTTACAAGATTGTTTAATGTCATTTACAGTACACGTACAAGGGAGAATGAAATAATTGTAACCCTGAATCTGATGCAGTACAAAAAAGGCAATAAGATAAACAATCATAATAAAAACATTAAATATAAATACGCAAGATAGCTTACAGACGTGTATATTCATAAAATGATGACAAGCACAGGAGTGTCTGTACCTAGGTGGCTCTGAATGGAGTGGTTGGGGTGGGTTAGTGAGTGGAGGAGTTGATCAGCCCTACCGCTTGGTGAAAGTAACTGTTTTTGAGTCTGGTGCTCCTGGCGTGGATACCAAGTAGCCTCTTCCCAGATGGGAGTGGGACAAGCGGTCCGTGGACAGGGTAGCTGGGGAAAGAGAGGTCCCTTTAGGACCAAAGGGCTAATGTATGCAGCCAGGGGATGTGGGTGAGATCTAAATGAATCCAGACTGTTTTGACTGTCCAATCCTCTCCACAGCGACTCAACCTGACCCGCTGAGTTCCTCCCAACAACTCATGTTTGCTACGCTGAGAAGTGGTTCAGGGGCCCATTCACTCTAATCTCCAATCTTCTGTCTTTCCGCCCTTCTTTCTTTGCATCCTAAAGTTTCTCTCCATCGATTTCTGAAACTGCGTGATCTGATCTTTCCAGCATACTCACTTTTAATTCCTCCACACTGACTTCCCGAAATGCAAGATCCAGACCGTGCACTGGTCAGTAGAAAACGGGAAAATCTAAGGCCCAATTTGGATAATAGACATGCATGAACAAAATAAGGTTATCTCTTCCCAATCGGATAAATTTACACGTCGTCACCATCGCCCCCAGGAATACTATTCCACCATTTTGGGCGCGTACTCGTGGAAGCCGCCAGGGTCTAACCCATTCATTTAATGATGAGGAAAACAAACAAAACACTTGAGGCTCCTCCGTAACGCGGGTTATGGCTTAAATGAATTGGGCTTTCCAGTAGTCTTCAGTGAGACGCAACAGCGCACCTCACTCAGCCGCCTTCGCCCCCGGCACGGCTCCAAACGCGCGCGCGCCCGACCCTACCCGACCCCCTGCTCTCGCGAGCCCGCTCCGCTACGCCCCGCCCCCTCCTCTCGCGAGCCCGCTCCGCCCCGCCCCCTCCTCTCGCGAGCCCGCTCCGCCCCGCCCCCTCCTCTCGCGAGTCCGCTCCGCCCCGCCCCGCCCCCTCCTCTCGCGAGCCCGTTCCGCTCCACCCCGCCCCGACCCTCCTCTTGCGAGCCCGCTCCGCCCCGCCCCGCCCCCTCCTCTCGCGAGCCCGCTCCGCTCCGCCCCGCCCCGACCCTCCTCTCGCGCGCCTACTCTGCCCCGCCCCCTCGACGGTTGTGCGGGTGGCGGCGGCCGGTGCCCGGTTCGGTCTTGGCGCCCGCCGAGACCCTTTCCTCGACCGGGATGGTCACGGTGCAGCGTTCCCCCACTCCGAGCGTCTCCTCCAGCCTCAGCCCTAGTCCCAGCGTTTCGGTGAGTGTCTTCCACCTGTGAGCAGTGTCCTGAGGGGAATAGCTGGCTCCCAGACCATGTTAAAGCCTCCTTTGGGACCTGAAAGCTGAAATATTTACGTTCATTGGGCAAAAGTAACGTGCCATCCGCTCGCGCTGATCATATATAATACCAGCTAATTATCAAATTAATATGCCTTACAACAGTAGAACGGACTATTTATAATAAGATTAGCATTGTGAAAAAAACATTCTCAAGAATATATCCTGTCTACAGTTAAATATTGAAAAAGTATACAGTGAGAATCAACAACAATGCTTTCTGCCCACTGGGTTCACGTCAGCCATTAAATACCTTTGTCTAGAAATCCCATTTCCCAGCTCTTCGGCCAATGTCATGGGGTTTCAAGTGCTTAAGTACTTCTAACTGTTCTGACAATGCCAGCAACAACCACTCCCTCTCACGCACTGTTTTCCAGGTTTCAACAGCTGCCTGGATAAAATGAAATTCTTACCCAAATCCAGTAAATCTCGAGTTGCTGGAAATCTAAAATGAAACAGAAAATGGTGGAAGCATACAATTCTGATAAGAGGGCCTTTAATCTGAAGCAGTACCTGTTTCTCTTTCCATTGAACCCTCCTGACCTGTTGAAAGTTCCAGCATTTCACGTTCTTGCTTCAATATTTCAGTTTACAAATATTTACTCAAAATATTAATTATAAATTCCATTATCAGCTACCAACCAATTAGTATAAAGAACTGAAAATAATTGGAAAATTTGCAGCGGTAGGAGTGATGTTTTCAGCTCTAATACAGTAGTTATTTTTTTGAGAAAGTTAATCCAGTTGTTAGTTTACTGCAGGCATCTGTGTTTATGTGGTCTGCAGCCAATGCTTGGTAATCTGCTTACTTCTGGACTTTAAAGCTGTAATGAACTTATACAAAAATATTTATTATACTTTGACTTTTTATCCTATCAAAGCCCAGTTCATTACTGTATTAACATTGACTATTTGCAATGTAATTTGCTTTTGCTAAGGCCATCATTAATAGAGACACAATGAGTATGCACTGAAATTATTAGTGGACTTGAGAATAGTTTTAATTTCCTCCAGGTACCTGGCATAAATGCAATAAAATTGGTGTGATGTACTCCATGTTGGTGTGCTGGCATTTTGTGTACAGCATTAAGATCATGGTAAAATTCCCATTCAAATGGGAGGCCACATCTAGTATTTAAGTAGCTGCGGAATAAGGGTTGCCACAATGCATATAACAATCTTGCTCAAGTTTTGAAATACAGGTAGTAAACTATATGCCACTTATTGTGGTATTGAGCGACCTTTGAATCAGTGGTTCTCAAACTTTTTTGGGTTATTGCCCACTTGGCTTCCAGACCGCATCCCCAGCACCCTGCGCTCTCTTTCCAACCATTACATAAAGACTATAAAGAATTTTGATTTGTGATGCATAGTGAAATAAAATTCAAATTCAAAGCAGTGACAAATATTTACAAATGTTATTCAAATTTATTTAAAGCTACAAATAAAAATATTTTAATTAGAGTCTAAACAGCTTTCATCAATTTTAGAGCATACATTAGTAGTTCACTCTCATTGCCTTTTCACCTTTCTATGCGATGGATTGGCTTGGTGTAGTGATATTAGCTTCTCAACACTACTCAGAAGTTTCAAATCTCTGCATTCACTAATTTGCAGTCTGTTTTGTTGCTTTGAAAGAAGTCGGGCGACTGCACTGAAACCATGTTCCACTAAATGCGATGTTGAAAAGGCAATAGAGAACATCTTTATCTTTTTCCACAATGCAGAATAGGGTTTAGAGATTTCTTTCTGCAACCAAAAATCTTGATATGATTTTTTTGAACCTTGGCTTCAGCTCATAGATGTTTTGTAGCAAGATCAGTTCTTCCTCCTTCCTGTTGATTCCTCATTACAAATATTCAGGAATAGATTTATTACCCAGTATGGAATTTGGATTGAAAGTAGATCCTAAAATCTCTCTGATATGTCTTTATACTGTTACGTACATGCAACCCTGGGGAAAGTACCTGTTACATGCACGCAACACTGTAAAAGTATCAGCAGCAATAGAACACACCTGGAGTCTCGTTTTGATGTTAAAATCCACTATCTTCATTAGTAACTACAGAATATAGTAACCTAAACCAGGTAAACCAAGAGTTAGCAGTGTTATGCCTATATAGGTGTATAGATAAAGTTCCCAAACTTATTCAAGCTCAGGTGGCAAGAGTTACAGTCTTACAATGTTATGTAAGAAAGTTCAGTTCAATCCTCAGGTTAATTAATGTGATATATTTGTAATCCAAAGGCAACTGTTGTGAGAAGGCAATTACATCAATATTCCACAGATTCCACGACGGCAATACAAAATAACAATAGCTGCAGGTTTTATTTCCGAAGTTGTTCCACCCCACACACAAGGTATCACCAACAGTAGCTTATCACAAAGGGGACCATCTCCAAGGGAACCACCACCCAGGCAAGGGTAGACACACCGGTAGATTCCACACAGTTACCCCAAACACACAATGTGATAGCCACTTATCCAGTTCCAAGACCTACGAAATAACTCCAACAGTGATTTGCCACAGGGGTGCCTCCTTCTGTGAACTACCACACACGTATTCACAAAGGTTTTCCCCTCACCAGAGAACCCACTCCTGTGGATTAACTATGTGACAATCATACTCTCGTAACCGAATGGAATCAAACTCAACCTTACAGGCTACTTGAAGAGAGTCCAAACAGTGATCTCTTTGTAACTAGGTTTCTTCTGTTTCAAACCTTCCTCTCCCCTCCTCTCTGACAACAACTTCTAGTTGCAGCACTTGTGAGAGTCAATTATCAATACTCTGGATCGATCTCAACTCACCGCTTTTGGATACTGAAAGTTTAAACCAGCGACCTCACTCACTGGTGTCTTTCATTGATCGAAACCATCTTGACTGAGCTGTGTGTGTCTGTAAGAGGATCATCTGACCTTGCTTATTCAAATAAGCCGCGAGAAACCATAAACATTCATTGTCCATCAAATAACTCCACCTCTCTCACTATAGTAACCAAGCAATTTTGTAGTCAGTAGAAATCCAACAGTGTCCCAAAAGTCAGTCTCATTCTCTCGGTGTTTTAAAGTGACAGTCCACAGAAAAAATGAACCCTAGAGGTATATCACAATACAGATCACCCAGGTGGGCACAATATACTTGAAGAACATAATCTGGTATTCTTTCTTTCCTTTCCAATTCAGAGAGACTCAGAAATTGGAAAAGGGCACAATGGCCGATGTTGCATTTAAATAGATTACCTTGGATGGAAATTGTGGCAATGACTGATTTAACTTTAATAAGATTCACATCATTTCCTTCGAATTGAAGATTGATTTAATTAAATTTTATGAATAATTCTGACATAAGCAATGTCATGCCTAATATTCTTGAGTTGAGTATTTGAGTCTTCAATGAATTTTAATTACAGTTTCAAACACCACATTAATAAAAAGTCTCAGGCCATTTCCTTTTGAGAGCCATCTGACTTCTGTGTGTAACTGCAAGCATTCAGACTGTTCATCATTCTCAATACAAAGCTCTCAAAATAGTCAAGAATTGAGAACGTGGGACTTGATTTTATTTACCGCTGTGATAACAGTTTTTAATGATTTGTGCAGCTGATCACTTAGTTCTTTTTGTGACGAAGTGTTGTCTGTGAATTGCACAATGCATGGTAAATATGTTGGGATTACCTGTCATTGATGGTGTCTTATCTGTTGCACAAGCAAGAATATTGTGAGTGAAATGTCCTTCTCTTTGTAAAATTGTTCAGCAATCCAAAATATTGATTCTCCCTTTGTACACCCTATCCTCGTTATATGCGGGGGATACGTTCCTCGCAGTCGACGCATAATGTGAAATTGCATCATGTGAGTAATTATTTAAATAGAGAAAATAGAGATGCGTTCCAGAGGGCTTCATAGATATGTTCTATCTGTAATTTATTCACATTTTCATACCAATACGACACAAAAGCAGTACCACAAAACAACATTTATATTATATTTAATCAATTTAAGGTAATATTCAATGTAAGAAATCATAGAAAGTTAACATCCTAGGGTGTACAGTACTCACCCACAGTGGCAGGCGTGTTCGCTCCGGAAGATGAGTGGTTGTTGTGGTGTCGGGCAGCTTTACATGGATAAAGTGGATGGCTGTGGTCGTCAGGATCATATCAAGCACAGCAAGGGTTGAAGGAAGACTCACAGAACTCTTAGAACTGCCGGCAGCAGGAGGTGACACCGATTTGAAGAAAGTGGTGAGGGTTATTTGCTTGGCAGCATTTTGTTTTTCAGCATAAATTTGCTTGTAGGAAAGAAGAGTTGACGGCAGGGACCAACTGAAATGCTGACTCCATTCTAAACTTGGGTTCATGTCCATCGCCATTTGTGCCAAGTGTTCCGACTTCCACTATTCCTTCACCGTTGGTAAACTCCCGGGATTTTCAAAATCAGCTGTTGCTTGCAGCATCTGAGAGATAGTTCGCTTTAAAAAAAATACGTACGCCTTGAATGTGGATCACACCTTGGTCGAGTGGTTGAATCAGCAATGTTGTGTTAGGCGGCAGGAAACGCACTGTTATGTTAGGATGAATGCTGTCCAAATGTTTAGGATGGGCTGGCGCATTCTCAAGCAACAAAAGAACTTTAAAGGTAAGATTCTGTTCCCAGCAGTAGCGTCCCAGAGCTGTGTTACCTTCAGCTGATTAGATTATGAGGACATGCAGTCCTCTTTTATTGTCATTTAGTAATGCATGCATGAAGAAATGATACAACTTGTTCCTCCAGAATGATATCACAGAAACACAAGACAAACCAAGACTAAAAAAACTGACAAAAACCACATGATTATAACATATTGTTACAATAGTGCAGCAATACCGTAATTTGATAGAAGAACAGACCATGGGGATGGTAAAATGTCTCAAAGTCTCTCGAAAGTCCCATCATCTCACGCAGACGGTTGAAGGCAGAAACTCTCCCTGCTATGAGCTTCCAGCGCCGCAAACTTGCCGATGCAGCATCCTGGAAAAACCCGACCACAGTCCGACTCCGAGTCCGTCCGAAAACTTCAAGCCTCCAACCAGCTCTCTGACACCGAGCACCATCTCTGCCGAGCACTTCGACCCCGGCCCCGGCAATAGGCAAAGCCGAAGATTTGGGGCACTTCCCCTCCGGAGATTCTTGATTGCACAGTAGCAGCGGCAGTGAAGCAGGCATTTCAGAAGTTTCTCCAGATGTTCCTCTGTGCTTCTCATGGCTGTCTCCATTGTGATGGGGTCCTGAATTAGCCCTATGAACTGTACTCGTTTACCCCTAATAACTGTGCTTTTGAAAAGAGAGAGAGAGTTATTTAACACCGACAACTTGTTTGTAAGAGAGAGAGAGAGACGAAGACTAACTGTTGGATTTCTGCTGAAGTGGAGATAGCAACGAGCAGCTCGTAAGTTGCTATGGTGACCGAGGGCATTACTAAATGGACAATTGATGTTATGATTTTTGGCAGGCTGTTGATACTTCTTCAAGGAATTTTGCCTGCTTGCATTTCTTTCACAGAGAGCGGACGGAGGAGTTATTTGAATAACAGTTGATGCTCAGCACGGGAAGATAAAATAGGTCAGGTGATAGACTTCAGACACATGTTCTGGACACTGAATGATCATTGTTGTGCCCGCAGGAAATGTGGGTTTTGGAGGATCGATCAGGCAGATCGATCTGTCACTCGTGCAATGGAAAGAGGAAAAGGGTTGACTGGTGGGGAGTTGTTCATGTGTCCACCCTCGCCTGGGGGGACAGCTCCACCACAGAAAACTGGTCTCCTTTGTTAAAGTCACAGTCGGTGACTTTTAAAGGATTTCAAAGGACAACGAGGAGATCGACAGCGTCAGCTCACCTGAAGACTCAAATCTCTATCTATCTCTCTCTCTCTCTCTCTCTCTCTCTCTCTCTCTCTCTCACACACACACACACACACACACACACACACACACACACACACACACTCCAACTCAATACCCTGAACTGAACTTTACTCATCATCGTAAGACTGTATCTTTTTACCCCTACACTTAAAGAAGCTTGGTTTTTACATATATTTCCACACTTACTGATATACTTATATATGTAATCATTGCTAATCTGTATGATTTATCTTCATTTATTTTACTGTATTGCATAGTTACTACTAAATATTATTAGTTTATAGCAATACTGGACTCTGAAGTGTTTTCCATCACTGCTGGTTCTTTATTCCCATCACGGGGTCCCTCACAAAATTGGGGCCTGCGTCCGCGATATGAACAAATTGGTTGGGAGGCTTGTTTGAATTGATTGGGAAAAATTCCTTTTCATTTGGTTGTGTGGAAATACAGCAGAAATGGATGTTAATGTTGAGTTTATGTTGGAACCAACCCCGGAAGTGTTGGATGATGCTACGAGGGTTGTACTGTTGGGAGTTGCTCAGAAGTTAAAACTAAAGATGACCACTGTAATGAGGAAAGCTCAGATGCAGACGATAATAGCCCAGCATTATATAGATAAGGAAACGTTTGATGAGGAGGCGTTAGAGTTGTTCGTGGAAGGAGAATCTGCTGAGGATGATCTTCAGCTTCAGTTGGAAAAATTAAGAATGGAGCATGAATTGAAATTAAAACAATTCAAAAGAGAGGCTAGAGAGGCAGCAAGACAGAGAGAAGAGGGAGAAAGACAGAGACAGCTCGAGGGGGAGAAGTGGCAACGTGAAGATCACATGACAGACAAGCAGAGGCGGTTTGAGCTGGAAAAGATAGAGAGGTCGCAGCAAAGAGGTTTAATGTCAGACCCTGATGATTTTTGCAGCTCAGAAGGGCTTGTTTTGTGTGATGAATTGAAAAGTTGTGTTCTTGATGATGTAAGAGCATACCCAGATGCAGAGGATGCCGCTACCCTGCAGGGGTCTGATAAGAAAGCAGACGAAGAAGTTTTAACCCACTAGATTGAGTTTACTCCGGAAAAGAGTTTGCCAGAGAATAGCTGGGAGGTTTGGGGTGACCTTGAATTTGAAACTGGGACAAGTGATGACAGCCCAGAAGAGGCAGCTGTCCCGATTGAATGTGTTCAGGTTGTGGAAGTACCTGTGAATTCACAGAGTTCTGAACCTTGTGTTAAGGCTGAGTTAAAGTCTGAAGTGTTTGACTTGGTTGAAAAGGAATGCAGTTTTTGTGTGACAGATGATCTTGGTTCAGTGAATAAGGGGTTAACCTTTGTACCAGTGGAATGTGACGATTCTCAGTCACTTGTATTAGACTGTGGTTTAAAAGATGGTGAAGAGGTGGAAATTAGTGCGGTCAGTGTTAATGAAAATAATGGGAAAAGTGCTGTTCCTGGACCTTTGGATAAAGTGCATGCTATTGCTGAAGTTCCTGATCTGACTGGCAAGAAAGTTTTAAGAAGGTTTTTAGGAATGGTTGGGTATTATCTTAAGTTTTGTAAGAACTTTGCTGACATCGCTCTCCCCCTAACAAAACTCCGAGGGAAGAATGAAAGATTTGTATGGAATGACCTTTGCCAGGAGGCATTTGAACACCTGAAAACCATACTGTGTTATCATCCTGTGCTCAAAGCACCTGATTTTTCAAAAGCATTTTCTATAGTCACAGATGCTAGTGACGAAGCTGCTGGGGCAGTACTGTTACAGGAAGGAGTGAATGACTTCCTTGACCATCCAGTAGCTTATTTCTAAAATAAGTTTAATGTACGCCAGAAAAATTATTCAACTGTTGAAAAGGAATTACTAGCTCTTATTCTGGTTTTACAACATTTTGAGGCCAATATTAAAAAAAATACCTCAATCTCTCTGTTGTCCAGAGACCACATGTGGTTTACATGGGTTATAATCTGTTGATATTTCTAACTAAGATAAAGGATAAGAATGGAAGGTTGTTAAATTGGAGTCTGATATTGCAAGAATGTGACTTAAAAATCAAACATGTGAAAGGTACTGACAATATAACTGATTGCTTATCCAGATATTAAGTTGGAAACTGTACACTTTTTTGCTCTGTCATCTAATGATTTTTACCTGTATTGCTTCAAACTCTGTAATGTACATTTTGACAAAAAAAAAGTCTTCGTCAATTTTTTTTCTCTGAGGAAGGGGAGTGTGACGGGGTCCTGAATTACCCCTATGAACTGTGCTCGATTACCCCTATTAACTGTGCTTCTGAAAAGAGAGAAAGAGAGTTATTTAACACCGACTTGTTTGTAAAAGAGAGAGAGAGAGAGACGAAGACTAACTGTTGGACTGTCACTTTAAGAACTGGTTAACTGTTGGATTTCTGCTGAAGTGGAGATAGCACCGAGCAGCTGATAAGTTACTATGGTGTCCGAGGGCATTATTAAATGGACAATTGATGTTATGATTTTTGGCAGGTTGCTGATACTTCTTCAAGGACTTTTGCCTGCTTGCATTTCTTTCACAGAGAGAGGAAGAAGGAGTTAATTGAATGACAGTTGATGCTCAGCACGGGAAGATAAAATAGGAGGTCAGGTGATAGACCTCAGACACATGTTCTGGATACTGAATGAGTATTGTTGTGCCCGCAGGAAATGTGGGTTTTGGAGGATCGATCCGTCGCTCGTGCAGTGGAAAGAGGAAAAGGGTTGACTGGTGGGGAGTTGTCCATGTGCCTACCCTCGCCTGGGGGGACAGCTCCACCACAGAAAACCGGTCCCCTTTGTTAAAGTCACAGTCGGTGACTTTTAAAGGATTTCGAAGGACAATGAGGGGATCGGCGGCGTGAGCTCAACTGAAGACTCAAATATCTATCTATCTCTCTCTCTCTCTCCCTCTCCCTCTCCAACTCAATGCCACAAACTGAACTTTACTCATCATCGTAAGACTGTATCTTTTTACCCCTAGACTTGAAGAAGCTTGGTTTTTACATGTATTTCCACACTTACTGATATACTTATATATGTAGTCATTGCTAATCTGTATGATTTATCTTCATTTATTTTACTGTATTGCATAGTTACTAATAAATATTATTAGTTTATAGCAATACTGGACTCTGAAGTGTTTTCCATCTCTGCTGGTTCTTTATTCCCGTCACGGGGCTCGTGACACCATCAAATCAGGATTGTGCACGGCATCCTAGTTCACAAATACGGTATCATTTGGAGCGGCTGCACACGCTGCCATCTTCTCCTCCCCCTTCAGCTGATGCCGCGCTGTTTATAATTTCCAACTTTTTTTCAAGTGTTAAAGCAGTTCTCTGCCGCTCAGCTGATGGCCCAGGACGTGACATCAGACGCTTAGGAGGCACAGTTAAATATTTCAAACACAAAATCACTGCACCATAGGTAACACCAGCAAAAGGTTCAGAGCGCAAGATCGCGCATCCACACCTTGCCAAAACCAATGCGAGACTGGTGGGAGCAATATTGTGAGGCGTGCGCACCTGACTTGTATTGGCAGGAAAGCTGTGCTTCTCATCCCAATGGTGAGACTGTGAGGTGTGCGCACGTGACTTGTATTGGCAGGAAAGCAGTGCCCCTCGCATAAGTGTGAGTTTTGGATGCATATAAGGAGACGTTGGTAGAAATAGGTTCCTCGCATAACTGTGAATCCACATGTAACGAGAATAGGGTGTGTCTGTGTCTTGTCCCCTTGCAAGAAACACTTAAACCATACTTTTATCTTTTATGAATATGTCTTCCACATTCTCAGACATTTCATCTATAAACGTTGTATTTGCTTGCAGTTGGTCATTGTATAAAGTTAAATTGGTACTGGTGTAAATCTGTGTTTCAGATACTCCACACTACACTGTCTACACTTTTTTATTTGGTCTGCTATTGCCGTTTTAGTTATGAATTAATGACCATGGTCAGTCGCCTATTGTTTTTAAGTCCAACCTCAAGTGGTGCAGTCAATAAAGGGGAAAATTATGACATCATCATAGCTCAGGCAAAACCTGACTCTCTACCTGAAGGTACATAAATTGGGGCCACAACATCTCAATTGTGCCATGGGCCAGAGAATTTTGGTCAACACCATTCGAAAGGGCAGATTGAATGCCCTTTGAAAGCCATACCCTAATTCACAGGAACTGTGTCATTGCTCGATTAGATAGGGAATCATACAAGCTAACACTGTACTATAGTAGTGAATGCCAATTATGTGCCTGAAAATAAAATGATTTCTTCAGTCCAGATTTCTCATGAAAAGCAATATGACTCTTCTGTATTTGGCATATCATGAGAAATCTGGACTGAAGAAATCATGTTATTTTCATGAACATAATTGGCATTCACTCATTAAGAAATATAGTATCTAGGGTATTCATGTTCAGATTAAAAGTAATCTTGCAAAGGCTTTCATTCTTTTCACCTGTATATACCATACACCCATAATAAAGAAACAATGAATAAAGATCAATTGGAAGTGAACCTATGGGAGTAATGTAATTTCATTATTACTTCATCCACAGAGTGAATTGAAACTTAAATGACTCCAAATATTGTTCTTTTATAAACAGGCAAACAAACTTGAGTACAAAGCAGGGATTTTAGTAAACATTGGAACATAACCTACAGTTATAAAATGGAATTTAAGCACAGAGAGATCTGTATTTTTCAAAGCAATGAATCCATGTTGCTTACCTATTCAGGAGGGCAGGAAACAGATAACTTGGGAATGAAACAGATGTACATGGCCAGAAGGAAAGATAAAGATTCCTTCTTTGGCGTTTAAGAAGCATTGCACACTATTTAAAATCAGTGGTTCCCAAAGTGTGTGATATCGCCCCTCTGAGGGCTGTGGGTGTTTCTAAGAGAGTGATAAAAATAAAGGAGATGTTGGGGGGCTGCTGAGAGATTACAGAGTTAATTTAAGAAATGAAATACTTAGTGCCTCATTATAGATTAAAATGATCGTTTAATCAGCTCTCTTGCTAACCCACTGTTCTCTTAGACTTCGTGTGAAGCATGTTAAAATTATATGTACATGTACTTGTGTTCTTATTTGCACAACATTCAAGTAGAAATTAGATGACCATTCGTCATCTGGTGGAAACACATTGTAATAATTTAGTAGTTGGTAAATTTTGAAGGATTGAAAACACCAAGACCACATTGTGTTCCAAGTTCTCTATTATATAGAAAAAGTAATTGTATGTGCTCTCTGGAATCATACTATTAAATGGTATTTTGTTTCCAACGGATTTTTATCATATTTCTCAACATTTCCAACATCAAATAGAATACAATGGAAAAATCCCTAAACTCAGTGTAGCGATAAAATATCAAAATACTTATATGTCTCCATAAAGTCCCCAACCTGTAGCAGAATCATAGTCATACAGCACAGAAACAGGCCTTCGATCCAACTCATCCATGCTAACTGAGATGCCTGTGTATGCTGATTGCATTTTCCTGCATTTGTTCCATATCCCTTTATAACATTTATATCTAGGTACCTGTCCAGATGTTTTTTTAAATGCACTGTAACTGCTTCTACCAGTTCCTCTGCAGCATGTTCCAAATACCTGATATCCTGTGTGAGACAGGGGGTAGTAACTTAGCTATCTTTCATCTTTTCATAAACCTATATCCTCTAGTTTTAGATTTCTGTACCATTGTGGTTGGGGGACTGGGCGGGTGAGTAAGACTGTGATTATCTACTGTCTGTATTTTATAAACTCTCAACGGCAGCAATCCCCACCGATCCTTATAACTACAGCCCTCTACTCCAGGCAACATCCTAGTGAATCTCTTCTGCACTCTTTTTGATACTACCACATTATTTCCAACAGCGTGCTGTCAGAATTGCATTCAATATTGTAAGTGTGGTCTACCATCCTTGTACAGTTGCAACATGATCTCCTAACTCTTCTACTCAATATCCCTACCTATGCCTTCTTCACTACCCTATACACCTGTATTGCCATTTTCAGGAAGCGATGAACTTGTATGCCATGGTCCCTCTCCACAACAAAGCTCGTAGAGTCCCTGTTGTATTTTTGCATATGTCTCGCAACATAATATTTATTATGATGCATTATAATAACACTCAAACTTGTGAACAAACAACTGCCCACTTCCTTTACATAAATGAGGCTTCTATTTTTTTATGGGTAATAAGTTCTAAAATGCCATAGCAAAAGGCTGTGTAGTCTAGCGACTTCATCAGTTATGTTCGACAGCTGCACTATAAATATAACTGGATGATTTTCTTTTTGACATCATGCCAACCTTGGACGGAATGCTGGTGTTTGCAATAATTTTGAGATATTACTTCATATTTATTATAAAATATTCTACATTCTTAAAATCTAGGTTCCAGTCTATAATTGATACAGTATGTACAATTGTGTAGCAAAAAGTTGAAGAGTTTTGTTATAAATTATCAACATTTGATTTGGTTGGGGTACTCCCAAAACAAATGAAGATTAGCTATTGCAAAAATTAATCTCTTCCGATTGATTAATATTCATTTGTATATAATCACTTTTTCATGCATATTCTACTTAAAATTTTGAATCTACTGTTTATTAAAATAATTGTTTAAATACAAGTGGACATATTTAGAGTGCTTCTTAATGAAAGAACTAAACCTGTGCTTTTGTTGAGTTTGTGTGCGCTCCATTGCATTTCAATCGTGAAGTGTGAATAGTTCATTCTTTAAAAAAAAACTTACTTTTTTTTGGGAATTGTCTCCCTTAGTTTCAATCCTATTTGAGTTGGATGATCAGCCATGATCATACTGAATGGCGGTGCAGGCTCGAAGGGCCGAATGGCCTACTCCTGCACCTATTTTCTATGTTTCTAATCCCAAGTTTGACACCCATATCTTCCTGTCACAGATTCTGTACTTGCACATTTATGCTTACAATAGCCCATGTCCCATTAACGTCAAAGCCTTTGTCACCTTAGACTTGGCTATTCCAGTGCCCCTTTTTGGCAACTACGTAAAAACAAATGAGATAGATGCAAGAGTATACTCAGTGACTAAGCTTCAGTGGAGAATTCCAAAGGCTCAGTACCCACTGAATGAAGACATTCTTTTCATCTCAGTTCTGAATGGTTAATTGTTTATTTTGAAACTGTGGCTCCTGGTTCCAGGCTTTCAGCTGGCGAATTGTGCCTGCATCTGTAGATCAAGCCTCATGAGGTTATTGTGTTTGAGATCGCAGGCCATTCATCATTTCACAAAGATAGTCTACACCCACTCTGCTTAATCTCTCATAACAAGGCAATCCCCTCTTCCAAGAATTTATATGGGAGTCTCTGAAAACTTAAACTCATAATAAACTCAGTTTTCTTTGTGATTCAGGAGGGCAGTGGAGGCTTATGTACTGGGTACATTTGGTATGGATTCAAAGGTATTTGTGTATATTGGAGTATTGAGAAAGGGTTCATACAGAAAATTAGTGCTGAGGTAAACGATTAGTTGCAATTTTATCGAATGATAGAGCAGATATGCAGGGCTAAGTGGCTTACTACTATTTCTCATATTTCTTCATGTGGCAAGTTCTGTGCATTCATTGTTCCTGCCCTTGCTATTCATTAATAGCTTCAGATTATCTAGTGCAGGGGTGGCCAACCTTTTACATTCCATGCGTCAATTTTTTCACACGAGTTCAGATACACCATACAACTCTTGTACCCCTATTCAGTTCTTGTAAAAATATGTTAATATAGACATATTTAGCACTTTTACATGATACAGGTCGACCTTCACTAATCCAGCACCATTGGGACCTGAAGAGTGCCGGATTAGTGAAAATGCCAAATTACAGAAGGATCACATTAAGCATAATCAGTGCCGGATTATCGAAGGAACCGGATTACAGGTAGTTGGATTAGTGAAGGTGGACCTGTATATTGAATTAGTATAAAAACAAGATAAACATTACTTACCTTAACGAGACTTTTAACAAATATATTTTATCTTCTTTAGATTTCTTCCTTTTTCTTAAATCACATATTCTTTCCATAACGCAGACCCAAGCAGTAGCTTCAGTTTTCCTTCTATTTCAGTCTGATGTTGTGTTTTATAGTCTCTATTAAGATCATGTCTTCTATTATGTGAGAAAGTGTTTTCACAAACAGTGCACAACAGTTTTCCTGATGGACCCACTATAAATAAGAACTGATTTTCCCACTGTTTATTGAATTCACGCTTACTATCACTTTCTGCTTTTCTTTTGCTCACTTTTTTTTGCACTGTGATGGGTAACAGAGTGTAAAAACAAGGTTTAATTTTCAAAAAAGTACAAAACTACAAATGTTCACAAAGGACGAACAAAGCATAATTCCGTAGTGCACGAGTCTCAATTGTAAACTGACTGGCAAAAATCTGCAACGCACCACTGGTACAGACGTCTGGCACCTCAGAATCAAGCATGTATTGAACAGTTATGGAATGACTGCAGAACAAAAGTCCTTCTTTCCTAGTTTGACTCATTTAACATTTTTTTAAAATTGAAAACAGATTAACGGGAAAGAAGATAACATACACGAAAAGATCTGCATGAAATAATAAAATCGCTAAAAATAATTGTTAAGTTTTAGATTTATTTTAAGTAAAACCCATTTCTAGCTCTGAAGTACTTGAATTCCTGTTATAGATTTTTTTCTCTATAAATCGGTTTTTGGTTAATACTTTTTGCATGAGTAGGCTTACTTTTTTATTATTATCACTGGGGTGCAATGCGCCACAGGTTGCCCGTCCCTGATCTAGTGTCTCAAGCGTAACTCATGTCATGGCCTTCCTCCTTTCCATTTTTGTTCACTAAAACAATTTCCTCCCAGTCTCCATTCTCCTGGCTTGCTTTCTGTGCTTCCCTTTGACCTTTGATCTTTGATTATGTCCTGGAACATGTTCAGGGAGGCGACTACTACGACCATTACATTAACGTTGATGAATATATGTGAGATTTGTGACTGGCTACATAGAGAAGTGCATTCAGGACGTCATCATTATTAATAGTCATAGTCATAATTTATTGATCCCAGGGGAAATTGGTTTTTGTTACAGTTGCACCATAAATAATAAATAGTAATAGAACCATAAATAGTAATATGTAAATTATGCCAGGGTACCTGTACTGTGGAAGACGTCCTGCCTCGTCCTTGTGCCGAAGATGCCGCGCCCCAGCGGCCTCAATGACTACAGACCGGTGGCATTGACCTCCCACATCATGAAGACCCTGGAGAGACTTGTTCTGGAGCTGCTCCGGCCTATGGTCAGGCCACACTTAGACCCCCCCAGCTCGCCTACCAGCGCCGACTAGGAGTTGAGATGCCATCGTCTTCCTGCTGAACCGTGTCTGCGCCCACCTGGACGAGTCAGCGAGCACTGTGAGGGTCATGTTTTTTGACTTCTCCAGTGCGTTCAACACCATCCGCCCTGCTCTGCTGGGGGAGAAGCTGACAGCGATGCAGGTGGATGCTTCCCTGGTATCATGGATTCTTGATTACCTGACTGACAGACCACAGTACGTGTGTTTGCAACACTGTGTGTCCGACAGAGTGATCAGCAGCATTGGGGCTCCACAGGGGACTGTCTTGTCTCCCTTTCTCTTCACCATTTACACCTCGGACTTCAACTACTGCACAGAGTTTTGTCATCTTCAGAAATTTTTGGATGACTCTGCCATAGTTGGATGCATCAGCAAGGGAGATGAGGCTGAGTACAGGGCTACGGTAGGAAACTTTGTCACATGGTGTGAGCAGAATTATCTGTAGCTTAATGTGGAAAAGACTAAGGAGCTGGTGGTAGACCTGAGGAGAGCTAAGGTACCGGTGACCCCTGTTTCCATCCAGGGGGTCAGTGTGGACATGGTGGAGGATTACAAATACCTGGGGATACGAATTGACAATAAACTGGACTGGTCAAAGGAGACTGAGGTCCTTTAACATCTGCCAGACGATACTGAGGATGTTCTATGAGTCTGTGGTGGCCAGTGCTATCATGCTTGCTGTTGTGTGCTGGGGCAGCAGGCTGAGGGTAGCAGACACCAACAGAAGCAACAAACTCATTCGTAAGGCCAGTGATGTTGTGGGGATGGAACTGGACTCTCTCACGGTAGTGTCTGAAAAGAGGATGCTGTCTAAGTTGCATGCCATCTTGGTCAATGTCTCCCATCCACTACATAATGTACTGGGTGGGCACAGGAGTACATTCAGCCAGAGACTCATTCCACCGAGATGCAACACAGAGCGTCATAGGAAGTCATTCCTGCCTGTGGCCATCAAACTTTACAACTCCTCCCTTGGAGGGTCAGACACCCTGAGCCAATAGGCTGGTCCTGGATTTATTTCATAATTTACATATTACTATTTAACTATTTATGATTCTATTACTATTTATTATTTATGGTGCAACTGTAACGAAAGCCAATTTCCCCCGGGATCAATAAAGTATGACTATGATAATTAAACTTGATTTGATTAGGACCTTTTTGCATTTGGGACTTTGCAAACCATTCCCTTGTGTGGGAATCCTGAACTATTATGTGGAGAAATAGTTGGCATGAGTGATTTCCTGAAGAATCTAATTACTGAGAGACTTGTTGACAATATTGGAGCATGTAAGGTGGTATGGAAGAATTCAGAATTTTGTGGAGGGATGAAAGGTAAGAAAGATTGCCAAGGTAGTGTGAAGCAATTCCATAGAACGCAAAGGAAATGTGAGATGGGCCCAACAAGCTTGAAGTGGTTTCTCTTGTACACAGAGAGCTAATAGTTATTACCCAGGGCTTGGTTGTTAGGGTTTATGGGCTTTACCTAATTGTTTTGGTAAATGACATAATTCCGTTTCACATATTTGAGCTAATCAATGTTGTTTTGACGTATAAAAAAGAAATCTTTACTGAGATTAAGAAAAATTGTTTTTCTCCATTTCTCCAAAGGCTTACTGTTTTCTATCCGTTCTTTCTCCTCCCATTCTCTTGATTTCTACTTGATTTACTCCTATTAGCACTTCCTTTTAATTAATAACATATCCAACTATGGTTTTTTTCATTCTATGAATTGAGCCTATTCTGATGTAATTTTTTCTCATTGTTAAATAAATTTAAATTGTACTACTTAAAACAACATAACTTTATTCGCTCACCAAAGTTGCTGGTGAACGCAGCAGGCCAGGCAGCATCTCTAGAAAGAAGTACGGCCAACGTTTCGGGCTGAGACCCTTCGTCAGGACTAACTGAAAGAAGAGCTAGTAAGAGATTTGAAAGTGGGAGGGGGAGGGGGAGATTCAAAATGATAGGAGAAGATAGGAGGGGGAGGGATGGAGCCAAGAGCTGGACAGTTGATTGGCAAAAGGGATATGAAAGGATCATGGGACAGGAGGCCCAGGGAGAAGGAAAAGGGGGAGGGGGGGAAACCCAGAGGATGGGCAAGGGGTATAGAGAGAGGGACAGAGGGAGAAAAAGGAGAGAGAGAAAGAATGTGTGTATATAAATAAATAATAGATGGGCTACGAGGGGGAGGTCCCTTTTGTCAATCAATCCAGCTCTTGGCTCCATCCCTCCTCCTTCTGTCTTCTCCTATCATTTTGGATCTCCCTCTCCCCCTCCCACTTTCAAATCTCTTACTAGCTCTTCTTTCAGTTAGTCCTGACGAAGGGTCTCGGCCCGAAACATCGACTGTACCTCTTTTTAGAGATGCTGCCTGGCCTGCTGCATTCACCAGCATCTTTGATGTGTGTAGCTTGAATTACCAGCATCTGCAGAATTCCTCGTTAGCTTTATTCGCTTCTCTCTCATGAGTTGTAAAGTATTATGAGTTCCAGGAGAATTAATGTATGAAGTTGTATTAAAATCATTTTCTATTTTATTCTTTTCTTTTCCCATCTTTCCATTCAAAAATTTCTCCTTCCTAGTTTTCCTTTCTGTGGTGTTTAATTTCATGGTGTTTTAGCAAGATGGGGCTGGTGACCCAAGGCGACATTCTGCGAATTACGAACAGTACTTCTAAATATACGGTTGAATTACTCTCACTGCAATCTGTAGCATGTAATGTACTTTTAAATTAACTTAATGATATGCAGATTTCATAATCTTCTGAAGGGCTTGGTGGACCAAGCAGATGTGTCACCTTTAAGAGGGCAAAAGTTTGTCGCCATGGCCGGAAGCAAGGCAGGAGGCTGGGGTCTTCAAGCCAGGCTGAAATGCAGAGGGATGAGACCCCCCCCCCACCTTACCTAGCATCTTGTTAGCAAATGTGCAGTTGTTGGAGAACAAAATTGAGGACCTGAGGTCAAGATTGCTGTATTAGAGGGAAATAAGAGATATTTATGTTCTATGTTTGAGTGAAACTTGGCTTTCTTCCATCTCACCTGATACAGCGATCAGACCCAAAGGTTTCTTGATTTACAGAATGGACCAAACTGCTGAATCAGAAAAGGCAAAAGGTAGAAGTGTGTGTTTCATGATAAACTCTCGGTGGTGCTCTAATGTGGTGGTTTTGTTGAACCCTTGACTTGGAACACCTAATGGTCAAATGCCATACATTCTATTTACCTAGGGAGTTCTCATCTGTGATTCACCGTTGCTTACATATCACCAGTGGCCGATTATAATCAAGCATTCATGATACTGCACAATGCTATCTCCAAATAAGAAACAGCGCATTTCAATTTGTAGTCAGAGACTCCAAACAGGCTTGTTTGAAGAAATCCCTGCCCAATTACCATCAGCATATAATCTGTAGCAACAGAGTTCCCAACACCCGAGACCACTGTTATACTTCTTTTATTAATTTTTTATGAGTTTCTACATTGAAACAAAAATAACACCAACAGAAAGGAGATTTATACAGTGCAAAACCAACGTGTCTGATGTACAATTCATAACAGTAAAGAAAAAGCACCCAAAATAAAATCATATAGTTAGTTTCCACCCCACCCTCCCACTATGCACTCCAAGCCAACCATTACGATATAAAGAAAAGTTAATCAGAGCTTTTGTCACCACAGAGCTGTGAATATAAAAAAAAGTGTATTGCCTACTACCTAAACTATAAGATATTTCACATCATAAAAATAAACCATAAAAGTTAACCAAAAAAGAAAGCTGGATGTAAGGGACTAAATCACTGAAAGGAAAAGGAAGATAAACCTTTAATCTGAAGATGAGTTATGAAAATAATCAAGAAAAAGTCCCCACACCTTATGGAAGTTTATATCTGAATTAAGAAGTGAATAATGAATCTTTTCAAGGTCTAAGCAGGACATAATGTCTCTAAGCCATTGAGCATGGGTGGGTGGGGCAACATCTCTCCACCTAAGAAGAACTAAATATCTAGCCAGAAGAGAGGCAAAGGATAATGTTTGCCGTTTAGTCGGACACAAACGCGTGTCAACTTCATCCAAAATGCCAAGAAGAGCAACCAAAGGGTCAGGTTCTAAGTGGCAATGAAGGATATGGGATAAAGTTTAAAAAGACATCTCTCCAAAATTTCTCCAAACTCGGACAAGCCTAATACATGTGGATAAGTGAAGCCTTGCCCACTATACACTTGTCACAAAAGAGACTAATATCAGAATAGAACTGCGATGATTTGGCTTTAGACATATGAGCCCTATGTACAACCTTGAACTGCAAAAGGCAGTGGCGAGCACATAAAGAAGTTGAGTTAACTGACTCAAGAATTAAATCCCAAATCTCGTCGGACAGAGAAATATTTAAATCATGCTCCCAGGCAGTTCTAGTTTTATCAAAGGGGGCAGGCCTCAAGGTCACTAACTTATCATGAATAATAGATATTAAATTTTTACCCAATGGGTTTATACAAAGAAACAAGTCCACAACATTTTTTCTGGGCATCTCAGGAAAATTTGGTATTAAAGGGTTAATAAAATGTCTAATTTGAAGATATTAAAGAAATGAGTATTAGATCGGTCAAACTTTGCAGACAGTTGTTCAAATGTTGCAAAACAATTGTCTATGAAAAGATCTTCAAAACGCCTAATGCCCTTTCTGTACCAGACATGAAATGTTAAATCTTGCATAGTCATAGTCATAGTCATGCTTTATTGATCCCGGGGGAAATTGGTTTTTGTTACAGTTGCACCATAAATAATAAATAGTAATAGAAATAGTAATAGTAATACTACTAGTAGTAAATAGTAATAGTCATGGAAATAATAAATAGTAATAGAATAGTAATAGAAAAATAGTAATAAACAGTTAAATAGTAATATGTAAATTATGCCAGTAAATTATGAAATAAATCCAGGACCAGCCTATTGGCTCAGAGTGTCAGACCCTCCAAGGTCGGAAAAGATGATTATGAAAGATAGGACTATAGAGGGAGAAACCATAAAGACCATACTGTTTTCTGAACTGAGCCCTTACTCTCAGAGTATGTCTAATGAAAGGATTAACAATTAGTTTAGGCAAATGACAAGGAAGTACGGATCCAAGAAGTGCGGAAATGGAGAAATCCTTGTGGGAGTTCAACTCCATTGCCACCCATTTTGGGCAGTCAGACTGATTTTGAAAGAAAGACCAAAAAGTAAGGCAACGAATATTGGCTGCCCAACCACTGTTATACTAAGATAGAAAATGCCTACCGCTCCATGCCCAGACTGCATTTCGGTAGATCTGATCACTTGGCTGTCCTTCCACCTGTGTACAGGCAGCGGCTGAAGGGAAAAGCTCCAGATATTAGGACAGCAAAGACTTGATCGTGGGAGGCAGAGGAGTAGCCACGGTATTGCTTTGAGTCAGTTGACTGGGCCATGTTCAAGGAATTATCTGTGGATCTGAATGAATACACCATGCTTTTCATGGACTTTCTTAAAACAGCTGTGGATAAATATATCCCCATAAAATCATTCAGTCTTCCCCAACTAGATGCCCTGCAGGAACCATGAGATCCGCAATCTGCTGAGGATCAGATCTGAGGTATTAAAGTCCAGTGACTAAAAAGTTACAAGAGGTCCAGGTATGATCTCCGGAAAGCCATCTCATGGGCAAAGTGGCAATTCCGTACTAAGCTTGAATCAACGAAGGATGCTCAACAGTTGTGGCAGGACTTGAATGCTATCATCTCTTATAAAGTAAAATCAGGCGACATATGCGACAACAGGGGTTCACTTCCAGCTGAGCTCAATGACTTCTACGCTCACTTCGACTGTCAAAACTTGGAAGAACTATAGCAAACTCCCACAGCCCCCGATGATCCTGTGATTTCAGTCTCTGAGGCTGACGTGCGAGCAGCCTTCAGGAGGGGGAATCCACGAAAAGCGTTCGGCTCAGACGGGATACCTGGCCCAGTACTAAAAACCTGTGCTGATCAACTGGCTGGAGTGTTCACTGAGATCCTTAACCTCTCACTTCGGCAGTCTGAGACACTCACCTGCTTCACGCAGGCTTCAATTATAGTGGTGTCGAAGAAGAACTTTGGTGATCTGCCTCAATAACTATCATCCAGTAGTACTTGTATCCATAGTGGTGAAGGGTATAAAGAGGTGGTTGATGAACCCTGCCTGGAAAGTGAATTGGATCTAGCTCCAATTTGCCTACCAGAGCAACAGGTCCACAGCAGATGCCATCTCATTTGCTCTTCACTCAATCCTGGAACATCTGGACAGCAAAGATGCATACGTAAGGATGCTCTTTATCAACTACAACTCTGCATTCAATATTACCATCCCCTCAAAACTAATCAATAAACTCCAAGTCCTTGGCTTCAATCCCTCTTTGTGAAATTGGGTCCTCAAATTCCTCACTTGCAGGCTCCAGTCAGTTCAGATTAGCAACAACATCTCCTCCATGATTTCTATCAGCACAATTGCACTTAAAGCCTGTGTGATTAGTTAGCCCCTGCTCAACTTGCTTTACACTTATCACCATGTGGCTAAGCACAGCTCCAATGTCATATCAAGTTTGCTGACGACACCACTGTCATAGCCTGAATCAAAGGTGGGGACAAATCAGTATGTAGGAATGGAGATTGAAAAATATGTCTGAGTGGTCTATAACAACAACCTCTCAATTTCAGCAAGACGAAGGAGCTTCCGAAGAAGGAAACCAGAGGTCCATGAGCCAGTCCTCGTCAGGAAAGCGGAGGTGGGGAGAGTCAGCAACTTTAAATTCCTCTGTTATTATTTTGGAGAACCTGTCCTGGCCCCAGCATATAAGTGCAATTATAAAGAAAGCACAGCAGCACCTCTACTTCCTTAGAAGATTTGGCATGACATCTAAAGCGTTGACAAACTTATAGGTGAGCAGTAGGGAGTATATTGACTGGCTGCATCACAGTCTGGTATAGAAACGCCAATGCCTTTGAATGGAAAATCCTTCAAAAAGTATTGGATACGGCCCAGTCTATCACGGGTCAAACCCTCCTCGCCATTGAGCACGTCTACACAGTGTTGTCACGGGAAAGTAGCATCCATCATCAGGACCCCCACCACCCAGGATATGCTGTCTCCTCACTGCTGCCATTAGGAAGAAGGTACAGGAACCTCAGGACTCACACCACCAGGTTCAGGAACAGTTACTACCCCTCAACCATCAGGAAGGAGGTACAGGAGCCTCAGGACTCTCACCACCAGGTTCAGGAACAGTTATTACCCCTCAACCATTTTGAAGAAGGTACAGGAACCTCAGGACTCACACCACTAGATTCAGGAACAGTTACTACCCCTCAACCATCAGGCTCTTGAAGCAAAGGGGATAACTTCACTCAACTTCACTTGCTTCACCCAATTTCATTACTGAAATGTTCGTACATCCAGTGGACTAATTTTCAAGGACTCTTCATCTCGTACTCAATATTTATTGCTTATTTTATTTATTATTATTGCTTTCTTTTTGCATTTGCACAGGTTGTTGTCTTTTGCACATTGGTTGAATGCCCAAGTTGGTGCGGTCTTTCATTGATAGATTTACTGAGTATGCCCACAAGAAAATGAACTTCAGGGTTGTAAAGGTAACACATATGTACTTGATAATAAATTTATTTTCAACTTTGAAGCTGGATCCTTTTGCACGAAGTTTTGCACCCAACTTTATCAATATTAAAAAGCAAATTAAAAGTGCAGATACTGGAAATCTGAAATAAAATGCAAAATTCTAGAAATGCTTTGGAGATCAGGGAGTTCCTGTGGTATTTCAGATCTACAACCTTTCACTTGAATCAGGAAAAGTTGGTTTCTAATTTTTCTTAGTTGTGAAGAGTCATTGATCGGAAACATTCTCCACTGATGCATTTTGGTGTCAATTTTCAAGTAAGATTTTCATTTGTGTTTTAAATTATAGTATCATACAACAAGAAGTTATCTACCTATCAATGCTTGTGGTAAGTCTGAATGAGCTGTTAACTAGCTTCCACTTCCTCTTTCTGCACAAGTGTGCAACTTTTTTCATAATTATAAACTGCTTTTGTTTTTAAAGGACTTTCCTCCTTCAGTGCTAACTGAAATTCAAAACTGAATTTTTATAACTTCCACTTAATAGGTAACTAGAAGCTCAGAAGTTGTGAAGTTTTGGTGGCTCTGATAGCTGTATATCATAGAATTTTTTTTCATCTTGTGTACATATTCAACTCTTACTTGTGTTTGTATTGAAGTTTTAATTGTATAATTAATTCCATCTGTGTGCAAATAAATAAGTTAATCTTGTAAAGAAAAAAGTTACAAAAGCACCTTATTAGAAATGTATCATTTGCCAGCCTTCTAAATATGCACAATGTGCCCTTGGTCTTGAAATTATCATCATTCTGTATTTTCTTATTTATTCAGACATCTATTGTAGTCATAAACATAATTTTGGTAGCTATTTAAATTTTTAAGATAAACCAGGATTAATTTTCAAAACCTTTGAGAAATGTTCACACATGTTGTTTCAGGAAGTTAAGATGAAAATCCAAGATGGAAATTTTCTCAATCTGTTACTCATAAAGATGCACTGTAAAATTATTTTGTCTATTTATTGCAAATGTTCAATGTTATAACACAAACCATCCATTGTTTTGTAGTCTGAAAAGTCTCATTTTGAGATTACAGAATAAGTAATGTGGCAAAAAATGGACTTCAGTGTGAAAGGGAATGACTGAGGCGCAATGTGTCAGCAGGAGCTGGACATTTAAGATATGAAAAGTATCTGGGTACAAATTGTTTCAACTGAAAGTGCAATAATATAAAGAGCTGCTTGCATAAGTAGGTAGTATTTACGAAAGGCTGAGATATATCAATCCTGTTCTATCAGAGTATTTTAAATAAACCTTGGTATTCAAGGGTTGTGAATAGTTTTCTTCTCTTATAGGAAGTTGGAAGTGATGGTGATCCTAGATTACAACATAGGTGAGTATTGTAGAATGTTGGAATCGTCACATTTCAGCAGTATGTGTAGCATTTAACTTTTACAGAGGAAAGCTAATCCCAAATTAAGTTCTTTTGAAGATTTGTTTAAAAATTTGATTTGTATTTTGTTCAATTTCACTGGTAGTCTGACCAAATTGCTTATTCCTTTGTTTAAAAGTAATAGTAATTGCTAGCAATACTTAATCTGCTGTTTACTCATCCTTCAAGCAGATGTAAGGCCATGCTTGCCTTGATGGTTTTAAATTCTAGCACACACCTTTTTAGGAAAGTCATATAATGAACATTTTTTAATTTTGGAGATAAAATAATTTTAATTCTAAACCACAAACAGCAAAATCTGCAATGCTACAAGTTGAGTTTCATGGATATTAAAAGGGTAAACAATAGATTATCTTTTATCATAGATTGGCTATACAGTTCTTTTACATGACAATATTGAAGTTTTTCAGAGGTGCACTTAAAAGGGAAATTTTAAATTGGGTGGACAATGCTGAACTGAGCTGGGAAGGATAATTATGAAGTATATACTTGCAAAACTTCGATCCAGTTTAATTAAACATTCCATAGCTTTAAAATTCTACCGTAGTCCATTGTTTTTTAAGTTAAATCTTTCCTCACTGTTGGATTCAGGACACTCCAATGGCCTTTTTAAAATTGGTTCACAAACAGCACATGCTACTCACTAAGCCCAAGTATAGCTTTGAAATAGATTTTCTCATGACATAGAGGGAGGTTAATCAGACAATTAAGTCTTTGCCTCTTTTTAAAACATTCCCGTTTAACCTATTCCCTTAAGCCTTTTCTGTTTCACATGTCCAACAGATCCTCCTTGATCTGCTTACTACCCATCACACTAGCAATTAAGTTACAGAGTCCAATTAACTTGTCAGCATATTTTTGGATGGGGAAGGAAATAGATCAACACAAGGAAACCCATGTGACGCAGAGAGAACATGCAAACTGTGCAGGCCGGCACCAAGGATAGGGATCAAACTCAGGTTGCTGTAGCTTTGTAGCAGCAACTCTATAACAGCTATACCATAGGATTTATATGCAATACTAACAAAATGCTGCAGGAGCTGAGCAAGTCAGGCAGCATCTTTGGAAGAATCTCAGCCTGCAACATCAACAGTCTATTTCCCTTTATTGTTGCTACCTGCCTTACTGAGTTCCTCCAGCATTTTGTATGTGTTGTCAAGATTTCCAGCATCTGCAGAATCTCTGCGTCTAGGGTTTGTATGATTTGCCACTCTATACATGTCAACATTTTGTTTGCTATTTTAAACGCTTGGAAAGGTTGATATTAGGTACCTACTCTGAATCTTCAGTCATATATTCACATCAGCATCTCCTCTTCCAATCTTACAAGGATACATTTCTTCATATGAAATTGTATCCATCAATGCGAGTAAATATTTTTTTGATTTGTACACATTGGCATCCTTTATTTGAACTGCTCCCAGTATCACACTGTATGTATGTTCAAAGAATATATAAATTATACTCTTTGAGATTTGTCTGCTTACAGACGGCCACAAAGCAAGAAACCCAAATAATCCAATTTTTTTTTTAAAAAAGGAAGTCCAAAAACCACTGCACAGAGACAGAGACAGACAGAGAGAGAGCGAGAGAGAGAGAGAGAAGAAAAGCACAAATCTTGCAAACAATAGAAGCAAGCCAACAGCATTCCAAACTAGATTGAGTCCCCAGATCCACTCCCAGAGCAGCCGGAGTAGGCCCAAACCATGGTGCCAGTTCATCACACCGGCGGGGCAAAAAAGGCATAGCAGTCAGATTAATTCACATACTTGGCACCACTGAGAAAGGAATGAACATACAGGGGAGAGCAAGTGAAATCAGCCTGACCCCCGCCTCTGCTCCTGACACTCAGCCTTCCAGACTACCTATGCCGGTATTTAAATTGTCTAAGTAGTGCCTTGCTCTAGGACCTGGACCTTGGTGCCACAATACACTTGGGCTTCCAGCACGAAGCCATTCTCAATCTCACCAAATCGCCTCGGCATTTGGAGTGATTCAACCTCGCACCCAGGTTAGGTGGATGGACATCAAAACTACCGCATCAACTTCTCTCCAAATTGCTCACTCCATTCCTGGCAGCAATACCAACCCTGTCTGCGACCCTGGCTCGAACATGTTGCATTTTGCAATGCCCTAGCACAGCTCATTCCCCCGAACCAGCCTCGCCTCCACCTGGCTCCTCACTATCTGCGGCAATAGTTCACTACAATTTGCCTCAGAAAAGATGTTGTAAGTAATGTTTTTAGTCTGATCTCTTGCCTTTCAAACTACCAGTAAGCTGTTGCATGCCTTTGGTAGAGCCATCTTAAACCAGAAGTGTGTGTGGCTTGAATAAATTCCTTCCTCTTAGTCAATTATAACAAACAAAACATCACCAACACTAGCATTCGACTTTGTGACTACCCTTTATGTGACTCACACCAAATATTTTTGCAGGCAGATTTACTAGAGCTGTTGGGAGTGGTTTAAACTAATACAGCAGAGGGGATGGGAACCAGTATGATAGAGCTGAGAATGAGCCAGCAGGTTTACAAGTAGATGATGGGTGTTACATGAATGTAAGGAAGGACCAGCCAATGACTGGGGACAAATACGGATAGAGCAAAGAGTTAATTGTACCTCAGAGGCAAAATTCAAAAGGGTGAAGAATCCAGGACTGAAGGTGTTGTATTTAAATATGCATAGCATTCAGAATAAGGTGGACAAGCTCATGGCACAATAAGAGATTGGTCAGTATGACATTGCGGGCATCACTGAGTGGTGGCTGAAAGAAAGCCATAGTGGCGAGCTTAGTATCAAAGGATATACTTTGTATCAAAAGGAAGGCATAGGCAGTGGTGTGGCTCTGTTGGTAAAAGATGGAATTACATCTTTAGAAAGATGTGACAGAGGGTCAAGGAATATTGAAACTTTGTGGGTGGAGTTAAGAAACTGCAAAGGTGAAAAAACCATAATGGGAATCTTATATAGGCCTCCAAATTGTAGCCAAGATGTGGGGTTGTGATTGCAAAGGAAGCTGGAAAAGGTATGTAATAAGGGTAATGTCACAATCGTAATGGGGAACTTCAGTATGCAAGGGGATTGGGAAAATCAGATTGGTGTCGGATCACGAGAGAAGGAATTTGTTGAATGCCTATGAGATACCTTTTTAGAGCAGCTTGTGCTTCAGCCTACGAGGGGAAAGGCTATCTTAGATTGGGTGTTGTGTAATAACCCAGATCTTATTAAGAAGCTTAATGTAATGGAACCCATAGGAGGCAGTGATCATAATATGATTGAATTCATACTGCAAATTGAGAGGGAGAAGCATAACCCACATGTATCAGTATCGTAATGCAATCAAGGGAATTAAACAGGCATGAGAGGGGAGCTTGCCCAGGTGGATTGGAGGAGGATACTGGTAAGGATGACAGCACAGTAGGGATGGCTGAAGTTTCTGGGAATGGTTCACAAGAATCAGGATAGATATGTCCCACAGAAGAACGTGTTCTCAAATGGCAGGGCTAGGCAATCGTGGCTGACAAGGGAAGTTAAGGACTGCATAAAAGCCCAGGGAAGGGCATATAAGGTAGCAAAAGTGAGTGAGAAGTTGGATGACTGGGAAGCTTTTAAAATCCAACAAAAGGCAACTAGAAAAGCTATAAGAAGGGAAAAGATGAAATATGAGGGCAGACTGGCCAATAATATAAAGCATGTTACCAAAAGCTTTTTCAGTTATATAAAGAGTAAAAGTGGGGTGAGGGCTGATAGTGGACCACTGGAAAATGATGCTGGTGAGGTAGTAATGGCGGAACAAAGAAATGGCAGATGAACTTAATAGGTACTTTACATCTGTCTTCACTGTGGAAGATAGTAGCAGTGTGCCAGAGGTCTGTGAGTGTCAGGGAGCAGGAGTGAGTGCCATTGCTATTACAAAGGAAAAAGTGCTAGGGAAACTCAAAGGTCTTAAGGTGAATAGGTCTCCTGGACCAGATGGACTACATCCCAGAGTCCTGAGAGAGGTTACAAAAGAGATAACGGATGCATTGATCATGATGTTTCAAGAATCATTTGATTCTGGCATGGTCCTGGAGGACTGGAAGATTTCAAATGTTACACCACTCTTTAAGAAGGGAGGAAGGCAAAGAAAGGAAATTATAGGCCAGTTAGCCTAACCTCAGTGGTTGGGAAAGCATTGTAGTGTATTATTAAAGATAAGGTTTTGAGGTACTTGGAGACTGGCAATAAAATAAGTCAAAGTCAGCATGGTTTCTGTAAAGGGAAATCGTGCCTGAAATCTGTTTGAGTTCTTCCAGGAAGTAACAAACAGGGTGGACAAAGGACAGACGGTTCATGTCATTGGATTTTCAGAAGACTTTTGATAAGGTGCCACACATGAGGCTGCTTAACAAGATAAAATCCTGTGGCATTACAGGAGAGATACTGGCATGGGTGGCAGAATAGCTGAGTGGAGGTAGGAGGTATTGAGTGGGAATAAAAGGGGCCTTTCCTGGTTGGCTGCCAGTGACTAGTGGTGTTCCTCAGGGGTAAGTATTGGGACTGCTACTTTTCACATTGTTTGTCAATAATTTGGATAATGGAATTGATGGCTTTGTGGCAATGTTTACAGATGATACAAAGGTAGGTGGAGGGATAGGTAGTGCTGAGGAAGCAATGCAGTTGCAGCAGGACTTAGACAAATTGGCAAAATGGGCAAAAAAGTGGCAGATGGAATACAGTGTTGGGAAATGTATGATAATGCATTTTAGTAAAAGGAACAATAGTGCAGACAATTATCTAATTGGTGAGAAGGTTCAAACATCAGAGGTGCAGAGGGACTTGGGAGTTGTCATGCAAGACTCCCAGAATGTTAAGTTACGGGGTGCATCTGTGGTAAAGAGGGTGTTACATACCCCGTAACTGGGTTGCCAAACCAGCAGAAATGGATTACTCAGTTGGAGTCTGGATTACTAGAACTAAGTAAGTTTTATTAAAGAAACAAGCAACACAGTACTCTAATCAAAAGGATAATAAATGCAACAGTTCAGCAATGATAAACACACATGTACACAGAATTAAGATAACAGGATTAATCAAGCTCTATCGTTGTCTAGGGGTAAATGACCAGTTTCAAAGTGACGCAAAGTTCAGTTCAATTTAGTTCAGTTCAGTTCGCAGTAATCGCGGCCGTGGGAGATGGACAGTGGGGGGGAAGGAGAGAGAGAGCAAAACGAATGAATATTCAAGGTTTCCAGACAGACCTTTGCAGTCAGCTTTCGGGCGAGTCCTTTGTGATGTCATCTGAGGTCACCGACCGTGACCCCTCCGTTTCCAGATACGATCGTTTCCCTGCGCTGAACCTGGCACCCAGGCAAGGGTGGACACACACCAGGTTCCCGCCGATCGTGCCTTTCCACCCTGTGCGTTTATGGCCCGGTACTTCCCACCGACTTGTGAGAGACGCACCGCTTCCAGGGTCTTGTTACCTCGGGTGTCGTGTGTGTCTGCCTTAGCGAACCTGTCCCTTGTTATCCCCCTGCTGGGGTATCGCCTGTCCATCACTTCAAACAGTTCAGGGTTCAAAGGAGGAGCCGCTCTTGACAGCTCCCTCCTTCTGTTACTCTCTCTGCCGTCCCTTCATTACACATCTCCAAATGCTGCTCCATTGTTTTCCTTATCTCTCTCTCTCCTGAAGACAGGTGGCAGACCAACTGCTGATCACACAGGACAGCTAACATCTTATCTATGTGTATTCTTGTCACAAGGGCAAATGCAATGTTGGCATTTATTTCAAGGGGAATAGAATATACAAATAAGGAGATAATGCTGGACGTTAGTAAGTTACTAGTCAGGCTGCCCGTGGAGTATTATCAACAGTTTCGGGCCCCGTATCACAGAGAGGATGTGTTGTCATTGGAGAGTCCAGTGGAAGTTCACAAGGATGTTTCTGGGAATGAAGGGATTAAACATATGAGGAGCATTTGGCAACTTCGGGTCTGTACTCACTGGAACTTAGAAGAATGCAAGGAATCTCATTGAAACGTATCAAATGTTGAAAGGACTAAATAATCAATTTCCCTCGGGATCAATAAAGTATGACTATGACTATAAGATGGATGTGGAGAGGATGTTTCCTATGATGGGGCTATCCAGAACTAAAAATTGAGGAGTGATCCTTTAGAAGAGAGGTGAGGAGGAATTTATTTTAGCCAAAGTGTGGTGAATCTGTGGAATGCTCTGCCACGGATTGCGATGGAGGCCAAGTCCTTGCGTATATTTAAGGCAGAAGTTGATATTTTCCTGATCAGTCAGGGCATCAAAGGATATGGCGAAAAGACAAATGTATGGGGTTGAGTGGGATCTGGGATCTGGGATCACCCAAGATGGAATGGCGGAGCAGACTCGATGGGCTGAATGGCCTGATTCTTCTCCTATGTCTACAAATATTTGTCCATGCGCTCCTACTCACTGTCATCAATCAACCAACAGTTTGTCAGTCAATTTTAATGTGTTCCCATCCATCCATAATAAACTTCTGCCTGTGTAGGGCAATGATAAATTCCTTTCTGAAATCCAAGTGGATAACTTAACTGCTTCTGAAACATAACTGTATTTGAAAAAAAGGTTATATATTTCCAGTCTTAATCATAAAGCTCCATCATAGTTTTATGGGAAGCTGCATTTTTAAAAAGGAATCAAGCAAGAAATTAGTTCAGAGACGAGGGGTATTGGTACTGCTGGATCACAGAAGGAAAATCAATTTTAACATTGGTTCATTGCACTGCAGAGGTATAAACCAGGTAAGTAATTATACATACATAATGGTCATTACGCAGTACTTTATAACAATCCAGCCATTTATTTCTGGAATGCTTCATTAATGACATTTCAGTATATGGTTTGCTGGTATGTAAAATTTTGCCTACATGCAGTTTTGCGTGCATGAAGATGAAAACCTGAATAATTAATTTATACTAACATGCATGAATGGATTTTTGTTGTTAATTACTATGTAATCAGGTGCTGTGCTTGAAATATTTTATGTGTACAGAACAAATGATCTCATTTGTCTATAATTTATTAATTTGATTGTTGACTAGTGAAAATGCATATGTTTTGTTTTCAGTCTTCTGCTGAGCATCTTGTACCATTTACCAATTACATATTCTTCAGCATATAACACAATTATTTGGTTATTAAAAGGAGCCTTGTAGCCATGAACATGAATTTCTTAAATTACAAATTAAATTTTCGGGCTTCCAGCAGGTACAGATATCGATTTTTAACCAGCATTTTGATGACAAATTCTGCAGATGCTGGAAATTCAAGCAACATACATCAAAGTTGCTGGTGAACGCAGCAGGCCAGGCAGCATCTCTAGGAAGAGGTGCAGTCGACGTTTCAGGCCGAGACCCTTCGTCAGGACTAACTGAAGGAAGAGTGAGTAAGGGATTAAAATCGATACCTGTATCTGGCTGGAAGCTCAAAGAGTTTATTCGTCATAAACACTGGGAAAGCACTGGATCCTTTTTCTTAAATTACACTTTTGTCCCATGTACAGCCATCTTGAAATATTTTAGATGAACCTCATCCCTGTGTATTTAATTTACGTCTTCGTGTAATTTATGTATTTCTTCTTCTGGCCACTAGGTGGAGACACAGACACAGATGCTTTCTCATGCAGTGTTTTCCAATATAAATTATGGACCGGTGTGTTTCTGCAAAACCATTCTTGCTATGTGCGCAACTTTCATATAAATTACTTGCACGCGTGAAAACAATATACTTGCAATGTATATAATAAAAGATTAAAAACTGGCAATGGTCAATAATACTTTCAGGTTGGTTTTTGTCTTAATGTTGTAGTAACAATTGCATGTTGAACTCAGCAATGCTGTTTCAAATTGGAGGATATGAGTGAAGTTAACAAAAGTGAAATGTTACCGATGAAGTAAATGAAGACAGAGTATGGTAAATATGGGAAGAAGAAGAAAATGTCATTTATTTATTTTATAGGCCTGAAATGAGAAGAGTAAACTGTTGTCTTTCACATATTCTTTTTGCCTTCTCCTACACCCCTGAGAAAAGTATATCCTATGTAATTAATATCGGCAATGAAAATGGAATTTTAGCCACAGTAAATATTACATTTTGAAACCAAAGAAATATACACAATATTAGGAGGAAGAAGAAATTATTTCTTAACACGTTTACTCCTAATGACCATCCTCCATAAATTTAAAGTGATGAAATAATTCAGTCGTTCCATAACTTTTCAAAATAATTAAGGAGAATGGTGAGTGATATCGTGATATGATCAAGGTAGGTACTATACAGGTCCACAATCCCTTATCCAAAATCCTTGGGGCCAGTTGCATTTCAGAATTCAGAATTTTTTGGATTTTTGAATCCCTCCTTATTGGTTCCGGGACCCCACGCGGATACCAAAAAACACATATGCTCAAGTCCCTTATTTAATCTGTCTCAGTGCGGGTGGACTTTAGGACCCAGTGGAGCTCCAGACCTACGCACATCCTCCCGTATACTTTAAATCATCTCTAGATTACTTATAATACCTAATACAATATAAATGCTATGTAAATAGTTGTTATACTGTATTGTTTAGGGAATAATGACAAAAAAAAATTATTTCAACAAAAACATTAAAACATAAAAATATACAGCTTCAAGTGAACCAAATCAAACACATGGTAAATTACTTATTGGAATAAACGTAGAACGTCACTGTCACTATAAAACTTAAGTAACTTGTCTTTCTGTTTCTTTAAATCATATACAGTGGTAGTTCCGACACCATATTCTTCAGTAAGACGCCGCAGACACACCACGATCAAGCTTCTGCAATAACTCCACTTTCTGCGTTATTGATAATGATAGATGCTTCCTTCTCTTTTTCTCATTGTTACCCATAGGGGTATCTGCAGCTCTTTTTAACATTTTCACAGTGAAATTAAACACGAAGTCAACAGTGAACACAACTGTCACCCTGCCCTCAAGTTTACCTGGTCCATTTCCGACACCTCCCTCCCCTTTCTTGATCTTTCTGTTTCTATCTCTGGAGACAGCTTATCTACTGATGTCTACTATAAGCCTACGGACTCTCACAGCTACCTGGACTATTCCTCTTCCCACCCTGTCTCTTGCAAAAATGCCATCCCCTTCTCGTAATTCCTCCGTCTCCGCCGCATCTGCTCTCAGAATGAGGCTTTTCATTCCAGGATGAAGGAGATGTCCTTTTTTTTAAAGAAAGGGGCTTCCCTTCCTCCACCATCAACTCTGCTCTCAAACGCATCTCTCCCACTTCATGCACATCTGCTCTCACCCCATCCTCCCACCACCCCACTAGGAATAGGGTTCCACTTGTCCTCACCTACCACCCCACCAGCCTCCGGGTCCAACATATAATTCTCTGTAACTTCTGCCACCTCCAACGGGATTCCACCACTAAGCACATCTTTCCCTCCCCCTGCCCCCCCCCCGGCTTTCCGCAGGGATCACTCCCTACGCAACTCCCTTGTCCATTCGTCCTCCCCATCCCTTCCCACCGATCTCCCTCCTGGCACTTATCCTTGTAAGCAGAACAAGTGCTACATATGCCCTTACACTTCCTCTCTCACCACCATTCAGGACCCCAGACAGTCCTTCCAGGTGAGACGACACTTCACTTGGGGTGATATACTGCGTCTGGTGCTCCTGATGCGGCCTTCTGTATATTGGCGTGACCGGACGCAGGCTGGGAGACCGTTTCGCTGAACACCTACGCTCTGTCCGCTAGAGAAAGCAGGATCTGCCAGTGGCCACACATTTTAATTCCACGTCCCATTCCCATTCTGATATGTCTATCCACGGCCTCCTCTACTGTCAAGATGAAGCCACACTCAGGTTGGAGGAACAACACCTTATATTCCGTCTGGGTAGCCTCCAACCTGCCATAGTTGGATGCATCAGCAAGGGAGATGAGGCTGAGTACAGGGCTACGGTAGGAAACTTTGTCACATGGTGTGAGCAGAATTATCTGCAGCTTAATGTGAAAAAGACTAAGGAGCTGGTGGTAGACCTGAGGAGAGCTAAGGTACCAGTGACCCCTGTTTCCCTCCAGGGGGTCAGTGTGGACATGGTGGAGAATTACAAATACCTGGGGATACGAATTGACAATAAACTGGACTGGTCAAAGAACACTGAGGCTGTCTACAAGAAGGGTCAGAGCCGTCTCTATTTCCTGAGGAGACTGAGGTCCTTTAACATCTGCCGGACGATGCTGAGGATGTTCTACGAGTCTGTGTTGGCCAGTGCTATCATGTTTGCTGTTGTGTGCTGGGACAGCAGGCTGAGGGTAGCAGACACCAACAGAATCAACAAACTTATCTGTAAGGCCAGTGATGTTGTGGGGATGGAACTGGACTCTCTCACGGTGGTGTCTGAAAAGAGGATGCTGTCTAAGTTGCATGCCATCTTGGACAATGTCTCCCATCCACTACATAATGTACTGGGTGGGCACAGGAGTACATTCAGCCAGAGACTCATTCCACCCAGATGCAACACAGAGCGTCATAGGAAGTCATTCCTGCCTGTGGCCATCAAACTTTACAACTCCTCCCTTGGAGGGTCAAACACCCTGTACTGATAGGCTGGTCCTGGACTTATTTCATAATTTACTGGCATAATTTACACATTACTATTTAACTATTTATAGTTCTATTACTATTTATTATTTATGGTGCAACTGTAACAAAAACCAATTTCCCCCGGGATCAATAAAGTACGACTATACTATACTAACCTGATGGCATGAACATTGACTTCTCTAACTTCTGTTAATGCCCCACCTCCTCTTCGTACCCCATCCATTATTTATGTATGTTAGAACTATTTTTTTGGAAAAAAGAATGAAAAAAGAACCCCTACTAACTGAAACAAAAAAAACCCTACTAACAGAAAATAAAACGGAAAAAAAACCATTGGGAGCACAACCCCGGAGCTATACGCCATACAAGCTTCCATAAAAGAAAAACGTCAATCCGCCAACTCAAATCCATTTAAACAAGAATCAGAAGGGGACCATCTTAATTAACTCAAATCAAATGATAGTAGCAGGCCAAAGAACCCCACCTTTACTCAAAGTCAAATCGAGGATCAAAAGTTTGACTTCTGATTTTCTCCAAACTAAGACGTAACATCACCTGAGAGAACCATTGTATCAAAGTGGGAGCAGAGGCATCTTTCCATTTCAATAAAATAGCCCTTCTGGCCAATAATGTAACAAATGCAGTTACATGTTGGTCTAATATAGAAATACCATGATTATATTGAGGGATTATACCGAACAAAACTGTCAATTTATTAGGTTGTAAATTAACTTTTAAAGGTTTAGAAATTGTAGAGCAAATAGATTTCCAAAACTGTTTCAATACAGAACACGACCAAAACATATGTGTCAATGCAGCTGTCTCAGTTTTACATCTATCACACTGACTATCAACATTAGGAAATATTTTAGACAGTCTCTCCTTTGTCAAATAGTAATGATGTACAATTTTAAATTGAATTAAAGAGTGACTGGCACAAATCGAAGAAGAGTTAACCAACTTTAAAATTCGCAACCAATCCTCTGTTATCAAGGTCATGTTAAGCGCTCTTTCCCAATCTTGCTTAATCTTAAGTAAAGGATAATTGTACTGTTGTAATAGTAAATTATAAATTTTCCAAATAAAACCTTTCACTAAAGGATTCACTTTTAAAATAATGTCTAACAGGTCAGAATCTTGTATATATGAAAAATTACTTAAATATTCTTGTAAGAAATGTCTGACCTGAAGATGTTGCAAGAAATGTGAGTACAAGAGAGAATATTTAGTTACTAATTTCTCAAAAGACATCAATTGGCCTTCTTGAAACAGATCCATAAAGGAATAGACTCCTTTATTCCTCCAAAGAAAAAAGGGAGGATCACTAAGTGAAGGTTTAAATAAATAATTTCGATAAATTAAGCTAAGAAGGTTAAATTTTTTGAGATTAAAAAAGTTACGAAACTGGTACCAAATTCGTAATGACTGTTTAATCATAGGATATAAATTTAGATTAGAAGTTTTGGCTAGTTGTGCAGGTAAAGAAGCTCCTAATAACGGAAGTTGAGTAAAATTGTTTCACAGCTTTCGATTCCAAATCAACCCAAGGTGGTCATTCATTTTTATTTATTTATTATTATTAATTTTTTTATCTCTATCTCCTTTTTCTCCCTCTGTCCCTCTCACTATACTCCTTGCCCATCCTCTGGGCTTCCCCCTTCCCCCTTTCTTTCTCCCTAGGCCTCCAGTCCCATGATCCTCTAATATCCCTTTTGCCAATCAACTTCCCAGCTCTTGGCTCCATCCCTCCCCCTCCTGTCTTCTATCATTTCGCATCTCCCCCTCCCTCTTTCAAATCTCTTACTATCTCTTCTTTCAGTTATTCCTGCCGAAGGGGCTCGGCCCGAAACATCGACTGTACCTCTTCCTAGAGATGCTGCCCGGCCTGCTGCGTTCACCAGCAATTTTTATGTGTGTTGAATGAACACAAAATATCAGTGAACAGCAAATGCACGTGTAACCAGTACGAGCGCTGAGTCACAGCTGATGTCTGGTGGCCTCTGCTAATGCTGCCACGTCACACCTGAGTGACGTCACCTGTTGGCAAAAAAAACTTCAGATTTGGTTTTCGGAGCTTTTTGGATTTCAGAATTTTGGATAAGGGATTGTGGGCCTGTATTACCATTATAATGCAGTAATGAGTTACATTAATATATGAATTGCAAGTGGCTTTAACAAAGCAATATATTCTTGGAAACTTCACTGTAGTTGAGGTTTTTTCCTGTTGTTTGTAAATAGCTACCATTTGGAAGGAGTTGTTCATACTTGTTAAATATGTTTCCTGTCAAAAAAAAACATTTTAAATGGGTCCAATAAAATCCCTTCCAAATGATGCTTAACAGTTTAATATCAGGATTTTTTGTCTGTAGCTATAAAATTAAGTTTATGATTAATACATTCTGGAAAAGTGTGAGGTGAAATTGCATGTCAATAACCATTGTGGCAACAGCAAGTTTTGTATATTATTCCTGTTAAAAGTTATGAAGGAGTTATGTATTGGATCATGATAGGTGTTAGTAATTGCACTTTAAGCCCAGAGATGATAACATCGGAGTAACTCTTTGGACTTTTTCATTTGATTTGTGTTCGTCTTTAATTGCTTTATTTTGAATCGGCTGTCAGCAGTTTTGGAAGTTTCTTTGGAAGCAACTCCTTGTATAGTCCAGAGCTTTACCCTTTTTATATCACTCTTTTTATTCTAGACAATTTTGTTCCCAATTGCAGGCTAGCTTTTTACTGAACAGTAATGAGTTCTAGGGCACAAAATTTTGTTTTCAGTTTTAAGTAGCTTTGTAATATTAATAACATCAATAGCCCAATTACAAAAAGTAAGATGTATCACAATACTACTGCATTAACAATATGCTGCTTCCTCTATTCAAAAAAATACTATTGCTCCCAATTTTAGGATGACAAACAAAATCTATTTCTGCATGTTGAGAGTTAGCAGCTAGCCCTTTGTTCTGTACACCTTCAGGACTAGATAACTTCAAGAAATGAGTGGTGAAAATTTGTAATGAAATTTTATGCAGTTATCTATTTATTCTTTTTCTTATTCAGTCTCAGTGACAGTTTCTTCACAGTTAAGGGTGCAGCCCTTTTTTTACAGCAGGGCAACAGCACACAGGTGTCACGATGTCACTATCATCATAAATATGCAGGTAAGTTAATCAAGCTCTTAACTCTTCTAAGCCCTATTTTAGTTAAACAAGACAGCTAGTTTATTAAGTTACCAATACTGTGATTTGCCAGAAAAAATATTTTCTTCGTGATGTGTAAATAGTATAGATCTGGTTAAGATATTTAATTTAATTTTCAAATGCTTCGGATCAGATTGCTGAACTTCTAAATTTGCATTTGACTAAAAAGGCAGGAAGTGTACTGAATCTGTGGGAGGAGAATGGAATTTTAGTTTCCTTCAGCTTGATAAAGTTGTGATTCATTTTTGGAGAAGCACTTTGGCAGCATAGAAGTATTAGTATGAATTATTACAAACTTTGGCTAAATAAATGAAAGCTAATATATTATCAAGAACAATGTTACCATGGCACTAGATCCAGGTGAGACAGTTGGCCCTGTAGTTGGATATTAATCTGGTTTAATGTAAAGAATTTGAATTCTATATTCCAGAGCCATGTTGACATTCCCAAGGCAGCAGATCAGTACAGATAATTATAATCTGGTTGTATGAAAATTTATTGAGATATGTTTCTACCAAAGGAGATGTAAGGCGCTCCTTCCCTCTGCTAACCTGCAGGTCACCTCTGGGCCAGGTGTAGCACCTGTGTAGCCCCACCCCCAATCAGTGCCATATAAAGCCATGGGAGCAGGTGGTGGATGGTCATATGAGAAGTGAGTGCATATCACAAGTCATTATGCAACCACTGACACCAAAAAGGCTCTGCCCAGAAGAAGGCAATGACAAACCATTTCTGCAGAAAAGTTTGGCAAGAACAATCATGGTCAAGATCCTGATCGCCCACATTATGCGACATGACACAAAATTGTGATGATATTGAAAATTTGTAAAAAGGAATCAGCTTGCTCACAAACCAAACATTTTTTAACCTGTTCATCAATGTTTTGCAAATTATCAAATACAAATATGTGACTCTTATTTGGTGCAATACTTTTTCTCAGAAATGGTGCAAGGAAACGGGCGAGGCGAGGAAGGTTTGGTATTCATTTTTTGTTGTTATTTGAGGAGGGGGGAAGTATGAGTGTGAGGGAAGCTTGTTGTTCTCAGTGCTGGATGTGGGAGGTCGTGGAGTCTCCCAGCCTCCCGGACGTCCACATCTGCGCCAGGTGCGCCGAGATGCAGCTCCTAAGAGACCGCGTTAGGGAACTGGAGCTGCAGCTCGATGACCTTCGTCTGGTCAGGGAGAGTGAGGAGTTGATAGAGAGGAGTTACAGGCAGGTGGTCACACCGGGGCCACGGGAGGCAGACAAGTGGGTCACGGTTAAGAGGGGGAAGGGGAAGTGTCAGGTACTACAGAGTACCCCGGTGGCTGTGCCCCTTGACAATAAGTACTCCTGTTTGAGTACTGTTGTGGGGGGACAGCTTACCTGGGGGAAGCAACAGTGGCCATGCCTCCAGCATAGAGTCCGGCCATGTAGCTCAGAAGGGTAGGGAAAGGAAGAGGAGGGCAGTAGTAAACAGTAGTAATAGGGGACTCGATAGTTAGGGGGTCAGATAGGCGATTCTGTGGACGCAGTCAGGAGACCCGGGTGGTAGTTTGCCTCCCTGGTGCCAGGGTCCGGGATGTTTCTGATCGCGTCCAAGATATCCTGAAGTGGGAGGGAGAGGAGCCAGAGGTCGTGGAATATACAGGTACCAATGACATAGGTAGGAAAAGGGGAGAGGTCCTGAAAGGAGAATATAGGGAGTTAGGAAGGGAGTTGAGAAAAAGGACTGCAAAGTTGGTAATCTCAGGATTACTGCCTGTGCTACACGACAGTGAGAGTAAGAATGCAATGAGGTGGAGGATAAATGCATGGCTGAGGGACTGGAGCAGGGGGCAGGGATTCAAGTTTTTGGATCATTGGGACCTCTTTTGGCGCGGGTGTGACCTGTACAAAAAGGACGGGTTACACTTGAATCCTAAGGGGAGCAATATCCTGGTAGGGAGTTTTGTGAGGGCTACTGAGGTGACTTTAAACTACAAATCCCATTTCCAGAAAAGTTGGGATATTTTCCAAAATGCAATAAAAACAAAAATCTGTGATATGTTAATTCACGTGAACCTTTATTTAACTGACAAAAGTACAAAGAAAAGATTTTCAATAGTTTTACTGACCAACTTAATTGTATTTTGTAAACATACACAAATTTAGAATTTGATGGCTGCAACACACTCAACAAAAGTTGGGACAGAGTTAAAATAAGATTGAAAAGTGCACAGAATATTCAAGTAACACTGGTTTGGAAGACCCCACATTAAGCAGGCTAATCGGTAGCAGGTGAGGTATCATGACTGGGTATAAAAGTAGCGTCCATCAAAGGCTCAGTCTTTGCAAACAAGGATGGGTCGTGGCTCACCCCTTTGTGCCAAAATTCGTGAGAGAATTGTCAGTTCAAAAGGAACATTTCTCAACGCAAGATTGCAGAGAATTTAGGTCTTTCAACATCTACAGTATATAATATTGTGAAAAGATTCAGAGAATTCAGAGACATCTCAGTGCGTAAAGGGCAAGGTCGGAAACCACTGTTGAATGCACGTGATCTTCGCGCCCTCAGGCGGCACTGCCTAAGAAACCATCATGGTACTGTGACAATTATAGCCACCTGGGCTGGGGAGTACTTTGGAAAGCCATTGTCACTCAACGCAGTCTGTCGCTGCATCCAGAAATGCAACTTGAAACTGTATTACGCAAGGAGGAAGCCATGCATCAACTCTATGCAGAAACGCCGGCGAGTTCTCTGGGCCCGAGCTCATCTCAGATGGACTGAAAGACTGTGGAACCGTGTGCTGTGGTCAGATGAGTCTACATTTCAGCTAGTTTTCGGAAAAAATGGGCGTCGAGTTCTCCGTGCCAAAGATGAAAACGACCATCCAGATTGTTATCAGCGAAAGGCGCAAAAGCCAGCATCTGTGATGGTATGGGGGTGCATCAGTGCCCACGGCATGGGTGAGTTGCATGTATGTGAAGGTACCATTGACTCTGAAGTGTATATTAGGATTTTAGAGAGACATATGTTGCCATCAAGGCGACGTCTCTTCCCGGGACGTCATGCTTATTTCAGCAGGACAATTCCAGACCACATTCTACACGGGCTACAATAGCGTGGCTTTGTAGACACAGAGTACATGTGCTTGACTGGCCTGCTGCCAGTCCAGATCTATCTCCTATTGAAAATGTATGGCGCATCATGAAGAGGAGAATCAGACAATGGAGACCACGGACTGTTGAGCAGCTGAAGTCTTATATCAAGCAAGAATGGACAAAATTTCCAATTGCAAATCTACTACAATTAGTATCCTCAGTTCCAAAACGATTAAAAAGTGTTATTAAAAGGAATGGTGATGTAACACAATGGTAAACATGCCTCTATCCCAACCTTTGTTGAGTGTGTTGCAGGCATCAGATTCGAAATTTGTGTATGTTTACAAAATACAATTAAGTTGGTCAGTAAAACTATTGAAAATCTTTTCTTTGTACTTTTGTCAGTTAAATAAAGGTTCACGTGAATTAACATTTTACTTTTGTTTTTATTGCATTTTGGAAAATATCCCAACTTTTCTGGAAATGGGGTTTGTAGAAAGGTTGGGGGGTGGGAATCAAATTAAAGAGACTAGGAGAGAGGAGGTTAGTTCACAAATAGAGAAAGCTGGTAGACAGTGTGTGAGGGAGGATAGGCAGGGGACAGAGATCAGGAGCACTCAGACCAAAGATGTAGGGGACAAGAAAGAAAAAGATAAGAAAGTTGTTTGCTCCATTAAGGATAAACAGAGAGTAAGAGGTGGAGAGTTTCTTAAATGCACCTATTTTAATGCTAGGAGCATTGTAAGAAAGGTGGATGAGTTTAGAGCATGGATTGATACCTGGAAATATGATGTTGTAGCTATTAGTGAAACGTGGTTGCAGGAGGGGTGTGATTGACAACTAACTATTCCAGGATTTCGTTGCTTCAGATGTGATAGAATAGGAGGAGCAAGAGGGGGAGGTGTTGCATTGCTTGTCAGAGAAAATACGACGGCGGTGCTCTGGCAGGATAGATTAGTGGACTCGTCCAGGGAGGCTATTTGGGTGGAATTGAGGAATAGGAAAGGTGTAGTGACGCTTATAGGGGTGTATTATAGACCACCTAATGGGGACCAAGAACTGGAGGAGCAAATTTGTAAGGAGATGGCAGATATTTGTAGTAAGCACAAAGTTGTGATTGTTGGAGATTTTAATTTTCCACACATAGACTGGGAAGCCCATTCTGTAAAAGGGCAGGATGGTTTGGAGTTTGTCAAATGTGTGCAAGATAGTTTTTTACAGCAATACATAGAGGTAACAACTAGAGAAGGGGCAGTGTTGGATCTCCTGTTAGGGAATGAGATAGGGCAGGTGACGAAGGTATGTGTTGGGGAGCACTTCGGGTCCAGTGATCACAATACCATTAGTTTCAATATAATTATGGAGAAGGATAGGACTGGACCCAGGGTTGAGATTTTTGATTGAAGAAAGGCTAACTTTGAGGAGATGCGAAAGGATTTAGAAGGAGTGGATTGGGACAATTTGTTTTATGGGAAGGATGTAATAGAGAAATGGAGGTCATTTAAAGGTGAAATTTTGAGGGTATAGGATCTTTATGTTCCTGTTAGGTTGAAAGGAAAGGTTACAAGTTTGAGAGAGCCATGGTTTTCAAGGGATATTGGAAACTTGGTTCGGAAAAAGAGAGGGATCTACAATAAATATAGGCAGCTTGGAGTTAATGAGGTGCTCGAGGAATATAAAGAATGTAAAAAGGATCTTAAGAAAGAAATTAGAAAAGCTAAAAGATACGAGGCTGCTTTAGCAAGTAAGGTGAAAATAAATCCGAAGGGTTTCTGCAGTTATATTAATAGCAAAAGGATAGTAAGGGATAAAATTGGTCCTTAGAGAATCAGAGTGGATGGCTATGTGCGGAGCCAAAAGGGATGGGGGAGATTTTGAATAATTTCTTTTCTTCGGTATTCACTAAGGAGAAGGATATTGAATTGTGTAAAGTAAAGGAAACAAGAAGGGTAGTTATGGAAAGTATGACGATTAAAGAAGAGGAAGTACTGGCACTTTTAAGGAATATAAAAGTGGATAAGTCTCCGGGTCCGGACAAGATATTCCCTAGGATCTTAAGGGAAGTTAGTGTGGAAATGGCAGGGGCTCTGACAGAAATATTTCAAATGTCATTAGAAACGGGGATGGTGCCGGAGGATTGGCGTATTGCTCATGTGGTTCCATTGTCTAAAAAGGGTTCTAACAGTAAACCTAGCAATTATCGGCCTGTGAGTTTGACGTCAGTGGTGGGTAAATTGATGGAAAGTATTCATACAGATGGTATATATAATTATCTGGATAGACAGGGTCTGATAAGGAACAGTCAACACGGATTTGTGCGTGGAAGGTCATGTTTGACAAATCTTATTGAATTTTTTGATGAGGTTACTAGGAAAGTTGACGAGGGTAAAGCAGTGGATGTTTGTATGGACTTCAGTAAGGCCTTTGACAAGGTTCCACACAGAAGGTTCAATCGTTAGGTGTTAATATCAAAGTAATAAAATGGATTCAGCAGTGGCTGGATGGGAGACGCCAGAGAGTAGTGGTGCATAACTATGTGTCAGATTGGAGGATGATGTGTAGCGGTGTGCCTCACGGATCTGTACTGCGTCCAATGTTGTTTGTCATATATATTAATGATCTGGATGATGGGGTGGTAAATTGGATTAGTAAGTATGCAGATGATACTAAGATAGGTGGCGTTGTGGATAATGAAGTGGGTTTTCAAAGCTTGCAGAGAGATTTAGGCCAGTTAGAAGAGTGGGCTGAAAGATGGCAGATGGAGTTTAATGCTGAAAAATGTGAGGTGCTACATTTTGTTAGGACTAATCAAAATAGGACATACATGGTAAATGGTAGGACATTGAAGAATGCCGTAGTACAGAGGGATCTAGGAATAATGGTGCATAGTTCCCTGAAGGTGGAATCTCATGTGGATAGGGTGGTGAAGAAAGCTTTTGGTATGCTGGCCTTTATAAATCAGAGCATTGAGTATAGGAGTTGGGACATAATGTTGAAATTGTACAAGGCATTGGTAAGGCCAAGTTTGGAATATTGTGTACAGTTCTGGTCACTGAATTATAGGAAAGGTGTCAATAAAATTGAGAGAGTACAGAGGAGATCTACTAAAATGTTGCCTGGGTTTCATCTCCTAAGTTACAGAGAAAGGTTGAACAAGTTAGTCCTTTATTCTTTGGAGTGTAGAATGTTGAGGGGGGACTTGATAGAGGTGTTTAAAATTATGAGGGGGATTGATAGAATTGACGTGGATAGGGGGAGATTCAAACAAGAGGACATGAGTTGAGAGTTAAAGGGCAAAAGTTTAGGGGTAACATGAGGGGGAACTTCTTTTCTCAGAGGGTGGTGGCTGTGTGGAACACGCTTTCAGCAGAAGTGGTTGAGGCAGGTTCGATGTTGTCGATATATATACATATATATATATATATATATATATATATGGACAGGAAAGGAATGGAGGGTTATGGGCCGAGTGCAGGTCGGTGGGACTAGATGAGAGTGAGAGTCAGATTTCAGCGCAGACTAGAAGGGCCGAGATGGCCTGTTTCCGTGCTGTAATTGTTATATGGTTAAGTTGGGATAGAGGTAGTAGACATTTGGATAAAGTTTGAAAGAGATGCCTAATAGTAAAGAAAATTTATCATTTAAGGTAAAGAAGATGGTAAAGAATGAAGATTCATCACTGGATGGATTATGAAAAACAGGAAAGAAAGTGGAAGTGGCTGTAGTTGATCTTAATGGAAAGATCTGTAGTTGGAATCTCAGCTCAGCATCAGGTAGAATATATGTAAATATTATAAGCCATCTGGTTCAAACACTTGTGAGGGAGATGAGTGAAATCAGTGGCAAGATCCAAATGTAATAGCTTTGATTTTCCAAATATGGAAATATGGCTTATACATCACAGTGGGAGATGTATAGATTTCAATGTTTTTCCTATTGTTAAGTCAATATCCTATAATCACATGAAAGGAGGCCAGGTGACTCATAATATTTCTCGGGAGCTCTATCATTAGACATTTCTCCTCTCCTAATCTTTCTATACCCCTGCAACTTTTTCTCTCTCACACATCTTCAATGCCCCTTTAACCTATTGTGAAATTAACCTGCAGTAGGGGATAACTTGGATTTGTACAGTATAGAAACAGGTCTTCCGTGTACTGCATCTTTATTGATAACTGTGCCTGTCAATACCAATCCCACTTGACTGGATTAATTCCATGTACCTCTGAGCATCACTCATTCAAGTATCTGTACAGATGCTTCTTTAATGTTTTTTTTTCTGCCTCAACCATCTCTGGCAGCTCATTTCAGGTACAAACTCGTCAGATCCTCTTTAAACCTCCCCCCTTGTATCTTAAGCCTATGCCTTCAGATTTTAGACTCCCCTACCATGGAAAGCAGGCAATGGTTATCTACCTGGTTCTTATAATTTTAGTATTTGCCGCTATCTTGTCACCTCTCGGTCTTCTTCATCCCAGGGAAAACAGACCTACAACCTATCTAATCTCTCCAAATTTAAGCTCTTCGGTCCTGGCAACATCCTTGTGAATCACTCTGCACACTCTCTAGCTCCTCCAATTGCATAAAAAGAAGTGCTTTTTAGTAGAGGTAGATGAGTGAGTTAGGCAGTTGTGGAATAAACAATTGCTTCAGGATGCAGGAAGAGTCCTATGCTACGGAAGGAGAGTCGGTGAGAGTGTAAATGATTGAATGCTGATTCGATAATGGTGAATGGAAGAGGGAAACATCTGGGATGCAGTGTGGTCACAAATATGGATATAATGGAGCTGGTGAAAACAGGAGAATGGAATGGAGCTCTTACAGGAAGTTTGAGAGCTGGTGCAGTTAAGTTAGCTGTAGGAGTCACTGGGTTTGAAGTGCATATTGGTTATTGACCTAGCAACTGAAAAGGAGAAAAGGAAAGGAAGAAGCAGAGAAACACACAAAATGCTGGAGGAACTCAGCAGGTCAGGCATAATTGAAAATGAAAGAAATAAATAGTTGATGTTTTGGGCCAAGACACTCCTTCAGGACTGGAAAAGAAGGGGGAAGATGCCAGAATAAAAAGATGGGGGGAGGAGGAGGATAGCTAGAAGGTGATAAGTAAAATCTGATATGAGAGGCGAGTGGACTGTAGGGGAAAGGGAAGGAGCAGGAGGATAAGATAGGTGGGTGAGAGGCCAGAGTGAGGAATAGAAGGGGGGGGGATTTTTTTTATTGGAAGGAGAAATTGATATTCATGCCATCAGATTGGAGGCTATCCAGTCATCCAGTCAGAATATAAGGTGTTGCTTCTCCACCCTGAGGGTGACCTCATCTTGGCACAAGGGGAGGCCATGGACCAATGTATTGCAATTTGGCCACTGGGAAGTTCCACTTTTTGCGGATGGAGTGGACATGCTCAACAAAGCGGTACCCCAATTTGTGATGGGTCTCGCTAATGTAGAAGAGGCTGCATGCACCGGACACAGTAGATGGTACCAGCAGATTTGCACATGAAGTGTTGCCTCACCTGGAAGGACTGTTTGGGGCCTTGAGTGGAGGTGCGGAAGGAGGTGAATGGGGAGGTGCAGCACTTTGGCATCGTGCAGGGATAAATGCCAGGTAGGGAGGTTAGTGGGTAGGGATGAATGGAAAAGGGATTCACAGAGGGAGTGTTCTCTGTGGAAAGTGGGGAGGGGAGATAAAGATATGTTTGGTGGTAGCTCCCTTTCAGAAGTTGTGGACGATGTCTTGGATGCTTTGGATTCAGAAGATGCACCTTATGGGTTGGTAACCTTAAGCTCTCTTATCACCTTCAGATCATTGCACAACAGCCCAATCCCCTAGTGGGCTCAACAACAAGCTGTTCTAAAAACCATCCCTTAGACATTCTACAAGTTCTTTCTCTTGAGGTACAGTATTGGCCTGGTTTTCCCAATCCACTTTTATGTTAAAATTCCCAATGATTATCATGACATTGCCTTCTTTACAGAGAGGGTAGGGAGTACCTGGAATGAACCGCCAGAGGAAGTCATCGAGGTGGGTACCATTGGATAGATACATGGAGGGGAGGGGCTTGGAGGGCTATAGGCTGAGTACACGCAGCTGGGAGGGCGCTGTGATAAAGATGGCCCAGTTGGACCAAAGGACCAGTTTCCGTTCTGTAGTACTCCATGACTCTACAAATTGCTCAAGAGCCCTTCAGAAATCTGTTTCAAAGGTACATTTTGGTCTGACAATAGAGGAACTGAAATTAGCTCTGTGGATGAGCATGAAAGATTGTTCAGAATGCAGACTGTTCTGTCATTTGTCAACTTGCTTGCACAGAAAGTTGAAAGAGCTTCAGATAAGACGACAAGCCTGTCTCTGGAGTGGGAATGGCCAAAGCTGCCAAGGCACATGTACTTGAAAAGATGAGACTTTGATGTGATGTAATGTGCTCCGTTTATCTTGAAATTTTCTGATCGGGAAAAGTTCTATGCTCTCAATTCTCATAGATGCCAGTAGATAGATTTCAGTTATACATGAGAATTAACTTAAAATATCCACAATTTTATCGGGAGGTTGGTGTATCTTTCTACTTTTTAAACACTCTCATTGACAGCCTCAGTTCTGGGTTGGTTGTTTTGCTGATTTGTAACACTTGTAATTGTTCATTGATTTAATACAGTAACAGAGAGTGTCTTATAATGGTAGTCATCAAGAAAAAGAAAGTCAATTAAAAAATCAGAATTACAAAGAAATGCCATCTTTATGTACAACAGACCAAGGACTTTATTCCTTGGAACATAACATTGAGGGGAGATTTGATAAAGGTATACGAAATTATGAGGGGTATAGATAGGGTAAATACAAACTTGCTTTTTCCACTGAGGTTGGGTGGGACTGCAAGTAGAGGTCATGGGTGAAGGGTGAACACTGTAAGTGGAACATGAGGGGGAACTTCTTCACTCAGAGGGCCATGAGAGTATGGAAGGAGCTACCAGCACAAGTGGTGAATGCAAGCTCAATTTCAAGAGCAAGAGAAGTTTAGATAGGTACATGGATGGTAGGGGTTTAGAGGGCTATGGTCCTGGAGCAGGCCGATGGGAGTAGGCAGTTTAAATGGCCTGTTCCTATGCTGTACTTTTCTAACACTGTATTCCCAGTGGCTGTGTATAACAAGGTAATTCAACATTATTTAGCAATAGAAGAATGCAATAGGAGAATGGAGTTGAGAAGGATAATAAATCAACCATGATGGAATGTTGGAGCAGACTTGATGGGCCAAATGGCCTAATTCTGCTTCTGTATCTTATCTTATGGACAAGAGGAACTCTATCACTGTTAAGGCGGCAAGAAGATGGGGTAAGTGTGGATGTTTGGGAAATGGAGGAGATGCAGGTATATGAATTCAGAGTTGGTAGGGAAAAGGTTGTCTGCACATGATTGATAACTTTCAAGGTGTAATCAAGGCATTTCTTTTTGTGGCTATTCTTTCAAAGGTATCACCATTTTAAATTGTCAGTAAAGATATCTGAAAATGTATTTCTCAGTGCTTTTTTTATTTGAAGCAGGAGATTTACAGCTACATCTTCAAGTAATGATCAACCATCTTCGTCCTGAAGACAGGATAAAGCTGGTAAGAGAGCTGCTAACTGATTACTGGGGCCAAAGGGATAAATGGCACATGTTAATGATGTAGATAAGGAAATTGTACATGATATCTCAACCAAAGCTCAGTGGGAGAGAGAGGAGGATTCAAAGAGGCTGCATGGTGATTTTGGACAGATTAACTGATTGTTCAAATGTATGGTAAATGCTTAAATGTGAGGTTATCTGGCAAAAAAAAGGAAGAAAGGTTATTTAGTGAAAGATTAGAAATATGAACAGAAAGATTAGACATGAAATTCTTGTGCAGCAGATGAAAGCAAGCATCATTTATAGCTTTTTATGTACAATGTTCATTATGTACATGTACTGTCCTAGGCACATGTTAATAAAACTAAAGCGAAGATGCTTTTAAAAATAATGAAACAAAAAGTTTCTAAGTATCAAAAAATTACAATAAAGAGCAGTAAAAAGTACAATTCTCTTAGGTACACTGTTGTGCAGTTTTATAAGAAAATCAGCTTATAAAGCATCTTGGATAATTTGCCACAATTCTTCTGCAGACTTGGGCTGTCTCATTTGCTTCTGTCTCTCCATGTAATCTTGATGATGTTGCGATCAGGGCTCTGTGGAAGCCATACCATATGTTGCAGAACTCTGATCTTTTCACCGAAGATGGTTCTTTATGTCCTTGGCCGTGTACTTGGTGTCATTGTGCTGCTGCAGAATGAAGTTGGGACTGATCAGACACCTCCCTGATGGTATTGCATAATGGATGAGAATCTGCTTGTATTTCTTAGCATTGTGAATTCCATTAATTCTGACCAGATCACCAACTCTTTATTTACAGAAATGCAGCCCTAAACCTGCAGGAAACCTCCACTGTTCTTCACTGTTGACTGTAGACACTCATCCATGTAGTTCTCTTAGCTCTTCTACGAACAATCTGCCTCATCGGTCCAGAGCACTTGCTGCCATTGTTCAGCATTGCAGTCTTGTGTTTTTGTACATAGGTGGATCTCCTGGCTTTGTTTCCACATGGAGGAATGGGCTTTTTGTCAGCAACTCTTCCATGAAGACTACTTCTGACAAGACTTCTCTGGACTGTAGAGTGGTGTACTTGAGTTTCAGTGGTTTCTGTGAGTTCAGAGCTGACAGCAGTGCTGGACTTCTTCCAATTTAGAAGGGATGTCGATTTGATGCATCTCTTGTTTGCTGCATTCAGTTTCTGTGTCTGATCACTGCATTTCTGGTCCTCAACCTTGCCCATTTCTTTGTGCTTCTTCAGAAGAGCTTGCATGGCACATCTTGAAACTCCTGTCTGTCTCTAAACAACTTCTTGGGAGAAACCTGGCTGATGCAGGATGACCACCTTATGCCTTGTTGATATGCTCACTCGTGGCTTGGTGTAAGAATTGATGATTTGCAGGTTAAACTGTCACAACTGCCACACCTACGCTTTTAGTTTTGTTGTCCTTCACCCAGTTTGATTCCTTCTGCACCCATTTCTGTTGCAGTTGATCAGTTTAGTTCATTTGACTCATTACATCATTGATCATTAACACCTGTTTGTTATCTTTGTTTAATCATGCCTACAAAATAACCACATTGAAAAGTGCTCTATTACTTACATGTTACTTCCTCTAACAAAATGCAAATATTTTTCTGTAACATTTAATTTTTTGGAAAATGAATGTTTGGAAATCTAAAATTTGCTCTTTTCTACTGACACTAAAGCAGAAGACAAAAAAATCCAAAACAAACTTCATATTAAAAAAATCTAGGGTGCCTAGATTGCACAGTACTGGTATCTGTTTAAAAAAATAAAGTAAATAAAGTAGAAGTCTCTAAGTAACCAATGAGCTGTTCAACCTCTTAACATTAGTTTGTAACTGCCACTGGACTAGATTCTTGGACCATTACGTTTTTGCTTTGCCAATGTTGAGCCTCCACCACTTTGGGACACTTTTTACAGCGAATTCATGAACCATACAGATTAGGAAAGTTTGTTTGATTCCAAAATGCTGTTGGAATTCAGCAGGCCAGGCAGCATCTATGGAAAAAAGTACAGTCACCATTTTGACTGAATTCCTCCAGCATTTTGTGTGTGTTGCCTGGATTTCCAGCATCTGCAAACAAGAAAAACAAGATTTTCTCTTGTTTGTGATTGAATTTCCTATACCTGAGTGCTATTTAGTAACTCCTGGCACAAATAGAATATGCGAATGCTCGGGAAGATATTATTAAACTTGGTGAACCATACAGTTGTGATATTAAAATAACTTCTCAACATTTTACAATGCTTGAGGGACCAAAACAGATGAACATTGGATACAGTAAATGCTGCTTTAATCAACCTCTTGGTGAAACCATCTGGAAATGTTTTTTCTACCCAGGCCGTACGTCTGGAAAGCATGTCAGCTGATCGAATCCGTTATATGGTGATTGTGTATACAAATGGACATCAGGATACAGAGGAGAATATTCTTCTGGGAATTGATTTTGCAAGCAAAGAAAGGTATGAAGTAGGTACTTGTGCAGGAGGTGAGGATGGGTGGCAGTGCAATTGGTGATAAAGAATAAGGACGAGATTAATGAGACCCAAGAGAATATTTCTTTCGAAGTGTTTTAATATTTTGTTAAGTAAGTTGTTTGGCTAACTGAGGATTAGAAAGGAATTGAAGATTCTTTTTTCCTACCAAAGGACAAGGGAAACAGAAGTCCTCATTACATTCAAAAGTACCTGAAGTACTATATACAAGCCTACCAAGGGCAACCTTAGACCATCATACTTTATCACCGAGACAGATTTTATAAGAAGAAATTGGGTGACTTTTGGAAGTAGAGAAAATACAGAGCTGTGTGTGAAACGTGCAAGGGAATAGGATTTGTATTGGATGGCTGTCCTGTAGTACCAAGGATACAATATTTGTTAAAAGCTGCAAACTTCTGTGATTTAAGATGTTTGCAGAGTGCGTTATTCTCTTTCTGACTGCTGTACTGAAAAGAAGAATAAAGGATTAATGAAGTTCAGCAAGTCACAAAGTGCTGAAGAAACTGAGCAGGTCAGGGGGCATCAATGGGAAAAAAATGGACAGTCGATGAAGGATCCAGCAGTCCAGATGAGATTCTCGACACAAAACATCAATGGTCCATTTCCGTCCATAGATGACACCTAATATGCTAAGTTCCTCGAGTGTTTTGTGTCTTCATCTCAATTCCAGCATCAGTCTCTTGTGTCTTCATTGAGGTTATATTAACAAACTGCTGCCTAATCTTAGACATGTCCTCAGTTTATACGCAGTGTGGTTGTAAGGAAGATTGGGGAGATGTCAACTGTAGCACATACTTTGAAACTAGTTAGTCTCTGGTGCAGCAACACTACAGCAATTTGCATTAAGGTTGTTTGTCTCATTGAAACAAATGCTTTCTACAGCTTAAGAAGGACATTCTAACAAGATACATTAATTCTCAGCAAACTAAAAATATTTTAACGGTGGTCATTAATTTTCTTCAGCAATACTTGCACAATAGGAATGACCCTTCCTCTTTGGAGTGATACAAAAATTCACTTGGATGGAGATGGGTAAGGAACTAGTTTTCTGATTTGTTATTGATCAAGGAAAATAATGGAAATCGTTAATTGTGTACTCAATATGGCATTATTGGTATCCACTTGTTTACCTACAATTCTGCATTTAAAAATAAATAATTCCTTTGTACTTCATCTATTAGCTTTATTTTGGTGGTTTCCATCAGTTTTGAGGGTAATTTTAAAAATGCTTCCGTTACTCAGAATTTTCTGAACTGAAATTCACTCAATATTTTATTGATCAACTTTTTAAAGTATCTGTAAAATCCTGAAATGTTTTCCCATCAGATAAACCTGTGCTGTAGATTTGACTTAATAGTTTGGCCTAAAGAGCATTTCTAATCTTTGTGATAGAGGACTACCACTGGACCTCAGTATAAAAGTACAAAATGCTGAGAAAACATAAACATTTCATGCCGAAGATGCATGTTCAAAACTGGGAAAGAAAGATTGAGTTTCCCCATTGGCCACACATGCAGAAACTGAGAGAATTTTCTTACAGAGATGCTGCAAGTGGACTCAGAATTTTAATAAGTAAAGCTGTTTCTCAGGTAACATCAATACTGCCAAGTTTTGCTGAGGTATAACTCTATCTTCCTTGATGGCTACCTGGCAACTGAGATCTCAGCTCCTGGTTATGATTTTGAGGCCAGGAGATCAGTCAGGATCAGAAACTATTTATCCCTGTTAACATTATTGATTTGTAAAACTAGTTTAGATCTCAGAGCTAGAAGGAAATCTTGTAGAGTGGCTTTCATTTTGTGTGATTTTGTCCTTCTCTTGAATAATTTGAAACATTGCTTAACATCTAATCATTCCATGTTAACGCTGTTATTGTTTGAACACTTCCTTGAGTCACAGAGACATATAGCATGAAACAAGTCCTCTGGCTCACAGAGTCTATGCTGACTATTAGGCACCCAAGCCTACTTGTACTAATCCTACATTGATCCCATTCTATTCTCCCCACATTCCCATCAACTCCCCTGAAGTTCTACCATTCTCTAATAGATAAAGAATGCTTTATAATTGCCAATTAATCTGGCAACTCCCAAGTTCTCTAAGATGTGGGAGGAGACTAGACTACTCAGGAGAAACCCACACAGTCGTAACAAAATGTGAGAAATTCAAACAGGTTAAGATTGAACCCAGGTCAAATCTGGAAGTATTTTGGTCCCTTTTCCCAAATGATTAATCTCAATTGCTAAAGAGCTGGAGGCCAAAAACACACATTCCTGCAAAACACTACTATCCATAGTTTGTAAGTCTAAAGTCAATCTGTTTACTCCACAACTTGATCTCAGTGCTTTAACCAAAGTTATTCTTACTGGTGTATTGTTTAGAAGGTCATAAATTGTGTGCTGAGCGTTTACTTAGAGTCACAGTTTTACTTAATGCAAAACATCTGGTGGCTACCAGATATGTAGAAAAGGGAGCTCAATGGCTAATCATTTGTTTCACACTAGAATAACTTCAATAAAAGTTGTGCTTTTTGCATTTAAGTACAAAAGGAATACATACAAACGACTGAAAACTTACTTTGATATATTTGTTCACAGTAACTAATTCAGAAATTACACTCTGAAGATTGACTCGGGCGTTTTATAAAATCCCATGAGATCTGGATAGTGTTTCATGAATTTTTTTTGTTTCAGTGGGTTCAGTGTGAGTACAGCAGACCGTATTCCTATCTTCAAGCCAGTCTCTGTACAAGCCATGTGGTAAGTAATACAGGCTGAAAATCTCTCATCAAGCAACCTTGGAACCTGACCAGTGCTGAATCAAAGAAATTGCCCGATCACCTTTGCTTAAGGTTAGAGGGTTAGGAGACTAGCCTTAAGATTATTTGGTTGGGGGTGGGGAGGAGGTTATTGTGAGCAGGGGCAGTCAGTGCAGTATAGGAATTCACCGAAATGAAGAAAGATAAATACTTCACTGTGTGATCCTAATCCAGAGACAGTTGGGAAGACCTAGTTCCTTGTATCTCCGGTGATGGAACATTTCATAGACACAACTGGAAGTGCTTAGACATTTCTGGTGTCCTGCAAATTAGTCTATTATACAGTTAAATTTTTTTAGCCTGATACTTTAAATGATATTAGAGGGAAAGACACTTGATTTAGTCTGAATAGCATTCATTATCATGATAGAGTTAGTGTACTTAAGGGAAAAACCTGAGTAAACTTTCGCCTATGCATCTTGTAACCAATTATACTGTATGTATTTGTGTAAACTGCAAAATCTTTAAAATTGATGTGATTCTCATTTTGAATCTACTTTACTTCAAATCTATATTGGTACTTACTAAAAGGATAACTTTTTTGGTTATAGAGTTTAGCAGATTGAGGGAGAAATTAAAGCTGATGCACTAGCACAATTTCTAAAGCACTCAGATGAACAGCTGCAACAATTTCTTTGTACTGTTAAACTTGGTAACTTATCTGAACCTATCATTGACTCTTAGGGGGATAAAGCTAACATAGAACAGCTCAGTAATAGAATAATTTCTAAGGAGATACAAGACTTCAATTTTATTTTGCAAGGGACCATGGATAGGAAGATTTCCTTTCTAAGTCAGCTATGAATGAAGATGACTTCTGTAAAACATGTATTTTCAAAGTTACAGAGCTAAAAGTTTAAAGCACATCTTTTATCTTTCTTTTCAAGGTCAACACTACAGGTTCTTCACAAATCCTGTGAAATAGCTCGTAGGTACAATTATTATCCATCAGGAATTGCTTTGACTTGGGCCAGTTACTATGAGAGCTGCATTAACTCGGAGCAGAGTTGTATTAATGAATGGAATACAATGCAAGATCTGCAGTCCATGCGGGCTGATTCACCCCTGATGTTTATTGATAAGTGAGTGAAGATTTAAGCTTCAAAGTGTTAATAGTCTTGAATATTTTTATGTGGTCTAGTTGAAATTGTACCACCATTGGGTAACTTTAGGAGTGGCAATGCTGCTTGTTTTTCACTGTCCTATCCATGAAGCTGAAATAGGTAGACTGGGATTAAAACTGAAAACAGTCTATGCCACATAATATAGTACAGCACCCAGTGACACCTCTGTTCTGTTTTCATTCGGAATATGTTGTATTTTGGATTGCATGCAAAATAGATGTTTTAATGTTTACTTGTATACATCTTTTACAGACCAATGGAGAGTGAACCAACAGAACAATTAATAGCAAACAAATTAAGATGCATAATGATGACCAAAGATTTGGAAAATGTCACTTCTAAAGAAGTAAGAAATTAAATGATACAAACACATTTCTTCAAATTGCAGAAATATTATTTTGCCATAATATTAAGTTACTGACATTAATTTACAAAATTATTCTGGAGGAATTTCTGCACATTTAGAAAAAAGTTTCCATTGAAACATCTTAAGTACATTAGTATTTGGAAAGGAGGAAAATGTAGAAAGAGGATAACGACATTGGTTTGTGATTGTTCTATCAAAGAACTATTGCAGACCACAGGGCGCGCATTGTTTCCATGTATTTCAGATTCAAAAAGAAGGAGGACTTAAATCTTGAAACAAAAAATGCACACTTTACGTGTAAAGTTTCAATGACCTTGTGTGTTACTTAGACAGTTTACAGATGCAAAGATGTAAATCTTAATTTCTGGTCTCTGCTGAGGGTGCTGATTTCATTTGAACAATAGTTAGGCATGGCAGTTTTCTTCCAGTGATCTTCACTGGAGAAGGGATCTAATCAATCCAATTGCCCAATGTAATCACAGTACAGTACTCAGGTGGAAAGTATACAACTAATGGATGGTGAAGATCCACTTGGGCTCAGCTGAGGTTACTCGCTACATTTAAGTTCATTGCTTTATATTCATGCACAAAGAATTTCTGCTTGTCAGTCTTTGAAATGGTATTGTTGGGGTAGGAAGGAGAGTGAGAACAAACAAAACAATGAAATATGTATATTATTCTATGGTAGCTGTAACCAAATATTTTTGTTTCCAGATTCGGAATGAGTTAGAACAACAAATGAATTGCAACCTGAAAGAATACAAAGGGTTTATTGATAATGAAATGCTCATCATTTTAGGACAAATGGATAAAGCTTCTCTAATATTTGATCATCTTTATTTGGTAAGGATTTTCCTTGGCTATTCTGCAGATTTGCTTAATTGCCAAGAGGTTTACCTCAGTACCAAATCACTTTTAGAAGAATACATTTCTGATATTTCCAGCGATAATGAATTACCTCAGATACTTGCTGCCACCCCACTCATTTTAAGTGACTATTTGTGCCCTTTTTCACAGCATATCCACTATTACCCTCCTTCCAAAAGCTATTCTTGCCCCATTTTCATTTTCAGAATCATGTTTAATATTGCTGTCTTATATGATGTGAAATTTGTTGTTTTACAGCTAGAATATTCTGATTTATTCCATGGAATTGCTGAATGTGCTCTTTACAAGCAGATAAAATCCATCTACCTGAGCAACACACACAAAATGCTGGAGGAACTCACTAGACCAGGGTTAGGCAGGCCATCACGAGCAAATATTGAGATACTATACTTAACTGGCCCGTGAGCGATTTTTCCTTATTCTGAGTGTTTCACGCGACCACACTGATGGACGTGCATGGCGTCTTGTTACACTGGCCCCAGGTTCCGTTTTGTTCCAAACCAAACACTGGTATATACAAATGACAGGAAGGCAGACTACCTTATTAATATGTATTAGATACTGTTCGTGCACGCACAGGTTTTCAGATGGGATTGTTCAAATTTGTGAACAGAAACAGTATCACTGTGTTTTAACAAGAAATCCACGCTAAATCCAGATACTTACATGTGCTACAATATTTGTTGAATAACTCGCGTTTCGAAATAAAAATCAAAGAAAAAAATTCCAATGGCAATGAATGCAAAACGCAGGAAGGTAGACGCTGAGTGCCAAAAAAGCAGTGAAAATGAAGGAAATACCCGTGCCAGCTACGAAGTCTCAAAACGTATTGCAGAAAAGATGTAACCTTTTACAAATGGAGAGTTTGTCAAAGAATGTTTACTGGCAGTGGGGGATATTATTTGTCCTGAAGAAATCTTTATTTGCATCTATCAGCCTGTCAGCAAGAACGATCACACGGCGAGTTGAGGAAATGTCAGCAGATGTTAAAAGTTGTTTAAGGGAATCCTGCAAGGAATTGCTTTTTTTTTCAGTTGCGCTTTATGAGAGTACAGACTTGAGAGACACTGCTCAACTTGCAGTGTTTGTGCGAGGAGTGACCACAACTTTTCAAATTTTTGAAGAGTTTATTCAATTAACTCCTATGAAGGACACGGTTACTGGAGCAGACATTTTTGAAGCTTTGTTGAAAATGATGTCAGAAATGAAACTTAATGTGTCGAAGCTAATTGGCATCACAACTGATGGGGCACCGGCAATGGTGGGACAGAAAAACTAAACTGGGTTCTTTGATTACTAATTGGCATCCTTGGTTAAGCAGAAATGATTTTCTAGCATGTCTTATTCATTAATTTGAGGCAAAACATAACTAGATGTATTTAAATGGATAATTTCCATATTTCAAGTTTTTATGGCATTTATCTGGCCTACTGTCCGCTCATTAGTATGTGATCCGGCCCACAGAGGCAAAAGGTTTGCCAGCCCCTGCACTAGACCATTAGAAATGGCTCAATGTATGCTGATAACATATGTCCACCAGTCCAACCAGCACAAAGAACAGTAATTCTGATTATAGTTGTTGATACCAAGCATATGATAAGGGGAGTGGTTTCAAATTTATATTAAAATCTTCATCTTCTGATCCTGTAAAAATGCCAATTACAAGAATTACACTCTTCAGCAAAAACAGAAGAGTACAGCATAGGAACAGGTCCTTTGGCTATCATATCTGCTCCTGAATGTGAATGAACAATTGATAAATCTAGAAAAAACTGGAAAGGTTGGTCAACATCTGAATGAAGAATCAACTTTAGCTATTTATAACTCACTACAGTTAAAGCTGCGCACACACACATTCTGCCATAACAGCTTTTTAAATCTTTAGAATCAATACGTACTACTATGCAAGTTCAAAAACTGAGCCTGTCTTTCTCATAAGTTTTGCAAATTACTGATATTATGTAGAATTGTCTAAGTTGAAACAAGTGATACCAGTTGCGAATCCATCAAATGTATTAGGAAATGCAACCATATTAACATGTTCATATGTGTGGTTAAAATCATTGAGTGCCTAATACAAGTTACAAGTAAACTGATTTTGTTTAAATGTATTTATACCACTTGTCCACACCATCCTTTTCCAGACATGGAGACTCAACCAAGAATCCCCTCTGTACCATTGAGTACTGCATCAATTTTAGGAAATCAAAGACATTTCTAAACAGTTCATATAGATTAAAATAATTGGTAATTGTAGTGGGGCGGGGGAGTCAAAAATCAAAAAAGCTTGACCATTGTCAGGAAGTAATTAAAATATTAAGTAAACCACTTACTTCCACTTGCCTTTCTTCACAAATTCTGTAATCCCATTCAAGTGTATGAGGTTGTGGTTCTTACACCAGCAACCCTAGAGTAAAGCCAAAGGGACAGAAGTTCAGTGCATCTGGTCCTTCCACCCACACCCCCTCCCCTCAACTCACTAGCAAAAAAACTGACATCCATCTCATCTCAGAGTTCAGTGTTTGATCACACTGCACATATGTTTGAGGTGTCCTGAGCAGTACCTTACAGTTGGCTAGCAGCTATCTACAGAACCTGATGGGATCAAATATAGGTTACTTTGGCAAACGTACAGGAGTACTAGGTGAAGTGGCAGGGAATAATTGGACTGATGCTCAATTAATATGAATAATAGACCATAACAGCAAGTGTAGGTCAGTTGTTTGGGGAGACATTGTATTCGTAACCTGCCCTGATATTGAGGCACTTTTTCTCTGCTTATTGAATGCTAAGAAATTAACAACAATGGGGACTCCATCCTACACCAGGTTTAGCTTTGGTGGGGGAAAATATGTTGAAATATTGCTCCTGCCATTACATTAATGTAATCAGTCAGTTTCCAAGTGCCACTGTCTTTATTGCTTTAAGATGCTCCTTAGAACTTTTTGTACCTGAATGTCTCCTGTCATACCTTATGAAACAAAAGTTGACAATAACACTGCTGTGAAGTATCCTGAGATATTTCAGTATATTAAAGGCATTATATAAATGCAAATTGTTATTTTAGTGGTATCTTGGAGGAATTCACCTGACCACACACTCAGAAATATTAAGTAGAGAAAAGCAGATTTAGCAGTGCTAGTTTTTATTACAAGAGTGGAGTTTAATGATAATATGTACTTCGGTTGATTTAAATAAAACAATATTTATCTAAACAATTGGAGGAGCCAAAAAATGCTGAAATCTTTAAGGATTATTATTCATTTACACTGATACATTTAAGAGTGTCTGCTATTAGCACGTGTTCCTGAAATAGGATATTTAAATAACTATGTCTTGCATTGTCTGGATTGCAGCCAGGTGTAGGTTTGATGACTACCTTAATATAATAAAACTCTTAAGCAAGAAAATTTTCTAATGCCACTATAATGGCTTGGTATGGAATCACCAATGCCTTTGAGCATAAAATCCTACGAAAGTTGGTAGATTTTGCACAGTACATCATGGGTAAAACCCTCCCAACCATTGAGCACATCTACACAAAATGTTGCCGTAGAAAAACAGCATCGATCATCAAAGATCGTCAGCTCCAAGGCCGTGCTCTTTTTTTCACTGCTGCCATCAGTCTGAAGGTACACGTGCCTCAGTACTTGCACCACCAAGTTCAAGAACAGTTACTACCCTTCAACAAAAGAGGATAGTTACACTTATTTAAGAACTCTGTATTGTTAATTCATGCTTGATATTTATTGCTATTTACTTATATCTGCACTTGCAGTTTGTTTACAGTTTACCGATCCTGTTTACAGTTACTGTTCTATAAATTTGCTAAGTATGCCTGCAGAAAAAGAATCTCAGGGTTGTATGTGGTGACATGTAGGTACTCTGATAATAAGTTTTACTTTGAACTTTATAATGAAAAACTTAATTTATAAAAATTACCTTCTAGCATGTCTAATGCTAACTGAGTTACAGGAATGAGTATTGATATTTTTACAGTATCTGTTGAATAACATTGTGACTTAGTGCAATGATTAAAATAGTTCTCTTGAAGATAATTCTTATATTTCAGAGTGATTGTAGTCATTGTCATTTTAGGGTTCGGAGTGGAATGCTTCAGATTTGGAGGAGCTTCAGGCTACTGGGTAAGGGCAAAAAAAAAAGAGGATACTTTCAAGTTTCACTTTGTAGTTGCTGCATCAGCTCTTAAAACTTGGTTTTTCTATTAATTGACACTAAAAACAGTGGGGAATCAGAGATACAATAGTTCTTGCACATTTTACCTGTATAAGAGACCATTACCATCTGCAAATGAATGACAGCTCTCCCTGGTTAAGAAAGGGGTCAGTTTCCTGAAGAAAGTATTTTATGTGAAAATTCATATAACAGGAGGTAGAATAAATCCTTGATTTTCATGGGCAATGTCAATTACCATTAGAAGAAAACATGTCAGAATATAGTCAATCTCCTTTCAGTAGAGATGCTGTAAAAAAAATAAATTTTAAACTATACTTATAACATCTAGATGTAATTATATAAGCTGAAAGCTATAAATTGTTCATCTAATAGCAATTGTCTCAAAATGGCAGAATGCAGAGACCTGGGAGATTTTTAAATCAATTGTATCTTGTTGACTAGACAGATTACATTAACTCAATCAAACTGATTGTTAAGTGTTACTGGTTTTCATGAGCCTGTGTGTGAAAGAGAATCTAAATGTGTCCCCTCGCCTTCACTGAAGCACATGACAAATTTTATGAAACAAAATCCTTCAGACTAACAAAGATCCAATAAGTGAACATTCATTAACTGTATACACGATCACATACAAACTTTGTAGGAACTCCTGATTTCTCTCCCCCCCCCCCCCCCCATACAGGGTATTTGAAGTAATTGTAAGCAACAAACAGCTGTTCAGCAAATTTAGAGCATGTACAAAGGAAGGTCCAGCATTCTGAATAAAGAAGAAAGACTAGCTTTATTTGTTGTATGTACATCGAAACATGCAGTGAACGGTGTTGTTTACATCAAGTCGAATCAGCTAATATTGCAGCCTGCAAGTGTTGCCATGCTTCTGGTGCCAATATAACATGCCCACAATTCCCTAACCCTAACCTGTATGCCTTTGGAACTTCCATCTTACAGCTGGCACTCTGTAAAACATTGCGCTAGCGGCTACAATACCATGCCACCCCCTTGCTGCTGTGCCATCCCATCTGCTGAGTAGTCACACGCTGGTACTGTTCCCATTTTCTAGATATCTTGGTTCAAGATCTAATGTATCTAAACTTGTAATTGCTGTATGTCACACTGTATCAGTGAAGTGGCTGGTTCTTCATTGAAGCAATTGTTTAGAAGCAAAATGATTATTCAGAAATTTCTCAACAGTTTTTCTGGTCTTTGCAGTGTTGGGTACATCTTAAATGTAACCAGAGAAGTAGACAACTTCTTTCCTGGATTGTTCTGTTACCACAATATACGGGTATTTGACGAGGACTCTACAGACTTACTAGCATATTGGAATGACACGTATCACTTCATAACAAAAGCCAAGTAGGTAGAAGATCAGATTTTTTATGATGGCAAAAATAATCATTCAATTACAGATCACAGGATCAAAGTAACTAGTGAATCTGTTGCTTGTGCATGTTAAAGCTAATTTGGATTTATCAATTATTCAGTGTACTATAAGCAATAATAGTTGCTGTAGTTGAGGAAACATGAAAATAGATTCATGATATTAGGTGAGAATACCTCAAAAAATACCTTGACGAATACTTTAAATTCCTGGGTGTCACTATCTCAGGCCATGTTCTTTTCTAGCTGTTGTCATCAGGTAGAATGTACAAGTGCCTCTGGATTGGCATCACCAGGTTCAAAAGCAGTTACTAATCCTCAACCATCAGGCTCTTGAACAAAAGGGGATAACTACACTCATTTAAGTACTCTTTCAACTTGTTAATTCATGCGTATTTATTGCTATTATATCTGCATTTGCTCAGTTTGTTGTCCATTGTTTACAGTTACTGTTCTATAGGTTTGCCAAGTATGTCCGCAGAAAAAGAAAAATAATCTCAGGGTTATATGTGGTGATGTGTATGTACTCTGATAACAAATTTTACTTTGTGGTTTGAGAACTATTGGTGAATTCTAAGACTACTTCTTAGACCAGTGAATAACAAGTATTTGGAAAAGCTATTAATAGTGGCAGGATGGAGATACATCCCTACTAAAGGAAGTGTAAGGTGCTCCTTCCCTCTGCCAGCCCACAGGTCACCTTTGGGCTTAGTCCCCTGATCAGGGTCACATGAAACCATGGGAGCAGATGGTGGATGGTCATATGAGCAGCTGGTGAATATTATAAGTCCTACTTATGCGACCACTGACAGCAGGCAGACAATCTCTGAATGGCTGGGGTCACCCATCTTGTAAAGACACCGCCTAGAATAAGGCAGTAGCAAGCCACTTCAGTAGAAAAATTCATGGTCGTGGAAAGACCATAATCGCCATGTCATATGACACAGCACATGATGATGATAAATAGATTCATTACTGAATACAATAGCTTAAGGGCTTCTTTCTAAAACTGGGGATGGGGAAGGAATATAATTTGAAGGTTCCTGAATTATGGAGTGATTTGTTGTATTCTATAATTCATCTGTTGTTCACTTCCTGCTTTAACAACATTTAATCTTTAAATTTCACAGGGAAACAAGTTTAGTGTAAATCACGTAAATCAGTGTTTGAGTTGAGTTTTCACACTTTCCTGAAGGTGTTAATTGTATTTGTTTAAAAGATTGTGGAGTAGAAAAGCATCTAGAGGATTTCCAGAGATTATGCAGAAAATGCGTTCAACTAGTCCGGATGAATCGTGCTGCCCAGTTTAAACCACCAAAAACTTGACATGTGTAAATGCATCTGAGTAGAAGCAGTTTGTAACAATTATTATATTTCTGGACATATTCTTGTATAATTGGAGTGGAACTTTGAAGAAGTAGGTTGCCTTATAAAGAATATGATCATAATATGGTTTGTGAAATGCCACCGGTAAGGATTGAATAAATGCCTATTGTCATGTTAACTACAGGTTTTCTCCGCCATCCAAAGGTAGAGCATTCCTATGAAATGGTTCGTAAGCTGGAATGTCGTAAAGTGAAGAAGCAATTACCATTTATTTATATGGGGAAAATTTGTGAGCATTCGCAGACCCAAAAATAACCAACCAAATTGTGCCAAATAACACATAAAACTTAAAATAACAGTAACATATAGTAAAAGCAGGAATGATATGATGAATACACAGCCTATATAAAGTAGAAATACTTTTCTACAATAATTGCCTGCACTGTTCCTTGTAGTGAAAATCTCACGCAAGCGCTGTTGGCAAAAACACGTGCAAGCGCTCTCCAGTAACCTTTAAGCTATGAAGCTGCCAAATCATACCAAATAACATGTAAAAATACACAGCCGATGTAAAGTAGAAATAATGTATGTACAGTGTAGTATCACGGGAATCGGGAAGACAGCGAGCACACTGATGATGGGGTGTTAGGCTGAGTCGTCGCAGGTTGAGGCGATGCAGTGACCCCCACCCTCCGGCCAGCAAACTGATACCGATCCGCGAAGGATACAGCAGTCCAGCGGTGCCCGGGACACATTCAGCACATCTTTAAGAAAAAAGCCGAAATAAACAAGCTAATTAATTAGGTGCCGCCCGGCACGTAAATGTCGGCCCAGATCAGAGGCGACGCAATCGGCAATCGTCTCTGATCTGGGCTGACATTTACGTGCCAGGCGGCACCTCATTAATTAGCTTGTTTATTTCGGCTTTTTTTCTTAAAGATGTGCAGGGTGCCTCCCAGCTGCTGCTGCATTCTCCGCAGATCGGTATCTGTCCGTGGCTCGGGGTTTGGGGTGGTGGGACACTGGGGTGTCATCTTGTCGTCTGTTTCCATGAGGGTAGGCAGGTCATCTTCTCCTATGTCTGCCTGCCTCAATGTCGAAGGTCGAGGTTCATCGTCTGCTGTGGGTGATGTGGAAGGCTTGCTTGATTGCTGAGCCTCGCGCATTTTTCTGTCATAGTTATTTGTAAGCACTCAAACCATCTTGCAAATATGTTCTAAACCGACGTACCCTTTCAAAATTAAAGTCATACTTAATCATTGCAGCGAAAGTCTCACGCAGTTGCCTCATGTTCAGTTCCTGGACGACTTCACTTTCGCTACTGCATTTGGTTTTGATTGTTATCCTTTCCTCTTGCAATTGCATCAGCTCTTCATCTATCAGTTCTTGGTCATGGGAAGCCAAAACCTCTTCAACATCATCTTTGTCAACTTCCACAAGCCAAACTCACCTTGTCCTTACTTCGTTCACCACGATTGAAATGCTTAAGTATGTCTAGTTTTACGCTAAGTGTAACACCCTTACGAGCTCTCTTAGGTTTTTCCGATACCTTAGAACTCATCTTGCAAACAGCTGCTCACAGGCACGTGTTTAAGCAATGCCAGCAAGAACGCAGTTCCAAATCCAGGGAGAGCAGCTGCTCGGGGCGCGCGCTGCCTTTTATTGCGTGCTGATTTTTTTTGCGCGCTACCTTTTCAGTGCGCTGCCTTTTTTTGTAACAGTGAAAACACCTTCTGTTAGCGAAAACAGGGAACTAAAGTAGATCTTTCATAACAGTGAGGTTTCGTAAAGCAAACGTTTGAAAAGTGGGGGACACCTGTATTGTGTAACTCTTGCTGCTTGGAAGTTGGATCTTAACTTGTTTACGGGTAGTATAATTTAAAAAGTAGTGATCATATAGAAATTAAACTATTCTTAAAGTCAACATTAAGTATATATTGATGATTAGAAAATATTCGGAAACTTGCTGTTTAATGTTATTGATCATTTATTGTCTGTTCATCACTGTGTTCATTGACTTCTATCCTATACCAATTGTAGTTTAAAGTGGTAAATATTTGTGCACTTTTCTTAAGCTGCTATTTACACTAAACCTTTTTTGTGTTCAGGAACAGCCGGTCCAAGTGTCTGGTGCACTGCAAAATGGGTGTCAGTCGGTCTGCATCAACTGTCATTGCATATGCAATGAAGGAATACAGGTGGTCACTTGAAAAGGCCTACAGATATGTGAAAGAGAAACGGAGTATCACACAGCCAAATGCAGGGTTCATGAAGCAGCTTGCAGAATATGAAGGCATTTTAGATGCTAGGTAAATAGCTAATTCTGGAGCAAACTGTAAACACAATTATCATCAATAGTACATTTTCATGAAATGACACTGCTGCTAAAATAGAATTTATAATGCAATGGATTCCAGTTAATTGGACACATTGGGACCAGTAAATCTTGGCCCAATTAAGCGGCTGCCTGAATTAGCCAAAGTTTCATGGAGATAGTTAAAAAGATATGAAAAGGCCAAGCTACAATTTAACTGAGTAATAAGTTATGGTTTTTTAAGACCAGTGAGTCTTACTTCAGTGGTTGGTAAGTTGATGGAGAAGATCCTGAGGGGCAGGATTTATGAACATTTAGAGAGGTATAATATGATTAGGAACAGTCAGCATGGCTTTGTCAAGGGCAGGTCGTGCCTTACGAGCCTGATTGAATTTTTTGAGGATGTGACTAAACACATTGATGAAGGAAGAGCAGTAGATGTAGTGTATATAGATTTCATCAAGGCATTTGACAAGGTACTCCATGCAAGGCTGATTGAGAAAGTAAGGAGGCATGGGATCTAAGGGGCATTGCTTTGTGGATCCAGAATTGGCTTGCCCACAGAAGGCAAAGAGTGGTTGTAGACGGGTCATATTCTGCATGGAGGTCGGTGACCTTTGGTGTGCCTCAGGGATCTGTTCTGGGACCCTTACTCTTCGTGATTTTTATAAATGACCTGGATGAGGAAGTGGAGGGATGGGTTAGTAAGTTTGCTGATGACACAAAGGTTGGGGGTGTTGTGGATAGTGTGGAGGGCTGTCAGAGGTTACAGCTGGACATTGATAGGATGCAAAACTGGGCTGAGAAGTGGCAGATGAAGTTCAGCCCAGATAAGTGGCAGATGAAGTTCAGCCCAGATAAGTGTGAAGTGGTTCATTTTGGTAGGTCAAATATGATGGCAGAATATAGTATTAATGGCAAGACTCTTGGCAGTGTGGAGGATCAGAGGGATCTTGGGATCCGAGTCTGTAGGACGCTCAAAGCAGCTGCTTTGACTCTGTGATTAAGAAGGCATATGGTGTACTGGCTTTCATCAATCGTGGGATTGAGTTTAAGAGCCAAGAGGTAATATTGAAGCTATATAGGACCCTGGTCAGACCCCACTTGGAGTACTGTGCTCAGTTCTGGTCACCTCACTACAGGAAGGATGTGGAAACCATAGAAAGGATGCAGAGGAGATTTCGTGCAGTCGATGTTTCAGGCCGAGACCCTTCGTCAGGACTAACTGAAGGAAGAGTGAGTAAGGGATTTGAAAGTTGGATCCCTTACTCACTCTTCCTTCAGTTAGTCCTGACGAAGGGTCTCGGCCTGAAACGTCGACTGCACCTCTTCCTAGAGATGCTGCCTGGCCTGCTGCGTTCACCAGCAACTTTGATGTGTGTTGCTTGAATTTCCAACATCTGCAGAATTCCTGTTGTTTGCAGAGGAGATTTACTAGGATGTTGCCTGGATTGGGGAGCATTCCTTTTGAAAACAGGTTGAGTGAACTCGGCCGTTTCTCCTTGGAGCGACGGAGGATGAGAGGTGACCTGATAGAGGTGTATAAGATGATGAGAGGCATTGATTGTGTGGATAGTCAGAGGCTTTTTCCCAGGGCTAAAATGGCTGCCACAGGAGGGCACAGGTTTAAGGTGCTTGGGAGTAGGTACAGAGGAGATGTCGGGGTAAGTTTTTTACGCAGAGAGTGGTGAGTGCGTGGAATGGGCTGCTGGCAACGGTGGTGGAGGCAGGTATGATGGGGTCTTTTTAGAGACTTTTGGATAGGTCCATGGAGCCTAGAAAAATAGAGGGCTATGGGTAACCCTAGTAATTTCTAAGGTAGGAAATGTTGGGCACAACTTTGTGGGCCGAAGGGCCTGTATTGTGCTGTAGGTTTTCTATGTTTTTAAGTTAAATTGAGAACAAATTAGAACGTTATGAATGCTACTATAAAACCATAAAACTGTTTCAGTTCCTAATAGTTACTGACAGAGGAATTCATCCATTGTACCTGTACACTGCCATGTATGCTTGCTTTTGATTGACAGTAAAATAAATAAATATGCACAAGCACCTAGTGCAGAAAATGAACTGCCTTCATAATAATTTTGATGATTGCATCCTTCAAATTTTCAGTTTCATCGTAGCATTCAAGATGATTGTTAATACTTTCAAAGTCTTTGTAGTTCCTATCTTGTTGAAGCAGTGAAATAATTTCATTTTCAACTCCCCAATTCTTGTATCTCCAAGCCTGAATGCTTGAATCCACAGTGAGCAAAACAGTTCTAAATTGTCTAGCTGCTTATTTCTCGCCATCCATTGGTGCCAAAAATCTCTGCGTTTTGAACAAAAGCACACACAATTGAGGCTATTTAAAAACTGTTTGCTCTAAGCATTGTGTAGTGTCTAATGGCCACACAATTGCATGTGACTGACACTAGTTAGAAACTATTTAGCAAGTCTTCAGTCCAACTAAGCAGCATAGTGTCCCAAATAAATGAAGGGAACCCAGCTAAATAATCAGCTGCCCCGATTAACTGATGGCCCAATTAACCAAAATCCACTGTATTTATATCCCTTCTTTCCTATTTTTAATATCACTCTCCAGTTCATTTATATAGTTGATCTGTAGAATTTCTAATTCATGCTTAGTTGCTATCATTGAAAATTTGCTGAAACTCCCAATTTGATGAATTTTCAACTTCTGTACCATAGGTGAACCTATGCCTTTATGTTCACCATATTTTGAGAGCCCAACTGGGAGAGATGTAAACACAAATCTTTGTACTTGGCCTATGTAATGACTGGGCTTAAATAATACATGAGGGGAGCATTAGTGCATTCTTTGCAAGGTAACAGGTTGGGGGTTGAGAATATATTTAGGACATGGGAAAATAATATGTTAATTGTAAAGTATCAAAATTGCTAAGATTTTCCTTGTAAATAAGTTATTTGATTCAGACTGCTGGGAAAATCTGGGTATTTGTATGAAGAGCAAAGGCTTTTTTGTACCCAAAATAAGCCATGAAATGTTGAGAGATTACTGGTCTGACAAAAATATTATATTATTTTCCTTTAATTTTCTTAACAGATTCATTTTCCACTGAACCATTTACTCGCACCCCATGTGAAACCTTAAGCTATTACTATTGTTAGTAAAATTACGTAGTCTGATATTATGAAAGAGAAAGTTTTGTCAGATTTATTACAAATCTTAAAGAATATAAAAAAAACAGATGAAATAAGAAGACATATGCATACATAGGGAGCTGTGAGGTTATTGACTTTGTATGGGAAAATAGTGAATTCCAATGATGGGAGAAATTTGGATTCAGGCCACACCTGAAGTTGAATGCTCAGCTTTGTACTCCATATTTCAGAAGAAATAAGACCATAAGATATAGGAGCAGAATTAGGTCATTTGGCCCATCGAGTCTGCTCTGCCATTTCATCATGGCTGATCCCTTTTCCCTCTTAGTCCCAATCTCCTGCCTTCTCCCCTTTCCCTTCATGCCCTGACCAATCAAGAATCTACCAACCTCTGCCTATTTTTATCATGTGCTGCCAAGTACCCTGAGACTTTAGTAATCAACTCCAACATCATCCCAACCATTGAGGTCAGACTAACTGGCCTATAGTTCCCTTTATTCTACCTCTCTCCCTTCTTAAGGAGCAGAGTGATATTTGCAATTTTCCAGTCTTCTGGAACCATTCCAGGATCTAGTGATTCTTGAAAGATCATTAACAATGCCTTCACGATCTCTCCAGCCAGGTCTTTCAGAACCCTGGGGTGTACACCATTGGGTCCATCTGGCCTACCTTCAGACCTTTCAGTTTCCCAAGAACCTTCTTGCTAGTGATGGTAACTTCACACACTTCATGACCCCCGACACCTGGAACTTACACCATACTACCAGTGAAGACTGATGCAAGATGCCAACTAAGTTCATCAGCTATTTTGTTGTCTCCCATTACTACCTCTCTGGCATTGTTTTCCAGATGTTGATGCGTTGGAAGCTGCTTAGAGGTTTATTGGACTAATACCTGGATAATTTGCCCTCAATGAGGAAAGAATTAACAGCATAGTATTTGAAGACTAATACTCAGATCAGTCATGATAATCTTAAATAGTGGAGAATGTTTAAAAAGTCACATTTCTCATTTCTGTTCCTATTTTGTATGTTCTTGCCTATTATTTAAGTACTTGATGTGACTGATGTAATTGTTAAATGTTAGTACAGTAGTGGTGGTAATGTCATCAGCCCCTTATTTGGTAGTCAAAGTTTCTTGCTGACAATGAGTCAAATTATGTGGGTTGATGCTTAGAATTATTCAAATTATATGGGTTGACCCACCCTTGTATTTTTTTTCCAGATGAGGTGGAGGCCGTTATATTTTGGAAGTTTATGTTGGAAATCTGAAAAAATGATGCTGGAGAAAGAGCACATTTTAATATGGAATTCTATGGAAAATGTTGGGTCATCCATTTAGTAAACAAAATAGAAAAGCATGGTAGACCATAAGACATAGGAGCAGAATTAGTTCATTCAGCTGATCGAGTCCACTCCGCCATTTTATCATGGCTGATCCCCGATCCCATTCAACCCCATACACCTGTCCTGTCACCATATCCCTTGATGCCCCAACCAATCAGGAATCTAACTACTTCTGCCTTAAATATACCCAGATTGACCTCCACCGCAGCCTATGGCAGAGCATTCCACAGATTCACCAATCTTTAGCTTAAAAAAAATTCTTACTTCCAGTCTAAAATGTCGCCCCTCAATTTTGAGGCTGTGCCTTCTAGTTCTGGATACCCCACCAGAAGGAACATTCTCTCCACATCCACCTTATCTAGTCCTTTCAACATTCGATAGGTTTCAATGAGATCCCCAGGCATTCTTCTAAATTCCAGTGAGTACAGGGCCAAAGCTGCCAAGCACTCCTCATATGTTAACCCCCCCCCCCTTCATTTTCAGAATCATCCTTGTGAACCTCCTCTGGACTCTCTCCAATGACAATACATTCTTTCTGAGGTAAGGGGCTCAAAATTATTGACAATACTCCAAGTGTGGCCTTACTTGTGTCTTATAAAGCTTCAGTATTATCTCCTTATTTTTAAACTCTCTTCCCCTTGAAATAAATGACTACTTTGCAATGCCTTCTTTACCACAGACTCAAACTGTGAATTAACTTTCTGAGAGTCTTGCACAAGGACTCCTAAGTCCCTTTGCACCTTTGTAGTATAGTTAATTCTTAAAATTTTTAATGGTGCTGCTACTGAGGGATCTTCTTATCCTGCACAAATCAGTGAAAGTTAGTATGTATGCAAGTAGGAAGACAAACATAATGTTGGTCCTCATAGCAGAAATACTCAATTGAACATTTTGTATATATATATATAGAGCCCAAGTGAAGCCACATGTGACTATTGTGTATACCTCTGATATTCCTTTGCAAGAAGAGATATACTGCAAAACAGATCAATGAACGTTTTAAAAAGTTGATTCCTCAGATGGGTAGTAGAGTCTGTCCAATGAGGAACAATTAGTCCTGTTCCCTTTTTAGAAGAATGAGAGCTTATCTCATGGAAATCAAAAAAATATATATTAAGGCTTGGAAGTATAGAAGCATGGATGTTATTTTACCTGGTTGAGTAGTCTCAAAGCAAGGCATTGGCTCTTCAGGAGATGTATGGGAAGGGAGGAGTGAATCTTCAACATTTTCTTAAGGCTGTGGATGCTTTGGCATTTATTCCAGCTGGATTCTTAGAATTTTGGATATTGAAGGAATCAAGGGATATGAGGTTACTACATGAAAGTGGTATAGAGGCAAAATAGCAGGCATATTTGTCATGAATATGGAGCAGACTCAAGTGGCAAAAGTCTCCTCTAATGTCTCTCTTTCATCATTCTTTTTTCAAATCTTTTTAAACGCTGGTTAGGTCACACTGGAGTAGTTCCCCCAATTTTGATACCATATTTAGAAAAAGAAATGAAAGTCCTTTAGAAGTATGCATAAGAGTTACAAAATGAATGATGCTGAGAGATCTCAGTTACAAATTGCAGTGAGTTTGCTTTCTTTGGAGGAAAGGTTGAGAGGATATCTGATACAAGATAAAGAGCTCACTTGGTATAAATGGAAGCTATTTCATTAGTACATGTTTCAAGGATCAATGAGAAAAATTACAAGTGTTAGCAAAAGATCCCGGGAGGATCATAAGATACAGGAGTAGAATTAGGCTATTCAGCCCATTATCTGTGCTATCATTCAACTGGGACTAATTTTTTAAAATCCTTTCGCCCAGTTTCTTCCTCTAACCCTTAACCACTTTACCAATTAAGAACCAATCAATCTCTCCCTTAAATATACCCAATGGGTTGGCCTCTGTAGCAATGAATTCTACAGACTCACTGTGCTCTGACTGAAGAAATTGCTTCTCTCTAAGTGAGAGATCAATTTATCTGAATGATGTTTGTAAATTGGCTGTGGTATTTACTATACAGGCTAATACATTATTAACTGTAAAACATTTTGGATCAGCTAAGTAAAAACAAAACTAGATGGAAATTTTTATTCATCTTTCCTCATGCCAAAACGCTTTATTTTATTTATATTGATCCCATAGCTAACACCTTTCTCGCACTTTTTTTTGAACAGTAAACATTGACATAATAGATTATGGCGGCGTAATTCTGAAAGCAACTTGGAGGAAACTATGAGAGATCCATGGTTCAAGAGCACCAGAATATCTACTCACTGTGATTTGAGCAGTGTTAATAAGGGAAATCGTCACAGATATGGAAAGCAGGAAAAAAATGGCACTGAGCCACCTCAGAATTCAATAGAAACTAACAAAAATAAAAGTGAACCAAATAATTCAAATTGCTTCTTAAGATGTCATTTGGATCCCATTGTAGACAATGCCTATGTTAAACAGCAGAGGAAACTGGATCAAATCCAAGTTGAGGTGAGAAGAGATGGAAATCGAATGAACATAGATTTCATTCACACAGATAGTTTCTGTGAAACTGAGGAACTTCTGTCATCTGAGTTTCAGGACCCTTACAACCGTGAAAGTCAGCAAGGAAGTTCTTTCTTAATGTTTACAGCAGTAGAAGAGTCAGAAGAAGAAAATGAAAATGCCCTGGGCTTCAGTGTGTACACTGAAGGTAATCATATAGCACTTAATGAACCTAATAGAGAAAGTAACCTGGAGACTGATTCAAATTTAACAAATGTACAGGAGCCAGACATGACAGTAACTGTTGAAAATCATCTTGATAAAGACAATGCTAGCAATAACAACAATACTGCAAGAACGTTTTTGGAAGGGGATGAAGTAAGTGTGCATAATAAAAGGATGATAACCCTTTTCGTACTCCACCATCTTCTTCACTCACTGCGTATTATTTGGCCATTACTGCACATACAACTCTTGAGTAATGGCCATAAAGAACTTGTAATAAAACAGGGTGATTCAGGTGTAACTTGATCAGGACTGCAGGTTGGGAACCACTGAACTAGATACACTATATTTTAGTATCAGATTCATTCAATTATATAAAAAATAACAACTGAAGAGTTAAATTGTAGTGCCGGAAACTAAATCTTTTGTTGAGGGTTTGAAACTTTTATTGTTTATTGGCCTGCAGATGGATAAGCAATGTGATGGTCATCCAGAAAGAATATATATCAATCTTAATGCAAATCTTGATTGTAGGAGTATAAAAAATTCTGGCAACCTAATTATATTAGGAAAAAAATGATTAACTCCCACTGAAGAAGGCAGTGAGTCGAACTGGCTTGATACTCCAGCCTGTGTAACAAAATTTGCCATTCGGTTTTACATGTGTGATCTTAGAACTCATATCTTATGACTAACAGGAATTTAACCCAGACCTTACTTAAATCTGGAATGATTTACTGTTCTGCATTTTTACCACTTAAGTTGCTGCATCAATTTCAATGTGATTTTTGACACTTGGCTACATCCTTAATCAATGAATTCTGTACTTGTAGAAAGCTTCTTCAGTCTTAGTTGATAATCCCCATAAATGTTACAAACCCTATTGAGTCCTCTCTAATTCTCGGTGTGGGAAAGTAAATTTGAAGGAGCATTGTTCTTTGTAACACTACCATTCATTTCAGAAACAGAACACTCTATTTACCACACTGATTGATCTGATAGGTCACATGACTCATTAGGCTACTGTATAGCAAACAATAATTTTCCTCTGGAACCAGTACTTAAAAGACGGGACAAAATGGAGACTTCAACATCTCCCAATTATTTTCCCAAAAAAATGCAACATGTTGAGGATTGTTGAATGTGATTTGTGTTTAAAATTGTAGATACTGTACCTACATTCTTATAATAGAGGTAATATATTTGAGACATGATGACACCAAAACTAAAGATTTAGAATTTACTGGCTGCTGCCTCAGTGGAAAATCAAACATAACTTCCAAATGTAGTGGGAGCCCTGGTTTTATTTTTTGTCCAAGACCAGGAAGATTTTCTCTGCAGTTGTGAATCTCTAGATATATTAATTTTGCTGGGTTATTTTGCCTGGGACAAACGTATTAATAGTACTTTAGATTAAAACACCTTAGTTTATTCCCATTATTTTAAAATGTATTTGTGAAATGTTGAGTAATGAATCATCATTTTCACCTACTGTTTTCTCATTCGTTCTGAATAATTTTAAACAATGCAATGTTTTAAATTTATTCCAGGCTATTACTACTAATGAAACGGCAAACTCTGTGAAACCCCTTAATAAATTTACTTTGGACTGCTTAGACTCCATAAATAAACTTGCGTGTGAGCAATTCAAAGACCATTCTAGAAACTTTTATACAGCACAAGAATGTGGCACAAGCTCTAAGGAGATGCAGCAAATTGAGTCCCGTACTTCTGGATTTTTGTGGAATTCCCAATGAAGCAAAACCATGTTACGTTATAGAATCGCTGGTTCTCAGTTCTAGTTCTGATGCCATTAATGCATTTTTGAAATAACACAATTCCATGGAGCTGCAGAAGCAGATGAAGTTTTAAGAACAAAGAGAACAGCAAGAAACAATAAAGACTTATCACAGCTACAAAAAATGAACTGAGGACTTCCAAGCTGAATGTTTTGTTGATATGGCTTCACAATCTGGAAGGCACCAGTTATTAAAACAATTGCCAGTAATAGATCCATGTAGACATGACTATCAGAACCCTTCTTAATAGATTTGAGGGTTGACAAACAAGCAAAATATTAATTACATATGTGAAATAGTAATGATTTATCTCTAGGAAATGTACAGGATAACACTGCAGGGATTATGGAGAACTGCAAGTTTGTAGTTGCAGGCAGACAATTAATAGAGGATAATCAAGAGAGAGAGCTCATTCTTTCAGTAATGAGACTAAGAATACCAAGCCAATGGATGACTTTAAAAATCTGATATGTAACCAGAAGGAAACATCAAAAATCCAAAGGTACTTAGCAGCAACAAGAATCTATCCTCAAACTTCTAAAGGCCAGCTTGGTAAGGAAACATACCAAAGAGTTGGAAAGGTTAGTTTCTCTAAGGTCTCTAAACAAACATATGCAGAGTCATAATTCTCAAAACTGGAAAGCTGTATTTCCACAGAGTGATTCCCTGATTATGACTGTGTATAAACCAGTGGTGTAGATATAAAGGATTGTGAGAACATAGAGAACAATATGTTGGCTGAAGCCACAGTGATGGCTTTAATTTCATGGCTGGCACATGTGCAAGGTGTAGATGTTTT